>NC_064923.1:570492684-571151017 GCF_023897955.1 Schistocerca gregaria
TATGCAGTCACATTTACAGGTGAAACGCTCTCGCCAGCCGCGGTGGTCTCGCGGTTCTAGGCGCGCAGTCCGGAACCGTGCTACTGCTACGGTCGCAGGTTCGAATCCTGCCTCGGGCATGGGTGTGTGCGATGTCCTTAGGTTAGTTAGGTTTAAGTAGTTCTAAGTTCTAGGGGACTAATGACCACAGCAGTTGAGTCCCATAGTGCTGAGAGCCATTTTTTGAAACGCTCTCTCTTAAAATTCTCCCAGTAAACCAAAGTTGACCATTTGTCTTCCCTGCCACAGTTCTCACACTTTCGTTCCATTTACATCACTTCACAATGTCACACCCAGACATTTAAATGACTAGACTGCATCTTTATTATTATTACCTTTATTACCAATTCTATGTCATTCACCAGCCACAGCTGGACAGACAGTGTTAAGATACATTATCAAAATACATGAAGACAACTCTACTATACCTCAAGACATATTTAAGTTATAAATTAGATTACAATAATATCACAAAAATAAAATAGATACAAGTATATAATGAAATTAAACATAACGGTTGCTGTTGGAGTCATGGACCTGAGCTGCAGCTCAAGTAAATACTATGCTATTGCTAGAGAAGAATTCTTCAATATTGTGGAAGGGTTACTCTTTTAGCTTACACAAAATAGTGGTTTTAAACTGCTCCCATGGTAAAGGCTGAATGTCATCAGGTATAGCATGAAACAATTTTAGGGCCATCATTGGGAAGCTGTTTTGTGTCTTTGCTTATAGACACCTTTCCATGTCGATAGTGTCTTTGTTGCGAGTGCTGTATTTGTGAACTTCATTTCTTTTTCTGTAGGTATCATGGTTTCTCTTTATGTGGAAGAGGCAGTTCAATATATACTGGCTGTAAACAGTCAGAACTCCAAACGTGGTGAAAATTGGTTTACAGTGGTCTGTGTTTTTGCTTGAAGTAATGATCCTCTTTGCTTTGTTTTGCAGTAAAAGCACCTTCTTGCAGCCTGCAGAATGACCCCAAAACAACAGCCCATAACTGATGTGGCTGTGGAACATTGCATAGTACACAGCTAACAGGTACTGTTCTGGTACTACACTTTTCACTTTCCTCAAGAGGTACAGGACCAGTGAAAGTTTGGAACATACATGTTGCCAGGTTAATTTGATATCAATGAGAAAGCCCAGAAGTTTAACATCTGCTGCGTTACCTAGTGCTCCAGTATTGCTGAGGCTGCATATCATCCATTATATTTTTTCTTCATTGATTTTCATCTTGTTCATGATAAAGCAGGCCTTAGCTTCATTGAACAAGGCTTCTGCTTGTTGGTCTGCCTGTACAAAATTCTCTCCTTTTGAGAACTAGGTTCTATCATCTGCAAACTGCAAGGTGTACCCATTGGAGCCTGTGTCATTTTACAAAGATAAGGAACGGCAGGAGCCCTATTACCGATCCCTGTGGCAGACCATGCTGTAGCTTCTTCTCACCTGAATCAGCTCCTTGCATGGAGACAGTGTGTCATCTGTTTCTCAGGTAGGATTCAATAGTTTGCAGGACAGATCCCCCTACACCATATGTTTTTAGCTTTCTGAGGAGGGCCTTATGTGGGATGCAGTCAAATGCCTTACCAAGGTCACAGAATACTAGTGCTATAGACTCTTTGCTTTCAAAACCCTGACTTATGTTTGTAACTAAGTCAAGTACAGCTGTTGCTGTTTACCTGCCCTTCTGAAAGCCATGTTGCACATAATAAAAGAGACTATTTTCTTCAAAGTAACTTAATAGCTGTTCTTTCATTATCGGCTCCATTACCTTCGCTAGTACTGGTATTATAGATATGGGCCTGTAGCTTGACGCTTCATGTGGACTGCCTTTTTTGTAAACAGACACTGTGTGTGTTACTTTCAGGAAGTCTGGAAATTCCCTTTATGGAGGCTTTTATTTATTACTACTGTTAATGGCTGTGCAATTTCACTGATTATAGTTTTTAACATAGTACAGGACATGCCATAAATATCAGGGGTCCCTGAAGATTTGTGGCTTTTTACAGTTTTTATTATTTCTTTTGGATACACTCTCTTCCACATTACCATGCCACATTTTTTCTCAAATTTCACAGCAGCTGCAGGATCTGTTCCAGAGTCAGGAATTTCATCTACTGTGTTTTCCACTATTTTTATAAAATAGTCATTAACCTCATCTGGACTGCAAGAATGAGAGAAAGAGGTGGGCTTTTTCCTGTGCTGCTTTACAGGGATTGTGAGCTTCTTCAATAAATCTGGCATTGCTTTCCTTCTTTGCTTTTTCTACGTCCTTTCTGTAGATCCGAGTACAGTCTATCCTCAATATCTATATCTTTAGTAGCTTTGACTTTATCATTTAGTATTTGGAGAATACATTTGATTTTGGCTAGTCTAGGAATATACCACCTCTTTACTTTGTTAGTTTTTTGTCTACACTTTAGCATTTGAATATCTCTTGGGTTTTAATGGAAAATGTTCATAAAATTTCACTTTAAGGGTCTGGAACATGTGATTGAATGCAGAATTTGGTGGCAATTCATCAATTATTTGGTGCCAATCTATAGAAGACACTGTAGTTTTGAAGTCATCTAATCTTTTCTTTGTAATAACTCTATTTCTGAATACATAATTTGAATGCCATTTGGGAATTTATTGTGTACTTACTGAATTTGTCCATAACTTCATGAGTACTGCATGGTGATCTGCTAGTATAGGTTCCACCACACTTACTTTGTAGTCGCAACTACTTAGGTTTTTCATAATTGTGTCAAGACAAATAGTTCCTCTTGTTGGTAGAGAGCTTCCTATGAATAGCCCACAGCTTCTTACTAAGTTCATGAAAGCTCTTTCTTTATCATTACCTTCTCCAATATGGATGTAGAAGTCTCCACATAAAGCAGTTTTTGTCCCTAAGTGCACTAGGTGACACAGAAAGCTTTCCTACTGGTTGAGGAAATTTTCAAAATTTCCATCTGGGGAACAGTACACAGAAACAACAATTAAGTTGGCATCTGACAGTTCCAAAGCAGCTAATTCTAGGTCTAGATCTACACAAAATATACTTAAGTCAGTTTTATTATCACTGAGTTTACTATTTATGTACACAGCCGCGTCACCATGGATAGTAGTTTCTCTGCACCATGCATTCAACACTTCTAAATATTCAATGTTTCTGTAGTATTCTGTTTCTGGTTGGGCTAGCCAGTGTTCACATATACATAATACATCAGGTCTCACTTCATCAGTGAACAGTGATAATGTATCAAGTTTTGTTCTGAGGCACTGCACATTTACACTCACTATAACTACGAAAGCATTTTCTTCAATGATATAATTTCCTTTTTCACTGGAATGTTCTTCTTGGTCTTGGGAGTTTATCGCACTGGGCATACTCCGGAATAAAAAACATTTTATCACAACGTTCTTCAGCCATATACTGTTGTCCATTATTTTATCTTTCAGTTTGAAATCAACACCAATTTTGAAGCTATTATTTATTCTCTTTGTTTCCAGTTTTTCAACTATAAAATTGTTGTGATTTGGGAAAGTGTTCTGTAAGAAGTTAGTTACAGTTTCAGCTGTTGTGCCACCTTTTGGTTTGCTTAGGTGGAATGAAGCTTTTTTGTCACCATAAAAACCTATTATGGCTTTATTTCTGTTTTTAGTACTGGCATTCACAAACATTTGTATAGTGGGCCTCAAACACTGTTCACCAGATTTTCCATTTTGTAGCACAGTCTTGTAAGATGTTTTGTTTTCTTTTTCTGTGTCTTCAGTGGTTTTGGCCAGTTCATTTTCTTGTTTCGCAACAGTCAAATTTCTTCTGCCTCCTTGCTTGTTTTTAACTACTTGCCAGTCTGTATTGATGCCTTCTGACGAGTTTTCATCCAGCAGATTGTTTACGTCTGTATTTGGTCTGTTTTTAATGTGGGTTTGAGTTTCACTGCCACACTCATTGTTTACATTTGTACTAGATGCCACTCTAGTAATGTTTGGGTCTTTAATGTTATTTCTCATTGGAAAATTACCACTTGATAAATTTGCAGGCTTTTTGCTGCTGTTGTGATTGGTGATGGTGGTAGGTGCTGCTTCTCTGACACACTCCAGACCTGTATTTGAACTTTGCCTCAAATTATCAATGTTTACCTCTTTATTTCTGGCTATAATACATAGCATGTTGTTTTGTACATCCTCTGCACATTGTCTTACTGTGTTTCTCGATGATTGAGATGCTTCTTCACTTCGTGGTACCAATATTTCTAACTTAGAGTTTGTGGCAATCACAGTGTCTAGTTTTTCTTTTATTTGTTTGTTATCACTGGTAAGTTTTTTCACAAGTTGTGTAAAATTACTCACTGATGCTGTATTAATGTCTTCTGAGATTTTGTCAACTAACCTCACTTCACAGTTATCACAAACGTATTTTAAGCGACCTTTTGAACACTTTAGAATACGATCTTCGCTGTTGGTGTGCCTCACACATTCAGTGTGAAACGGTTTTCTACATCACAGTCCACATAAAACACCAAATTCCATATTTTTAACGTTTTTTTCACACTTATCTCAAATCATGCTTTCACTGGATGCCATCTTTCCAAAGAGGACTCTAGTAATGTTGTATCTGAACATTACAGGTTTTCTTCTTCCTACTCACCTGCATCAACTTATATTTTTCTACATTTAGAGCTAGCTGTCATACATCGCACCAACTAGAAATTTTGTCTAATCGTCCTGTATCTTCCTACAGTCACTCAGCTTATCACCCTACTGCACACCACAGCATCATTAGCAAACAGCCTCAGATTGCTACCCACCCTGTCTGCCAAATTGTTAATGTAAACAGAGAACCACAACAGTTCTATCACACTTTCCTGGGGCACTCCTGATGAACATTCACTGTCTAAGACAACACACTGGGTTCTATTACTTAAGAAGCCTTCAAGCCACTCACATATCTGTGAACTTATTCTGTATGCTTTTACTTTTGTTGTAGCGTGCAGTGTGGCACCTTGTCAGATGCTGTCCGGAAATCTAGAAATCTGCCTGTTGCCCTGCATCCATAGTTCACAGTGTACCATGTGAGAAAAGAAGTATAAGGATTTGAATGCAATTATTGCTTTACACACCTCACATCCTACTAGAGTATTCTACAGACAGTGTGATATCCTCTGCATTGTCAGAGGCCTGTATGTCATTTACATAACTGAGGAACAGAAGAGAACATATTTATTTTTTATTTGTCTTTATTTATGTAGTACCTACCTGTAAGCTTTAAAAATGCAACTAGTGTTGTCTTTTATGTACATAATGTACATATACACTTACATAAATAACATACATGGTGTAAAATATATTTTTGATCATTATTGTCAAGTGTGATTCAAAACTGTCAGTCATACTGCAAGTGATATATTCAGTTTATTCACACATATGTGAGTTTAAACTAAATGAAACTACAATAGTACTTAAGACCTCTTTAGTGCTAATTTTGAACTCTTCTATTATATAAGATGATTTTTCTCTTACCCATTTCTGTGTAGAATTTCTTTAAAAAAAACTCAGTGACATATAGTGTGCCTGTACTGGCAACATGTTAAATGACTTTACCCTTATGTATTTGTAACTGTCTTGAGTTTTCCTAAGTCTAGTGATGCGATGTCAATCTGCTCTTTTAGGCAAGTATTATGTTAATGGACAACTGTCATAATTTGTGACTGTGTTTGTTTTCTTTAATAATAATAATAATAGCTTTATTCAACATCGAATGGAACACTGCACATGTACAAAGAAACAGTAATGATTAAAGTTATTTGTACAATATGCAAGACACATTCTTCTGAATACGTCATTAATTTACAACAAAATTACAAAAAGATGTTTACTGATTTCTGTTCACATAATTTCACAAAGCATTTGTTGTTCTTCATATAAGTATGGTACTCTTCTAATGAGTAGAAAGGGTGTTTTACTAAAAATTTCTTAAGTTGATGTTTCAGTTTAATTGTAGGAAGAGCCATGACTGCACTAGGCAGTGCATTAGCTAATTTTATACCTGTGTACTGGGGCCCCCTTTTGTAAAGCGCTGTTCTGTGACTGCCAATGTAAAATCTTTCTTTATTTCTAGTATTGTATTGGTGGAAATCTGAATAAGTGTTTGGGTGCAGTCTTTTCACAAGCAGTATGGCTTTTAGAATGTATGTGTTTATAACAGTTAACACCTCTGTTTTTGGATACAAATTGCGACAAGATTCCCTATATTTTGCTCCACAGATTATTTTCACACCCCTTTTTTGAAGAATGAGTAGCTTATCTAGATTAGCTTTGGTTGTTGCCCCCCAAATTTCAAAACCGTAGTTCAAGTGAGAGGAGAAAAGAGCATGGTATGCAGTCTTTAGGACTACGGAGCCTCTACAGAACTTGTTAATAGTATTGATTGCAAATATATTTTTTGACAACTTAGTTTCTAAGGAGTCAATATGTGTGTCCCATTTCAGGTTGCTTTGGATTGTTATGCCAAGGAATTTTACACTAGACTCTTTCTTTACCAATTCGTTGCCCATGTATAATTTAATTTCAGTATTCAAACTACTTTTGTTAAACTCCATCAAACATGTTTTACTGGTGCTTACATTTAAATGGCTTTCATTAAAGAACTGAACAATTTCTTTTGTCACATTATTGCACTCAGCCTCTAGTTCATTACATGATTCCTATTTACATACAATGGCCGTGTCATCGGCATACAGAACAATTTTGGAATTTATAGTACAGTATTTAATATCATTTATATACACTCCTGGAAATGGAAAAAAGAACACATTGACACCGGTTTGTCAGACCCACCATACTTGCTCCGGACACTGCGAGAGGGCTGTACAAGCAATGCTCACATGCACGGCACAGCGGACACACCAGGAACCGCGGTGTTGGCCGTCGAATGGCACTAGTTGCGCAGCATTTGTGCACTGCCGCCGTCAGTGTCAGCCAGTTTGCCGTGGCATACGGAGCTCCATTGCAGTCTTTAACACTGGTAGCATGCCGCAACAGCGTGGACGTGAACCGTATGTGCAGTTGATGGACTTTGAGCGAGGGCGTATAGTGGGCATGCGGGAGGCCGGGTGGACGTACTGCCGAATTGCTCAACACGTGGGGCGTGAGGTCTCCACAGTACATCGATGTTGTCGCCAGTGGTCGGCGGAAGGTGCACGTGCCCGTCAACCTGGGACTGGACCGCAACGACGCACGGATGCACGCCAAGACCGTAGGATCCTACGCAGTGCCGTAGGGGACCGCACCACCACTTCCCAGCAAATTAGGGACACTGTTGCTCCTGGGGTATCGGTGAGGACCATTCGCAACTGTCTCCATGAAGCTGGGCTACGGTCCCGCACACCGTTAGGCCGTCTTCTGCTCACGCCCCAACATCGTGCAGCCCGCCTCCAGTGGTGTCGCGACAGGCGTGAATGGAGGGACGAATGGAGACGTGTCGTCTTCAGCGATGAGAGTCGCTTCTGCCTTGGTGCCAATGATGATTGTATGCGTGTTTGGTGCCGTGCAGGTGAGCGCCACAATCAGAACTGCATACGACTGAGGCACACAGGGCCAACACCTGGCATCATGGTGTGGGGAGCAATCTCCTACACTGGCCGTACACCTCTGGTAATCGTCGAGGGGACACTGAATAGTGCACGGTACATCCAAACCGTCATCGAACCCATCGTTCTACCATTCCTAGACCGGCAAGGGAACTTGCTGTTCCAACAGGACAATGCACGTCCGCATGTATCCCGTGCCACCCAACGTGCTCTAGAAGGTGTAAGTCAACTACCATGGCCAGCAAGATCTCCGGATCTGTCCCCCATTGAGCATGTTTGGGACTGGATGAAGCGTCGTCTCACGCGGTCTGCACGTCCAGCACGAACGCTGGTCCAACTGAGGCGCCAGGTGGAATTGGCATGGCAAGCCGTTCCACAGGACTACATCCAGCATCTCTACGATCGTCTCCATGGGAGAATAGCAGCCTGCATTGCTGCTAAAGGTGGATATACACTGTACTAGTGCCGACATTGTGCATGCTCTGTTGCCTGTGTCTATGTGCCTGTGGTTCTGTCAGTGTGATCATGTGATGTATCTGACCCCAGGAATGTGTCAATAAAGTTTCCCCTTCCTGGGACAATGAATTCACGGTGTTCTTATTTCAATTTCCAGGAGTGTAGAACAAGAACAGAAGGGGGCCCAACACCGAGCCCTGGGGCACACCATATTTTATGCAAGTGATCTCAGATTTGTAGACACCACTTTCCATTTTAAGTAGAACAAATTGTTTTCTATTGCTCATATAACACTTTATTAGGTCATAAGCAGCACCTCTAATGCCCATTTTCCAGAGCTTGTCTAATAGGATGTCAACATTCACACAATCAAAGGCTTTTTCCAGGTCTAGGTATACACCTGCCACATGTTCCTTGCTTTCGATACCCCCTATCACTTCCTCAATTAGTTGAGCAGCTGCAGTGCTAGTTGATTTACCTTTTAGGAATCCATTTTGATTTTCAAACATTAGGTTGTGTTTGTTAAGAAAGTTTATAATCCTGTTGTATGTAACTTTCTCAACTATTTTGGAAAAGACAGGAAGGATTGAGACTGGTTTGTAGTTTTCTATATTGTTGTTGTCACCTTTCTTAAAAATGGGTGTTACCTGTGCTATTTTGAGTCTGTCTGGAAAGGTGCCTGATTCTATTATATTGTTGACTGCTGCAGACAGAGGTACAGAAACATTTTGGCTACAGGCTTTTAAAACATTAGTATTTAGGCCATCATGCCCAGCTGAATTAGAGGGTTTTAGAGAGCTAATGATGCCCATTATTTCTGCACAGTTTGTGGGGGCTAGATATATACAATGGTCACATGTATTACCTTTAAAACTGTAGTGCATGTTTTTATGTTTGCCATTTATGGATTCCCCTACAGAAGGAAAATATTCATTAAAAATATTTGCAATTTCCAGTTGTTCTTTTATGAGCATACCATTGTGGTTAATAGTAAAGTCCATACAGGATTTGTCATTGCAGGTTCTAAAACTGTTTATGACCGCCCAGATGCCAGCAGTTACGTAGTGTGAGTTTTGAAGCTTATTTGCAACATAGTTGCTCCTGGTCTGTGAGAGTAAGTCCTTATAGTGTGCTTGATATATTTTGAAGGCTTCCTTTACCTCACGAATCTCTCTATTATTCAGCATTGCACTGTGGAGTAGTTTTAATTTTTCCCTCACTTCAGTGACATTACTATTTACCTAAATATTTTTGTTTATATTTTTTGTTAGTTTCATTTTTGTGATTACAACTGGGCATGTGGTATCAAGGCAGTAATAGAAGTCAGCAGCAAAGGTATCATATGAAAATCTACTATTTTCAAACCATTTTATTTGTGCTAGCATGCAGTTTAGTCTGTTTATGTTGTCATTATACATTATTCTTTTAGTTACAAACTGTTGCTTTGTAGTGACAGTGGGGGCCTCATGGAGATCCAATTTAAGCTGTACTGCATGGTGATCTGAGATGGCTAGTTTTAAAACCGATGCACTGTGGGATAGGTGGGTCATGTTTGTTATTACGTTGTCAAGACATGTTTTACTACTGCCAATTTCTCTAGTGGGTTCCCGAATGAGTGGGGTCAGGTTAAATTCATCACACAGACGATGTAACTTTTTGGTGCTGACATCATTTGTTAATAAATCTATATTTATATCCCCTGTAACTATAATATTTACATGACCATTTGGCCCAGAAAATGTTGTGTCTATATATACAAGCAAGTCAGAAAGATTTACAAAGAAGGTATCTCTATTTGCTGCAGGTGGCCTGTAAACACCGATAACTGTTATGTTATCTCTACCCCATTTTAGGTTTATTGCAGCAAATTCTGAGACTCCTTCCAAGTAGAAGGCACTCACATCAATAACATTAAAATTACTTTCATTTACAGTGAAAATTGCTACACCTCCGCCAGTCTTGTCTTTTCTACTGAAGGCTGTGCAGAATTTCATACACAATGGTTGACTAATGCTAATCAGAGCTTCATTGTACCAATGTTCAGTTACAACTAATATATCGGATTTGTCAATCCGTGAAATTACATCTAGATCATTATGCTTATTTCTAAGACTACCAAGATTCTGGTGTATGATTTTAAGGCTGAGTTTTACCTGCTGGACCTTAGAGGATAATTTTGGACAAGCAATGAGGCCAGCAGGCTTTACAAGTTTCCCTGGCTTGCCAGCAGTGGCTGGTGTTGTGGCAGATTTTGTTGAGGTGGGTTGTACCACCCGATGGCAATGGACTTCTTTTCACCACATTGTGAACAATGTCGCCTGACTGCCTCAATAATTTTGCTGCTAACAATCTTTTTGCCTCTTCTGTTTATGTGCAGACCATGAGATGTGTGCAGCTCCCTTTCTAGATAGCTGACATCTACTAGAGACACATTCTGAAATTTACTACATAGAGCTTTAATCCTGTCATTTGTTTTATGAACTTCCCAGTTCACAATAGACTGTTTCATAAGATCATGCGTCTGTGGAATGTCGACAACAATTGTTTTAGTGTCATTTAACTTACCCAGTACCATTTTCATATGTCTAATTGCATCATTTGCTTTATTTCTTGCTACATAATATGAACCTCCCATAATAATGACACAGTCATTGGATGAGAAGGAGTCACAATCCTGCAGGCATGGCTTCACTACAGCAGAAAGAGGAGCTCCAGGCTGGATGTGGCCTACCGCTGCAAAGTTGTCTTGCATATTTGCGATGTTTTGCGCTATTTCACGTCCATGGCTGTCTCCATATAATAGAATCCGGCCCTGCTTGTGTTTCTGATTGTAGTCGTTTCTTCTGTTTTTCTCTAGGGACGATTTCTTGCGTGTAATTTCACAGATTCCATTTCCTTGGACGGTTTGTTTACGTTCAGTTTCACGTTTTGCACACGTGTTTGGGACTTGGTGTTTTCTGAACTTATCACTGACAGTTTTTTTGCTGCTTGAAGGATTACTTCTAGTTTGCACGAACTGAACTTGTTCTTGTTCCACTATTTCGTCGAGAATTTGAAACCTGTTTTGAGTAATGACGGCAGGAAAGCTTTCCTTGGTTTTTAGTTTAGGCCTACATTCGTTCATCAGGCGCTGTTGTTCAAATTTGCACAACTTCTTATTTAAGAGAGTAACTTCAGCCTTTAGGCTCTGGATTTCACTTACCATATCGCCGATTAGTACAGATAATTCACACCTATACTCACAAATTTTTGCTTTATGATAGTTATCTGAATTCTGAACGCGACACTGACTACAGTTCCAGCATGTTATAAATTCATTATTTTCTTTCACAGATGAGTCCAATTTTGCACATCGAAAATGATACGAGTTATTACAATCCTTGCACGTGATTCCAGTTTTCAGTACTTTTCCGCATTTTTTACACTTTTCCGCGTCAAAACACGAGTTTTTACATAAGCTAAGAACTTTACCATTAGTATTTGCCGCCATTATTATGCATTAGACAACTTAGTATAAAGAGAATATTTACAGTTTTTTCGTGATTAGTACACAATTCACTGATTTGGAACCATTTACTGGCTGCTCTGAGATTATGCCTACTTTCCTACTTTAATGCCCCAAAGTCTTTCCCAGCTGTAACAAAAGTCACGTCATCTGCATAGAGTGTGGCTTTACACAAAATAATGCTGGGTCTGTTATTTTCATAAATTGTGAAGAGCAAAGGCTCAAACACAAAACCCTGTCGCACTCCCTGCATTATATCCAAGACATTTGAATTCATATTGTTGAACTGCACAGTGTATTTTCTGTCAGTCAGGATCTGCTCAGGGATCATTCTGAACCTCAAAAATCATAGCAGTAGAATTTTTCTAGCAGAATGTTGTAACCTTTAATCACCAATAATTTCACGGACATCCAAACACACTCACTTAGAAACAATAGCTGGTTACATGGTAACAACTCAGTATCTCTTATTCGACTGCCGTGCCATAACATGCTGCTGGCGCCGTTCGTAGCTAGGTGGCACTCCCGCGCTCAGCCAAGTTGCGGAGCGCATCTATCGCCGTTTGCGCGTTCTGTCGTGGCGGCCCTGTTAAATGCTGTGGCATTGTCACAACACTTTTCCCCCCTTGAAAAAAAAAAAAAAACACGCACTTCCTTGGAGACATGGACAGTGCAGAGACATCCGTGGCCTCTTGTGAGGCCCCGAGAAGATCCCGCGGAGAGACACGAGAGTATGGTAAAAAATGTCCAGGATGGAAGCTCATGCGTGGAACGTGCCTCCTGGATGAGATGATGGGTGAAAACTCCGGAGCAGCATCCATAGGTGTCGTGGACCTGGGGGTGTGCTCCAGCGAGATGGGTCCCGGAGAAGGCGGCGTTGTGACTGAGGCCGGTTCCGGTGTACTCGGAAGCGGTAGCGACGTCGGCTGCATCAAAACGTATGGTAGATCGGCAGCAGCGACAGGACTGGCTTCTCGGGCTGGTGGAGGCGAAGGAAGGGGCGGTGGCACCGGCGTGGCCACCACTCGTGGGCGCATCTGGTCGTAATGGCAAACAACCATGCCGTCGTCCGTATGTATTTCACAAAGCCTTGACTACCCCTGGAATGCATTTAGGACAAGATCCATATCCTCGTGCCCACACGTCGGTGTCCACTGAGTATTTTCCCCGCACTAGGAGACACAGCACAAGGCCTGACAGGGTGAAGCAGGTGCAGTAGAGTGAGCGGTTGGCGACCATGCAAGAGTTCAGCAGGGCTGTGATCACCCAGAGGTGTGAAGCAATAAGAACTCAGAAATTGCAGCAGAGCATCATCTGTGGAAAAATCACTAAGGAATTTTTTCATCTGGCTTTTGAAAGTGCGGACAAGGTGCTCGACTTCCCCATTCGACTGCGGATGGAAGGGCGGTGCTGTAACATGATGAATCCCTTGTCCAGTACAAAACTCACGGAAGGCCTGCAAAGAGAACTGAGGGCCATTGTCTGTGATGATAGTGGATGGAAGACCTTGTAGTGCAAAGATTTTGGACAAAGCCAGTGTCGTCGCCGCAGTGCTGGGCGACAGACATTGAACAACAAACGGAAACTTCGAGAAGGCATCAGTCAACAGTAGCCAATAAGTACCAAGGAAGGGGCCGGCAAAGTCAGCATGCACCCGTTCCCATGGCTGCGCCGGATCAGGCCATGGAGAGGGCATTGTACAAGGTGCAGCCAGTTGTTGAGCATACTGACCACACGCAGCAACCATGTGGGCGATGTCCGAATCAATACCAGGCCAATAAACGTGCCTGCGGGCCAGGGACTTAGTCCGAGAAATACCCCAATGGCCTTCATGCAACAGTCTGAGAACATCTTTGGCCAGAAGAACAACACCATCATGAACAGACAGACGAAGGCGCAAGGCATGGTAGTTGCGAAGGTGATCCGATGCCCGGCCCTTGGTCCTGTCCGGCCAACCCCGTTGAACAAAACTGATCACCTGACGCAGGACCGGGTTCCGCGCAGTAGCCTACGTGACCTGCGAACCTGTAAGTGGAAAATCCTCGACCGCACGACGTTCTTCAACATCAATGTGGAAAGAGAGTAGTTCATCACGACTGAAAACTGGGTCTGGGACCATCGACAATCACGACAATGCGTCAGTGTTGACGTGCTGGGCCGTGGGGTGATAGTGAATCTAATAGTGAAAACGAGACAAGTATAAGGCCCAACGTTCCAGGCTGTGAGCTGCCTTATCCGGAAGTGATGCTGATGGGCTGAACAGAGAGACCAGCGGCTTGTGGTCAGTGATGAGGTGAAACATAGAGCCATACAAAAAAACGCTGAACTTTTTTAGAGCATAAATGATAGCGAGCGCCTCCTTTTCGATTTGACAGTAACGCTGTTGTGCATCGTTGAGGGTCTTGGAAGCATAGGTGATGGGTCGTTCTTACCCATCCTCATACTGATGAGCGAGAACAGCCCCTAGGCCATACTGTGACGCGTCAGTCGCCAGAACCAAGTGCTGACCCGGACAGAATGTGGCAAGACAAGGCATCCACTGCAAATGAGCCTTCAGGTGGAAAAAGCCTGCTCACACTCGTCGGACCAACAGAAAGGGACGTTTTTGCATAACAACTGATGCAGAGGATGAGCTACCGCCGCCACAGATGGAATGAATTTGTGATAATAAGCAATCTTGCCTAGAAACGCCTGATGTTCTTTGACCGTAGACAGCCTGGGTAGAGCGTTAATGGCTGCAACGAGCTGACGTAGAGGACGTATACCCTCACGGGACAAGTGGAAACCAAGATACACAACGGAGGGTTGGAAGAACTGTGACTTGTCCAGATTGCACCTCAACCCAGCCGAATGCAAAACCCAAAACAGTGAACGCAAATTGCGAAGGTGCTCCTCAGTGGAGGCCCCCATGACAACAATGTCATCCAGATAGTTTATGCAGCCGGGAACGGAAGCCGTGAGCTGTTCCAAAAACTGCTGAAAAATGGCCGGTGCGCTAGCGACACCAAATGGTAAGCGCTGGTACTGATACAACCCACAAGGAGTGTTGATGACGAGAAATTCCTTGGAAGAAGCATCCAATGGCAACTGATTGTATGCCTCCGATAAGTCAGGTTTGGAAAAGAACTGGCCCCCAGCGAGCTTGGTAAATAACTCCTCAGGACGGGGAAGAGGATAAGTGTCAATGAGGCTCTGAGCGTTGACAGTGACTTTAAAATCACCACACAATCGCAGACTCCCGTTTGGTTTAGAAACCACCATGATTGGCGATGCCCATTCGCTCGTGGTAACAGGAAGGAGAATCCCTGAAGCTGTTAACCTGTCTATCTCAGCCTTGACAGGTGCAAGCAACGCCACCGGAATAGGGCGTGCCCAGAAAAACTTAGGGCGAGCTGTAGGTTTAAGAGTAATGTGGGCTTCAAAATTCTTGGCATGACCCAGACCAGCAGAGAACACGGACAAAAATTCAGAACACAATCCATCCAGCTGCTGATACGGAATATCCTCAGATATGAGGTGCACATGATCATCAATGGAGAACCTGAACAACTGGAAAGCATCATAACTGAACAGGTTTTCAGTGCCTGCATGATCCACCACATAAAACGTGAGGGGCCTAACAACAGACTTGTAGGCAGTGGAAGCATCAAACTGGCCAATGATAGGAATTTTCTGTTTATTATAAGTTCTCAGATTTCGCGTAACTGGAGACAAGGGAGGGGAGCCCAACTCCAAATACGTGGGAAAATTAATGAGAGTTACTGCAGAGCCAGTGTCCACTTGCATGCAAATGTCTTTATGCAGAACATGAACAGTAACAAACAACTTATTTGTTTGAGAAAGCACACAGTTAACATCCATGTCCGATGCCTCGTCCTCTTCGACAGGAACTTTAGGGGACTGACACACAGAAGCAATGTGGCCTTTTCTCCTACATGAATTACGTGTGGCCCAACGTTTTGGACACACGGCCCTGTCATGTTGTATGAAACAACGTGGACAAGAAGGAAGTGTGGAACGAACTTGCTTCTGTGGTTGCTGTTTTCGCTGCCAGCGTTGCAGCCCAACGTGACGTTGTTTACGCGAGTGAACTGCCGTGACATTTTCGTTCTCCTGTGAAACAGGCAAATTGTCCATGTCAAAACTTGACTGTACAGCGCCTACATCACACAATGCATCTATTTGCATGCCAGCAGCGTGAGACATTTCAAAGGATTGAGCGATGCTTAGAACATCTGACAACGACAGGTTTGGCAGTTGTAGGGTACATTGCTGAACTTTTTATCAGGAGCAAGCCGTAGAATAGCATCCCTAACCGTTGTAGGGTGCATTACCGAACTTTTTATCAGGAGCAAGCTGTAGAATAGCATCCGTAACCATTTAATCAGCATAAGACTCATGATGAGTGTCCGTGAAAAACTGACATTTCCTACTCAGACCATGTAGTTCCGCCATCCAAGCCCGGTAAGATTGATGGGGCTGTTTACGACACCAGTAGAGCGCCACGTGGGTGGCAACAATGTGGGTGTTTTTTCGGTAATAGTTAGACAATAAGTCACACATTTCTTGGAAGGACAGAGAGGCAGGTTCCCGCAGAGGGGCTAACTGAGGTAGCAGCTGATAGATCCGTGGGGAAATCCAAGATAGAAATAACGACTTACACATAGGAGTGTTGACATCACCGAAAGCCAAGAAGTGTTGCCGCAAATGCTTCTCATAATCCTCCCAGTCTTCAGCGGCCTCGTCGTAAGGAGGGAATGGAGGCGGAGAAGAGGAAGACAGACAATGAGTAAGCGGCGTTGACAACACCTGAATAGCAGCCGTCAACTGTGTTTGTTGTTCAATGAGCGCTTGCATAAGCTGTTCCATGTCTGCCCCGTCACAAACACACAAATCCACAATGCAGTGAAAATATCCGACCTCATCACCAAAAAGTGTTATAACCTTTAATCACTAATAATTGCGTGGATATTCAAACGCACTCACTTAGAAACAATAGCTGGTTACATGATAACAACTCAGTATCTCTTATTCGACTGCTGTGCCGTGACATGCGGCCGGCGCCGTTCGTAGCTAGGTGGTGCTCCTGCACTCAGCCGACTTGCGGAGAGCCTCTATCGCCTTTTGTGCGTACTGTCGTGGCGGCACTGTTAAATGTCATGGCACTGTCACAACACAGAATTCTATGGCTGACACAGTCAAATGCCTTGCTAAGATTCACAAGCTTAGCATTCACAGATAATCTCAATTCAAATGGTGATGACAATATGTTCAATTGCTTATACTGTTGAAAAGTTGGACCTGGTGCCATACTGCGAGTCACTAAGAATTTATTCACAGACAGATGTTGATGGATTTGGACCTGTATGCAATATTCCACTACTTTCAAAAGGGTGGATGCAAGAGAAAGTGGGCAGTAATTATTAGGAGAAGATTGTTCAAATTTTTTTGCGGAGGAATAATGACTGTCATTTTTGAGAATGAGGGGGAACAACCACTAACAAACATTCAGTTTATGGGAGTACATAGTGGATTGCTATTACACCCACATTTTTTTTCACTAAATTGGAGTGACCATAAATGTCTTCCAATTTCAAATATCTTAATTTTGCTGTTGCAGTTCTAATATCGCTTACTTGTACTTATTTCCATTTAAAGACAGGAACCATATCTTTAGGATGTTGGAAGGAGTTTCCATGATTTGAAGTATGGCTGTTGTGGTATTTATGGTTATGTTCAGTTGCAGCAGTATTATTCATATTTCCAGCATTATTATAAAATGTGTTGAAATTATCTAGTGTGATACCGGCGTTACACGAATTACTTTTTGGTAATATTTTTACTTATAACCAGCATCCTGTCTTGTCAACAAATCTATTTTGACTTCCTTTGTAACAAATATCAATCTGAATTTGATTAGAATGAGCTGACATAAGTTCCATTGTTATGTTTTGTTGTTATAATTTTAAATACATTTTGCCTTGACTTCCTAGTGCTTATTTCTTCACATAACAGTATCAAAATTTTTAGAAAAAATTGACTTTACTCGTACACCATATTTTCTAGTTTTCAGATTATTTCATTTGTGTTCATATTATAGCTGTTACTGTACTTCTTTCTACCGGTTTAAAAGCCGTGTTGTGCACTATTCTGTAACTTGTGTTCATTAAAGTATTTGGTGACAGGCTGTTTTGTTAATTTCTCAAATTTGTTGGAGAATATTTAGAGGAGGGAATGGGTCAATAATTTTCAGCTTTATGCCTCTTAATACATTTGAATGATATCACATTTGAAATTTTTAATCTCAGGGGAAACACTTCCTGACAGATTAGCAATGTATGCCAAAAACATTAAAATTTGTGAAGCAGTTTTGATTGAAGTGATACCAGTATTCAATTTTCATCATTTGACATGTTGCATTTCATGTTTTAATCACCTTTACCACATCATCCTTACTACTGGGAACTGTCCTAGGGCTGTATGTAATTCTTAGATTTTTTAAATTGTTTCCTGTATGTAATTCTTAGATTTTTTAACTTGTTCCCTGGTTTATGAAATTCAAAACTCAGAATAAAAGAAGCATTCAAAGTAATTATTTACATAATTTTGCAGGCCTTTTTTTTTATCAATGTTTATGTCATCTAGATACTTTTGAATGTGATTTCTTGATGTTCATATCTCTTCCCTGTTACATTTTTACAATTTCCAATGTAGATTTAAATACCTAATTGCTTTGTAGCATCCACATTCCACACTCAACGAATTACTGCATCTTAATATACTGACTTTGTAAGCTCTTCCTTACAAGAAGTGGTGTATGGTGAGCTATACTGAATAAACTGCTACAACACATCCAAACAGTCTGCACCTGGTGGTTCACTGTGCACTGGAAGAGAGGTCATCTTAAGACACCTCTTGTGCTCTGGCTGTCAAAAGCCCACCAGTGTGAACATCAGTATCTGCAGACCCCAATGGATGGTGCCAGTGTGGCAGTATATGCAAACTAGTGGCCATACTTCCCTTCTCTGGAAAGACTTTGTGGACTTAAGGGAGTCCATCAAGTCTTCGCAGTACAGGACATTGAGGTGTCAGATTCTTGGCGATACCCTGTGGTAAATCCGCATACATGAGAAGAGCCCTGACAAACAATCTCTGGATGCACCATGCAAGAGAGTGATCAATCTGAGTGACATGGAGATGAGTGATGATGCAGTTTCTGTTCTGGAGAGGGGCTTACTTTGCTCCCACCCTTAAGTTACTCTGGTCATAGACAACAACAGTGCAGTTGAACAGGCTGCAGCGCAACTGCCACCTGAAGGAGTTGAAAGAAGTATGTCATTAAACCTCTCATGATCTGATGAGAACTAAGCATACAAAGTCAAACATTACCAACAGAAAGAAGGCAGCTATTTGGGAGTGAGAGAATGCCCTGAGATTGTTGTCTTATGTGCTGACAAATGCTCTGCTACTGTTGTTCTTTCCCACAAGAACTACATCGAGAAGCTGCAGAGCCTGCAGGATGATGACTGCTACAGGAAGGTCTATGCTAACCCCACAAAGAAGGTGGAGAATAAGACTAGGGCTCTTCTCAAGGAGATGGACTTACCAAAGGGAGTCACCAAGAAACTGTTGGCTCAAGGAGCTCAAGGAGACTTTATGGATGCCCTAAAGTTGACAAAGATGGGGTGCCATTGCACCCCATTATAAGCAACATTAGGACAGCTATGTATTTGCTGGCAAAACACCTGATGAAATACTGAGCCCTCACATGGGTAAATGCACTCATCATGTTCCACAATTCCATGAATTTTGTAAAATGCCTCAACAACTTCAGGATAAAAGACTCAGACATCCTGGTCAGTTATGATGTTGTTTCCTTATTCACCAGGGTACCTCTGGGAATCACTACAGGTTATTGGTCAGAATTTTGACTAGGAGAGTGCTGACTTTTTCAGGCATGTTCTGATCTCCACATATTCTCCATTCAGTGGAGAATACTATGAACCAACAGAAAGACTCACAAAGGGCAGCCCACTCTTGCTTCTGGTCACGAATTTGTTTATGGAGTACTTCGAGGGGGAGGCCTGGCATCATCCAAATGGAAACCCATATGTTTTGTACATTATGTGGATGACATATTCATCATCTAGTTCCATGGAAGGGAAAACTAGTTGGCTTCTACATGCATTTCAACATCAATTTCTTAATGGAGACCAAAATAGAAGGAAGACTACCATTCCTGGACATTGCAGTGAAGAGAAGAGCTGATGGCACCCAGGGCCATGGTGTGTATCAGAAGAAAATGCACATTGATCTGTATTTGCATGCAGACAGCTGCCATCACCATTTGTGGCAGAATAGGGTGCTAAAAACACTAGTACACAGTGTGGGCACCATTTCAGGTGCAAAGTGTCTGCCCCAGGAGCTGTAACATGTCAGAGCCGTATCCGAAAGAAATGGGTACCAAGAATGGCAGACTAGGTATGCTCCCCACCCTACAACAACAGTACAACCTGCAGAGATGGAAGACTTCATGGAAAAAGACGCATCCACTGCCTTTATACCACACACTGGTGCACTTTTGGGCAAAATCAGATACATATTGAAGCCCCAAGAAAAACTGTGTTTTGCCTGCCCAGTAAAACAGGAGCATCATTGGAAAGCGGCAAAGATGATCTCAATTTGTGGAAGACTGGTGTGTGTTAGATTCCATGTCAGTGTGAGAAGACATATTGGATGGACAGTGCGCACTGTCAAAAATCATTACCGAGAACACAAGAGGCACACTCGGCTGATGTATCCCAACAAGTCAGCAATTGCACATCACTGTTTGTCTGAGAATCACATGGTGGAGTATGAATTTATGAGGTTCTTGACACAGACTTCGAAGTACAGGGACAGCATCATAGGAGAGACTATAGAAATTCGCCCAGGGATGATGTCATCAACTGAGATTGTGGCTATAATCTCAGCAAGGCTTGGGAACCAGCACTGAGTTTAATTAAGAAGACTCTCAGTGAACAAAATGATCTGGCAACCAGGGCGAACAGATACCTACATCAACACAACCAAAGACGCCAACACTAGTGCCTCCATGACTGCAGACACATGGTCGTGGCTGAGGATCCCAGAGTGAACAGCTCGCAGTAGGGGGGGGGGGGGGGGGGCATATTAGTCAATTGCATGCCCTCAAGAGCTCATGCTGGGAGAAGCTGAAAATGGCAACATTGATGAAATTTGGAGAACACACAGCTTACTACCATGTATATTAAATTTATTCACAACTGCAGAATCTTTCTGGCATTAGCAGCCCTAGGTATGAAGATACCGTATTACTTGTTGATGGCATGTGAAAATTTGTACCAGACCAGGACTCAAACTGGATTTCCCCTTGTCTTGAGCTGCCACCTTAACCACTTTGGCTATGTGAGCATGCTTCCAGGACTGACCCAAACATCCATATGTCACATTGTCAAAATTTTCATGTGTCATACCTAATGCAGCCACTGTCAGAAAGATTCTCTAGTTGTGAATAAATTTAGTGCAGCTGCAAGATCGTCACCAATGACTGTTTCTTCATACATTATTAAAAATAAGTCTTACCACCAGAATGGACAGTGGCATTACTACATCCACCACATAAAAAATGGAAGACAACAGATCCTAACAATTATAGAGGAATCTCCTCTTGTCAGTGATGTATAAGTTTTTGAAGATAGCCAAAGGAATACTCGACCCACAGTTAGGAGAAAATCAAAGATTATTTAGGAAGGGAAGTTCTTGTGCAGAACAAATACTAAAGGTAAAGAACACATATATGTGAGGAAAATAAGGAATTTGAAATACATGACAACTTTTGTAGATTTTAAAAAGGCCTAAGACTCAATTGATAGAAAATGCACCAATCTATATTTGAAAGGAATTTGAACTTTGTAATAAAACAAGAGAAATAATTATATTAAAAACAAAGATTCCAAGACTTACCAAGTGGGAAAGTGCTGGTAGATAGGCATAATAAATAAAATAAACAAACACACACACAGAATTTATAGCTTTCGCAACCAGCGGTTGCTTCTTCAGGAAAGAGGGAAGGAGAGGGAAAGACGTCCTGAAGAAGCAACCACCGGTTGCGAAAGCTAGAAATTCTGTGTGTGTGTTTGTGTGTTTTATTTGTTGTGCCTATCTACCGGCGCTTTCCCGCTTGGTAAGTCTTGGAATCTTTGTTTTTAATATATTTTTCCCATGTGTAAGTTTCTTTCTATTTTATTTACATCAAGAGAAATAATTAGATACACTTTAACAACCATAACATTTTTGAAGCAACTGTCAAAACCTTTTGAAATAAAGTTAAAAGTAAAACAAGAAGATGGTTTGTCACTTCTTCTTTTCAATTGTGCAACAGGGAGAATAGTGAGAGAAAGGAAGAAATCCATCAGTATTAAGGGTCGGCAACTAAGAAGAAACTCAAATTCAAATCACAGTAGATTGTCTGGCTTATGAAGACAATATGGAGTTGAACAATGTAAAATGAACACCCTAACACACATGTGATGACACCATGCACCCAATGCTGTTTCTTGCCGAAAACTTGTAGATTTTGTAAAGGCCTATGACTTAATTGATATAAATGCACCAATCTATATTTGAAAGGAATTTGGACTTTGTAATAAAACAACAGAAATAATTAGACACACTTTAACAAACATAACAGATGGCTTCATCTTGCATTTGAACCTTTTTCTGACTTGGCAAAATGAATTGTTTTACTGGCAGCTGTAGAAGATGCAGCAGGGTACAGTGACGACAACTGTTTATAATTCTGTCGGTGCCTTCATGACACGTGGCGAGATGTGCTAGAAGGAAAGAAAAATTTTTAAGGCCTGCTGCCATGTCTGGGAGAAATGGAGTTTTTCCATGTGAATTTTGAATGTTCAAACAAAGTGTTTAGCTTCTCTGTTAGGCTGAGGGTGAAAAGCTGCAGTAGTTACAAGGTTTATACCATTTTTGATACAAAACTGTTAGAAATTGGTTGATGGGAATTATCGTCCAAGACAAGGACCTCATTACAACCTTCAAGACAAAAATAGTAGACAAAGCCAATATCATAGTAGCAGTAGTGTTAGATATCATTGAGACTACAAAAGGAAATTTACTACATGCATCTACCACCAACAACCATCACATGTTCCAGAACGAACTCGTAAAATCAATATGGAGGCATTGCCACAGTCTGGATGGATGTGACCACACAAAAAAGTATTGTGTAGGAGGGAACTGATGTTCTATACATACACTGCAACAAGAGCTCATCTGCTGAATCTAGGCATCCACACTCTATCAAATACAATGATGTCGGCCAAGTTGATTCATGTGAACTGTGGTACAGTGAGATTGTTTCTATAATGACAAAACTTCCCACAGGAGAGAATAAGGAACAACAATCTGTGCATCATCATTCTCTGTATGCAACAGTAGTACACCTGACCATGCGAATAGCACTTGATGTTGCAAAAAGGTAGCAACGTGCCACAGGGTAGAGAATTTCTTTCAAACTACCGAGCCACCCATGGCAGACAAATTGTAAAACTATCTGAAGACCTGGGTCAGATACAGTTACTACAGCAATATGCCAAAAGTCAAGACAAAAATATTGAAGAAGTTCAATATCTTGAGTATCAACTTGACAACAAAATTCTTCAGATGAATAAAATCCTGTGTTGATACTGACTGGTAACTGTGACAACAATTCATATCAATAGTTAGACAATAACAGAACCCAATGTTGCAATTTTTGCACTGTCCAAGGTGGAACAGAACTGGAAGGATTGAATAAAGCTGTTCAAAGCTGATGATCTGTAATCAAACAGAACACCTGACCATACAAACTTGGTAACACCATAGATAATGGTGAGAGTCTCTTTTTCAAGTTGACTGTAATTGCACTGTGCTTTGAGGAAAAAGCAATTGGTCGATCAGATGAATCAATTATATGGGAGACCACAGCTCCAATCCTGTAAGAAGATGTGTTCACCACTAACACAACAGGCTTAGCTGGATCAAAGTGAACCCTACAATGATTAATGCAGAACAGGGAATCAGTGATCATAAAGCGGTTACTGCATCGATGATTTCAGCCGTAAATAGAAATATTAAAAAAGGTAGGAAGATTTTTCTGTTTAGCAAAAGTGACAAAAAGCATATTTCAGAGTACTTGATGGCTCAACACAAAAGTTTTGTCTCAAGTACAGGTAGTGTTGAGGATCAGTGGACAAAGTTCAAAACCATCTTACAATATGCGTTAGATGAGTATGTGCCAAGCAAGATCGTAAGAGATGGAAAAGAGCCACCATGGTACAACAACCAAGTTAGAAAAGTGCTGTGGAAGCAAAGGGAACTACACAGCAAACATAAACATAGCCAAAGCCTTGCAGACAAACAAAAATTACGCGAAGCGAAATGTAGTGTGAGGAGGGCTATGCGAGAGGCGTTCAATGAATTCGAAAGTAAAGTTCTATGTACTGACTTGGCAGAAAATCCTAAGAAATTTTGGTCCTATGTCAAAGCGGTAGGTGGATCAAAACAAAATGTCCAGACACTCTGTGACCAAAATGGTACTGAAACAGAGGATGACAGACTAAAGGCTGAAATACTAAATGTCTTCTTCCAAAGCTGTTTCACAGAGGAAGACTGCACCATAGTTCCTTCTCTAGATTGTCGCACAGATGACAAAATGGTAGATATCAAAATAGACGACAGAGGGATAGAGAAACAATTAAAATCGCTCAAAAGAGGAAAGGCTGCTGGACCTGATGGGATACCAGTTCGAATTTACACAGAGTACGTGAAGGAACTTGCCCCCCTTTTTGCAGCGGTGTACCATAGGTCTCTGGAAGAGCGAAGTGTTCCAAAGGATTGGAAAGGGGCACAGGTCATCCCCATTTTCAAGAAGGGACGTCGAACTGATGTGCAGAACTATAGACCTATATCTCTAACGTTGATCAGTTGTAGAATTTTGGAAAACGTATTATGTTCGAGTATAATGACTTTTCTGGAGACTAGAAATCTACTCTGTAGGAATCGGCATGGGTTTCGAAAAAGGTGGTCGTGTGAAACCCAGCTTGCGCTACTTGTCCACGAGACTCAGAGGGCCATAGACATTGGTTCACAGGTAGATGCCGTGTTTCTTGACTTCCGCAAGGCATTTGACACAGTTCCCCACAGTCATTTAATGAACAAAGTAAGAGCATATGGACTATCAGACCAATTGTGTGATTGGATTGAGGAGTTCCTAGATAACAGAACGCAGAATGTCATTCTCAATGGAGAGAAGTCTTCCGAAGTAAGAGTGATTTCAGGTGTGCCACAGGGGAGTGTCATAGGACCGTTGCTATTCACAATATACATAAATGACCTGGTGGATGACATCGGAAGTTGACTGAGGCTTTTTGCAGATGATGCTGTGGTGTATCAAGAGGTTGCAACAATGAAAAATTGTACTGAAATTCAGGAGGATCTGCAGTGAATTGACGCATGGTGCAGGGAATGGCAATTGAATCTCAATGTAGACAAGTGTAATGTGCTGCGAATACATAGAAAGATAGATCCCCTATCATTTAGCTACAAAATAGCAGGTCAGCAACTGGAAGCAGTTAATTCCATAAATTATTTGGGAGTATGCATTAGGAGTGATTTAAAATGGAATGATCATATAAAGTTGATTGTCGGTAAAGCAGATGCCAGACTGAGATTCATTGGAAGAATCCTAAGGAAATGCAATCCGAAAAGAAAGGAAGTAGGTTACAGTACGCTTGTTTGCTCACTGCTTGAATACTGCTCAACAGTGTGGGATCCTTACCAGATAGGGTTGATAGAAGAGATAGAGAAGATCCAATGGAGAGCAGCGCACTTTTGTTACAGGATCATTTAGTAATCACGAAAGCATTACGGAGATGATAGATAAACTCCAGTGGAAGACTCTGCAGGAGAGATGCTCAGTAGCTTGGTACGGGCTTTTGTTAAAGTTTTGAGAACATACCTTCACTGAAGAGTCAAGCAGTATATTGCTCCCTCCTACGTATATCTTGCGAAGAGAACATGAGCATAAAATCAGAGAGATTAGAGCCCACACAGAAGCATACCGACAATCCTTCTTTCCACGAACAATATGAGACTGGAATAGAAGGGAGAACCGATAGAGGTCCTCACGGTACCCTCCGCCACACACCATCGGGTGGCTTGCGGAGTATGGATGTAGATGATGGCAGTATACATAACCTTCAAAATGGCATCTGTATTGGAGGTGCATTCCAAGCAGTGAGCTGTCAGTGAGTTTCTGTTGATGGAAAACCAGAGTGTTGCAGATATTTGTAGACACTTGCAGAATGTCTGTGGAGATTTGCTAGTAAACAAAAGCTTGTGAGTTGTTGGTCAGTGCATCTGTCATCATCACAACAAGGTTGTACAGAATTGTCTGATCTCCTGTACTTCATTGCAGGTAGTGAAACATGGGTTAACCAAACTGGGGAAAAAAAACCAGAGTGGCACCACACTGTCTCTCTTCTGAAGAAAAAGTTCAAAGCTGTGCCCTCAGCCTGTAAAGTCATGGTTATCTTCTGGGACTCTGAAAGGATGATTCTGTTTGATACCCTCCAACATGGTGCAATGATCAACTTTAAATGTGAAACATCCTGGCAGATTAAAACTGTGTGCCCGACCGAGACTCGAACTCGGGACCTTTGCCTTTCGCGGGCAAGTGCTCTACCGACTGAGCTACCGAAGCACGACTCACGTCCGATACTCACCGCTTTACTTCTGCCAGTATCCGTCTCCTACATTCCAAACTTTACAGAAGCTCTTCTGCGAACCTTGCAGAACTAGCACTCCTGAAAGAAAGGATATTGCGGAGACATGGCTTAGCCACAGCCTGGGGGATGTTTCCAGAATGAGATTTTCACTCTGCAGCGGAGTGTGCGCTGATATGAAACTTCCTGGCAGATTAAAACTGTGTGCCCGACCGAGACTCGAACTCGGGACCTTTGCCTTTCGCGGGCAAGTGCTCTACCGACTGAGCTACCGAAGCACGACTCACGTCCGGTACTCACAGCTTTACTTCTGCCAGTATCCGTCTCCTACCTTCCAAACTTTACAGAAGCTCTTCTGCGAACCTTGCAGAACTAGCACTCCTGAAAGAAAGGATATTGCGGAGACATGGCTTAGCCACAGCCTGGGGGATGTTTCCAGAATGAGATTTTCACTCTGCAGCGGAGTGTGCGCT
Source organism: Schistocerca gregaria (assembly GCF_023897955.1). Taxonomy (NCBI): domain Eukaryota; kingdom Metazoa; phylum Arthropoda; class Insecta; order Orthoptera; family Acrididae; genus Schistocerca; species Schistocerca gregaria. The sequence goes on from NC_064923.1 coordinate 570,519,536, forward strand.
GATATGAAACTTCCTGGCAGATTAAAACTGTGTGCCCGACCGAGACACGAACTCGGGACCTTTGCCTTTCGCGGGCAAGTGCTCTACCGACTGAGCTACCGAAGCACGACTCACGTCCGGTACTCACAGCTTTACTTCTGCCAGTATCCGTCTCCTACCTTCCAAACTTTACAGAAGCTCTTCTGCGAACCTTGCAGAACTAGCACTCCTGAAAGAAAGGATATTGCGGAGACATGGCTTAGCCACGGCCTGGGGGATGTTTCCAGAATGAGATTTTCACTCTGCAGCGGAGTGTGCGCTGATATGAAACTTCCTGGCAGATTAAAACTGTGTGCCTGAGCGAGACTCGAACTCGGGACCTTTGCCTTTCGCGGGCAAGTGCTCTACCGACTGAGCTACCGAAGCACGACTCACGTCCGGTACTCACAGCTTTACTTCTGCCAGTATCCGTCTCCTACCTTCCAAACTTTACAGAAGCTCTTCTGCGAACCTTGCAGAACTAGCACTCCTGAAAGAAAGGATATTGCGGAGACATGGCTTAGCCACAGCCTGGGGGATGTTTCCAGAATGAGATTTTCACTCTGCAGCGGAGTGTGCGCTGATATGAAACTTCCTGGCAGATTAAAACTGTGTGCCCGACCGAGACTCGAAATCGGGACCTTTGCCTTTCGCGGGCAAGTGCTCTACCGACTGAGCTACCGAAGCACGACTCACGTCCGGTACTCACAGCTTTACTTCTGCCAGTATCCGTCTCCTACCTTCCAAACTTTACAGAAGCTCTTCTGCGAACCTTGCAGAACTAGCACTCCTGAAAGAAAGGATATTGCGGAGACATGGCTTAGCCACAGCCTGGGGGATGTTTCCAGAATGAGATTTTCACACTGCAGCGGAGTGTGCGCTGATATGAAACTTCCTGGCAGATTAAAACTGTGTGCCCGACCGAGACTCGAACTCGGGACCTTTGCCTTTCGCGGGCAAGTGCTCTACCGACTGAGCTACCGAAGCACGACTCACGTCCGGTACTCACCGCTTTACTTCTGCCAGTATCCGTCTCCTACCTTCCAAACTTTACAGAAGCTCTTCTGCGAACCTTGCAGAACTAGCACTCCTGAAAGAAAGGATATTGCGGAGACATGGCTTAGCCACAGCCTGGGGGATGTTTCCAGAATGAGATTTTCACTCTGCAGCGGAGTGTGCGCTGATATGAAACTTCCTGGCAGATTAAAACTGTGTGCCCGACCGAGACTCGAACTCGGGACCTTTGCCTTTCGCGGGCAAGTGCTCTACCGACTGAGCTACCGAAGCACGACTCACGTCCGGTACTCACAGCTTTACTTCTGCCAGTATCCGTCTCCTACCTTCCAAACTTTACAGAAGCTCTGCTGCGAACCTTGCAGAACTAGCACTCCTGAAAGAAAGGATATTGCGGAGACATGGCTTAGCCACAGCCTGGGGGATGTTTCCAGAATGAGATTTTCACTCTGCAGCGGAGTGTGCGCTGATATGAAACTTCCTGGCAGATTAAAACTGTGTGCCCGACCGAGACTCGAACTCGGGACCTTTGCCTTTCGCGGGCAAGTGCTCTACCGACTGAGCTACCGAAGCACGACTCACGTCCGGTACTCACAGCTTTACTTCTGCCAGTATCCGTCTCCTACCTTCCAAACTTTACAGAAGCTCTTCTGCGAACCTTGCAGAACTAGCACTCCTGAAAGAAAGGATATTGCGGAGACATGGCTTAGCCACAGCCTGGGGGATGTTTCCAGAATGAGATTTTCACTCTGCAGCGGAGTGTGCGCTGATATGAAACATCCTGGCAGATTAAATCTGTGTGCCCGACCGAGACTCGAACTCGGGACCTTTGCCTTTCGCGGGCAAGTGCTCTACCGACTGAGCTACCGAAGCACGACTCACGTCCGGTACTCACCGCTTTACTTCTGCCAGTATCCGTCTCCTACCTTCCAAACTTTACAGAAGCTCTTCTGCGAACCTTGCAGAACTAGCACTCCTGAAAGAAAGGATATTGCGGAGACATGGCTTAGCCACAGCCTGGGGGATGTTTCCAGAATGAGATTTTCACTCTGCAGCGGAGTGTGCGCTGATATGAAACTTCCTGGCAGATTAAAACTGTGTGCCCGACCGAGACTCGAACTCGGGACCTTTGCCTTTCGCGGGCAAGTGCTCTACCGACTGAGCTACCGAAGCACGACTCACGTCCGGTACTCACCGCTTTACTTCTGCCAGTATCCGTCTCCTACCTTCCAAACTTTACAGAAGCTCTTCTGCGAACCTTGCAGAACTAGCACTCCTGAAAGAAAGGATATTGCGGAGACATGGCTTAGCCACAGCCTGGGGGATGTTTCCAGAATGAGATTTTCACTCTGCAGCGGAGTGTGCGCTGATATGAAACTTCCTGGCAGATTAAAACTGTGTGCCCGACCGAGACTCGAACTCGGGACCTTTGCCTTTCGCGGGCAAGTGCTCTACCGACTGAGCTACCGAAGCACGACTCACGTCCGGTACTCACAGCTTTACTTCTGCCAGTATCCGTCTCCTACCTTCCAAACTTTACAGAAGCTCTTCTGCGAACCTTGCAGAACTAGCACTCCTGAAAGAAAGGATATTGCGGAGACATGGCATAGCCACAGCCTGGGGGATGTTTCCAGAATGAGATTTTCACTCTGCAGCGGAGTGTGCGCTGATATGAAACATCCTGGCATATTAAAACTGTGTGCCCGACCGAGACTCGAACTCGTGACCTTTGCCTTTCGCGGGCAAGTGCTCTACCGACTGAGCTACCGAAGCACGACTCACGTCCGGTACTCACAGCTTTACTTCTGCCAGTATCCGTCTCCTACCTTCCAAACTTTACAGAAGCTCTTCTGCGAACCTTGCAGAACTAGCACTCCTGAAAGAAAGGATATTGCGGAGACATGGCTTAGCCACAGCCTGGGGGATGTTTCCAGAATGAGATTTTCACTCTGCAGCGGAGTGTGCGCTGATATGAAACTTCCTGGCAGATTAAAACTGTGTGCCCGACCGAGACTCGAACTCGGGACCTTTGCCTTTCGCGGGCAAGTGCTCTACCGACTGAGCTACCGAAGCACGACTCACGTCCGGTACTCACAGCTTTACTTCTGCCAGTATCCGTCTCCTACCTTCCAAACTTTACAGAAGCTCTTCTGCGAACCTTGCAGAACTAGCACTCCTGAAAGAAAGGATATTGCGGAGACATGGCTTAGCCACAGCCTGGGGGATGTTTCCAGAATGAGATTTTCACTCTGCAGCGGAGTGTGCGCTGATATGAAACTTCCTGGCAGATTAAAACTGTGTGCCCGACCGAGACTCGAACTCGGGACCTTTGCCTTTCGCGGGCAAGTGCTCTACCGACTGAGCTACCGAAGCACGACTCACGTCCGGTACTCACAGCTTTACTTCTGCCAGTATCCGTCTCCTACCTTCCAAACTTTACAGAAGCTCTTCTGCGAACCTTGCAGAACTAGCACTCCTGAAAGAAAGGATATTGCGGAGACATGGCTTAGCCACAGCCTGGGGGATGTTTCCTGGCAGAAGTAAAGCTGTGAGTACCGGACGTGAGTCGTGCTTCGGTAGCTCAGTCGGTAGAGCACTTGCCCGCGAAAGGCAAAGGTCCCGAGTTCGAGTCTCGGTCGGGCACACAGTTTTAATCTGCCAGGAAGTTTCATATCAGCGCACACTCCGCTGCAGAGTGAAAATCTCATTCTGGGAACTTTAAATGTATTCTGCTACATTCAGGAAATTGAAGAAACGGCTTCAGTATGTTTCTTGCCACAGAAATGCAAACAAACTTCTCCTCCTCCTTGACAAAGTGAGGCCTCACACAAGTCTGCCCACCTGCGAGGAGCTCACAAAATTTCATTGGTCTGTTCTTCCTCACCATACTACAGCCTGGATCTCACTCCATCCGTTTGGGACAATGAAGGATGCACTCTGCAGGAAACAGTACATGCGTGATAAGAGGTTAATCAATGCAGCAAGATTTTCGCTATGATGTTGACCAGTAGAGTGGGCATACAGGCCCTCTCAGTACAGTGGCATAACCCATTGCAGTGATTGTAAATTATGCTGAAAAATAGGGTTTTGTAGCCAAAATAGTGGAGAATAATGTGGTGTATTGGAAGTCTGAGTAAAACCAACCCACTTTCAGAAGAAAAATGTTGCATTACTTATTGAATGTTGCCCCATACACACTGTTTCATAGTAACTCAATACTAATTGTTTATGTTATTCTGTGTGTTAGCAGTTTGGAATGGTGACTTGATTGGGATCATTTGATATCTGAGAGGAAGTTTTTGGAGACGTCACATCAGCTACATTTACATATATGTTAGTGTAGCTAGCTGATGACTGAATGATACTAATTACAGTGGTGTTCCATGGATGGATCTGGGGTGGTCGGTTCAGTTGACAATGACTTTCATAATATTAATTTCGGTTATTGTCTTCAGATGTTCAGTCAGTTGTCTGTGATCATTCAACATTGATAACAATGAAGTGGGAACATGCAGGATTGCTACTTACAGGTTAATGGTGCAGTGGGCCAGTATCATTGCCACACATACAATAGTACCTGACTAAGGTCATGTCTGTACTGCTATGCATTTATCTGTGGTGAAGGAATACACCTTCAATTAATAATATATTTTAATAATGAAAATCTGTGCTCTCGTGATCGAATCACCACAGTAACAGGTGTTGGACAATAGATCTGCTCAAACGCTGTTCCCAGAGGGTGTAGACTCCTCAGTGATAGAGCACATTGTCCAGTCACAAAACGCTAAGAAAATTATGGATATGTGAGTGGATGAAACTGGTAACTGTCTTCCCAAACCACAGGCCACAGTGTGCTTTCAATCGTAATGAAACAAGACTGACGAATGGACAATGCTGACTAAATTATCCCATACATGTTGTGGGCAGCTCACATTAAGCTGGAGCCACATGGCTTGCAGCAAGCAGAATCAGGCGCCTGGGGAAGCGTCTACAGCATTCCACTGCTCAGCTCTCAGTGATCTCTGCTTTGTCTCCTGCATACCCATGTACCTCAAGCTGTTGCTGAAATTTGGCCTGATGGTACATCTACGGGCACACTGATGAATGCTGGGCTCCCTAGCTTGTGTTGGCTGGAGCTACAGCTTTTGCATTCATGCATTTCTCAGTGTGGCTGCCACACAGATCTGCCCTTGGAGAAAGGAGCTCAGGAGCTGTGAGAAGGCACCAGTGATCAGCTTGTGGCTAGCATATTTGGAGCTTGTGCACTTTGTTCTGACACCAGCATGAGTGCGATGGTGGCAGGCTGGTCTGTGGTGATTAGGTGGCAGCCAATGGCAATTGACACTAGTTTGAGTCATAGGCTGCTGGAGGTATTGTGGTGGAGGCTGTCCAGTTATTTGTTGCTCTGCTGTTCATAAACAAAGTCCTCAATGTTCACAGCAGTAATGGCACAAGTGTGGGACAAGCAGTTGACGGTGATATTGTCTATGCCAGAAATATTCTGAATGTCTGTGGAAAACTGTGACATGTACTTCAACTGTGGGGACTGGCATGACAAACATGTGGTGTATTTGCACAAAGTGTCAGCGATGGGTTTGTAGTTAGTGTAAATAATGAAGGAATGGACTTCTACTGATGGGCAGAAATATTTTACTGGCCCATATACTGCAAGCAATTCATGATCATAGGCCCTCCAAGGACAATATGACGTTGATAACTCCCATGAGAAGAAGTCGAGTGGCTACTAACTACCAGCAATTTGCTGCACTGCAGATATAGCGGTCTGGCTAGCATTCACAATCATGGCCAGGTCAGCACCATATACTGGGCAAGTTAGCAGTATCACTTCTGCAAGGTTTCATTTGGTTTCAGGAAATCCTTTATCCAGAAAGTCCAGCCAGCATCCAGTGAATGGGTGTCCTTTCCTTCACGGTGGGACTGCGTAGAGCTACTGTCAGTGGTTCCTGCACATTGACAGCATTGGGGAGATGGTGCCAATGAAAGTTCAGCATACTGAATTATAGTGGCATAATTCTTTATGCATCTGTGGGGGCAGCATTTTTAAGAATACCTGTATCTTGCCAGGTAGTGATGTGGATCTGCTCAGCATTATTAAGTGCCCCAGAAACTCTATTTCCATGGCACTGAACTTGCACTTCAAGTGGTGAATAACAATGTCAGCCTCAGACAGGCACTGAAAGATGGTTGTTAGATGTTGGCGGTGGAGCTTAGACAACTTTGAGGAGACCAAGATGTCATCACGATATGCGAATATGGTAATGCAAATAAGATGCCACCCAGGAAGTGCTGTCAGGTCTGAGCAGCTTTCCAAAGGCTGAACATCATATACACTATGTGATCAAAAGTATCTGGACACCCCCAAAAACATACATTTTTCATGTTAGGTGCATTGTGACTACTGCCAGGTACTCCATATCAGTGACCTATCAGTAGTCATCAGACATCATAAGAGAGCAGAATGGGGCACTCCACAGAACTCAATGGACTTTGAATGTGGTCAGTGACTGGGTGTCACTTGCGTCATACATCTGTATGCGAGATTTCCACACTCATAAACATCCCTAGGTCCACTGTTTCCAATGTGATAGGGAAGTGGAAACGTGAAGGGACATGTACAGCACAAAAGCATACAGGCCGACCTCGTCTGTTGACTGACAGAGGCCGCCAATAATTGAAGAGGGTTGTAATGTGTGATAGGCAGACATCTATCCAGACCATCACAAAGGAATTCCAAATTGCATCAGCATCCAGTGCAAGTATTATGACAGTTAGACGGAAGGTGGAAAAACTTGGATTTCATGGTCGAACAGCTGCTCATAAGCCACACATCACGCTGGTAAAAGCCAAACGACACCTCGTTTAGTGTAAGGAGTGTAAACATTGAACGATTGAACAGTGGAAAAACGTAGTGTGGAATGACGAATCACGGTACACAATGTGGCAATCCAATGGCAGTGTGTGCGTGTATGGCGAATGCCCAGTGAACATCATCTGCCAACGTGTGTAGTGCCAACAGTAAAATTCGGAGGCGGTGGTGTTATGATGTGGTCGTGTTTTTCATGTAGGCAGCTTGCACCCCTTGTTGTTCTGTGTGACAATATCACAGCACAGGCCTACACTGATGTTTTAAGCACCTTCTTGCTTTCCACTGTTGAAGAGCAATTTGGGGAGGGAGATTGCATCTTTCAATACAATCGAGCACCTGTTCATAATGCATGGTCTGTGGCAGAGTGGTTATATTCCTGTATTGCACTGGCCTGCATAGAGTTCTGACCTGAATCCTACAGAACAATTTTGGGGTGTTTTGGAATGCTGACTTCATGCCAGCTCTCACTGACTGATATCAATACCACTCCTCAGTACAGCACTCCATGAAGAATGGGCTACCAATCCCCAAGTATCCTTCCAGCACCTGATTGAATGTATGCCTGTGAGAGTGTAAGCTATTTTCAAAACTAAGGGTGGGCCAACACCATACTGAATTCCAGCATTACTGATGGAGGGCGCCACGAACTTGTAAGTCATTTTCAACCAGGTGTCCGGATACTTTTGATCACATTGTGTACGTGCTCTCGAAGAGTCCAGATGGTGTGCTGATTGCCATTTTTTGAATGTCCTCAGGTGCCATTAGAATTTGCATGATGCTCTTTTTGCAGATGGTTCTGCTGAAAATTGCTGAGGCCTGTCTAAACTCCTGAATGTGCAGTACTGGATATCGATCCAGAACTGCTTGTGAATTCACAGCATGATAGTCACGCACATTGCCACCACAAATTGTCTCTTTTGAGGAGTAAGTGCAAGACAAAAGACCATGGCTGCTAGATGGTCAGACAGTGATTTGTCACAGCATGGCCTCGAAATCAGCCTTTGCTGCAGTGAGCCCACCGGGTGCAAGTCGGCATGTATGGCATAAGGCGGGAGGACCACGTGTAGTTTTGGTGTGGTGGACCATCCAATGTTTCATGTCCCTTGGAGCACCAGGCACGCAAGTAAGCTCTGGAAATTTGTCATGATGTTGGCATAGGGTATGAGGCACTTGACTGGTTTTACGTTGATGAAAGTGATCTGCCACCATTGTCCCACTATATTCAAACTTGTGGTTGCATCTATCAGCTGATGAGAGTTCGTCACCTCATATTTAGCCCACTGATCCTTTATGGGTCCCCAGTGAAGTGGGAATGTGTAGGATCACCATTTACAAGTTAGTGGTGTATTGGGTTGGTTTCATTGCCACTGCCAGGCATTGTGTTCAGGGCATAGGCCATAGTGACAATAACTGAGAAAAAACATGTCTCCACAAGTATGCATTTATCTGTAGTAAAGGAATACACAACCAATTGACAATATTTTCTAACAGTGGATGTCTGTGCTCTCACAATCATGAGTGCAATAGCAGGCATTGGACAATAGATTTGCTCAAACGCTATTCCCAGAGGGTGTTCACTCCTCAGTGATAGAGCACATTGCCCGATCCTATAACAGTGAGAAAGAAATGGACACTTGAGTGGTCAGAACTGATAACCCTCTCCCTGACCCATAGGGTGCTGCACAGTTCACAGTCATGATGAAACGAGTTTGACAAATGGATGGTGCTGAGTAAATTATCTCATACAAATTGTGAGGAGCTCACATTAAGCTCAACTCACATGACCCATGGCAAGCAGAATCAGACTCCTGGAGAAGTGACTACACCGTTCTGTTCCTCAACTCTGACTGGTCTCTGCTTGGTCTCCTGCTTGACTGTGCACATTGCACTGTTGCTAAGATTTATTCCGACAGTGAATCTGTGAGCATGCCGGCAAATGCCAGGTACGGCTAGCTCGTGCTGGCTGGAACTACAGTTCTGGCATTTCTGCATTTCTTGGTGTGGCTGCCACAATGGAAATGGATGGTCAGGGTCATCATCATTTCTTGCCAGATTTTTTGTCAATACTCCAACTAACTATACTCCTTTGTTCTCAGTTTCTGTGTGCTAGCCTTTGTCTTCTTCAGCCTTAAGGGCCTTAACATGGAAGTCTCATAAGATTCTTCAGCAGCCTCAACTCTTTGTCCTGGTGTCCTATTTCAGTAGAACCGAAACTGTAATCCATATTATTTCTTACAACATTTACAAGAAACATAACCTCACTGAAGTAAACATAAGTGGATTTCCTTGTAGCACTTGATCTTCTCTATAAACTGATGACTTTCTTATACTACTTCCTGAAACTAACTCTCACATTTTCCCATTTCTTTTGTAGTGATTTTCCTGAAAAGAAATTGGTTTTATTTTTTATGTACTTGGCTTCTGGATGTTCTTTTGCTGATATTCACTATACATATTGCTTGGAAATAATTGCAGTCAGTGAAATTATGCAACAAGTTTGTGAAGTGATATGTATCAATATGAAAGCAAATGTCTAACCCAAGTGACAAAAGAATATTGATTTGATATAGCTGATAATTTTGAATCCAAAGCAGATTTTTCTCATATTATAGGAACTATAAATGAGAAATATATCTGTGGAATAAAACCAGGCAACATTATAAACATTTTTTTCAGTAGTTTTAATGGAACTCTGTGATAGAAAATATAAATTCATGTACATTGGTATAACCACATTTGGGGGTTGTTAGTCCCCCATTATGCACCTCCTCAGGTGGTGGACTGGGGAAGCCTCCCAGATATGGATGGTGCTGGGGAAATGAAATACCTGAGGTGAAGCAAAACTAGCAGCATAGGCAGCGTTTGTACTCCAGAGGAGCAGTCAGCCAAAGATGTCTGTACTCCACATTAGAAACAGTCTCAAAAATTGGATTTCCAATCAGTTCTGAACCAAGAATGGTGATTACACTTCAGACTATTGAGTCACAATCTGCCACAGGAAGGTAAAATATTCCAGAGTTAAATTAGCCCAATCTACAGATCTCTAGGTGGGAAGCAGTTTTGAGTCATGACCTGCGACAGTAAGGTAAAATATTCCATAGTCAAATTAGCCCCATCTTCAGATCTCTGGGTGGGAGCTGCTTTAGTGTCACAAAATGCTAAGTCTTCAATATGAGACAAGCAACCTTTTCAAATGTACCTATACTATTACTCACTAGTGGGAGACAACAGAATGATAGAAATAGAAAATTAATTAGAAAAAATAGCAATAGAGTAATTAGAAAAAAAAAAAAAAATAGCTGGAGCTAAAGTGAAGTACGTCATAAAGGTGAAAAATGTCTTTGATTGAATTCAGGAAATCTTTTCTGTTTCTGTGGTGAACCAAATGGAAACCTAAATTGAGGCAGATTTTAGTTAATAAAACCATAGTTAGTTAGTTAGTTCCATGTTCCATAGATCATTTTGTATGATGGATCATAATCTTATGGGATGAATCATTTTACATTCACATTGCAAATTAATTTGTACATGTGTTATCTTGAATACCTACACCATGGTGTTGACCACCATGTGACTGCAGGTCACAATGTCACACAGCCTATGGCCAGCCATTCTCAGTGCAGGCACGGTGCTGGCAAATAGGACAGTGCAGACATGGCCCAGCACATGCCCCACCATTGTACTCACATTGAATAGCCACATGACGGTACCATGCCAATCATAGCATCTCACACTGTTGTAGACTCATACTCCTATGGTGCCTGGGGCTTTAGAAGTGCATGGAGCTCTCCACTTCAGTAGTCTCATCTTGGATTTTGCCACTGCTGGTACTGTGACACTACACCATTCAGATACTATCCTCAGGATATCAACCCCGCTCTGGAACTGGACTACCCTAGGGATTCTGCTTCATGGCACTCTGACCTCAGTGTCAGCCAGTGGCTGCTCTAGATCATTCCATGCTCTATAGTATTATTCTCTTTTGGCTTTACCCTTCTTGTAGAGCAAACCTGTTGTCTACTCACAACTAGTGTTCCAAAAATGAGGGTGTTTAGCTTTTACTTTTGGGGGAATTTCTCTTTGCTCTTGTGCTTGTCTTACTTTTTACTTATACTTTTTTGCCATGGCGGCTGCCCAGCAAGAGGAACCTGCATCATTACGTGAACTTCTTAAGTTTCAGGCAATGCAGTTAGTTCAAATGATGTACAAGATGTCATTACTGTTGGAGGACTGACAGCTTCTTCAACAAGCCCTCTTCATCGTCACCTACACTGATGAGAACAGCAGCATACACCATTCAGCTCCACCATTCCACAAGTTTGACGATGCCATAGAAGAATGGGACAAACTGCAACTGTTTCAACATTTCTTGGCCTTTAACGTTTCGAATGATGTTCAATGCTTATATTTCTTTTCTTGGGTTGGCGTGGATATCTTGCACATTTGCATTAAGTGTTTCCCCCTTACTCAGCCTGAATATGTTCCTTTCCTGGAAGTCACTACCACTCTCAATAAATATTTCAACTCACAGGTGTTGGTTGCTGCCGCTCGATATAAATTCTTTTGAATCAAGCACTGACGTACACAGCCCAATCAGCTCTGGTTCATGGTTTTACACCATATGACCCACATCTGCAAATTGGTATGTCATTGTGGTACGTCTTACATGGGTGCCATGGTGTGGAACACTATTGTTCAAAATGTTACTGATCCCCAATTTTGGGCTGAGGTTCTCAAACTATCAGACCCTTTGCTTGAGGATGTCATTCATATAACCAAGGCACCCAGATTGTTTGACACATCAGAGCTGGAAATGTTGCCTTCTGCTCGCAATACTGAACATGCTTCCCCACGTGGTATGTCTGCTTCTTCTGGACACCATAAACAATCTATGACAGCCTGCAGTGGTCTCATAATGGTGGCAAATTGCAATCCTGCCCTCAGTGTTACATCTCTCGTGACAAGGATGTTTGTCATTTCCGCCGAGCCAAAAATTTGGTTTTGCAGAAAGGTTGGGCGCAGCCAAGACATCTACATGACTACTCTGCAATTCACATTTAAATGCTTGGCAGAGGGTTCATCGAACCACAATCATACTATCTCTCTACCATTCCACTCCCTAACAGCGCGCAGGAAAAATGAACACCTAAACCTTTCTGTTCGAGCTCTGATTTCTCGTATTTTATTTTGATGATCATTCCTACCTATGTAGGTTGGGCTCAACAAAATATTTTCGCATTCAGAAGAGAAAGTTGGTGACTGAAATTTCGTAAAAAGATCTCGCCGTGACAAAAAACGTCTTTGCTGTAATGACTTCCATTTCAATTTGCATATCATATCTGCCACACTCTCTCCCCTATTACGTGATAATACAAAATGAGTTGACATTTTTTGCACCCTTTCGATGTCCTCCATCGATCCCACCTGATAAGGATCCCACACCGCGTAGCAATATTCTAACAGAGGACGAACGAGTGTAGTGTAATCTGTCTCTTTAGTGGACTTGTTGCATCTTCTAAGTGTCCTGCCAATGAAACGCAACCTTTGGCTCGCCTTCCCCACAATATTATCTATGTGGTCTTTCCAACTGAAGTTGTTCGTAATTTTAACACCCAGGTACTTAGTTGAATTGACGGCCTTGAGAATTGTACTATTTATCGAGTAATCGAATTCCAACGGATTTCTTTTGGAACTCATGTGGATCACCTCACACTTTTTGTTATTTAGCGTCAACTGCCACCTGCCACACCATACAGCAATCTTTTCTAAATCACTTTTCAACTGGTACTGGTCTTCGGATGACCTTACTAGACGGTAAATTACAGCATCATCTGCGAACAACCTACGAGAACTGCTCAGATTGTCAACCAGGTCATTTATATAGATCAGGAACAGCAGAGGTCCCAGTACACTTCCCTGGGAAACACCTGATATCACTTCAGTTTTACTCGATGATTTGCCATCTATTACTACGAACTGCGACCTTCCTGACAGAAAATCACATTTGCTAAAAGAAACTGTGAAGCCTGTCTGTTCACATGGCAATCCACAGTTCTGAGGCAATGGATGTCCATTAGGTCAATGTCAATGATGCCACACTCCTGAACCACATGGCTGGGGGTGGACAAGGATGTTTAAACAGTTGCTCTTTGGCAACAAATTCATGATGATGTCAAGGGGCTATTTTTGGATTCATGGTGCCTTATTGTAGTGGACAATTTTTCTAAATTTTCTTTTATGGTTCCTTTGAATTCCATGATGCTGGCCAACAAGATTCGAGCTTTTGTGACTATATTCTGCCAAGAGGGATTACCATTTACCATTATATCTGATAATGGCCCACAGTTGACTTCAACAGAATTTGTATCATTCTGTAAAGCCAAAAGTCTGCTCAGCTACTTTCTCCCCACAATCCAATGAGGAAGTGGAAAGGTTCATGTGTACATTCAGGGAGCAAATGTTTAAATTGAGACAGTCCCATTTAAAGGAGAATGCTCTGCTCCTATTCTTATTGATCTGCTGTATTATGCTGCAGCAGAATTAGTCACCGGCTGAACTTCTGCATGGCAGTTGTCATGGGAATATGCTACATCACCTCCATCCTCCACCTTCCCCAGATGCCACCTCATCCTCCTTGAAATTTCAGGACACTCATAAAGTATACTTCAGGGTTTTCAGGGTGGTCATTCGTGGGAACCTGAGACTGTTGTCCAATCTGTGGACAGAGCAACCTATGTTATTCAGGACAGGTCATGACACAATCATCTGAGACACCGGAATCAGCTGCTCCACAGGCTATTTCTGATCCTGCTGTATACCTTCCTGTTCCAGAACATGCTCCAGCAGATGATGTCTCCCCTAGCAGTCATCCTTCGCAGGTTGCAAGCCAGCTGCCTGGCTCTTCCAGCAGGATTCCTCTGTTGCAACCATCATCACCGCAGCTGTTGGAACCTGTGTCACCTCAGCCATGGGCTCCACTCTCTCCACCACAGCAGCCCAGCTATCACAGGTCCTGGTGTTACAGCCGCCACCGTCATAACATCCTTGTGGTCCTACCACTGCCATCCCAACTGCCACTGGTTTCCTCTTCAGCGTCATCTACTGTAATGCCTACGGACCTGGACACACCTTTTCATCACAGGAGTGCTTGCATCCAGGGGGAGGAGGCGCATTCTGCCTCTGGTTTTTCTTCTAAATTTTCTGGGTTTCCAAGCAGTGGATGCTGGAATGTGGGTCAGCTATCTCTGGACCCAGCTTGTGGTCCAACCTCATCACCCTGCCTCTATCCAAGATCTCCCCATCATCCCCATGGTCCTGCACAGTACATCACCATGGTGAGGCATTTTGGTGTGTTGGTGGGGGGGAGTGTGGTATCATCAATACCTACACCATGGTGACAGCCACCTCGTGACTGCAGGTCACATGTTGCACAGCCCATGGCCAGCCATTATTGGCACAGTCACATTGCAGGTGAGATGGACAGCAGAGCACAGTCCATGCACATTGCTGTCTTCATGGTAATGCAGCAATGCTCAGACACTGTACCCAGGTCAAATAGCTACAGGACGGTACAGTGCCAGTCACGTTATGCCACGCCACAGTAGCCTCATTGACGGTGGGCATATTCCTATGCTGCCCAGAGCTTTATAAGGATGTACAGTCCCTCACTCGAGCAGTATCATCTTGGACTTCACTACCACTGATACTATGAGACTGCACGATTCGAATTCCCATCATCAGGATTTCAACTCTGCTCTGGAACTGGAGTACCCTAAGGATTCTGCTTCACAGCACTTCGATTCAGTGTCATCCAGGGCTCTGCTGATAGCCATCCCTATTGGCTTTACCCTTCTTGTAGAATAAACTTGTCTACTCATGCCTGCTGTTATTTGTTGTTCCCCATTCATGAGCCTAAGAGTATGTGTGGTTACATTCTTAAAATTTCTAATCAATAGAATGAACTTCAAGTAGATCAGCACATTTGATCTACAAAATATCACAAGGTTATAAAATCCAAATATTCCAAGCGTGGTGCACCTACTTCTGTTCACTTGGATGAGGTGATAGAATCCTTCTGAGTTCCTGAAAGAAACCTGTGAAAAAGGGAGAGCTGGTTTTTATAAATTAATAATGGGTGACTTTAACGCCAAAGTTAGAATGTATGAAGAAGGTGATTCATTTAATGGCAGACATGGAACAGATGAAAACATTGCAGAGGTGGGAGACTGGTTCAATTTGCTGAATGTAAGACAACACCTATTATGAAAAAATTCTTCAAGAAGCAGCCTAGTTACAAATGGACTTGGAGGGGTTCTAACTTAAAGTGAAAAATGAAATAGACTTAATTTTTGCTAACAGGCCTCAAAATATTAAAGATACCTCTGTGCTGAACAGTTTCAATAGAGTGATGATGATCTTTAGTTTATGGGGCCCTGAACTGCGCGGTCATCAGCACCCGTACAAGTTCCCAATTTTTTCGTAGTCCAGTTTTTCACACAGTCCAATCTAGCCATTCATGAATGATGATGATGATGATGATGATGATGATGTCAACACTAATACCCAGTCCCCAGACAGAGAAAATTCCTAACCTGTCCAGGAATAGAACCTGGGACCCCGTGATCCAGAGGCAGCAACGCTAGTCACTAGGGTGCGAGCTGCAAACTTCAATACAGTGATAATTGCTTAAAAGTAAGATTTTAATTGAATGCAAAAGATGATTAATGGAAAAAGAAAAATTCTAAATTTCTAAAATCTCGAGGAATAGAAAGAGGAATTTCAGGAATGAATTAAGAGAAAATTAAAAAGAATGTGAAGCAGAAGAAGTAACAATTGTACCAATCACAACAGCTGAGGAAGTGGGTGCACAAGGCACAAATCTCAAAACCTAAGAAAGAAGCTTACAAATAAAATGATAAGTTTGATTGATAAGAGAAGAAAAAATGAAAGTAGAAACAGACAAAGATAAGACAGAATATACAGAACTGTGCAAGGTGCTAAGAAAGATCATGAAAGAAGACATGAAGAACTAAGAAGAAGACACACTAAAAGACAGTGTCCAAAATAAATCTAGTTTAATGATGACCAAGTGGAAGCTTATGATTGGAACAGATCAGCTAATAGCTTTAGACACTGGTCAAGGCTGAATTATGGATAGGAAAGAGATAAAATCAACTACTCCTTGCATAATGAAAACTTATGTTAACCTGGCCTGACACATTCCACATCATTACAAAATGTCATAGTCGTGATCTATGAAACAAGTAATAATGTAATGTAATATATCGCTCTATCAGTACTGTCACACTGCACAACATTTTTGGTAACATTTTGACTGCCAGATTGAGCAACACACTTGACCTAGCTCAACTCACTGAGCAAACAGGGTTTGACACAGGATTTGCTACAACTGATCGTATCCTCACTCTATGTCAAACCTTTTGTAGAACAAACGAGTACCATCTACCTCTTTGCCTTCCATTCATAGATTTTGAAAAGGCATTTTATTTGATCAGTCAACCATCTGTGTTTGAGGCTCTAACAGAACAGGGAATAGAACAGGAATATGTTACATTTTTGGATTTATTTGTTTTTCATTTATTTATTTAACCAGATCTGATTAGGGTTATCAGGCCCTTTCTTACATTGGACCAGGGCTTCACTCACACAGTACCATTTTTTACCTCATAGTGATATAAGAAATAATAATTTTAATATGAGAAATAGTATTAAAATGATTTTAGTATCTAAACTGGCATTGTGAGTAAATAATACTGACTATGAACTACTAAAGTTAATTTCCGGCAGTACTTGCACTGGTAGATATAAAAAGAATTTCTAGGTGTAAAAGATAGATTTTTTTCTGATATGGCAAGTTCTGATGAAAGTAAATGTAAGGAGACTACACTAGCTAAGAGCACTGGGAGCTGAGTACAATCAAGATGGAAGGAAGGACGTACAAGGGTAGTAAGTGTGTAAAGGCACAATGGTAATCATTATTGTTATCTTAGTAGATACGTCATTAATTGTCTTCTGAAGCTGGAAATGTTATTCAGTTCTCTAATATAATGTGGGAGATTATTCCAGAGTTGGGTTGCTGCTATTGAAAATGACTCAGAGAAAATAGCTGAACAATGGAGTGGGCAGAAAGGATTTTGTTCTGGTGGGAATGGATGTTTCCACCATGTTGTTCTGACAAGAGTGTTAAGGTTGAGAAGAGATATGGGGGACAGTGTACATTGATAAAACAATAGAGAAGACAGAGGGTATGAAAATCTTTGTGCTTGTCTGTACACAGCCAGAATAGCTGTGAATATGAGGGTGAAATGTGATGATCCTCAAATGTCAGAGATATAAGGAACACAAACAATCATAACCAGTGCCAGGCACTGTGAGCTTTATTGAGAAAGGCCTTGCAGGATAACATTGCTGTAAATAGTAACTGGAAGTATAAGTGCTTGTACAAGTTTCTTTTTCAGGTCAAGAGAAAAGAGCCTTTTATATTTTTGTAGGGCATGAAGAGAAGCTGATGTATTCTTGCACATTGCAGTTAAATGCTCAGTCCAGTTCAGACTTCCATCTATTGTTACTCCTCTACTCTTTGCTCAAGGAGAAAAGTTGATATGTACTCCATTCAGGGCTAAAGAAACTAGGGATTCTCGATCATTTGGGCCAATGAACCTAGAATGACCAGCCAGTATCACTTGAATTGTGGATGGGTTGAGCTTTTAATGCTATGCCTTGCACCCATTTTGATAGAGCACACAGGGCAGTACTGAGATTCTTGATAGTCGTTTCAGGTTTATTGGTTTTGCACTTAGATACAACTGGGGGTCTTCAATGTAGATGTGGTATTTGCAGTAGTATAAAACTGATGATACATCATTGACACACAATGAAAAGAGTATAGGACCTTATACAGAACCCGGGATTCCTTCATACTACCTGCCTCCACTGTGACTTCATTGTGCTGAGCATACCACATTGCTGGTGAGATGTCAGGTCTGAGTGAAACCATTGCACTGCATCTGGCAAGAAATTTAGGCTGCTACATTTGGCAAGTAAAATGTTAAAGTAGAAGGTGTCAGAGGCCTTGCTGAAGTCTAAGAAGCACATGATAATTGCCTCTTTTGCATCCATGGCAAGTTTCGTGTTATCTGTTAATTTTGTTAAGACAGAAGTTGTGCTGTGGTGTTTATGGAAACTGGATTGGCATTTGCCTAGTATGTTGTTTGTAGTTCAGTAGTTTGTTAGCTGGTCGTGGACTATATATTCTAAGCCCCTGGACAGTGCAGGAAGAATGCAAATACGTTAGTAAACAGAGGGTACTGTGCAATGTCCTATTTAGGTAGTGGCTTAACTAGTTCCTGTTTTCAAGCTTCAGGCAAAAAACTTTTGGTTAAATAGAACTGAAGATATCTGTTACAGTGGGTAGTAGTGAGTCAATTCTAAGCTTCAACATTTGGACTGTGATGCCAGAATGTCCAGTAGATGCTGATCTGGAATGCATGATAGCTTTTTTTTATGATATTCCAACTCCTAATGTAACCAAAAACTTTCAAGAAAATGTTAGTTCACTTGTACATAAGTTACCCAATCATACTTTAATCATTGGCAGAAACTTTAATCATCCAACAATTAATTGGGAAAATTACAGTTATGTTAGTGCTGGGAGTTATAAAATATTCTGTGAAACAGTACTAAGTGCCTGAACTCCACTCATGACGGAAAAATATTGGATCTAATTACACTGAACAGACCTGACCTCTCTGAGGATGTACACATTGAAACTGGTATCAGTGACCAAAGTGGTTGTGGCAACAATGATTACCAAAGTACAGAGGACAACTCAAGTTTAAAAGATAGATATGTATCCAGTAGAACAGTCCATAATGGGAAGGAACCTCCATGGCATAAAGTCACTGTAAAGAAACTTCTAAAGAAACAGAGATTAAAAATAGTTGTAAAACAAAGTGTAGGACTATGGGTAGAGAGATGCTGAGTGAAATGCATTTGGCTGCCAAGCGAGTGATGTGCGATTCCTTCAATGAATATTATAGCAGAATATAGTCAAATGATCATTCACAGAACCCACAGAAATTCTGGTCTTATGTAAAGGTTGTTAGTGGCACCAAAGTGGCATCAAAGTTAGTATCCAGTCCACAGCAAATGAGAGAGGAACTGAGGGTAGTAAAGCAAAAGCTGAAATGCTTAACTCTTATTCCCAAATGTTGTTTTATTAAGGAAAATCCAGGAGAACTGCCCTAATTTAACCCTCGCATCTTTGAAAAGATGAAAGAAATATATATTAATGTCAGTACTGTTGAGAAAGAGCTGAAATCATTAAAGTCTAAAAAAGCTTCAGGACCCAATGGAATACATGTTAGGTTCTATACTGAATTTATGGCTGAGTTAGGCCATCTTCTAACTATAATCTGTCATAGATCCCTTGAACAAAAAACCCTACTCAGTTCTTGGGACCGAGCGAGGTGGCGCACTGGTTAGCACACTGGACTCGCACTCAGGAGGACGATGGTTCCATCCCACGTCCGGTCATCCTGATTTAGGTTTTCCATGATTTCCCTAAGTCGCTCCAGGCAAATCCCAGGATCATTCCTTAGTAAGGGCACAGCCAACTTCCTTCCCTAATCCGATGAGACCGATGACCTCACTGTTTGGTCTCGTCCCCCAAACAAACCAACCCTCAGTTCTTGGAAAAAGCAAAGGTCACATCCATCTACAAGAAGGATAGTAGAAGTGATCCACAAAATTACCATCCAATATCCTTGACATCAATTTGTTGTAGAATCTTAGAACATACTGTGAACTCAAACATAAGGAGTATCTTGAACAGAATGACCTCCTCAATGCCAACCAGCGTGGATTCCAAAAACACTGATCATGTGAAACCCAACTTGCACTGTTTTCACAAGACATTATGAAAGCCTTGGATCAAGGCAATCAGGTAGATGCAGTATTTCTTGATTTCCAAAAAAGCATTTGTCTCAGTAGCACATCTACACTTATTGTCAAAAGTTTGAGCATATGGAGTATCAACTGAAATTTGTGACTGGATTGAGGACTTTTTGGTAAGGGGGACATAGCATGTTATGTTGGAAGGAGATTCACTGTCAGGTGTACAAGTAATTTTGGATGTACCACAGGGAAGTGTGTTGGGAACCTTGCTGTTCTTGTTTTATATTAATGACATTGCAGACAATATGAATAGTAACATCAGGCTTTTTGCAGATGATGCAGTTATGTACAATGAAGTACTATCTGAAAGAAGCTGTATAAATATTCAGTCAGGTCTTGATAAGATTTCAAAGTGGTACAAAGATTGGAAACTTACTTTAAATGAAATGTTCAGAAATGTAAAATTGTATGCTTCACAAAATGAAAAAAAAAAACAAAACATAATATCCTATGACTATAATATCAATGAGTCACTGCTGGAATCAGCCAACTCATACAAATACTTGGGTGCAACACTCTGTAGGGACAAGGTGGAGAGAGGGTGTAGGGCAGCTATGTGCAGTCTGGAGATTAGACGGAGGGCAGGGGAGAGGTGGGGAAGGGTGAGGGTAATAGGAAAGGAGAGAAGTAAAAATACTTGGTGTGATGGTGGAATGAGGGCTGTGTAGTGCTGGAATGGGAGCAGGGAATGGGTTGGATGGGTGATGACAATGACAGACTATCCTGAGAAAGTCTATTAACAAAGTTTCAAGGACCAACTTTAAATGGTGACTGTAGGAATGTACTACAATGTCTTACATATTGTTCACATAGGGATCATGAGAATAAGATTAGAACAAATTTCTGCATGCACAGAGGCATACAAAAAATCATTCTTCTCATGCTCCATATGTGAATTGAACAGAAAGAAACCCTAATAACTGCTACAATGGGATGTACCATCTGTGATGCACCTCATGATGGTTTACATAGTATAGATCTAGATGTAAATGTAGATGTAATGTGCTTTAGATAGAATTTTTCATGGCTACAGTTGTTTAAGAAAACCAACGTAATGACCGGAAGAGCGGTGTGCTGACCACACGCCCTTCCTGTCCGCATCCTCACCTGAGGATGACACGGCGGCCGAGAGTCCCAATGGGCCTTTGTGGCCTGACAACGGAGTGCAGTTGTTTAACCCCATGAAGTAATCAATGCGTCTGTTTCATTTGTGGTTCAGCTGTGGTTGTAGGTAATGTGAAGTACCAGTTCAGTTCTTCAGATGGAGTAATTGGATTAGCTGTAACTTTACTTTGCCTGTAGAGAAGCTAGTCTATTTCTGTTGTCAGTAAATGTATGGACACACCTGAGTTTTGCATTTGTCCCAGGTTGATTGATTCTGTTCTGCTTCTGCTTTTAAGCAATATGATTTTCAGACCTGGGTTGCAGTTTTTATGCTCATTATGCAGTGAGTCTGAAATTCATGATCTGTTTTAGTTTTTCATTTACCCAAGGTGCAGGTTTTCTTTTTTACTTTCCTGGCCTTTATGGGGGCATTTTTGTCATATGCTTGGTAAGTTTGTTAGTAAATATATGAGGTTTTTCGTTTATGACTGAGAAGGGAATAGAAGATTTTCCTCAAACTATTTCTTGTGCCTAAGTTGCAGTTTCAGATAAATGAATGTGTTTGAAGTCTCGACATGTAGTCAGTTGTATTTCTTTCTGGAACATTCTAGCAAGTATGTCACGAAAATTATGTCATGGGTAGACATGTCAGGAGCAGATATTTGAGAGATATGAATTACTCTGTTTGGGAATTTTGTTGCAAACATATCTATGAGAGTGTGACTATTGTTTGTATGATGGGTAGGAGCAAGCTGAAGGAGTGACAAGTTTGAAAAACAAAGTATCTGGTTAAATTTCATACTGGAAGGACTATTGTATGGAAAATTTATGTTAGTGTCACCAGCTATGATTCAATGCATGCATGTCAATTTGGGACTTGAAAGAGCAGTTTTGAAACAGAAAAACTTACGTATTTTAGGAAATTTGTGGAATACACATATTGGGCACTTTCTGTTAAAGAATTTGGTGAAAGTATATTCAACTTGTTTACTTCACTATTGTTAGATGTGTGTAGCACAGTAGGTGATAAATCAGATTGTGTTTATGCCCATATTCCACCCCCTCCCCTTCCACCTCCAGTCTGTTGCATCTCTTGTGTCTCAGAAAGATTTAGATTTAGCCATCTACATTTACTGAACATGTGAGAATACTTTGTTTGAACCAGGTCTCCAACAGAAGTATTACATAGATGTCTATGTCTTGAAATATGTGACGGAAATCTTCAATATGAGCTGGCAGAGATTAGACATTTGCAAGTGTAATGTGGAACCTGGTACGTTCAGGTCCTGAGCTAGTGAGAAAGCCACTGCTGGAATATTAGTGCTTCTGTGACAGGGCTAGCAAAGAAACAATGGATGGTGAAGCACACTGAGGTAGAAGAGTGCAGGTTTCCAGAAGTGAAAACAGGAGATATCTCCAGGATGAGAGAGGTTTTGTGGCCAAGGCCAGGGGGCTTTGCATTGGTCATTAAACAGCTGACTGGTGACAGGAAAAGAAATTTGCTAAACAGAGCTAGAATAATCTGTGCACAGCAGTATTGAAAGCAAGATAACCATAATAAAAAATAGTGTACTATTAACAGTGATAATGGTGAGTAGCAGCAATAATATGATAAGAAATTGCTAAATAAAAATGGAGTAAGACTAAGTAGATACAGTGATTGACACAAAAAAAAACCTTGAATTAATAGTGAAGGAAATCAAAATGGTTAACACATTAGTTACATTACGGTTAACTATAATATACAATAACAATACAAACATACAAACTGGCAGCAGCTAGAGTTGACATATTTTAGCTCCAAAAGACAGGTTTTCAAGTTCCTTTGCTTTGCAAACTTAACTTTTTCAGTTTCTGGTCTTCAGCATTATCCTGTCGTCATCTGTCAATAGGTTTTGTAGCCCAAATTTTGAAACTGTGTTGTTCAAAATGCTTAATTTTTCAGAGGTGAGATCCTCTCATATTGTCAGACCTGACTTCATGATTTTCTTCTTTGCTTTGAAAATTTCAGATCATTTTCTGTATGACACAAATTTCACTATCATTGATCTAGATTTTGTAGATCCTCACATCCTACATTCAACTCTGTGACTTCTGCCAATATCATTCAGTGTCTCATGGTTAAGATTCATCACCTATTCATCTATTTGCTCTAGTATTCTCTGGAATCCCAAGCAGTCTGAGATTATTGTGTCTCTGTTACAGTTTCTCAGACTTATTGACCAATCTCCATTCAAGCAGCCATGCCCTATCCTCACTTTCTTTTAATGACTTGTTCAGAGCAATGATCTTGTTCCCATTTGCCTCCACAGTTTGTTGTATTTTGTTTGTAACTGCTGTAGTGACAATATCAGTGTTGGTCTGAACAACATGCCCAAGTGTGTCCTGTGCTTGCAGAATGGCACTAACCTCAGCCTTGATAAGTGCAGTGAAGTCAGCAGTGCTGGGTGAAGCAGCCACACTTCTTGGTTTTGGCTCTTGGTGGCCTGTCTGCTGGTGGTGCTGTATACGGTTCAGTGGTTTTCCATTTTGAGAGCATATTCAAGTAACATGTACTCAAAATGACACTATGCACTGCCACATGACTCTTGAATATATAGAACAGCCTAATTGCTTAATAAAACCTCCAAATTTATGGTACACCTATGAGCCAAACTAGCATTTGTCATTCACTCACTACCATCATACAACATAGAACATACAGGGTGAACATTAATAAAACTGACAAACTGCAGGGATGTATTTCTGACTGGAAATGGAGGCAAAAAGGCCCTATGAACGCGTGTCTGGAAATGCGTCATTGTCACTTTAGATGGCACTGATGAATGAAAGTTCCTCAGACCATAGGCCATGTGTTCCTTGTGTGTTGCAGGCTGTGTGATTGATGCAGTGTACTGTAAGCAGCAGATGGGTCTGGTATTCATATTGGGAACAGGCTGAGATGATGTTTGTGTATGGCCAAGCAGATGGAAATGGTCAAGAGGTAGCATGATTATACCAAAACAGGTATCCTCACAGACACCAACCACATCATATAACATTTCAAGCCCTATTCAGGTGTTTGTGTGATCATGGGTCCTTTCAGACAGAAGAATATGCAGGGAGGTGGTAGACAGTGTGTACACCAGATTTGAAAGACTGGATTCTACAGGATATTGACACAAAACCTAGTACAAGCTCCAGGCAAGTGGCCCACTATCATGGTGTAAGCCAAAGTACGATTATGTGTGTGCTGCATGATGACTGCTACTACACCTATCACCTGCAGTGGTGCATGGATCATTAGCAGCAGATTTCCTTCTACAGGAAGTATTTTGTCAATGGTTTTTGCACCAGACCATTGTAATTGTGGGATTTCCATCACCGGTCCTCTTTACCAATGAAGCAACCTTTGCCAGAACTGGGATCATCAGTTTCCATAATCATAGTCTGTGGGCTACAGACAATCCTCAGGATCGGTTCAGCGTCAGTGTGTGGGCAGGGATTCATTGTGACCACATATTTGGACCAGTTATTATTCCACAACATCTCAACAGAGAAACATACCTGGACTTCCTGCAGAATACTCTGCCTGGGATGCTTGAGAATGTACCTTTGGAAAAATGGCAGGTTATGTGGTTTCTGCATGACAGAGCACCACTCCACTTCTGCATTACAGTTTGCCAACACCTCAACAACATCTTCCCTGGATGCTGCATAGGACATGGAGGCCCTATGTGTGGCTTGCTACATCACCAGACTTAAACCCCCTGGATTTGATGTTGCCATGGGGAGTTCTTTGTCTCCCTTGGTAGCCAATCTTTTTATGGAGGATTTTGAGGAGAGAGCACTCGACTCTGCTACTTTTAAACCTACAGTATTTTGGCGGTACATTGACGACACTTTTATAGTGTGGCTTCATGGTCTGGACCGTCTCCAAGAATTTTTACATCACATGAACTCCATACATGAAAACATAAAATTTACCATGGAGATACAGAGAGATGGTTGTCTGCCATTTTTAGACGTCTTGGTGTGACGGAAGAGTGATGGCACACTTGGTCACTCGGTGTACAGAAAGCCCACTCATACAGACCTGTATCTACAAGCTACTAGTTGCCACCATCCAGCACAAACAATGGGCGTTCTCAAAACCTTGGTCCACTGTGCCCATACTATCTCTGACGCCGACAGTCTTCAAGCGGAACTGGAACACCTGCAAAAAGTATTTTTGAAGAATGGCTTTTCACCTAGGCAAGTGAACAGAGTGATGAAGACCTATAAACGACGGAACAAGGAAGAGGAAGAGGCTTTCAAGTCGACTGTTTATTACCATTTATTGGGAATATTTCTTCACAGATAGGCAGAATATTGAGAAAGTATCAAGTGAGAGTCATCTTTCACCCTCCTTCCAAAATTTCATCACTGGTGGGAACCGTTAAAGACGATCTGGGCCTGCATAAACCAGGTGTTTACAAAATTCCGGGTGAATGCGGCAAATGGTATATAGGGCAAACAACACGAACTGTGCAGGAACGTGTTGTGGAACACCAATGGCATACTCGCCTTCTCCAACCCACCAAGTCCACAATTGCCGAATATTGTATTTCCACAGACCATTCCATGAATTATAACGACACAAAAATTTTGGCCCATACATCAAACTTTTGGAGCTCGATTATCGATGAATCTGTGGAAATAAGATTGTCTGACAACGAGACTCTCATCAATCGAGATAATGGTTAGCAGCTGAATTCTGCTTGGAATCCTGTTATAGAAAAACTTTGTAGTCGACGTAGTTATCTGCGAAAGATGGAAATCGACCTGACACCGATACACCAGGCTTTCACAGTGGAGGGCGTGAGGTGCAGCGCACGGAGCCGTTATGAATGCGTACGCTGAGCAGCACATGCGCAATGTCACCTCAGAAGGCTATAAAAAGCAGAGCTCAGTGCGTACTCGCCAGTACTACTACAGTAGCACTCACCTGAAGATGGCCAGAAGACTCTGTGCCGAAATATTGTGGCAGGAAGTTACTGATATCCGGCAGTTCTCCCATGTTTTTATGGAACAATCAGTATACCGGGAAAGCTTTAAACATCACAAATGAGATCTAAGTCAGCTTATGATATTGAGTTGCGCAAACAAGTTGTGATATCTCTAATGCCTATCAGGTGAAGGAGTCTGTGGAAGTTTCTGTGATGAACGTGTAACCTTATGATAGATGTTAAGTATTGTCTGCAGCACATACAGCTTGCGAACCATGAACATTTATGGGAAGCAGCTTGTTCATTATACTACCGACAACCTCTTCTCTATTATGTTTCTGACCACTTCTCTTTACCAGGTGTTATGTTCTCTCACTTTTTAAGTTGAAGGATGTGGCAAGATGCATTGAAAATGGGGATACTTGAGTTCCCATATTGCATTTGTTGTTTTTGAGAAGGTCAACATACTTATTTTATATGAGGTTTCACTGCAATGGAATTCAGAGAAAGTGTGCCAGTATTCCATACTGCTGAAGACTTTATATTGATTCCCACATCTAAAGAAATTTGTGACTAGAAAATATTTTGAATCTTATGAAGATGTTAGTGGATCTCCCATAATTATGCTTCAGGAATGGAATATACTCATTGAGGAAACACTGGGCAAAGCACATCGACCTAAAAAAGGACTATATCAAAAAATAAATGCTTCTTTGACTAAAAAAGCATAGTATTTCTCTGACAGGATAAGACATTTTTGCCTTATCCTTGCAAATCTGTTCATGGTGTATTTCTGAGATAGTCTGGCTATTCTCTCTCTACTCTAGGTAACATATTTAAGCTATTAACACTGCAAGATCACAGGGTAATGTAAGTGTAACCACCAGAATGTTGAACACAAGCCAAGCATGCAAATGTGCATTCATTGTGTTATACAGGAGCCAGATGTCACTTTGTGGGATGGATTTCCAAGCCTGTTGCACTTAGTCAGACAGTACAAGGACTGTTAATGCCATTTGTGGATGACGCTGGAGTTGTCATCTAATGATGTCCTGCATGTGCTCAATTGGAGACAGATCTGATGATGGAGCAGGCCAAGACAATATGTCAATACTTTATAGAGCTTGTTGGGCTAAAACAGTGATATGTGAGTGAGTGTTATCCTACTGGAAAATATCTGCTGGAATGCTGTTCATGAATAGCAGCACAACAGGTTGAATCACCAGACTGATGTACAAATTTGCAGTTAGGATGTGTGGGATAACCACAAGAGTGTTCCTGCAGTCATATAAAACTGCACCCCAGGACATAATAACTCCAGCTGTAGGTCCAGTGTTCTAGCCATCACTGGCGCTGAGGAAGAACCAGCTTTCATCAGAAAACACAACAGACATCCACCCCGGTCTCCAATGAGCTGTCAATTGACATCACTGAAGTCACAAATGGTGTCAATGGGATCAATGGCATGCACACTACTGGTCATCTGGCTCAGAACGACCTTGAAGTAACCAGTTTGTAACAGTTCATTGTGTCACTGTGGTGTCAACTGCTGCTCATATTGCTACTGCAGATGTAGTACAATATGTGAGAGCTACACACTGAACACAATAGTCTTCCCTCTTGGTAGTGCCAAGTGGCTGTCCAGAGCCTAGTCTTTGCAACCATACACTCTCGTGACCACCACTGCTAGCAATCTTGTCCAATGACTACATTTCCACCAAGTCTTCCTGTAATATCACAGAGGGAAAATCCAGCTTCTTGTAGCCTTATTACTTGACCTCATTCAAAATCAGTGAGGTTTTGATAGTGGCATCTTTGTCACCTTAAAGGCATTCTTGACTAACATCAACTCACCATATCCAATGTCAAATACTCATGACCACTACAGCATGTATTTAAAGCAAACTTGATTTGCATTCTTGTAGTGGCACTACTAGTGTGAAATGTGAATAGACATTATCTTTCAGATGTAAAAACACACCTCCCCACTTCTATTAATGTTGCACAACACCTTAGTGTTGGGATTTTTTTTCTGTCAGTGTATATGTGTTGTAGTCACGTTTTAGAATTGTAAGCCAATCTAAAAAGAAGAGAAAGATTGAAGTGCTAAGAATAAATCAGTATTATTAGACCATAGTGTATGAACTGTCAGATGTTTTATTTGGGTTTGTTTATGTGCCCAGTCTATATTGTTGGCCAGCTCTGCAACAGAAATACTTTTACAGTGGAACAATCACATATAGTTGATGATGAATGACTGGCTATCACTTGCTTTCAGGAGTTTTTTTCTAGGGAAGAAATGGGAACTGGTTGGGAAAGTAAGGCATTTTTGGTGAGTGGCAGAGGTGGAGGAGAGGTGAGAATGTCCTAGACACTAGATTGATAAGATCACAACAGTTGTGATGCTGAGAGGAGGCAAATGTAGGATAAAAGTAACAACAGGGAGTAGGAGTACAAAGGGAGTCCAGTGGTAAGTGTAGGGTAGTTTAAAATCACACTAGTTTTGATATACCCCTTTATGAACTTAATTGTTGCAAAACATATTAACAAAATACATAAACATGTTCATTATCTTTCCATTTGTGGTATGGGAATAAACGCCTGGCATATGACCTCCTCTACTGTGCTGGCAAGCAGGAAATCTGCCCTTGTCATTCATTATGACTACCTGATAGGATTCCACTTTTATTTCACCAATAACACATCAAATTTCCTTCTTTAACTTGTAGATGTTACAAGGTTTATCAAGATATGTCAGCAGTTTAAGATAACTCCAAAGTGTTGAGCCACATGTCCATGGTTGTCAGTTTTGGTCACCCTTACATGAGATGAGGTAGCCTGAAAACCATTTGTCAAGCAACTCAGTCATTTCACAGGAAGTGTGAGAGATGGCACCATGCAGCCAATACCACAATTTTTGAACATCAATTCTGTTGGAATAAGGCCACAAAAAGATCTGTCACTTCACAAAATTGGTTTCAATTAATAAAGCTTATCTTGCTTCATATTCATTAAAAAAGAGTTGATGGTACCGCCCACCCAAAAGCCACACCCAACCATTAACTGCTGTGGATGCATTTCCTCCTCTTGAACCATGCAACGAATTTATGATGTGTGGATATGGCAATTCTGTTTATTCATAAATTTGTGTAAGTGGAAGTTAACCTCATCACTAAAGATGATGTTCCTCACAAGACTCCTGTCTTCTTGTTGTGTTCTCATAAACCAGTCAATAAAATGTTGCCTTTTCTCTTGATTGGTTTCATTCAGGTGGTGCATTAATTGAATTGTAAGGGTGATAATAGATAGAATTCAATGTACTGAAGAATATCCTACACCCAATTCTTAGGAATGTCAACGAACTGCCTTCACTGGACTAGCAGCCACACTGTTGCAAATCACCCACATAAACCAGAATAAGAGCACCAAAATTAATATTTGCTGTTGAGGCGATTTCATTGAAACTGACAACAAGTCTGTGAAATGTGGATTCATTTAGTGCTAGACTGCATGAAGGAGACACACAGCTGCAGCACAACTTTCTACATTTTGATAAAATGTTTTCAGTATTAGCACACGCTGCAAAAAAGTAAACTGCTCTGTAGTTTGACACACAGTAAGAAATGTGAAAAATTGAGACTGAAGCATCAACTGAAATGTTTATGGAAACTGAAATGATAGAAGACAATGTGATCATGTGATAAATAAAATTTTTATTATGCAATTAAAAGCTGACAAGATTTTTGTGCCATGTTTCATTGGGAAATAATTGAAATGACAGGGTGAGAAGTAAAAATGTATTAAAAGAGGAAGAAAAATGAAAAATGGAAAGAATAATACAATTTGGAAATAGCAAGCAAGATGAAAAGTTAGGGGAAAATTTTAAATATTAGGGAAGACTCCTGTGATCCTTACACTTCTAAAACGTCAAAAGCACTCCCCTTGTCTCTCAGCACCACCCAGACCTTGAATTATTCATTAGATAACTCTGTCAGTGCTACGATTCTACCAAATTAAGCTCTGAAAGCAGATCATCTATTCTTGATATCCTCCCCTCGCCAGCCATGGACACCTTCTGCTGCCCTACTTACTCTTGCAGTGTCTTTGACTGACTGTATTACATACCCAAACCATTACTGCTACCCTTATAATTTTTCCTACTGCAAAATCTGGCCCATGCAATTGCTACTACATACTGAGCCCAATCACTGATAAGTTCTACAACATTACAGGCAGAGCAACTTGTGAAACCATTTATGTTGTTTGCCAACTGACGAGTGATCACTGCATGGCCTTTCATACAGAAATGTCACCATTAAACTAGCTGTGCACATAAATGGACACTGTACTATCCACCTTCGTGATACCCATGCTGGACACACTCTACAGCTTGATTTGTGGGATCTGAGTCTGCTAAATCACATAGCTCATGTCATCATCACATAGGCCATGTCATCATCACATTTGGATCCACTTATCCAGTTCTGGTTTCCCAAAACACTGTAGATGGGAACTTCCTTTCCAGCAGACCCTCTCATCTACCACCCTCCTGGACATTCATTAATAATTCCACTCCTTCCACCTTCAACCCCCCCCCCACCCTCTCCCCTCCTTTGCCAGTTTGGTAGAATTTCGTATATCAAACTTTCTTTATTTTCCAGTCTCGGTTACAATAGGGATCATAACTGTTCCTGATTTCTTTCAAATTCACCGTGATATGATGTGTTTAAAAAGAAAGGGAAAGTTGGTAATAATGAAGCACTGCAAAAATAGATTGCAAACTCAAACTTGTGTAGTGCCTACACATTCACACAATTGACTACATTACACATTCATCAAACTACGACTGAACAAGCCAGGAGAGACACTCATAGTGTAAACTATCCTGATTGTTGGAACTGAAGCCAACAATTAAATGCATAACTCTATAAAGCCTGTAAGTCTCAAATAACAAAAAGAAGATTCACAGCATAAAACTGAATGTGAGATATACCCTCATCAAAGTAAAAATCAGTAAGAATTACTTAACTACTGATACAACTGCAAGACATTCACTAGAAGCAACTTAGATGACACTGCATACATGTACAATTCACAAAATGCCAAACACTGGGGAAAGATGCATGTCATTCTCGATGGAGAGAAGTCTTCTGAAGTAAGAGTGATTTCAGGTGTGTAGGACCATTTGCTATTCACAATATATATAAATGACCTTGTGGATAACATCGGAAGTTCATTGAGGCTTTTTGTGGATTATGTTGTAGTGTATCAAGAGGTTGCAACAATGGAAAATTGTACTGATCTGCAATGAATTGACACATGGTGCAGGGAATGGCAATTGAATCTCAATGTAGACAAGTGTAATGTGCTGCGAATATGTAGAAAGAAAGATCCTTTATCATTCAGCTACAATATAGCAAGTCAGCAACTGGAAGCAGTTAATTCCATAAATTATCTGGGAGTAGGCATTAGAAGTGATTTAAAATGGAATGACCATTTAAATTAATCATTGGTAAAGCAGATACAAGACTGAGATTCATTGGAAAAATCCTAAGGAAATGCAGTCTGAAAACAAAGAAAGTAGGTTACAGTACACTTGTTTGCCCATTGCTTGAGTACTGCTCACTGGTGTGGGATCCATGCCAGATAGGGTTGACAGGAGAGATAGAGAAGATCCTATGGAGAGCAGTGTGCTTCATTACAGGATCATTTAGTAATCATGAAAGCATTACAGAGATGACAGATAAACTCCAGTGGTAGACTCTGCAAGAGAGACTCTCAGTAGCTCGGTACAGGCTTTTGTTGAAGTTTTGAGAACATACCTTCACCAAGGAGTCAAGCAGTATATTGCTCCCTCCTGTGTATATCTCATGAAGAGACCATGAGGATAAAATCAGAGAGATTAGAGCCCACACAGAGGCATACCAACAATCTTTCTTTCCATGAACAATACGAGACTGGAATAGAAGGGAGAACCGATAGAGGTACTCACCGCCACACACCGTCAGGTGGCTTGCGGAGTATGTGTGTAAATGTAGATGTAGGTGACAGATGTAAGGATTTCATTATTTACTCAATATCTGTTAATGTGCAAATACAATTTTATTTTCATTTTTCCCTCATTGTCTCTGTTCCACTCTCCCACCCCCTACCTCTCTTTCTATCTACAACTTTTTCAATTTTTCTATTTTCCCCTTTATCCTTTTTTCCACGTGGGGTGCACTCAGTCCATGATGCCAGTCGTGTAGTTACTTGAATGAGAAGTAGCAGCTATGAGGTCTAGAAAGCCAATAGCAGTTAGGAAAGCAACATGGTGGTCCTGTGCTCCTTGGTAATCAATCCAAATGATGCCATTAGCACAGGGTGAAACAATTGTTGCTAATTCCTGGTTAGCCCATCTGGGTCAAAACTTGGAGCTCTTCTTCTTCTTCTTCTTCTTCTTCTTCTTCTTTCTATTTCCAGACTGAATTATTGGTTTCACTTTTTAATTCTCTTAATCCATCTTTACTTCTCACTCTGCCCCATCTGTCATTGCTGAACTGAAACTGTTGTGGTGCTTAACAATGTATTCTCTGTGACCGCCTACTCTGTCACTCTTTACGTCATCTTTGCAGCTTCAGGTCCTCACAACCTAGTGTGTAAGAGACCTAACCACACCCCTCTCCCCCAACCCCACCCTCCCCTATTCCAAACTTCCACAGGCAATCCCTCTGTCTTCTCTGGACAAGGGACATCTAGTTAAAAAACTAGAATTACTACTTTCTGCATTAAGTACATCTGTCAGCAATACAAGACATAATGTTTTGATGGTTAGTGTTGGCCAGTCGTTCTATTCCTGTATTTTTAAAAATTTCCTCAAACTATTTTCTATTTGATGCCATAGATTATGGATGGTCAGATCAGTTTAGTTTTCTTTGTATTTAAGTGAGGTGCTGGGTTCATACCTGTTTTTTTTTATATGATTTTGGTGTGGGGACAGGGTAATGACACAGTTGTACTTGAAAAAAATATATAGGGGAAATGAAATGATAAGAGATTTCATTAAACTGCACTTTTGTCTTTATATCTCATTTTGATTGCACATAGTCAGAACCTTACAATATGTTACACACAAACCTCTCAAACACAGGGCATCTTTATGTTCAGCTAATTTGGGAGAATAACAAAGAAAGCACAAATACATTTATTATTTTGTTAAAAATGAACTTGGTTGCTACTATTTGAATTAAACAAAATATGTAAAGGAGATCTCGTATTCAGCCAAAAAATGCTAAACACTTTCACTTTATCCAGAACAGTAAATATTGTAATCCTATACACTGAGTACACTTAATTAAACAGTGCATGCCTCCACAGCTGGCCTAAAGGGGCCACCTCATGTAGGCAGAGAAGCACAAAGTAGCTGTATACAAGCCAGCTCACTGGGCCCCTTGGCCACTCTGATGCTTATGGGACTTACAGATTACTTTGCTGGTCAGACTGTGTTTCTATGCCGTGTGTTTATACTTTGAATTGCAGTGTTCAGTGTTTCAGTATTTTCCTGCATGTGGAAGCAGATTAAAAGTTGGTTGGTGGGAATTCTGATACTGTGTTTGTGCACCATTACAGTACTTTTGGCAATGAGTGCAGTATTCTACTCAGTATATTTCATTTCGCAACTCACTATCTCCAGTATGTCAGTAGAAGAAATTCTTCAGTCTCTTGTAGATTGCCAGTGGGCTCTCACCAATCAGCAGCAGGCTCTTTCCATTGCACTAAACAATCCAATGACATAGTTGATGCACCAGAGCTCCCCGCCATTGATGTAACCCCCACTGTTTCTTTCATCTCATGATACTGCAGTAGGTTGGGATACTTATGAAAAACACCTTCAGCAACATTTCCAAGCTTTTAGTGTCTTTGAGCCAGGAATGTGTTAGGCTCTCTTTCTGTCATGGATTTCTCTTCCTGTTTATCACTTTTTGTGTCAGAGCTTACCCCTCTTCAGGAACCTGCCAGTCTCTCTTTTGATGAAATGTGTCAGTTGTTCTCTAACTATCACTGTAAATGTACCCATGTTATAGTTGTCTGCATTGAGTTCTACCATTGTCAAAAAGACCACAACAGTCATACAGAGTGTGTGTAGCAGAACTTCATGGGCTTAGCCATTGTTGTTAGCACTCACAGGGACTCATATTCTGATTCAGTGGTTTGTAAGGCTATAATACACTTGATGCCTGTTAGAGGAATTCATGAATGTGCCTTACAATATGAAAATTCCTCTCTCACAGAAGTTTTGAACATTGCTCAATCTTTTGAAGTATCTGGGGAAGCACGAAATCAGATAGAAGCTTTGTATTAAGTAGATGCCATTACTTCTCCCCCTCAGCTGCCATTGGTTAGCTCATGGGGGGAAGATGAGACAACACAACCATGCAACCATAGCCTCCATGTCACACAGCACAGCGTCATGCTACACAGCAACAGCAGTCAGTATCACAACAGTGACTGCATGTGCCTCTGCCATCATGCCCATGTTGGTTCATTCATCATGAGAGGGGTGCGAACCCAATGCATTTCATGATGTGCAACCGTAGTAAAGAAATGAAACATATTGTGTCTGTATACAACTCTCAATCTCATTCATCAGACTTGAACATGGTCATGAACAGTGTGTCCCAAGTGACTGAAGCTCCAACCAAAAGATATGTTGAAATACATATTATGAACAGTGTTAAAAATTCACATGGACACATGTGCGGCACTAATAACTTTGTTAAAGTCTCAACCTATGTGGATATCAGATCACTGGCATTGTCCCATCTCTTGTTATTTGGTAAGTTACAACAAACAACTTCCCATATTGGGACAGTTTTCAACTCATATAGTGTGTAAAGCAGTGATTCAAATTATACCAATACCAGTGCCTTCCATTCAGCGTTGCTAGCACCCCTGCTCTTTTCCAATGATTTTTGGAGCAACTCATGGCTTCTACACAAGATCACATTAATTACCTGGATGATACTGTTGACTCTGGTTCCACAACAGATGAACACTTGCAGAACCTTTGTGCCTTGTGCATGGTACTGCAGGCTACTGGTTTGAAGTGTAACTTGGACAAATCACAATTCTTTCAACTATCTATCATCTATTTTGATTTTGAAGTCTTGTATGCTAGTGTCAAGCCTTTATACGAGCATGGTGATGCCATTATGCTTTGCTGCATCCTACTAATATCAAAGAGTTGCAGGCCTTTCTGGGAAAGGTTGCATGCTACAATAAATTTCTTCCTGATGCAGCCACAGTGACTCTGCAACTTTGTACTCTTTTATGCAAAGGCGTTCTTTTTCCCTTGTCACTGTCTGCAAGCATACTTTTACCCTATGGAAGTAAAAATTGCATTTGGCAACTTCCTTGATTTCCTTCCAACTCAACCAACATCTTGTTTTGGCCGCAGATGCCTCCCAGTATGGCCCTGGGGCCATTCTTGCACACAAGTACATGGACAATTCCACACACTTGACTGCATATGCTTCCAAAACTCTTAATCAGATGCAACAGTGCTACTCACAGATAGCAAAAGAAGCCCTTACAATGGTGTATGCATTCAAAAAAGTTCTCGTTTTCCTTTATGGTTTTAAATTTCATTTTATTACAAATCATAAAAATTTGGTTTCTCTTTTTCACTATTTTGCATCTTTACTGGACAAATTAGGTCCACCTACTGCAATGCTGAGCTCAATTTTTGTCATGCTATGAGATTCATTTCTGACTCGAGCACAACACACTGTTGCAGATGCTCTTTTGCAATTGCCAATTGGCCCCAATATGGCACTTGATCAGGATGAAATGTTGTGTTTCCATTTAGATGTTGAAGCCCAAAACACTGAGGATGGTTTTCCTGTTACCAATTCTTGGATTTCAGCAGCTGTCATGGATAATCCTGTTTTGCATTAGGTTGATCACTTTGTCCAATGCAGCTGGTCAGATGAACTACTGGGCATCAGATCTCTTATGTAATTTTGTGCTCTTTGCCATGACTTCTCTGCTCTTGCTGATATATTACTGTTGGCTACTGAAGAGTCGACCCCAGGGTTGTGTACATGTCTGCATTGTGATGAGACATCAAGTGCCTTCTCCACCTGGATCATTGGAATGTTTCTCATACAAAAGTGGCCAGCCCCCCATGGTGTGTTTTGGCTGGGTATTGACAATGAGATCACACACATTGTGTCGGCCTGCCCACAGTATGGCACCCATCAAGCAGCACCATGGGCCTCCATTTCAACATGGCCCACCCTTAGTGCCTCTAGGAGCATATTTGTGCTGATTTTGTGGATCCCTTCTTTAGCTCCTTTCAGGTTGTGGCAGCGACGCTTTCTCAAAATTTTCTTATGTGATTTGTTGCCAATCCACATCGACAGGAGCTATGGTCAAGGCCCTCTCCAAAATCTTTTCCTTGGAAGGATTACTGTATACACTAAGGACGGACAATAGTTCACAATTTTTCTATTACGATTTTAAAAATTTTTGTACGGCCCCTCTGTTTCATCCACAGTCAAATGGTGAAGTGGAGCAGCTGATCTGTACTTTGAAAACATGGATAAAAAAATACATCACACAGTCTTCTCCATAGGAAGCCCTCGATAGGTTCTTGACCTCAGGTAGGTTCACTCCCGTTGGTGACCAAAGCCTGGCAAAGCAGCTTCACAGCCGCCAGCCCTGTACACTGCATCACCTGCTCTGGCTGACACCCCACCTGGTTCTGCTGTTTGGGTCCATGGGCTAGGCCAGCGCCCTAAGTGGATACCTGTTGTTATCCATCACTTTTGAGGCCACAATCTCTGTGTTATGCACACCTCCAATGGCCTGGTGCCACAACAGTACAAACAGCTCCACCCTTGCATGACCAACCTTGCACCAGAGACTCTGCTGCCCCTGGTGTTGCCCCTGCCATCTGCACCAGCCCCTGCAGTGCAGTCTATGGCCCTTTTGACTTCTGCACTCTCTTCATTCTGGATGCTGCCACCTCCAGGTGGGGTGGTTAGTGCCAGGCGACCTCCATCTCTAGCCCTTGTTACTGCCACCATTGCTGCTGCCACCACCATCCCCTTTGTTGTCTCATCTGACTCTGTCGTTGAGTGCCTGACCGCAATGTACACTCATGCTCATAAATTAAGGATAATGCTGATACATGGTGAAAAAATGCTCTGGTGGGCAGTCTGCGGGTTTAAATCACCTTGGCGTATGACCATGTGGTGCATTTGACATTCGGTCGTCGCATGGTGGCGCTGGCAGTGGTCCACATACTCAGAGATGTGTTGGTGCATGTCAGAGTATGGTGCAGCGAGTAAGTGTGCAGATGTTTTCAGACGTGCTAATGGTGACTGTTCATTGAACATGACTAAAAGAACACATATTGATGATGTAGTGGGGGGTAGAATACTAGGATGACTAGAGGCTGGTCAAACATAGCAGGTCGTAGCACGGGCCCTCCGTGTGCCACGAAGTGTGATCTCAAGATTATGGTAACGATTCCAGCAGACAGGAAATGTGTCCAGGCTCTACAGTACAGGACGTCCACAGTGTACAACACCACAAGATGACCGATATCTCACCATCAGTGCCCGCAGAGGGCCACAGAGTACTGCAGGTACCCTTGCTTGGGACCTTAATGCAGCCACTGGAACAGTTTTCTCCAGACACACAGTCCACAGACAACTGAACAAACATGGTTTATTAGCTCAGAGACCTGCAAGATGCATTACACTCACCCCTGGTCACACAAGAGAACCCATAAAACCTGGTGTCAAGAACACAGTACATGGTCATTGGAACAGTGGTCCCAGGTTATGTTCACAGATGAGTTCAGGTATAGTCTGAACAGTGATTCTTACCAGGTTTTCATCTGGCATGAACCAGGAACCAGATACCAACTCCTTAATGTCCTTGAAAGGGACCTGTATGGAGGTTGTGGTTTGATGGTGTGGGGTAGGATTATGATTGGTGCACATACACCACTGCATGTCTTTGACAGAGGAACTGTAACAGGCCACGTGTATCGGGATGTCATTTTGCACCAGTATGTCTGCCTTTTCAGGGGTGCAGTAGGTCCCACCTTCCTACTGATGGATGATAATGCACGACCCCACCAAGCTGCCATTGTGGAGGAGCACCTTGAAACAGAAGATATCAAGCAAATGGAGTGGCCTGCCTGTTCTCCAGACCTAAGCCCGATCAAGCACATCTGGCAATGCTCTTGGCCAACATATCACTGCACGTCTTCAAACCCCTACAACATTTCAGGAGCTCTGACAGGCACTGGTGCAAGAATGGGAGGCTATACCCCAGCAGCTGCTCAACCACCTGATCCAGAGTATGCCAACCCATTGTGCAGCCTGTGTACATGTGCATGGTGATCAAATCCCATATTGATGTCAGTTTACATGCTCAGGAAATAGTGGAATTTTGTATCACATGTGTTTCGGGACGGTTATCTCAACTTATCACCAATACTGTGGACTTACAGATCTGTGTCATGTGTGTTCCCTACGTGCCTATGCTATTAGCACCAGTCTTGTGTAGTGCCAGTTTGTGTGGCACCACATTCTGCAATTATACTTAATTTATGAGAATGAGTGTTCGTGGACATGATACTTGGTTATGATCTCTCATGAGGGAGTGGGTGCCACATCTATACATGCTTGCACCATTTCAGATTGTATTTTCTGGTAAAGGCACACCTGATCCAGCAGTTGTCCCCTTCTGATGATTAAACAGACATCTCTGCGGTGAACAATTTTCCCCAAGGGGGAAGGAGTGTAGTAAGCCTACACAGTGAGTGCACACAATTTCTGGCTTATCATTTTCCCTAAGGTCAAATGTCATGGTGAACCACCAGCTAAATGTAAGATACAAACAATATACTCCACCTTTGACAAAAAGAAAAAAGGAACCATGCACCCTGGTCAATGCTGCCAGTATGCAACAAAAGGTAAAGTTAAGATATAATTTGTATTTTACAAGTGGCTAAGTGGTTAAGTGTCTTACTATCAAGCTAAAGCTCTGGAGTTCAATTCCCAGTTGATTCAAATATTTTTTGTTATTTTTCTTTCACATTTGGTAATGTGAAAAATACCAAATGCATCATGCTGCATAGTTCACACTAAACTGTAGGTCCCCCTACAACTAGCATAGTAAGTTACTTCAAAGTTGGTGAGAAGGCAAGGGTGGAACAGCTCCAATAGGACTATACCTAGTGAAGTAATGTGGTGTTCAAACCAACCTTGAATTCAAGGAAAGCTTTACCTCACTTTCCCACATCCTTCACATCTATATTGCATAACACTGAGAGTAAAACAATATTTTGATTGAAAGGCGAATTATTTTATTTTAATGAACTTAGTTACTGACAAATTAATGTCAATTTGTAGTCCTTACACTTTTCTCTGTGTTAGTTCATTATACACACATTCATTATACATACAACACAATACATAAATTGTTTGTCTTATATTTGTGCCTTTAACTTCAATTTCTCAACTGTGTAACTACTGCAACCAGAAATATACAGGAGTTTTAACATTATTTACTTGTGCAGTTGCCTTTATTACTTTGAAAAACAAAAGTTTTGTTCAGAAAAGTAATATATAGTCCCTGTTAATGACAACATTATTTTCAGTCAGAAAATGGAAAGCATTGACTTGTTCAGCAATAAACTACATGTAACCTAAGTATTGTTTAATTTTTATATCACTGTGTCTCAATAAAAATACATCCCCAACATATTAAAGAGCAGCTTTACAATTTAGATCTGCTTAAATCTTGCTAATATCATCTAATATTTAAATATTATCAGAGTATACAAAACATGTCTAGCAGTTGTTTGAAAAATCCAAAGTTCTATCTTTGCAACAATAAGTAAGCAAAAATCAGCAAAATTATAATTTTGAACATTTGCGACAAGTTAAAACTTTTCCTTGAAAAGGAAAAGTACCCATAGATGCTAACATACACCATAACATGTGTCCCCGAGTGGGATTTGAACCTAGATCCACACCCTTCATGGGCTGTAAGTGACTGACTGTGCTACTTGAGCACTCCTTTTGGACTGGCTAAAAGTTTCAACTTGCCACTAGTTTCTGTCCTCCATAATTTTCATTCACAAAGTGGAATGTTGCACTTTCAGATTGCATACCATTACTTTTGGATGTAGGGCGAGGGGGCTGGGAGAAACACCGTGTGTGCTGTGGGGTACTAACAGCAGAGTATAGATAACTATATAAAATCATGCCAAATTGTGCTCTCTTTCAGGATAAACAACTGGCCATAAAATATATGCACAGAACATAGAAGAGATAGTTTAATCATGGTCCAAATTCTGCAAAGTGCTTGCACCAATATATAGGTAGCCTCTAAGTAGTACATGAGGTTAAATAACCATAATTTCTAATAAAAGTGCATTTTATGACAGAACATGTAGCAGAAGTGTCATATTGCAGTACTCTGAAAAACTGTTTTCTCAAAAGCTACAGATTGATATCCTGACTATCCTGCATGTTACAAGGAAAACTTTCCAGAAAATGCTCTTTCACTAGACTTTATGATGATGAATGCCCCCCCCCCCCCCCCAACTCCCTCTGTATTATATCTACTATCAAGTACACAGATGATCTTACTCCTGCAGAGAAAAAATACATACTGCTGCTTAATTTTGTCTCTGTGTGCCAGATATTTTATTTTTAGCTAGTGAGTCACTACATTAGTACCATAATAATACATTCATTTTACAATGTGTATTCATGCCAAATGGAAGAAAAATGAAGGATTTTCTTTGGTTAGGGTAGCCTGCATCTGGTATTGCGATTTATTTATGTATAAGAGACTGCCATCCTGCCGGCAGACCACTATACAAGTGCAGTAAGAATACTATGCAAGTACTAATAGTTGTAGAAGAACTGTTTTTAAATATCAAATCTTCGGTATATATAATGCAGTTGGCATTCATAAACTTACTCCGTTTGTGTTAAACATATCAATGCATCACATAAAGTAGAAAAATGTTCTTTATTTTATTTACTTTCAAACATTAATGGCTTTGAACAGTGCAGTCCATTATGGATATAACAAAACCGAGGTTAATGTATCCACAGTGGATCAAACAGTGCACCAGCTGAAAACATGTCACTAGACATAACATGTTTTATACTTGTTTTTCATATTTAATGGATCATTCATAAAGAGGAAATTCATTTATTAATAATTGTAAGTTAACATATCATTGTAAGAAACAGCTTTTATTTCATAAAAAACAGCAATTATGACTACCAATGCGATATTCAAGCAATCAATATGTAGTTTTATTGTAACATCATATAAAACTGTTTTGCTAAAATGCTTCAGTTGGGAAGCATGTAAATAAATGAATCAATTACAATTTATCCATCAATTAACTGGTTCTAATACTCTTTTAATGACTGATGTATTTCAGCTAGGAAAAAAAAAAAAACAAATATGCAGGTTCATAGGACAGTCTAAACACATGCCACATATAGGAATTCTCTAACATCACTTTTGCTAATTACTACAAATAAACACTGGCATAAAAATATGAAATAAAGGATAGTACAAAATGACTCTTTAATGTGTGCTACTTCAAGGGAAATTTCTGCATTATGAACTATCTATCAATAATCCAAAGGCAGCACATTTTTAAATTTAAATCAGTTACCTACAGCTTGGGAACAATGCACAGATTGCAGTATTTTTAATTACTACAATAATATTCCAAACATACATAAAACAAGTAAGTTCATGAATTATATGTAGGATGAATTGTGGAATCTATGTTTCATGGTATTTTCTTTTTTCATAAGTTTTCCTCAGTTTTGTTACAAACACACATTCCAGCAATACTGCACACACAGCTGCATGTGCAGGTGTGAAGACTTGCTTGCTCATTACTTCTCATATCTTACTGGCGGTTGCGTCGGCCTCCTGTGGAGAAACACATTTTAGTGAAACAGTTTCACCTAATTTATTCGTCATGTGAAATTTGTCAACTGGTGCATTAAATAAAAGTAATAACAAAGACAAATACTTCATGCGAAAAACTCTTCTAATTTGCCTAAGGTACCATATGTTTTGACACTCCACCAACAGATATCTATTGGAAGTGCTTTTTCTCCCAATATTTTATAGTGGAAATGATGTCTTTAACATTAGTAGATATTGTTCATATCTTTATTCTGTCTCTTGCATATTTACATGTTAACAGAATGACTACTCATCCCTGTTTTAATAATAGTCCACAAGTATGTTACCTGACTCCTCATATTTATGATAGCTTCCACTGGTCTTTTTAACTACAATTTCAGCTGCTTTTACAGTTCTCCTTTTGCAACTAATTCTGAATGATTGCCTATATCTTTCACTTAGCCACTTATTCCATTAAATGTGTTCCTGTCAGCCTGCCCCTCTACAAGACCTTGCAGGTACCT
The DNA here is from genome assembly GCF_023897955.1 of Schistocerca gregaria. NCBI lineage: Eukaryota > Metazoa > Arthropoda > Insecta > Orthoptera > Acrididae > Schistocerca > Schistocerca gregaria. The sequence goes on from NC_064923.1 coordinate 570,561,979, forward strand.
AATACTGATTCACCTCTCTCCACAAAAAATCTTATTCTTCATTTTACAGACAAAATTCGTTACAAACTGTACCAAAGCTGAAATCAAATTTCATTGTTATATGTAACAGAGTGTATGTGTTTTTGATGTGAAAAATAACACCATATACATTTTGCTGTTACACATGCATGTAAAATGTAATGTTTTAATCAAAGCCAATGAAAATATAATCATAAGATATTATTAATGGATATATTATATACTAGCCTTTTAAACTATGGCTTTGCCTGCTGATGGAAACGGGACATATAGTCCATAACTCTCCTCCTCCTTCTCTCTCTTTCTCTCTGTCCATCTCCTTCTCCCTTTCTCTCTGCCCATCTCCCCCTACTCTCAATATCCATCTACTACCCCTCTCTCTGTCTATCCCTGACTTCCCCCCCTCTGTCTGTAGATCGGCTTCTCCCCTCACTCCATTCCATATTCCTTGTTCATATCTTCCTTTCCCTCTCTCTGTCCATCTCCTTCCCCCACTTATCTCTATCTGCCCATCTCCTTTTCCCATCTCTCTGTATTCATCCCCTTCTCTCCCACTTCTCTCTGACCATCTCATCCTCCCTCTTGCTCTGTCCATCTCCTCCTCTCCCTCTTCCTTCTCCCCCTCTATGTCCTCATTCTCCTCACTGTCTGTTCACTTCCTCCTCCCCTCTCACTCTATCCATCTCCTACACCCACATCTACCTGTCCATCTCATCCTTCTCTCTTTCTCTGTCCTCCTCATTCTCATAACAAACTTGTCATGCAGGGCAGCCTAGATGTCATGGGGTTACCAGACCTATTCACACCCACTCACATCTCAGTGGGAGGTAGATGGTTCTTATCAGGGCAGTACTTCTTCCCATGCAGTAATTACAGGATGTTCCTCTCAAAAGAGGCCCCACAAACATGTTTAGCAATTCTGCTGGAACTGCACCATGTTATTTGTGATGTCTGATGTGACAACACTGCACTCTTGGAACATCATTCGATGCAACAGTGTGTTTCTGTGCATAGCTGTAGCTGGAGCTCAGTGCTTAGTGTTTAGTGGCAATTGCAATTGCTATTGTGTCGAAGAGCGCATGTTTCTCATAAAACAATATTGAATTATTGGTTCCATTAAGACATGTCAGTAATGTCTGTTGAATTGTTTGGTGATTAGCATATACTGTGTAAATGCTCTATGCAGAAGTTATTGAACAAGATGGAGAGCACTAGAACGGTGCTGGATCTTCACGGATGGGGGACAGCTGCCATTATCAGACGGAAAAGTGACTGACGTGAAATGATTACTGGTGTCTCATGCATAGTCCGATCAATGTTTATCTTAGGAATGTGTAATGTGATGGAGCACATGTCACAGAGCTGTGAAGAAAGCTGGCATGTATCCATACAGGTTTACAGTTGTTCAGAAACTGAATATCAATGGCAAAGAAAGAGACACATTACATTTTGCCATTGATTTCAGCAATTTATTGCTCATAGGCCAAGAATATTGCAGTACACATGGTTGAGTGATGAGATGTGGTTTCACCTCTCTGGCTATGTAAACTCTCAAATACACATTTGTAATTTAATGAAAATCCACATGCACTGGTCCACCAATCTCTGCATTCACAAAAGATTGACATGTTCTGTTTAGTATCACAATGTGGCATCACCTTACCTGTTCTTTTTCTTTTTTTTTTTTAGTCTACAAATGCAGTTTACATCAGAATGTTTTGGGAATTTATGAACCAGTTGGATAATGAAGAACTTAGCCTCGGCTGGTAACAACAGGATGGTGACACATGCCACACGTCTCAGGTGACCATGGCTGAGATTTTTCCCCAGCAGAGTGTTTTTGAAAGGACTGTAGCCCCCCAAGCTCACCTTAATTAACACCACCTGACTTTTTCCTCTGGCAATGTATACAGGAACAACCCACACAACTTAGAAGATTACAAGAGATCCTCATCTGTGAAATCCAGGCAGTAGCTCAAAGGGCCTGGCAGTGACATTCGAGAAACTACAGCGTTGTGTTCAACAGTGCTTACAAGTTGACGGTGGTCGCTTCCAGAACCTTTTGTGATTCATTTCTATTTCCCCATGAACACAGTACAATGTGTTAATTTCATTTCGTTTCCTTGTTTTTTATGCAAAACCTTTAAGTGTAATTTAACGAAATTTTGTTTGTGGGGCTTCTTTTGAGTGCGACACCCTGTAGTATGAGTAACACGTTTAACAGAAATTGATGCAGTGGTTTAGGAGGAGACATGGAACACACATAGCATTGGTGATTAGCATATACTGTGTAAATGCTCTATGCAGAAGTTATTGAACAAGATGGAGAGCACTAGAACGGTGCTGGATCTTCACGGATTGACAGGTTTGTCAATATAAATAAATGTGCAGTTAACTGTATCTTCCAGCATGCATTACAGTGTTCCACTTTATGAATCACAGGCTGTAAATACACAATTGTAGCCAATTATATTGTAACAGATAACATTTCCTACAGCTGACTGATACTCTGGGTAACACGTCAGTATGAACAACTTTTCTGGGAGAACCTTCAACTAGCTAAACCTTCAGCAATTGCAGTTATGGAGGCATTACAGCCAAACTAGTTGAAATTGTACACAGAGAGCAATTCTGGTCTGTAGAAAATCCAACCATCTATTAGAATTTTAGAGATATGATAAGACTGCCAGGATAAACTGACATTTAGTCATATAATTTATCATTTTTCAAATTAAAACATTATTCTAATGAATAATTGCCATATTAATGAGTAATGGTTCTTAATATGTGTCTAACTACTATAATAATTCCATCTTTCGACATTTCACAAAAGTGAGAAGAAGAGAAGCTGTGAGGGGGGGCACTGCCAGCATAAGATCAAGTTATGGGTTTGAGCTCCAGTGGGACACATAATTTTAAACTACCCGATAGTTTTTAAGTCATTCTGTTACTGGCATAGTGTTTTTATACTTAGTATATAATTTCTGCTTTGTCCACAGTATCTCATTCGGAATCAACAGATTTCACTATCATTCACTTCCACATGCGAATGTAGTGTTCCTATGTCATATCATTAGAGCTATTCACTTACTATATTTTACTAGTGAATAGATCTGAATGTCTTCACTGAATTCATTCATTACTTACTCATGATTCTGACAAAGGTTTTTGAATTATGAATCTGAGTCATAAATGAACATCTGAACTGAAACTTATTGCCCTACTTAGGAGCATCCACAAGCTACTACTTGAGCAACAACAATTGTTTAAAATTTTCAGGCAGATTGAAGCAACCACACAGTTTTAATTTATCAAGAAGTTTCACCACAGTGCACACACTGCTGCAGAGTGAAATATTCACTCTGCAAATAATGTGTTAGGCTGTGGTTAAGCCAGTTCTCTGCAATATCCTTTAGTCTGGGAGTTCACACTCCATGAGATAACTACTGTGAAGTTTGTAAAGTAGGGGAGAGGTACTGCCAGGAGAAAAGCTCTGAAGGTGGGTCATAGTCATGCCTAAATAGCTCAGCTAGTAAGAACACTGCCCACATAAGGCAGGTTGCAGGTTTAAGTCCCGGTCTGGCACACAGTTTCAATCTGGATGAAAATTTCATAAAAGCGAATGCCCCACTGCAGAATGAAAGATTCATTCTGGAAACAGTTATTTACTTTCAGATGAGCATTACTCTGAGATAAAACAACTTTGTTTTTAAAAACATCACAATTGTTTCCTTACAACATGCACTGGCATCAAGAAAATCAAAGCATTCCAGGGTATGCTATTAAGATAAAAGGAAACATTTCAATTTTTATTCAAGCTATGTGCACATGCATTCCATGCAAAACATATGTAAGTACTAAGTCTAAAATAACTAAATTATCTTTATTTTAATATTTTGAAGAGCATTAAATTGGGAAGCAATTCCTTCAGTCTTCAACAATTCTCTCTCTCTCTCTCTCTCTCTCTCTCTCTCTCTCTCTCTCTCTCTCTCTCACACACACACACACACACACACACACACACACACAAGAGAGAGAGAGAGAGAGAGAGAGAGAGAGAGAGAGAGAGAGAGAGAGAGAGAGAGAGGGAGAGAGAGAGCTAGCTGGAGTGCATTAGTAATTATAAAATACTATCATGCTACTTATCCCTATTTCCTATTTGTGTTTGTATGGGTACCTATTTATTCAACTATCACAATCACTGTTATTGGAGTTATTCCTAGTTGTAGCAAACTGCTTTTTTCCATTACTTTGCCTCCAAGACTTCTAAAATCTGTGTTTTGTTGTTGCACATATTGTTGAGTAAAGATGTAGTGATTACTTGCACAGACTGTTCTTAAGATTAACTGTATTAACCTACGTTGATATTACTGCTGTTTACATACAATATTCCTGTTGTAAGAGTATGGCTCCATTAATGAAACAGTGCTGTAGGTTATCTTAAATAAAACTTTTAAAGATAGAAGCTTAATCTTCTCATACCATTCAATTTACCTCTGAAAATACTATCAATGAATGAAGACAAATGAAATCCCATTTGACAAGCTTGTACAGAGATCAGAAAACAGTCTGAAAGTTTAAAATGTATGGCTATTCACTGGTATCAAATGGATGTAAACATAAATGTTTGCACCATAATGGATTGATTGCTCTGCAAGATACATTGCAAACTTGTATATTATGATACCATCAGTTGAAATAATATTTCTCAGTGTTAATTTAGTAAGCCTCTAAGTTAACAGACCAATTGCTCACTGTATATAAGCTACACTTTGTATAAAAATCTGCAACTATGTTACTAATTTTTTCTTGCACTGATTTTCATGAATTAATGTGGCAAGAACATTGTATGCTGTCTTGTCTTTTAGAAATATTTAATTACTTCTCTTATCTGACACAGACACCTTATATTAGATACAGATTATTTTCCTTATCTGTATGTTAGATCTGCAAGATACTTTGTGTGATTTACCTTTTCCAGCCTTAGCACCTTTGCTTTTACACTTCTTAGTTATTTGTCGGCTCTGTTCACATGAGGGGTCACTGTTGGCCTTAAGAGTGTCACTCCGTGACATTTGGTTTTGGGGGGAACACTCGCTCCATGTACCTTTCTCATAACGGCAGGCTGCAGCAAGAATGGGCAACCATTAATATTGCCTTTTACTACAATTCTGTTATTGCACTCAACTACACAACATAACATAACAACAAAACAATAAATCAAAACCACAGCAGTTTTTGAGGCTGCTAAATTAAGAAGACACTGATTTACACCCATTTCACCAATAGTGAATCACTATATGAATACAACTTTTTATTAATGTAATACTGCAGTCACATTTCAAACCCTATTATGAGCTTCCCCGTATTGAAATATGCAATGATACAACTGAACAAATAAACATGTACTGTGTCTCATACTTCAATATATTTAAACATATAAGTTCAAAAACAATGTTCCAGTCATGTATGTTTTGGTATGGAGGAGTATAGACTTTCATATGGTCCAACACATATGCAAACAGTGACAAATGAAGTGACAAGCCAACCAATAGGAATGGTGGGACATGATTAAATCTTTCCCATTCTCCTCCCGAGTTTTTTGCTAAGGACATTTTTCCATCTGCTATTTATATTGGGCGGAGAACAATGTTAACTGATATTTGAAAAACTCAGAGACTAGAGAAAACATCATTGCAAAATGGAGTTCACATTACCCAATCATTATTAAAATAATCACCTAATTCTTCCTTCAAATTCAGAGTAATCTTCAGTATTACACCAAGAAATGTCTTCGTTTATTCTGATGAATTATTTTTTTCCATGAATGCCACAATGAATTTTTTGTTAGTGGAGCCATCTTTTGTATTTTTCTGTTGCCAACATATTTGTTATGGTTACAATTTCACAAATAAAGCAATCCATAAAATAGAGCTGGGAAGATTCAAGTTCAGTTGTTTGGCCGCCTTTAGGAATCATGAACTCCTGTTGTTGGAGTGACAATGGAAACTTTATATGACCAACATCAGGAAAAACCTGTCATTAAAATCTGGTAGACTGCACATTATTGTGTCTTTCTTCTTCATTTCTAATTTCACATTACCAGGGATTTATAACTGCATTGACAAAAAGATAGTTCTTGCTCACTCTCACACGTAAACTCTTCTACATCCTCAGTACCTTCTGAAACCAACTCTGTAATATCATTGCCACTTATACCCATTATGCCTGCCATCTCCATACAAGCAAAAACTGTACAAAAATGACTGAATTACTTGCATGTGTCTAAGAACTTGACCTAAGCACTTGGCTTAAGGGGCCTTAGAGTGAGAATAAACTGTGACTGTGTCCTGATGATGCTGCTGTATATGGGGAAGTGTCATCATTGGAAAACTGTAGGAGCATACAGGATGACTTTGATAGAATTTCTATTTTGTGTGATGAATGGTAGCTTGTTCTAAATGTTGAAACATACAAGTTAATGCAGATGAGCAGGAAAAATAATCTTGTAATGTTCAAATACAGCTTTTGTGGTGCATAGCTGGACATAGTCATGCTGAATGAAAAGTGTTGAAAGCCCATAATAAACCTGAGTTTCGTGAAATGAATATCACCTTCATAAAATCTAGTACTGGATCTCAAGGCTTAATAATGTAACCTGTACTTTTGTGCAATATTTCAATCTCAGATCATTACAGCTGCCAAATTATAGTTTTTAGCTAGGTTGTCTTCTTGTGTGCTGAGCAATTGTGTTCAGTGAACAAATGCATGTACAAGGTTTTTCACAATTCATGTTACACACGTCTAGAGGCTGTAGAGGGGACTTAGTAGATCAAGTTTTACACAGGAACCCATGTCTGGAAAGGTCATCCAATGACGCTACAGAGTGTCAGAGTTATAGAACCGGCACCTGTAAATATATGAATATACAAGGTGAGTCCGTAATGATGTTACAAACTTTTTGGGATGATGAAGGAGCATAGCTGTATCGATTTGAGATAAGGATATTGGTACTGCTGACAAATAAGTTGAAAGTTATAAGTGAAAACCATTCTCGTACCTCTGACAAAGGAACACTGTTGTTGCTGGGATTGTAGGATAGGCAGCTTTCAGAGTTGGTAGTATGGATCAAAACATGGAAAAAAATGTCCAGGAAATAAGGGCTCTAAAATGAATAACTGAGGAGCTAGGAGCACGTGTATATCTTTGCTGCTGTGAAACACATTTTCTTTACTTAACAAGTGCTCATAGTTCTTATGGTGTGAATTTTAGAGTCCATGTTTACCAAACATTTTTTCTTTTTTTGATGCATGCTAACACCTCTGAAAGGTTTCTACCCTACAATCTTAGCAACAACAGTTCAAGTAATGAATTCCACTGTCAGAGGTATAAGAACAGTTTTCTTTTATAGTTTTCAACCCGTTTGTTTCTTGTACAGTGACCCTTGCCTCAAATTGATATATTTATCTTTCTCCATCATCCTAGAAAGTTTATAACATTGTTACAGACTCACCTTGTTTATACATGCATTTACAGGTACCAGCACCTATAACTTTGTTGCTCTGTAGTATCACTGGATGACATTTCCAGACATGGGTTCCTGTGTAAAACATTATCTACCAAGTCCCTTCTACAACCTCTACAAGTGTGTGATGTGAATTATGAGACGCCCTGAACATAGCTTGCACTTTTGGGTTTTGTGGGATAGCTTTCAGCGCCCTTTTAATGACACCAAAGGCAATTCTTCTTATTATTATTCATATTTTGTGCTCATCATAGTTTTACCTGTGTCTGTTTCCACTGCTTATGGTGCTAATTTGACTACTTGCTTAGTCTGCTTGTTGTTTTTTAGTTGCTTTCTGACTGCACTTGTTAATAGATTTATCCTTTTTGCAAATGGATGGAAAGTGTGCTTGTTGTCTGTGGATACATGGTGAGTTGGTTGCTGTCTACAAACAGTAGGAGCTGAATTTGCCACAGCTGACAGACTTCAGGATGCTGTCTTGCACTTCAGTGACATTAAAGCACCTATGGCTGCTGGAATTCTCTGGAAAACACGATGACAATGTCTCTTCTGATGTGCAGCATCTTATCAGTTTATCCTAACTGATAGGTGAGTGGTGGACAGAGTTGGATTCACATACCTTTGGAAAGAACACAAAAATGGGATCTGGCCATATGGATATCCCCCCCCCCCCCCCCCCACGTCTTAACAACAGGTTTGAAGAGTTGCCCAGTGTTGATTACACATCAAAGCCAGCATGGTGTGCATTGTCTGTTGATCCAATAGTCAGTTTTCCTGTCACATGTCAACAAGCACAGAGGTTCATGTGCTGCTCATTGGAAGCCCCAACATCATGTGGTTAATGGAACCTACCAGCAAAATAGCATGCAGCTCATGAAAAAGGGCCAGTATACACTGGATGTGCTTGCGAGGAGGTCACATCTGAGATGTGAAAGAGGCTCTGCTGTCAGCTATTGACTGCACTAGGAGCAACTAGCATTTCATGGCTCACTGTTTGCAGCAACATACCCAGAACAAATCAGGGTCCTCTGGTTTGACATGAACTGGAAGCTTTAAATCAGAGACTCTGATGGTTTTGCAGTGATCTCAGGAACAAAGTTCTTCAGCTTCACTAATAATTTGAGAATTGTAGGGCCCCCATCAATAGATCAGGTATGAGTCCTACTCAGGTAGAATAGTATATGTTACATCCACATGTAATTTCCCCTCCCCCCCACTCCACTCCCCCCCCCCCCCCCCCACATTAAATGAAACCCACTCCCCCCTCCTTCCCCACGGGGGTTAATGATGCGTTATGTGCAATATTTGGAAAAATGTGAGCCATGTTACTGTCAGAGAATAACTTTTTTCTCTGTTGATCAGTATGAGAAGATGTTAATTTGTTAACAGCAAATTGCAGGTGCACCCATAGAACATCATCACAGAATTTGTTTCACTTGTTAAAGGTAAATGGTGCCAACACAATATTAGGAATAGAAAACTACTTGAAACTGGAAGTGAACAGCAGCATAATCCTAAATTAAGATTGAGATACATATCACATGGATAGATTATTATGCACCACGGTATCTAACTCTACAGTATCTAATGAAGTTCTTACAGATTTCAAGTGTTAAATAAGCTGAGAGAATGAACGTAAGCATCACTGTCAGATCACATATGATAACTGGATGGTTTTGCAGTGATCTCAGGAACAAAGTTCTTCAGCTTCACTAATAATTTGAGAATTGTAGGGCCCCCATCAATAGATCAGGTATGAGTCCTATTCAGGTAGAATAGTATATGTTACATCCACAAGTAATTTCCCCTCCCCCTCACTCCACCCCCCCCCCCCCCCCCACATTAAATGAAACCCACTCCCCCCTCCTTCCCCATGGGGGTTAATGATGCGTTATGTGCAATATTTGGAAAAATGTGAGCCATGTTACTGTCAGAGAATAACTTTTTTCTCTGTTGATCAGTATGAGAAGATGTTAATTTGTTAACAGCAAATTGCAGGTGCACCCATAGAACATCATCACAGAATTTGTTTCACTTTTTAAAGGTAAATGGTGCCAACACAATATTAGGAATAGAAAACTACTTGAAACTGGAAGTGAACAGCAGCATAATCCTAAATTAAGATTGAGATACATATCACATGGATAGATTATTATGCACCACGGTATCTAACTCTACAGTATCTAATGAAGTTCTTACAGATTTCAAGTGTTAAATAAGCTGAGAGAATGAATGTAAGCATCACTGACAGATCACATATGATAACTGGATGAAACTCCCTGACAGATTAAAACTGTATGCCAGACCAAGACTCAAACTCAGGATCTTTGCATTTTGCAGGCAAGTGCTCTACCAACTGAACTACCTAAATATGCAAAGTGATTTAGAAAAGATTGCTGTATGGTGTGGCAGGTGGTAGTTGACGCTAAATAATGAAAAGTGTAAGGTGATCCACATGAGTTCCAAAAGAAATCTGTTGGAATTCAATTACTTGATAAATAGTACAATTCTCAAGGCTGTCAATTCAACTAAGTACCTGGGTGTAAAAATTACGAACAACTTCAGTTGGAAAGACCACATAGATAATATTGCGAGGAAGGCGAGCCTAAGGTTGTGTTTCATTGGCAGGACACTTTGCAGATGCAACAAGTCCACTAAAGAGACAGCTTACACTACACTCATTCGTCCTCTGTTAGAATATTGCTGCGCGGTGTGGGATCCTTACCAGGTGGGATTGACGGAGGACATCAAAAGGGTGCAAAAAAGGGCAGATCGTTTTGTATTATCACATAATAGGGGAGAGAGTGTGGCAGATATGATACGCAAATTGGGATGGAAGCCATTAAAGCAAAGACGTTTTTCGTCGCGGCGAGATCTATTTATGAAATTTCAGTCACCAACTTTATCTTCCGAATGCGAAAATATTTTGTTGAGCCCAACCTACATAGGTAGGAATGATCATCAAAATAAAATAAGATAAATCAGAGCTCGAACAGAAAGGTTTACGTGTTCGTTTTTCCTGCGCGCTGTTCGGGAGTGGAATGGTAGAGAGATATATGATTGTGGTTCGATGAACCCTCTGCCAAGCACTTAAATGTGAATTGCAGGGTAGTCATGTAGATGTAGATGTAGATATGTGTCCAAACTTCACAGAAGCTCTCCTGTAAAACTTACAGGACTAGCACATCTGGAAGAAAGGTTATTGGGGAAACATGGCTTAGGTGCAGTCTGGGGGATGTTTGCAGACTGAATTTTCCACTCTGCAGTGGAGTGTGCACTGATATGAAACTCCCTGGCAGATTTAAACTGTATTTTGGACCGAGATTAAAATTTGGGATTCCTGTTCAAGTCTCAGTCTGGCACACACTTTTAATCTCCCAGGAAGTTTCATATCAGTGTACATTCTGCTGCAGAGGAAAAAATTCCTTATGGTCGTTGGATGTTTTTATAGACCATCAGGTATCAGAAACTGTAGTGTCAGAGCATTTCAGAGTAAATCTGGAGATCACTATTGCTTTTCTATTCATGCTATTATAATAGAAGAGACTTCAATTTGCCAGCTACAGAATGGAAGAGTAATGCGGATAAAACTGATGCCAGAGATGGGCTTGTGAGAGATTGTTCTAAATATTTTCTTTTTCTTCTCCTGAAAGAATAACCCAACTCATGAGAGTATGCTAGTAATTAACATATTTAAAATTTTAAATAAATTAACATGTAGGTGAAATCACTAATTACATGTGTTACAGGGAATTTTAATAAAGGTAGGGAAATATTTGTACTTAGCAAAAGTGGGAACAAACAAATTGAAAGGTAAATGAGCAGTCAACATGAGGTATTCAGCTCCAGGAAATTAGATGTGAAGCACTAACAGATAAAATCCAGGAGCATTGTACAATACACCTTTGGCCAGTAGATCTGAGCAAGACTGTAAGGGATTGGAAAGACCTGCAGTGGTCCAGTAACCTAGTTATAAAGTTGCTAAGAAAGCAAAGAGTGCTTCACCACAGATTTCTATGCAGTAATGCCCTTGTTGACAAACGAAATCTGAACAAGTTCAAAAAGGATGTAAGGTGACTAGTTCAAGACTTTTCAAATAATTTGAAACTGCAATTTTGCTAGTCAATCTGACTAAAAATCCTGACAGTTTAGTCTGTATCAAATCATTAAGCACACTGAAATCATCTATTCAGATGTTCAGTGACCATACGGGCATTGAAATTGGAGAGGAAGAGGGAAGGATGAAATAGTATATTTGGTTTAAGATCATAATATGGTTCCTCCCTTTAGTCACTTCACAGACACCTAAATAGCATATATTGTTATAGATGATCATGGAATAGAAAATCAACTAATATTGTACAACTGTGGAAAGGCACTTTGACTGGACAAGATACCTGTGAGATTCTATGCAGATAATGCAAAAGAACTTGTCCCCTTGTATCAGCAGTTTATCAAAGGTTGCTAGAATCACAAAGGGTACCAAGCAATTAGAAAAAAGCACAATCAGACCCTTTCACCAGAAGGATCATCTCGTGGATGTGCATAATTATAGACCAGTACCATTGACATCAATTTATTGTAGAATTATGCAATATGTTATATTCACACAGTATTACCTTTTTGGAGAGTGCAAAATCTGGTGTGTAAAAACCAACATGGATTCTGCAAACAGAGATCTTGTGAAACTCTGCTCATCCTGTCCATGCAAGAGATTAAAAATGCCATAGACTCTCTGATGCTCTTGTTGATGCCATGTTGCTTGACTTACAAAAGGCATTTGATACAGTTTTGTGCTGTCATTTAGAGAACGTAATATGAGCTTACAACATAGGCGACATGATCTGTAACTGGATTGAGGACTTCCTAGCCGATATAACTCAACAGGTCATTGTTAATAGGATGAAAATATCAGGTGTAAAAGTAAGGTGGGAAGAACCCCAAGGGAATGTTATAGTTCTCCTACTGCTTACAACATACCTAAATGATCTAGTGGATAAAATAACAAGCTTTGTGAGGTTGTTCTCAGAAAATGCTGTTGTCTATAGGAAGCTTGCCTGCAGCAGATCGACGATTGGTGCAAGGTTCATAGTTCACTGAATATAAATAAATGTATTGTATTGCATGTAAACAAATGAAGAGCTACATTACTGTTTGAGTACAACACTGGCAGATGCCAGGCTGAGATACATTGAAAAAATCTTAAGTATATGTAATTCGTCACAAATGAAGTATCTTACAAAACACTCATTCAGGCAATTCCTGAGTATAGTTCATGAGTCTGGGACCTTTAAAGGATTGGATTAACAGAAAATATGGAGAAGATTCAACAAAGAGTAGTGTGTTTCACATGGAATCATTAGGTAAATACAAGAAATTTAGGGATATGCTCACCAAACTCCAGTGGCAGATGCTACAAAAGAGTTAATGTTCATAATGGAGAGGTTTGCTCTGAGAGAATGTGTTAGCTGGGAAACATATCACTTCCTCCCACTTACGTTCCATGAAATGACTATGACAGGAAAATCAAATTTGTTAGGGCTCATACAGAGAATCACCAGAAGTTGTTCTTCCCATGCAGCACTCATGAACAGAACAGGGAAGGGAGGAAATGACAGTGGTACTGGACTTATCCTCTGCCACATAGCATAAAGTGGCTAGCAGGGTACAGATATAGGTGTAGGTGTAAGGATGGGCAGAGACAACCCCAGTAAGATATATTCCAGCCTGTGGCAATTTTGTTTATTTATTACCTCTATGATCATGATCATAGCTACACTTTGTAATTTGAACATATGGTTCAAAATTAAATGTTATTTGCTCTTGAATCTTTTCATTACTAAAAAGGTTGCAAATTGACCCCTTCTGATATTTCTGTCTTTTATTTAAACTGTAATCAGGAAAGTTTGTTAATCATTCACTTAGAATGTAATGTTATTAGAGTGTGACATATGCTGCTGCATGTCAATCACTTCTGGTGTTTTAAGAACTAATCCTCTAACAACCATTACCTATAATCAAGGAAAGCATGAACTGAAATGCATGATTTCAGCATATTTGCTTTCTTAATGATGTATGATTCCAGGGACACAGACTTTGGCTTTGGCATGGGAATCAGAGAGTATAGAGATGTTGGCTTCGGCCTATGACATAATGCTATTGTGGCATGTGACATAATATGCATGCAGACATCTAGAACAGAAGATTGACAACATTTATTTAATTTATGTATTCTTTTTCAGAATGGAGGTAGTAGTGCCAGACTAATCTGTAATATATCCTTACGTCTTGGTTTGATTGGAAGGTGACAGTTTGTTTGAGATTTGGAAAAACCAATGAATGTGATTATGAAATCTGGCTCTTCAGTGTAGCCCAAAGTCTATACTAGTTTGAAAGGTGACAATCAGTGAAGCCATTGAATGTGATGTCATGAGAATAACTATAATACTCCTGTAATGGTGCATATTTTATCCTCGCTAAATTTCAAAGAGTAGTTTATGCCTCACATCCTAATTCTTTATAAATTACCGGTAGCTTCAAAGCAAATCATTAAACAAAACTAGAAAAGGCACAATAACTCATCAGCAGACAATATTTAGCCATTCTGTATAATTCCTCAATGGTACCTCCTTATGACAATGTAGACAGATGTTATAAGGGGGTGCATTCACAATAAGACATACAAAAAGCAGTGAGATTGCTAAGCTGCTGGCATTCATTGATGATATCCCTAGTACAAATACAAATACTCTCTTAAAGATACTGTAGACCAAAGGATGATGGGCAAAATGTCTTGTCTTGTATGATTGTCAAGCAGTCTGTTGCCAATGTGGTCAAATGACTCTGCCATGTGCACCACTCTTACCTTTCTCCTTAAATCAGTGAAATAGAGCAAAACAGCTGAAAATTTACTGATGTTGGCACAGAGACAAATGAAGATAAAATGAAATTGCTCTCAGATTACCTTTGTGCATCTTCATTTTGACAAGTGGAGTATGTTCTCTTAGTGACAGTATTTATAACAGCTCTCACAACAGTTTATCTATTTTATTTGGGACATATGTAAATGGAATCAATATTCACCAACTCTGAAGCAGTATGGTATTTAATTTAATTATCTAATCATAATGATTTCTTACTATGACTCAGCTTTTATTTCAAATGCTTATACCAACCATATATTACACAGGAGCAATGATGCTCTTGTTCCAGGCATGCAGTGCTTGGTGGTCCACTTAAGAGGGATCCAAGGACATATGAAATTCAAGGAATAGCTGCTAGAACATAGACACTATTTTCTGTTACTGTTGATCCACTTATTTGGCAAGTAACAAACCTAGAGGATGAACTTCAATATTGTGAATGCAGTGATGAAATTGCTTGGTTTAAAGTCATAAGCTTGGCCATAACAGTTAAAAAATGCAGCATTCAAGAGAAGCCCGTGCTAGGTATCGTTTAATGGAAAGGAAGATTCAGCAACAGTACTCATTCAGACCACATAACAAGCTCTAATCCAGTACAGCACTATTTCAACAGAAAATTTCATGCACACTTATACAGCTTTGGGCATGTCTAATTTCATTACTTTTTGGGCTCTTTAGGTACACTGTAAAACATAAATTAGTCTGTATTAAAATAACTTTTGCATTAGGATATACCCAGTAAAAATAATGAAGCAATGCAATGTATAAAAATTACATTTTGTAATGGTATTTGTTGCTTTTCCCGAAGACAGAGTACAAAACAACAGAGATGGATAAACTGTAGTAACACGGGGACAAACTGTGCTCCTTAACACAACCCACCTTTTTTGCATTTTTTCTGAATTGTCTTTGTCTGCTCACATGCTGCTTGGTCACCTTTCTTCAGTGTTAGAGTACGAGTTCTCATGTTAGTTTTTGGGTCACATTCTGACCATGCTCCCTTCAGGTAACGACAGGGATCTGAAAGAATTAGGAGATGTCATTAGTTCTAATACAGGCAATAAAATTTAAATAAAGATTATTACATTCTCAAATGTATGACAAATTAACAGCTTCTACAGTTATTGCAAGTAGCAAACAAATCATTTATTTTGCTCAGTCACTTTTCATTACAATATGAAATCATGTTGTCATGAAATGTGATTTGTATGCTTTTGGAGAACACTGATTAACATGATGAAAATACAGGGTGTCCCAGGGGGAATGGTCAATATTCAGGGTTATGACCGGAAGTATCACCTGAAGCAAAAAAGCCTAGTAGACATTGGCTCTAAAATGTATAAATTATTAGTTATGAGCACTTGTTCAGTAGAAGGATGTATTTTACAACAGCAAAAATCATCAAGAGCTTACAGCTCTTGACGTATACACTTTAAAGCCCATGTTAACTGAACAGTTTTTTTCTTGTTTTGATTCATGCTATCCTCTCAAAATACGGAGAGCTAAGAGCATGAGATTTGTTGCTCGTAGCTCTTAAGGTATGCATTGTTGAGTCCATGTTTACTAGACTTTTTTATTTTGAATAATCATTCCTGTATATGCCTCATTATTGACCACTGCTTCCGGGAAACCCCGCATGCATGATGTTTCTATCAATTTTCTGGGGATTTATGCCTCCTAAAAGCAAGTCATGGTTGGACTACCTCTCACTTTGTGACTTTAACATGTTTCTGAATGTAAGTTTCACATATTTGCATGAATAGCAAAAAGATAACTGGGAAAACTGTTTGAGTAAACTCTTCAGTTTCAAGCCACATAATTTAAAATAAAATTCTTGAGCTTTCAACAAGTGTCTCCACCACCATCTTCAGGAGTAAACATGGCTAATTTCTGGCCTAGGTGCTGCATTGTGTTTACATAAAAGAGCCAAATTGAAGCATGTGTGGGAAAGTGAGTTATGCAGTTTTCAGCAGGTCTATACCCTGGGAGACTGAAAGATGTTGGGTGGGAGAAGGGGAAATACTGCATTTGAAACTTCTGCTCCTGCCTCCCTGTAAGTGTCAGCTATCTTTGTTTTCATTTGGTGTCCAAAGTCTGTCACCATGCCTTAAAAAGTTTCTGAGCCAAGGTCTCCATCTTTTCAAATTGTATGCCAGTGTCCTAGATTGTGTAGAGCTAGGCTGATTTCTCCAGCTCCCTTTGTTTTATGTCACAAATGTTCTATGCAAAATGCTTAGATCAGTGGGAATTATTTGGCCTGTATATGATTTGTGATCAAAAAGTAATGGGAATTTTTGTTTTTCTTAAAGTATTTTTATTGATCCATAGATAAACATCAACTTTGTCCCCTTCAAAGTAATGTCCTTAAGATATAATACACTTATCATCATCCTCCTCCTCCTCCTCATCATCATTATCATTGTCTTCTTCCTTTCAAGGATTAGGCTGTTGCCTGTTCTGAACTCACAAACAAAATCATTCCCACATTTTTCTAGGTCTTGTAGTTCAGGATCTTCTGAGGAATTCTGTGTCCTGGCATTCTCATGAGGTGTTGTTTCACAATACACTCCTGGAAATGGAAAAAAGAACACATTGAAACTGGTGTGTCAGACCCACCATACTTGCTCCGGACACTGCGAGAGGGCTGTACAAGCAATGATCACACACATGGCACAGCGGACACACCAGGAACCGCGGTGTTGGCCGTCGAATGGCGCTAGCTGCGCAGCATTTGTGCACCACCACCATCAGTGTCAGCCAGTTTGCCATGGCATATGGAGCTCCATCGCCGTCTTTAACACTGGTAGCATGCCGCGACAGCGTGGACGTGAACCGTATGTGCAATTGACGGACTTTGAGCGAGGGCGTATAGTGGGCATGTGGGAGGCCGGGTGGACGTACCGCCGAATTGCTCAACATGTGGGGCGTGAGGTCTCCACAGTACATCGATGTTGTCACCAGTGGTCGGCGGAAGGTGCACGTGACCGTCGACCTGGGACCGGACCGCAGCGACGCACGGATGCACGCCAAGACCGTAGGATCCTACGCAGTGCCGTGGGGGACCGCACCGCCACTTCCCAGCAAATTAGGGACACCGTTGCTCCTGGGGTATCGGCGAGGGCCATTCGCAACCGTCTCCATGAAGCTGGGTTACGGTCCCGCACACCGTTAGGCCGTCTTCCGCTCACGCCCCAACATCGTGCAGCTTGCCTCCAGTGGTGTCGCGACAGGCGTGAATGGATGGACGAATGGAGACGTGTCGTCTTCAGCGATGAGAGTCGCTTCTGCCTTGGTGCCAATGATAGTCGTATGCGTGTTTGGTGCCGTGCAGGTGAGCGCCACAATCAGGACTGCATACGACCGAGGCACACAGGGCAAACACCCGGCATCATGGTGTGGGGAGCGATCTCCTACACTGGCCGTACACCTCTGGTGATCGTCGAGGGGACACTGAATAGTGCACGGTACATCCAAACCGTCATTGAACCCATCGTTCGACCATTCCTAGACCGGCAAGGGAACTTACTGTTCCAACAGGACAATGCACGTCCGCATGTATCCCGTGCCACCCAACGTGCTCTAGAAGGTGTAAGTCAACTAGCCTGACCAGCAAGATCTCCGGAGCTGTCCCCCATTGAGCATGTTTGGGACTGGATGAAGCGTCGTCTCACGCGGTCTGCACGTCCAGCACGAACGCTGGTCCAACTAAGGCGCCAGGTGGAATTGGCATGGCAAGCCGTTCCACAGGACTACATCCAGCATCTCTATGATCGTCTCCATGGGAGAATAGCAGCCTGCATTGCTGCGAAAGGTGGATATACACTGTACTAGTGCCAACATTGTGCATGCTCTGTTGCCTGTGTCTATGTGCCTGTGGTTCTGTCAGTGTGATCATGTGATGTATCTGACCCCAGGAATGTGTCAATGAAGTTTCCCCTTCCTGGGACAATGAATTCACGGTGTTCTTATTTCAATTACCAGGAGTGTATTTTTGAATTTTTTTTCATTCATGCTGGAAACATTTGATTCTGTTCAAATATATTCATTTCTGATCGTATCTCTTCTTATGCAGCTCTTCATCTTTCTTAGAAACTTCATCTCTGCTGTTTGATTTGTTGTTGTTGTTGTTGTGGTAACCCAGATTTTGCTTCCACAGGACAACAATGGAACCACCACTGCTTTATAGAATTTCATGATGGTTTCTTTTTGTACTTTATGGTCCAATGTTCTGCTAATGGTAGCACAGACAAGTTGGAATTTATGTAGTTTATTTTCAATATCAGGTTCCAAATCAAAACTTATAGCACAGCTTAAGTAGGAGATTTGAGACACCTGTTCTAAAACTGAATTATCCAATTAATTTTTGGTCTGACTGGATATTTTCTTCAGAATACCATTAGTTTTGTTTTGTTACTAAAAATTTTAAAATTGTACTTCTTGAAATTTGTTTAGCTGGTATACTGATTTTGGGAGATCATCTTCATTCTTTTAAATAATAACAATGTCATCAGCAAACAGCAGTACATTCAGGTATTCCTCATTCATTACCTTAATTCCTTTGTTTACTTTGCATTTCCATTTGTGAAGAATGAAGTCAGCGTAGATATTATTTCTTCAGATTGATTTCTAACTGTGTTTATTACAGTGTGTGTAGCTTTGTAAAGCCTTTTCATTACCTCAATTAGATGATAGGGATATCTACATTCAGACATAACCTTCCATAGGCTATCACAGCTCACACAGTCAAAGGCATTCTCAAGGTCAATAAAGGCCATATGGGTTTATAGATTTAATTCTCTGTGTTTCTGTGATGTTTTTAATTACAAAAACATTGTCTGTGCACAAATGACCTGATCTAAATCAATTTTGTTCTTCAGAAATAATAGCTTCATAATATTCTTCATGTCATTATTGATGATCTTTGAATATAGTTTGTAGCCAGTGTTTAGGAGACTTAAGACATGACAGGTTTTACAGTCATTAGGTTTCCCTTTTTTTGAAAAGAGAGATTACTTCTGCTGTATACCAAGGATGTGGGATCTTGCATTTAGACCAACATTCATTTATTAATTGTAATACACATGTGCCACCACATTTCCCAGTCTTAAAAGCACTACTGGAACTAATTTTCCATTATGGTTTTCAACTCTTTCAGCTATTTTGTATGTCTCACCAATGGTGGCAAAATGACATCTGTCCATGGTTCTCTTCAGCCTCAGGAATAGCAAGAAGTTGCAGGGGGCCATGTCTGGTGAATAAGGTGACTAGGGCTAAATAACTGTTTGGGTTTTTGCCAAAAAATCAGGAACAAGAATTGAGATTTAAGTGAGAACATCATAGTGATGCAATTTCCATGACTGATTTTGCCACAATTTTGGTCATTTTCATTGGATTGCTTCATGAAAAGGGTGCATAACTTCCAGGTAGTTTTCCTTATTGACCATACAACCAAAATGTCGGAACTCATGAAATACTATCCCATTGTAATAAAAAAAACAGTGAGATGAACCTTCATATGTGATCAAAATAGTTCAGATTTTTTTTTTTTTTTTTTTAGTTTTGGCTTTTCAGGCAGTTTCCATAGGGATGATTCAGCCTTGGTTTCAATGTCATGCCCATGTACCTATGTTTCACCACTTGTTATAACCTTTAGAAGTTCTGGATAATTGTCAGTTTCATTCAGCAATTCGTGAGTGGTGTCTATGCAATGTTTTTTGTCCAAATTCAACTATTTCGGAACAAACTTTGCTTCTACACATTTCATGACCAGAACATCTGACAAAATTGCTTGGCTTGAGTCAAAGAATATGCCAACAGCATCATCAAGTTCTCTGATAGTGATTGAGCAACTTTCCAGAACCATTTTCTTTACTTCTTCCACATTGTCATCAGTAATAGGGAGTCCACGGCAGTCATCATCTTCAGTGTCTTCTCAACCCTCTGTGAAACATTTATACTACTTGTAAACTCCTGTCTTACTTATAGTAGTTTTGCCAAAAGCCACAGTCAACATTTCAAATGTGGAGCTGCACTTTATTCCATTTTTCAAGCAAAATTTAATATAAAAATTCTTTGCTCAATTTTCCCAAAAGTAAAAATTCTCCAATTCTTGAAAAAACAACAACCCTTTCAGCTGTCAATTATAAGCTAAATATTCAAAACAGCTGAAATGCTAAAATATATCAGGAACATAATCACCAACAAGATAAAAAAAGCTTTGAAAATTTATATGTACAAGGTCAGCAAAATTAAAAAATTTCCTATGCTTTTTGATCACACGTTATAGATATTGCTACATCAAAAGGGGCACTGTACATGTAGGGATACAAAGTGGAATGACCAGATAGGCTCAATCACAGTTAAAGCAGCTGGCATGCTTCAGATCACAGGCAGGATACTGGTAAAATACAGTTGGTCTTTGCAGTCTGTTTACAAATCGCTTGTGTACCCCATCTAAGAATAATGCTCATGTATGTGGGACCCATATGAAATAAGCTTAACAGTGAAATTGAAATTGTACGAAAGGACAATATGAATGGTCACAAATTTGTTTGATTCATGGGAAAGTAAAAGAAACTTGAATTCGCAAATTCCACACAAAAGCCTACTTACAAAATTACAAGAACCAATATCTAGAGGTATTCCTGTCGGGACTGTGAAAATTATATGAGACTAATTAATTTATGCACAGAGGCATTTAAGCCATTGTTCTTTCCATGTTCCTTCCATGATTAGAACAGGAAGAAACCATAATATTTGATACCATGCTACGTATCCTCTGCTGTGCACTTCACAATAGCTTGCAGAGTTTGTATGTAAAAAAGGCAACCAATATGAGATTGTATCTAACAGTTTTAACTGAGGTCAGTGATACATGTTTAGTCAGGCAGGGTAATGAGCTTTGGACACTGAATGAAAATGGTGAGGGATGCTTGGGGCTTATAGGGATGCAGCAGTAGCAGTTTCAAATGTGCTTCTGGTCCCCTGTGACATGAAATACCATTTGATCTTGTGACAGAAGCTGCTCAACTTGCCCTCCCATGCATGCATCACTTGGTCAACATCCAGAAAGTTATAGGTGCTGCTGCCTTTCATGCATAATCAAAACACAGTGCCTACCCAGTAGTCTGTACTTTTACTCCTGAAGGCAATGTCGACAACAGCCATCAAAAGCTCAATGATTTTATCTGAAATGATGTGACTTGAATACTGGGAAATGTGTTGCCACTGCAAAAGACTCTGAGGATATAGAAACTTGTTAAAATCACAAAGACACAAATAGTGTGACCATTACTTATTTTCAGGAATCAAAACTCCTAGGACCATCAAAAGGAACACAAATAAATACAATGCAGCAGTCCTAGCTTTCAGAACGATTTGTTCTTTCACCACATAGCAAAGGTCTTCTACTTCACCTTTGCCTCTCCCAAAGAAAAACTCTGTGAATAAGAACATCCCTCTGTTTGAAACAAATTATGTAATGCATACCATTAGTGGTGACATTTATCTAACAAGTCAGGAACAGAGCAATGCCATGGTAGTTCGAGACACGCAGACAGCATACTTTATGAAACTGACCTACTTAGTAAAAAATAGTAACTCATTTAGAAACACTGTCACCAGTACACTGCT
Organism: Schistocerca gregaria; assembly: GCF_023897955.1. Classification (NCBI taxonomy): domain Eukaryota; kingdom Metazoa; phylum Arthropoda; class Insecta; order Orthoptera; family Acrididae; genus Schistocerca; species Schistocerca gregaria. The sequence continues at coordinate 570,584,077 of NC_064923.1, forward strand.
CCAACATTGTTATTGTTTGGTCGATGACTGTATAGAGACCAATAAATGTCAAATTTATGTGCCAATATAAAATTTCCTGATGTGTTAGCTGATGATAGTCTTCTTGGATTTGCAGCCAGATCATACAATCATCTTGGCACAATATTTCAGTGAACCATCTGGTTAGATGATTTATGATCTGGCTGCAAACATGACAAGAATTTGATGTCAAACTTCACTTAAATTTTGCTTATTGGGATAGTTAACTTCACATTAATTCTAATGTTGTTTTTATACGGTTGCAGAAATTATGGGGGTTAAATTTTATAATATGTACCTTTAATTTTGCATGTTGTTGATGTTGTCTTCAGTCCTGAGATTGGTTTGATGCAGCTCTCCATGCTACTCTATCCTGTGCAAGCTTCTTCATCTCCCAGTACCTACTGCAACCTACATCCTTCTGAATCTGTTTAGTGTACTCATCTCTCAGTTTCCCTCTACGATTTTTACCCTCCACGCTGCCCTCCAATGCTAAATTTGTGATCCCTTGATGCCTCACAACATGTCCTACCAACCGATCCCTTCTTCTAGTCAAGTTGTGCCACAAACTTCTCTTCTCCCCAATCCTATTCAATACCTCCTCATTAGTTACGTGATCTATCCACCTTATCTTCAGTATTCTTCTGTAGCAGCACATTTCGAAAGCTTCTATTCTCTTCTTGTTCAAACTAGTTATCGTCCATGTTTCACTTCCATACATGGCTACACTCCAAACAAATACTTTCAGAAATGACTTACTGATACATAAATCTATATTCGATGTTAACAAATTTCTCTTCTTCAGAAACGCTTTCCTTGCCATTGCCAGTCTACATTTTATATCCTCTCTACTTCGACCATCATCAGTTATTTTACTTCCTAAATAGCAAAACTCCTTTACTACTTTAAGTGTCTCATTTCCTAATCTAATTCCCACAGCATCACGCGACTTAATTCGACTACATTCCATTATCCTCGTTTTGCTTTTGTTGATGTTCATCTTATACCCTCCTTTCAAGATACTGTCCATTCCGTTCAACTGCTCTTCCAAGTCCTTTGCCGTCTCTGACAGAATTACAATGCCATCGTTGAACCTCAAAGTTTTTACTTCTTCTCCATGAATTTTAATACCTACTCCAAATTTTTCTTTTGTTTCCTTTAGTGCTTGCTCAATATACAGATTGAATAACATCGGGGAGAGGCTACAACCCTGTCTCACTCCTTTCCCAACCACTGCTTCCCTTTCATGCCCCTCGACTGCCATCTGGTTTCTGTACAAATTGTAAATAGCCTTTCACTCCCTGTATTTTACCCCTGCCACCTTCAGAATTTGAAAGAAAGTATTCCAGTCAACATTGTCAAAAGCTTTCTCTAAGTCTACAAATGCTAGAAATGTAGGTTTGCCTTTTCTTAATCTTTCTTCTAAGATAAGTCGTAAGGTCAGTATTGCCTCACGTGTTCCAACATTTCTACGGAATCCAAACTGATCCTCCCCGAGGTCTGCATCTACCAGTTTTTCCATTCGTCTGTAAAGAATTCGCGTTAGTATTTTGCAGCTGTGACTTATTAAACTGATAGTTCGGTAATTTTCACATCTGTCAGCACCTGCTTTCTTTGGGATTGGAATTATTATATTCTTCTTGAAGTCTGAGGGTATTTCGCCTGTCTCACACATCTTGCTCACCAGCTGGTAGAGTTTTGTCATGACTGGCTCTCCCAAGGCCGTCAGTAGTTCTAATGGAATGTTGTCTACTCCGGGGGCCTTGTTTCGACTCAGGTCTTTCAGTGCTCTGTCAAACTCTTCACGCAGTATCGTATCTCCCATTTCGTCTTCATCTACATCCTCTTCCATTTCCATAATATTGTCCTCAAGTACATCACCCTTGTATAAACCTTCTATATACTCCTTCCACCTTTCTGCCTTCCCTTCTTTGCTTAGAACTGGGTTCCTATCTGAGCTCTTGATATTCATCCAAGTGGTTCTCTTCTCTCCAAAGGTCTCTTTAATTTTCCTGTAGGCAATATCTATCTTACCCCTAGTGAGATAAGCTTCTACATCCTTACATTTGTCCTCTAGCCATCCCTGCTTAGCCATTTTGCACTTCCTGTCGATCTCATTTTTGAAACCTTTGTATTCCTTTTTGCCTGCTTCTTTTACTGCATTTTTATATTTTCTCCTTTCATCAATTAAATTCAATATTTCTTCTGTTACCCAAGGATTTCTAGCAGCCCTCGTCTTTTTACCTACTTTATCCTCTGTTGCCTTCACTACTTCTGTTACCCAAGGATTTCTAGCAGCCCTCGTCTTTTTACCTACTTTATCCTCTGTTGCCTTCACTACTTCATCCCTCAGAGCTACCCATTCTTCTTCTACTGTCTTTCTTTCCCCTATTCCTGTCAATTGTTCCCTTATGCTCTCCCTGAAACTCTGTACAACCTCTGGTTCTTTCAGTTTATCCAGATCCCATCTCCTTAATTTCCCACATTTTTGCAGTTTCTTCAGTTTTAATCTACAGGTCATAACCAATAGGTTGTGGTCAGAGTCCGCATCTGCCCCTGGAAATGTCTTACAACTTAAAACCCAGTTCCTAAATCTCTGTCTTACCATTATATAATCTATCTGATACCTTTTAGTATCTCCAGGGTTCTTCCATGTATACAACCTTCTTTCATTAAACCAAGTGTTAGCTATGATTAAGTTGTGCTCTGTGCAAAATTCTACTAGGTGGCTTCCTCTTTCATTTCTTAGCCCCAATCCATATTCACCTACTATGTTTCCTTCTCTCCCTTTTCCTACACTCGAATTCGTCACCCTTTACTATTAAATTTTTGTCTCCCGTCACTATCTGATTTCTTCAATTTCTTCATCATCTGCAGAGCTAGTTGGCATATAAACTGTTACTTCTGTAGTAGGTGTGGGCTTCGTATCTATCTTGGCCACAATAATGCGTTCACTATGCTGTTTGTAGTAGCTTTTCCGCATTCCTATTTTCCTATTCATTATTAAACCTACTCCTGCATTACCCCTATTTGATTTTGTGTTTATAACCCTGTAGTCACCTGACCAGAAGTCTTGTTCCTCCTGCCACCGAACTTCACTAATTCGCACAATATCTAAATTTAACCTATCCAGTTCCCTTTTTAAATTTTCTAACCTACCTGACCGATTAAGGGATCTGACATTCCATGCTCCAATCCGTAGAACGCCAGTTTTCTTTCTCCTGATAACGTACACCCTCTTGAGTAGTCCCCACCTGGAGATATGAATGGGGGACTATTTTACCTCCAGAATATTTTACCCAAGAGGACGCCATCATCATTTAATCATACAGTAAAGCTGCATGTCCTCGGGAAAAATTACGGCTGTAGTTTCCCCTTGCTTTCAGCCGTTCGCAGTACCAGCACAGCAAGGCCGTTTTGGTTAATGTTGCAAGGCCAGATCAGTCAATCATCCAGACTGTTGCCCCTGCAACTACTGAAAAGGCTGCTGCCCCTCTTCTGGAACCACACGTTTGTCTGGCCTTTCAACAGATACCCCTCCGTTGTGGTTGCACCTACGGTACGGCCATCTGTATCGCTGAGGCACGCAAGTCTGCCCTCCAACGGCAAGGTCCATGGTTCATGGAGGGGTAATTTTGCTTATAATGCTATAATCATAAATCTAATAGTAGTCAACCTATAATTAAATCTTACAGTGGTATGGTTAGCCTCATGTGCCCATTTCAGATCACATCTAAGTAAAACCAATTGCTATCAAGAGAGATATACTTTATCAAAATTTGCATTAATGTGTAGAACATAAAATGAATATAATTTTTTGGACGAACAAATAACAAAGGAATAAAAGTTAATTTGGGACTTGGGAATAATTTCTGTAGCCTTTTTCTTTGGTTCTTTTTTCTGTGGACATAAATAATATTACTTAAAGTGGAAACAATCTTGAGAACACCGACATAATGACAAAATACTGTGATACGCAAGTACATAATATAATATAAAAATGACTTCTTGTAACTAGAGGAAAGATTATGCAACTTTATAGTATTGCTTACCCTAAACAGTGCCAGTATAGCAACTGGACCATTATTTTTAAATAACTGCCCAATCCTATTGTAACTTTGGTGGTATATTAATTGTGCTAATGTTTTACACAATACTCTAGCATAGTAACTTCTCTATTGTTTTCAGTGTAGATATGAACAATAATGTTCATGATTTTTGTTGACTGAGTTTAGAACTACTTAAAGTTACTACATTACCATAACTCTATGCATATGTAATACATACCCCTATTCTTTGCACCCCTCTCGCTGCGGATGAGTACCTCGTGGTCATCTTCCTCCCATATTTCTCCCTCAGCCACAGCTACACTTACCAGAAGGAGGGCAGCAACAAGGATGGACACCCACTTCATCTTAAAATTGTGCTGTTGACATGAAAATGATTTCCTTACAGTCTCAGTTCAAAGAAACGAATGGTAATAATTATATAGATAGTTTAATAATTGGTGTCACATTGAGGGTACTATGGCAATGTGGTACCAACCACTAAAATGCCTCAGTACCATACATAATGAAAACACACATAAAAACTGAACTTTAAATTTATTGCTTTGGTTCATAGCCCTCAAAAATAAAAATTGCATGTGTTTTATATCTCTCAATAAAATTATTATTTCTTGCTAAAGGTTTGTGTATGTATCATTCTGGATGCTTCACCATTTCCTATCAATGTTCTAAGAATTCTCAGGAAATACTTAACATACTACCAGCATTAGCAATGCCAAGAAGTGCTCCAAATTCCAAATAAAAATTCTATGATCGCACTCATCATTATTGCATCAGTATCACAATGGAAATTTCTCAGTTGGTGACCACTCATTCCATATCACTGATGATAAGCTATATGAGAAAATATAACAGGTAAGACTCATGTAGTGTGTTACATGACACGTTGGACTAAGATTCAGTTCAATTCTGTTACATTAATATGTGTATTGTTGTATTTTTGTCTTTTCAATCTACATAAGTAATTATTAATTACATTTGATGCTAGTATTTTACATCAATTTTTCCCAATCTTTGTAAAATGACATGTACAGATGCCACATTGTAATGTTCAGTACATACCAGAATGAATTATTTTTTATAAAACAATGTAAACTGCCATAAGAAATTACTACAATTGGAGACAAGTGAAATTTATAATGCAGTTCTGTTTAAAATTGGCATTTTGTGATATTAATTGTTAAAAATGCTAATGACACAATTTTTTGGAATAGAAATCATTTATACTTGATAAAACTGACAATAAAACTATATTTATGTTCTATGCTTTGCAAAATTACATACTTAAATAATTACATATATATCTTTAATAACTGTAGGACAATTAAAATATTATGTCCGAATATGCCTAAAACACCCACACAGGACTAGTAGCAGTGACATTATGCGCATAGCTGTTATTATACCAAGGTGAATTATGTACTGAGTTTTCATGAGATAGTTAGTGAGTTTAATATTTTGAAAGGGAATGTAGGTTTTGTTAAAACACATATGATAACTGGAGAGAGGCTTTGGAAAAATTCCATCTTCATGAAAATACACTTATGAATAAAGAAGATGTTCTGAAACTAAATTCTATCATTAACCCAAGTGTGGCCTCCCAATTGAATGAACAGTTAGATAGTGATGTGAGGAAAGGCCGTTTAGTTCTTGAGACAAGTTTACTACCACGCAATTTCTATGCCGACAAGAACTAGCAATTAGACAGCACAAAGATGTAAACTCAAATTTTTTTTCAATTGTTGGAACTCCTAAGTAATGACACACACGAGTTTAAAGACTGGTTAGGGCATTTCGGGTATAAGTGGATGTCCCACGATATTCAAAACGAGGTCATTGATCTACTTGGAAAGTCTGTGTTGAGAAAGGTATTGTCTTCAATCAAGAAGACTGAACATTTTTCTATTATGGTTGACAAAACAAGTGATTCTTCGATTCACAAACAAGTGTCATTCTGTACTCGTATTGTCAATGATTCCTTAATCATCAACGATGACTTTACTGTCTGAAACGGGACGCCCAACACTGAATACAATTTTAAAGTCTTCATCACTATTCTATCTTGGTAAGTTCAGATTGTCTGAATAACAAACACATTTTCTTCACAGCCGTGCCCAGTATATTTCCATTGTACAGAATTGCATTGTAATGGAACCCACTTCCTTCAGGATGGTCCTTTCTGTGGCATATCAGTTGCCACAAGGTGAAGGGCAGCGTGTCTGTTAAACTCCTTTCTCTTAATTTAATTATCAATTTTTGGTGCTAAGGACGAACAAAATAAAAACACAATGCAGAGTTTCAAATAATAGTATATTTCAAAGTGATCATGTATTTAGCTTGTATTTGAAGAATGAAAAAAATCTTGTTGACACTTCGTTCATGTGTTATTTAGTAATGCAGACACAATCAGTGAGGCCACTGAGAGTGAGGAAACAAGCTAATACGACTGCATGGATGAATGCACATTATTTACGTTATGTACTTCATACACTATGTGATCAAAAGTATCAGGACACCTGGCTGAAAGGGACTTACAAGTTCGTGGCGCCCTCCATTGGAGGTTTGAGTCCTCCCTCGGGCATGGGTGTGTGTGTGTGTATGTGTGTGTGTGTGTGTGTGTGTGTGTGTGTGTGTGTGTGTCGTCTTGCGTGAGTTAGTTTAAGTTATATTAAGTAGTGCGTAAGGTTAGGGACCAATGACCTCAGTAGTTCGGGTCCCATAAGACCTTACCACAAATTCCATCTCCCCCCCCCCCCCCCCCCATCGGTAATGCTGGAATTCCCACTCTCGCAGGCATATGTTCAGTCAGGTGCTGGAGGGTTTATTGGGGAATGGCAGCCCATTCTTCACGGAGTGCTGCACTATGGAGAGGTATCGACGTCGGTCGGTGAGGCCTGGCACGAAGTCGGCGTTCCAAAACACCCCAAAGGTGTCATATAGGATTCAGGTCAGGTCTCTGTGCAGGCCAGTCCATTACAGGGATATTACTGTCGTGTAACCACCCCGCCACAGGCCCTTCATTATGAACAGGTGCTCGATCTTGTTGAAAGATGCGATCGCTATCCCCGAATTGCTCTTCAACAGTGGGAAGCAAGAAGTTGCTTAAAACATGAATGTAGGCCTATGCTGTGACAGTGCTACGCAAAACAACAAGGTGTGCAAGCACCCTTCATGAAAAACACGATCCCACAACAACAACACCGCCTCCGAATTTTAATGTTGGCACCACACATGCTGGCAAATGACGTTCACCAGGCATTCGCCATACCCACACCCTGCCATCAGATCGCCACATTGCGTACCGTGATTCGTAACTCCACACAACGTTTTTCTACTGTTCAATCGTCCAATGTTTACCCTCCTTACATCAAGCGAGTCATCGTTTGGCATTTACCGGCGTAATGTGTGGCTTATGAGCAGCCGCTAGACTATGAAATCCAAGTTTTCCCACCTCCCGCCTAACTGTCATAGAACTTGCAGTGGATCCTGATGCAGTTTGGAATTCCTGTGTGATTCCTATTATACATTACGACCCTCTTCAACTGTCGGCGGTATCTGTCAGTCAACAGACGAGGTCGACCTGTACGCTTTTGTGCTATACGCTTCCCTTCACGTTTCCACTTCACTATCTCATCGGAAACAGTGGACCTAGGGAAGTTTAGGAGTGTGGAAATCTCGCATACAGACGTATGACACGAGTGACACCAATCACCTGGACCACGTTCGAAGTCCGTGAGTTCCGCGGAGCTCTCCTCCTGCTCTCTCACGATGTCTAATGACAACTGAGATCGCCAATATGGAGTACCTGGCAGTAGGTGGCAGCACAATGCACCTAATATGAAAAACGTATGTTTGTGGGGGTGTCCGGATATTTTTGATCACATAGTGTACAAACTACACAACCCAATATACAATGCATGACGGAGGGTACTTTGTACCAACTGCAATGTAACATTACCCTCTGACGATACATCTTTCAGTTTAGTTCCGCGGTTTAGACATTCGCGCTTTTGGTTGTTCCTTACAGATATCTTTTTACACAGTCAGAGAATTCACTTGAGACGATAATTCCGCTGTTAGCGTTAACCTTCGGATGTCACCGGAACACGAAGACAAGGGTAAGGTGAGAGGAAATTTACTCGTTTTGAAGGAACAGATGTCACCTATGGGCGTTTGACTGACTCCATGAAGTGTCCTCCAAAGCGGCTATATCAGTCATTATGTTTATTATTGTTATAAGAGGATCTTCGGCAATATATTTCTGTGATGTTAGTATTCAATATAAGCATCAATTTCATCTGATCCCTTGACTCACTGCAGCACCAGCGAAAGTAACATTACCGCCTTAATACTGATAAAAAAATACAGTATAGAAAAAAATGAGAGTAATGACGTACGTATTTGGCGACGTCATATGAACCATTCCACAGCTCTGAAAAATTAATAAGTATAATAATTTATGGGATAAGTTCTGTGGATTATTTGATTAAATTTTTATGTTCTCCTAGCAACTTTTGATACATATTCAACTTATGTATCAGAAGTTGTGGACTGGAAAAGATTGGGGACGTCAAAGCCAGAAGTGGAACGAGTTGCGAAAAATAACGAAGTACGTAGACAGCACCGCAACCGGCGCTGGACAGTAGACACCGGTTTGTCGTAAAATGTTTCAAGCCTTATTTTCAAAGTTTTTGCTGCTTCAAAACTAAAGCATAAACTTTTTCTTTTATTTCCAAGGCTTGGTTGGGCGTGCCTTCATGGTTAATATTAGCAGCACTTAACTCTTTGTTTCTCCCCACTGCAGCGAAATTGCGCGCGAAGCTTGAGTTGTGTGATTTATCATACTATGTGTTTGTTCTCATATAAGGAATGTCAAATTAATACTTTGGGATTTTTGGATTGATATCACAAAAATGACAGAGCAAATTACCGAAATTCCTGTCTCAACAGAGCCAGAGGCATAACGTTAGTCAAGTTAACCATGCTGTGACGGGTATAATTGAATCGCAGAAAAAAACTGTCCACGACAGTTTGAACACTGTCGGCAACGATCGGGAAAATATCTGCTAACCGAGATGCAAAATTGGAAGCAAAGTCAGACACAGTCGACAAAATGTCCACCAGCTATTTTAAGCGAACACGAGGAGACACTTTCAGTTTATCCCAAAACCAGGTAAAAATTTTGAAAAAATTAAAAAAGAACCAATTGAAACCATTAGCAACTATCTCGAAAAATGGTTAAGAAAAGCAACAAATCTGTTGAATTGTGTGATAGCAAATAAGACAATTATAAGAGTAAACAACAAAACCAAAAGTTGTTGAATGTTACGAAACACAAGCGAAGGAACGTGAAAGACAATCCCGATAACGTATATGAGTCGCACACGGGATTCGACGAAGTTGTGACCGAAAAGCTAAATGAAAACTGTCTCGAATGAACAGGGAGATTCGCGAAAATTAGAGTATAGGTGAAAGCAATCAGGACGTGACACGAAAAATTTACAAGCGCGCTCAAGTCTCGTACAGTCTAGAAAATATACTAAAGGCAGTGAGGTAATATAAAACCTAAACACCATAAGAGACGTGTCTTTAGTGCGAAACTTGGAATCAGAATTAAAGCAATTGGGTACTGAGATCAGCTTCGGATGTGCGATATTGCGAACAGGGGCAAAAACTTAATAGTGGCCCCCCTCTCCGCCCCCCTTCGAGCTTTTGAGACAGGACGTCAAATATTTGAAAAAAAAAAAAGATGTTTCAAAAATACGTTCATGTTGTAGTGCACTGCTTTCAGAGGAGTTTGATGTATAAAACATATACGTTGGAAGAAGGTAAGACATGTTATTTGTTCTTAAGTGTGCAAAATTCCAGTGCCACGCTCCTTCACACAGCATTATTCTATCGCACGCCATTGCATTTCGCTCTGTGGAATCAAACGTGATTATTTTGTAATGGAAGTCAATTAAAATGTCTTGTGTCTCTCGTGCGCCCCAGCCGGCTGGTTTGACATCCTACTCCCTTGGAGAAAAAAAAAAAAAAAAAAAAAAAAAAAAAAAAAAAAAAAAAAGAGAGAAAGAAAGAACTCACAGTTAATAGTGGGTGGGATTATTTGTAACCAGGAGAATAAGAGCTCTTCAGAAACCTTTCATTTTTTATTGCCTCTTTCTCTTTTGTGTGACGTAACATTAAATACAGGAAACATAAAACCGGTAAAGATAAGAGACAAGCAAGACAGTACATATTTCTTCAGTCCTTAGCTCTTAGCATTTTTTCTCTCTAATCTTGTTATAGCTTTGCACGGGGTGCTTTTCTTTCTGCGAAAGAATCTATTACCTCATCAAAGTTCGTCAGACGTTTTGCTACTTGAAAAATCAAAATGTTGTTGTCTGATACTAAAAATGGCACTGAGCACTGTGGGACTTAACTGCTAAGGTCATCAGTCCCCTAGAACTTAGAACTACTTAAACCTAGCTAACCTAAGGACATCACACACATCCATGCCCGAGGCAGGATTCAAACCTGCGACCGCAGCGGTCGCGCGGTTCCAGATTGTAGCACCTAGAACCGCTCGGCCACTACGGCCGGCTGTCTGATACTGAAAAAGCTATTAATACGAATAGTACCCAAGACTAGCGTGGTTTCTCAATTTGATTACGTCTATTTTGTCACTGTCTGCTAGACAGAACGAAATTGGCCTTTCTAATATTGGAACAATTGTAACACACGCCAAAGAAGCGAGACTGTTTTGGCACAAATGGTCATCTTTATCCACATAAATAACGCGACAGAACATAAATCACGAAGTAGCAACAGCAAATGCCTATAAGGCCTACTACAAGCACAAAGTTTTATATTAGGAAATAGTTTCACATTTCATTGACACCCTCCAGTTTCTCACGCTTGAGATCGAAAAAAAGTAGTACGAAATTTTCATATAAATTTGGGACCGTCATATTGTTTCATATAATTCGTGTGATGTCTCCGTGTCTTCTCCTTCTCATTCTAACAAACAATCTTGTCATCACTAATTCAGTAACTGTCCCTGCATTCTCAAACCTTATTCTCCAGTTAACTTCAGTAACGCTGCCAGAATCATCAGTGCACTTATCCCGCGTTTATTCTCCGGTTAGGCGTTATTACGTGTTCGTACAATGCGTTTTCTGCGCTGTTCCGAGAATAGAACTAAGGCGACTGCTAACCGGGAATGTACAACTGGCCCTTCCTTAGTGGTGTAGCGATCTGGCAAAACATTTCTGTCAAACTTTCATTTTCTTGGAGAAAATAATATGTAATCTTCCTTATACGTTACCTCTGTTCGTCTTTTATTTCCTCTCTGATAGTCTGAATCTATGAATTTCGTTGATAATTATAACAACGCTGATCGTTCGTACACTCAGTCAACCACATAAATATACAGCGATTGGAATTCACCCGCTCGGGTTTATTCGTCTTAGCTCATATAGTCCTTTTGCCTTTTTTTTATTTCTAGGTGCGACAGGGATCCCCCTGGCAGAGACATTACATACCCTATGCACTTATTCAAAAATCAACTTACGATTCGATCAGAAATCAACTTAGAATGTGTTCAAAAATGTTTAAAAACCAACAGGGATGAATTTCAAAAAATGTTCAGATGTGTGTGAATTCTGCTTAGGTAATCGGTCCCTAGGCTTACACACTAATTAAACCAACTTATGCTAAGAACAACACACACACACATACACACACACACACACACACACACATATGCCCGAGGGAAGACTCGAACTTCCAGCGGGAGGGACCGCGGATGGGTTTCAAAATCAAATGAATAATCGATAGACCACCGTGCTCTGGATGCTAGGCGCTTTGTGAAACAAGCTTTTTTCATCAAGAATATGAATCTGGCGCCCACTGAAATTGCCGCCCGGGCCAGATACCTGGGTTGGCCCCCCCCTCCCCCCCCCCCCTTTTTCCACTCCAAGATCCGGGCCTGACTGAGATACGTGGCACGTCCAACACGGTAAATGTGTACCGGTATGATGTTATAAGGACTGAACCAAGTTTTTCCTTGTACATAAAAGAGAAAAAAATGTTGGACAAACATTCAGTAGTTTTATCTAGCAAACGCCACTTTTTTGTGAGGTCTTTTCACGGCGAGGTGCCACTTGAATAGAGTAGTGGCATGCAAAAGATAAAATAAGGGGAAATTTACACTACATTAGAGATTTTCTTCGCTTTTCCATTCACGATATTAAGCGAGGGGAAAAAGACCGTCTACATGCCTCCGTACCTATGTACAACAAATGTAAAATTGCAAACGTCATATTGATATGAGGTACTTTCGTTGAAAAATATCGAGATACGCTATTATAAACTTTTGTAATGTAGAGATAATTTCTGTGATTTTATGGCCACGTGTTTTATGAGACAAGTGCTACATGAATTTGCAGTTTTGTTTAAATTAGCTGCCTGTCAAGAGGCCTATTCACATATTGGTGCTATGTTCATAGGCAGATAAAATTTATACATGACAGTTACCGACAAGTTGTGCATGTTCTCAAACCCTTTCTGCATGAGGCAGCTTCCTATACAGGATCGTTGCAATGAAGTTAATCACAATAGATTCGACAGTATGAATCATTGCAACGGAAAACTAAAAAAAAAGTTGCTGGCCGGCAGTCTTTTGTTGCTCCAAAATTCGAGAAACGATCTTCTATGTTGTTTTTTTTTTACATCTTGTATGGTTTTTACTTTTATGATGAGATGGTGAAAAAAGCTATTTTACTTGACTATAAAAAGCATAATGGTAAATAAAGAAAAATTGAAAATAATAATGGACAAAAGCAGGTGGTGCAAATCGCTTGCGTTATTTTTTCGAGTGTCATTGTAACGTAATCAATTAAAACAGATTTGACTATATAAATTAGCACAATAAAAAACGGAAAAAATATTGTTGGCAACCACTTCTTATCCCGTTAAAGTAAATAAAGTGGAATCTAAGTTAAAATACTGTGGCGAAATAGCACAATAACATTGCTCTTCGCCTTTACACATCTTTAAGCCAACTTCTGTTCGTGGTATCAGATTGTTAAGATATCCGTAAAACGCTTATACAAAGGTTAACTGTACGTCTGAAGGTGATCTATTTGTAACAGTGAAGTAATAACACTCAAAACCCGCTAAGCACCTTTTTGTGGTGCCATCAGTCACCTGACTGGTCTGATGCAGCCCGCCACGAATTTCTCTCCTGTGCCAATCTCTTCAGTTCAGAGTAGCACTTGCAACCTACGTTCTCAGTTATTTGCTGGATGTATACCAGTCTCTGCCTTCCTCTACAGTTTTTGCCCTCTGCAGCTCCTTCTAGAAGACCACGAAGTCATTTCCAGATGTCAGAACAAATGTCTTATCATCCTGTCCCCCTTCTTCTTGTCGGTGTTTTCCACTTATTCCTTTCCTCTCCGATTCTGCGCAGAACCTCCTGCTTCCTTACCTTATCAGTCCACCTAATTGTCAACATTCGTCTGTAGCACCACATCTCAAATGTTTCGATTCTCCTCTGTTCCGATTTTCCCACAGTCCATGTTGCACCTCCATACAATGCTGTGCTCCAAACATACATTCTCAGAAATTTGTTCCTCAAATTAAGGCCTATGTTTGATACTAGTAGACTTCTCTTGGCCAGGAATGCCCTATTTGCCAGTGCTAGTCTGCTTTTGATGCTGTCCTTGGTCCGTCCGTCATTGGTTATTTTGCTGCCTAGGTAGCAGCTGTTGTTGTTGTGGTCTTCAGTCCTGAGACTGGTTTGATGCAGCTCTCCATGCTAATCTATCCTGTGCAAGCTCCTTCATCTCCCAGTACCTACTACAACCTACATCCTTCTGAATTTGCTTAGTGTATTCATCCCTTGGTCTCCCTCTACGATTTTTACCCTCCACACTGCCCTACAATGCTAAATTTGTGATCCCTTGATGCCTCACAACATGTCCTACCAACCGATCCCTTCTTCTAGTCAAGTAGTGCCACAAACTTCTCTTCTCCCCAATCCTATTCAATACCTTCTCATTAGTTACGTGATATACCCACCTAATCTTCAACATTCTTCTGTAGCACCACATTTCGAAAGCTTCTATTCTCTTCCTGTCCAAAATATTTATTGTCCATGTTTCACTTCCATAAATGGCTACACTCCATACAAATACTTTCAGAAACGACTTCCTGACACTTAAATCTATACTCGATGTTAACAAATTTCTCTTCTTCGGAAACGCTTTCCTTGTCATTGCCAGTCTACATTTTATATTCTCTCTACTTCGACCATCATCAGTTACTTTTGCTTCCCAAATAGCAAAACTCCTTTACTACTTTAAGTGTCTCATTTCCTAATCTAATTCCCCGACTTAATTCGAAGGTAGCAGCTATACAGGCTAAAATGCGCCGTCCCAGAATCACGTGACTCGAGCAGCAGCAGATGTTGCGCACAGAGTTCTCGTTCTGCGCAGTCGAATGTTCAACGCACAAATATTTATACTCTATGGCCCTCTACAGTTAGTGCGCAATAATGTCTTAGAAGACTGTATAATTATTTTTCAAACATTATAGTAGGACTGATACACGAATATCAGGAAAAATGAATAATTCATTCTAGTCAGCAAACAGCGGCTCGATGTATTCATTCAGCTGCTCTAAGCACCCCAAACACGTCACGTCGAAGCGCCTGCTGCCACCCGCCATGTTAGGGTGGCGCGCGAGATGAGTATTGATCAGGTCAGCAGGCGGACCGCGTCTTGGCTTCGATGTTACCGTGCGAGCTGGCTCGCTGCTGCGGGAGAATACGGCAGGTGCGTCGTGGGAACACCTCTACAGGTGTGGTGAGATGCGTGGAAAATGTCCGGAACTACTGTCGTGGCTGAAGAACTAATTCAAGTACGTGTTGCATTGGGGAATCTATTTATATATGATGTTAATCACCATATATTTTCTGAAACATGTTTTCTTATCTTATTAATTGCACATAGCTGAAAATGACAGTTTTAAAATAAATATACCCTATGATTACAAAATAAGCAAAATCTACTCTTTCTCTTTACAGGGCTTACAACTATCTTTCTGCATGTTGTTGTTGTTGTTGTAGCCGTTGTCATTAGTCCGAAGACTGGTTTGATGCAGCTCTCCATGCTACTCTCTATGCTGTGGAAGACTCTTCATCCCTGAATAGCTACTGAAACCTACATCCTTCTCGATCTGCTTACTGTATTTATCTCTTGGCCTCCCTCTACGATTTTTACCCCCACCCCCCTCCCCCCACTCTTCCCTCTTGTGCTAAATTGGTCATCCCTTGATGTCTCAGATTGTGATCTGCCAACCGATCCCTTGTTCCAGTCGGGTTGTGCCACAAATTTCTTTGCTCCCCAATCCTGTTCAGTACCTCCTCACTAGTTACGTGATCTACCCATTTAATATTCAGCAATCTTTTGCACACCCACATTTCCAAAGCTTCTATTTTCTTCTTGTCTGAACTGTTTGTCGTCCATGATTCACTTCCATACATGGCTGCACTCCAGACAAATACTTTCAGAAAAGACAGTTAAATCTATACTTCGCGTTATCAAATTTCATTTCTTCAGAAACGTATTTCTTGCCGTTGCCTGTCGTCATTCTACATCTTCTCTACTTTCTCTAAATCTGCAAATGCTGTAGACGTAGGTTTTCCTTTCCTTACTCTAACTTCGAAGATAAATCATAGGGTCAGTATTGCCTCGCTTGTTCCCACAATTCTCCGGAATCCAGACTGGTCTTCCCCGAGGTTGGCTTCTACCAGTATTTCGTTCTACTACAAGGAATTCCTACCCATTGTTATTGTACGATTTTGAACTGATCTGAGCGAAATATATTAATGATTTTGAGTTGGTGCATGCGTGTAACTGATATAGTTTGTAATATTTTCTGCGTGTCGGACAAGCCATGCGAACGTTGTATGTATTTTTAGTTATTCTGTCTCACTGTACCGAACGTATCTGTTCATATTCTTTCTAAGATCGTCGTATTTGTGTTTTATTTGTTCCTGCCCAGCGTTTTCGATCATGGGTCTGGCCACCCTCTATGATAAAAAATTGCGTAAAGTTTTCATCGAAAGTATCTGAGGGATATCTTGCGGCACAGGATTAAGAAGAAAAAAGACGAAGAAACGCATATAAAGGGCAATGAAAAAAAGTGTAACCTGTAGCACACAATAGCTTCCTAGCATCTGTTTAATATTTTCAGCACATTCGAACAGGATTAAACAAATACTGTACAGAAAATTCGAAATGGGCGGAAGTTTCCATTTCCCAGTATAAACGAAGATTACGGCAGGAAAGGGGAATGGAGCATGGAGCGGGAGAATAGCTGTGTTGGCAATGTTCCTAGTAACTACACAACACACACACACACATATTCACATTGCGCCAATGTCTATGTAACATTACAGCCAAGTGTGTACCGATCGAGGGCAGGATTGTGCAGAGACCAATCCCCACCTCCTTAACAGGGAAAAAAAAAAATTCGTAAACCGAATCGCTTTTTACCTCACCAATCAAAAGCATTCGGGCACCTATTAGTGGGCTTTAACATGGAACGTTTCGCTCTTCGCCTATGTGACTGCTTGAACTCTACTGGGTATGTTTTCAGTGAGCCGTCTTTCTCGTACCCGTATCTCCTCTCCTACGTCACTGTTCGGACTACGCAAGATGGCAGGTTACGTTCTCCAGACATTCACCAAATCCAAAGCCTCAGGCTATAGCGTGATTTATCACTCAGAATCACTCGTTTCCAGCCATTCACTGTTCAGCGACGTCACTCTTTACACCATCTCAAGCGCTGCTTAACACTCACTACTATGAGAAGCTGCTCGACCATTGTACCCAATTCTTTTTAACTCTCTACAAAGTCATTGTGCTAGCTGGACTGCTGGCTGTGGCTGCTCTTTGGAACTCAGGAGTATTTCCGCTGATTTCATGTGACTTTTTACACCCACCCTACGCAATGCTCGACTCTCCCTTTCTTTCATTATTGTGACATTGAATTAATTCTGGCTGTTGACGAAGAGAGGCAGTAGTTGTTCTAGGGTAGAACAGCCGGCAGAGAAAGAGACTTACTTAACAATAACAGTAGAAACATTAGGGTTTTAGATTTGTGTGTGAATTTCACGTGGAGTGATGCGAACATGCCCATTTAGTGCCATGAACATGCTGAGTTTTGTATCTACGAAACAGCATTTGCAGGAAGTGTTACTTCTCTGCTTTCATCTTACGAAATCTGCGGAAAGTAATCGTTTCCTAGAGGAAGAGTGTACATTGTCGGAAACAACGAGCAAAGATTGTAAACAATTTTTGATGTTGCTAAGCAACAGTGAATAATTTTATTAATTTATGGCCAGTTTTGAGCTTGATGTCCTGCAGTATACGATAATGACATAAACTCAATCACTTGAAAGTGGCATAAAAGGCCGAAACCTGGGTCGTAAATAAATAGATAACAATGACGGTGGGTTCATTTTTTTTTTTTTAAAAAAAAGAACAGAGACTTGTTTCGACGGTTCAACGACAGCGGTTTTGAGTGCATGGCGACCTGGTCGGTGTGGTGTGGCGTGAGCTGATCCAACTGATCAATGGGTGAGTGCTGAACGCAACGAAGCACTATTACTCGTTTTGAATCGTGCACTTAGATACAAACGCTCGAAAATGTCCACTGACATCTCAAATTCGTTCTGACTCATGACAATGTCGAACCACATGTTACGAAGACGCGTGATGGTAACCTTGAATTGACTTCAATGGGATGTCTTCTCCCGTCCCCCCGCCTCTTCCATATTCACCAGTTATAGTCCCATCCAACTGGCATTTCTTTCTGTCCATGCAGCGTGGCCTTTCTGAACCACACATCTTCAAACGATATCGAGAACTGCTTCGGTCATCTCAAAAGAACCTGAATTTTTTGTTGCGGAATATATTTGTTACGTACTCCAAAAGTAGGAAGAGGACGCTACTTTCAGTATATTATAATCTATTTTAGTTAACGTAATTATGCCTGTGAGACAAAAAAATGTTGTTTTCTTATGTAAACAGTCAACGTCATTTTTTGTATCTTGTGTACAAATAACATCCGTGTACGTCGCACATCATTTTATCTGTGTTTGCTACATTCAGTTATTACCTGCGGATGGCTTAAGAAAACGAAAGCCTCTTCGTGACTAAATAAATGTAATTTAGCAGAACATCAGGAAGTGTTTCCTATTTAATGTTATTTTCATTTTCTGCGGAAAATTCAATTGCTCTTATACCATTACACCATAATAAACTTACGCTTTCTGTCCACAAAGAGATTTAATTCAAGTATCCAATACATTAGGTCTACCTAAGTTTTGGATTAGCTGTGGTTGTTCCTTTGCTTTTTCACTTCACACTCACATCACTAACAGTCGACTCGGGCAGTTTTACAAAGGTTGAAATATCCCTGATGCATTTCTTACACAGGTGACATCCAATGAACAGTTCACGTTGAAAGTCGCTGAGTTCTCCTGATTGACCGATTCTGCTGTTATGCTTCTCTATTGACAATAAGGTCTGTTGATAAAATATCGATATACGAGGGTAGTCCACAGCGTAAGTTCCGTTTCTATTTATATCCGCGGCGGCGCTATGATCACAGTTCCGAGCATGCACTCCAGTTACTCTAAAAACATGTACGCCAATTTTAGATCGCTGCAAAAAAAAAAAAAAAAAAAAAAAGTTCAAATGTGTGTGAAATCTTATGGGACTTAACTGCTAAGGTCATCAGTCCCTAGGCTTACACGCTACTTAACCTAAATTATCCTAAGGACAAACACATACACCCATGCCCGAGGGAGGACTCGAACCTCCGCCGGGATCAGCCGCACAGTCCATGACTGCAGCGCCTGAGACCGCTCGGCTAATCTCTCGCGGTTCGCTGCTACTGACGTGTGCTTTGTAATGCTTCTTCATAATGTCAGACGTAATTGAAAATGCCGCCGCGTGTGAAATCAGATCTGTGGTTCGTTTTCTAAATGCAAAGAAAGTTAAACAAAAGGAAATTCAACGGCAAATCTGCGAGGTTTACGGACAAAATGCTATGAGTGATTGAATGGTTAGAAAATGAGTCAGACTGTTCAATGAAGGACGTGATCAAGTGCACTATGAAGAACGAAATGGACGCCCGTCTGTGGTTACTGATGGACTGGTTCCGCAATTGAAGAGAAGATTAAGCCCAACCATAGTTTACACATACGTTAGTGCCCTTGCCTTGGAAGTTTCTCACGATCACTAATTCATGAAATTGTTACTGAAATATTGAAATTTCGAAAATTTTGCTTACGTTGGTTGAATACACAGGCGGCAAACTTCTGTGAAGAAGGCATACAAAAACTTGTGCTACGCTATGAGAAGTGCCTACAAAATTACGCGAGTTATGTAGAAAAGTAGTTAAATAGTTGTAGATTTTTGTACAATAAATATTTTTTCTGTATCTGTACACGTTTGTTTTATATAACCAAACGGAACTTACTTTGTGGGCATATCTCGTATATCGGCAATATCTCTTACCTCGATATATCAATATTGAAATGGCAATATCGAGTGCCGAATTTTTATTTTATATTTTTTCTCAATTTTGGTAAATATATGAAATTGCTTTATTGAAATTGTAGAACGTAATTTTATTTTCGCTGTGTAAGGAGTCTTACTACTTTTTGAGCTCCCATCACGTCCAGTCTTTTTCTCTGACTGTGTGAAGCAAGTATAGGTGACACAAAGACGTTCAATTGCACTAGAGGGTGGCGGTGTGAATGATATGCCAAGATATCCGATATGGAGAAACAGCCTTCCATCGGACGATTTTTAACGCAACTAGTGTATTATTTCTCAAAAACAGATGCTGAAAATGGTGAACAAAAATCTAAATGACAAGATTGGTGTTTATGGTGGGCGGAAACATGTGAGGGGATATGCTGACGTACTCAGCACTCGGCGCTACTAACAAAAAACTGCAACCTTTAACTTCACCACCCAATTTTGACATTACGCCTGCTATGTCGCTGGCGTTTGCAGAAATGAAAAAAAAAAAGTTAGGCCGGCCTGAAGTGTTCCAGATAAACCTATATGTGACGAAACCAAGCGGAGGAGCCATTGGACACCTTTTATTGTGCCCCTTACATGCATTGTTAGCAAAGTGGTTATAGCCAAGCGTTAACGTGCATAGTTTTTCCTTCAATTCTTGCTCGAAAGGGGATAAGCAACCAGTTAGCTTGTTGATATACGGAATATCTAATAATAAATCAATGCTTAAATATACAGATCTAAAACCGGCCATATGCTGTATATTTACAAAGTGCAGCCAGTATATTTTTATACCGCACATCGATAGTTTTTTCGTTGATATATCGATACTTTTTTAAATATATCGATGACCGACCAAGATATTTTTTAAATATCAATATATCGGATACCAAATATTTTTTAAAAATATCTGCAATCCTTCTGACAATGCAATACTCCCGCCTCCTTTTGTACTGCGGGACTACTTCTCCTGAACTGTAGTGGTCAGCTTCACATTATGTAAGAGTGTCCGGATACTTTCGTTCAGATGATATAACACACACAACTTGCTGAGTTCTGTTTGATAGGAAGTCATCGATCCTGGATCCGATGCCGCGCAGAAGTTAAAATAAAGAGAGGAGAAAAAAGCAGTAGCCATTACCTTCCGATGTGAAGCGTAGAACCGACCGTCGGAAAGGGGGTCTGGGGTGCTGCAGAGAGCAGTGTGGCGGGTGGCGGTTTTTTTTTTTTTGTGCCGCCTGTGGAGGGTTGGCTGTGACGTGCGCTGATGGATGACCCCCACCCCTCGCCCCTCCAAAACCCGTGTATCATCAGGCCCATCTGCTACACGGCCGCCGAAATACTGCAGGCAGCGACCATTACTCCCCTGTCCCATCCCTCTCCGCCCCTCCCTCACAGCTCACTAGTCTTTTGCTGCTCAGGTGCCTTTATAATATCGATGGGACAGTAGTGAAGAGTAAAACAGGGACTGTTCTAATGTAATGAAGGCACGAAACTAAATTTGGTTGAATTCGTGCTCTACCTCGAGATTACGACAGACGTCTGCGCAGTTGCCCCAATTCTCTTCCCTGACCTCGATATGTAGTTCGCAGCTCGTGGTCGTGCGGTAGCGTTCTCGCTTCCCACGCCCGGGTTACCGGGTTCGATTCCCGGCGGGGTCAGGGATTTTCTCTGCCTCGTGATGACTGGGCGTTGTGTGCTGTCCCTAGGTTAGTTAGGCTTAAGTAGTTCTAAGTTCTAGGGGGCTGATGACCATAGCTGTTAAGTCCCATAGTGCTCAGAGCCAGAGCCACCTCGATATGACTGGGTGTTTGTGTTATCCTCATCATTATTCATGCACGTGGCAAGACTGGACTGAGAAAAGGTTGGGAATTTGTACTGGCGCTGATAACCGCGAAGTTGGGCGGCCCACAATCCAATCATCATCATCATCTCTTTCCTGAAGAGTGTTTTTAATTAAACATGTAGAACAAATTACGATGTTGACTTTGGCGATCAAAACACGATAAAATATCCAACGACGGAACTCTTTCGAGTGTGATCTGAAACTTTCTCGTGCTAAATGTTTTGTATTGACAGTTTTTCCTGAAGATGAAGTCATTATCTCGATACATATTGCATTGCTGAAATAATTTAATCTAGATGACAAGTAATTGTGGGTGGTAGGGCTCTCTGTGGCGCCTGTTTGAGGATCGTAACTGACAATCACGGTTGAGTGCCAGCCGATGTGGCAGAAAATTGTTTCATGCCAGTATGGAAGCACGTTATTGACAGAAATTCACACTTCAGCCGGGTTCAAACACGCAGTGGGAGCAGTGTCTCCACAGACAGTGGCATACTGCAGTTGCAGTACAGATGCATGTGTGAACTCACAGTTTTCAGTGGCGCAACTTAGATAGACGCAACTTCTGCCATGCCTCAAAAAGTTCAGATCGGTTGTATTTTGTCATGTCCTTTTTTTTCCACCACTGCTCCCTGGTGGCTGTATTTCGAAACACGAGCGTCCTGTCGCACTGATCGTTGAGTAATAGCGAGTAATAGATGCTGTACGCCATTCGATTGCTACATGTTTTCGTTATATTACTGAAAAAACTCAAAACAGTGGTCGGTAGTTACACTTCTGCAGAGTCTAGAACAATAAGAACAACTTACTTTTAATTTTCTGTATCAATGCGTGTGTGTGTGTGTGTGTGTGTGCGTAATATTTGCAGTCGAAAGTTTACGCCTATCCCACAGTCTTGAAAGATTTTTAGATGAATGTATAAATTAAAAAAAAACTTGATTTGCAACAAAAAATACAAGTCACTTGATTTCAGTAGAGCCGTGTTGAAAGCTGTACAACTACACATAAATTGTGACGTCCCGTGTGAAATGTGGCGCACAGTGCCACTACAGAAAACCATAAGCTGTGAACCCGCTTTTACAGGCACTCGTACTGGCAGTTTTGTAGAGTGCTGCGTTTTAGAAAGCAATAGCACTTCGCGGAACCTGCTACAATTATGGATGCACAAGGGAAGCGGCAGAATAACTGTGAAGCATTTGTGTTGCAACTGGGGGGGGGGGGGGGGGCATTGTTCAGCGCAGAAAAGAGTTTACAACGGGGATTCCTCGGAGGATTATGTTGAACACAGAAGCTGCGTTATCGAGAGGCGAGTTAGGCCCCAGTGGCTTCAGACGCAAGGCCGCGCTCTAGGTTGTGAGGCGGACGACTTGTTTTATTTTTATTTTTCCCTACCTCTTTGGTTGCTGTCTGAGGAGGGCGGAGCTGAGCCCCATTCTTCTTCCCGGAGGCTCGGGCCTGAGGGTGCGGACAAAGGCGACGCAAAAACTGGCAGCAGATAGTGCCGGAAGCACAAAGCGAGCTGGGCTTAACGAACGGCACGAGACGGTGGGGCAGGCGCTTTTCATAGCCAGGGCCTACCTACCCCCAGCGGCGCTGCCTGAAGCTAGTGCCTGCCGACTACTGATCACATTGTTTAGGCTTATCTCGTCAGAGGCCACCGGATATAATTTCAATATTGTTGGATGTGAGGTCCGCCAGTTATGCAAAACACCGTTTTTCTCAGTATCCAAACATGTTTCGGCACCATTGTGCCATCGTCAGTAGGTTTTCATTTTTATTTATTCTACAATGTGAACCTCTTTTGTTAAATGATTATAAAATTATGTCCATTTTTTTTAGTTCAAACAACAGATCGTTTCTTTTTGTAAATACCTTTACATATGTTGTGCATGAATTTTCTGAATCACTTGTGTGTTAATTACTACAAGTAGCTTGTCATCTGCAACCAAAAGATGTTGATAAGTGTTTTTTTTATGGGAGTTAACCTATCTTCTAGAATGTAATTCAGTTTTTCGCGATGTTTTCCAGCCTATATTCGTTTTTACTTACGTTTTCGTGTGGCAAGCACCTCCATTCCCCTCATAATGATGAGGTTTTGTGATGCACACGTAACTATAACAAGTATTTTTCACAAATAATGTAGTAAAACACTTTTCACTTCACTAACATGTTGTCAATTAGTTCTGTCACGTGCAGACGGACCACAAACCATCCCCCCGCCCCCCCAAAAAAACAATCCACAACGGTAGCTATAAGCATATTATACGCCACCCTTCAGACCGTAAATATCACCGAACAATATCCCCATTGTGATATTTTTCATCTTCAGAACGCCTCAAACTCGCTCTTTCTCAGACTAAACTTAAAGTCACAAAGTCTGTATTCGCGTGTGAGAACGTCGGTTGGCTTGACCAAAGAAAACGAACCGATTTTTATTTCACCAACTATCGTCCTAAGTCTGTGCGTTCGGACGATGAGATCCGCTACGGTGTGACCGCTTTAGTGCCGTATTGATCTGAAAAGATCGGCTGTCTTCGACCGATGTCAAAGCGTCGGTGGAATCCACCAACATCGGTGCCACTGTGACCGCTGCCTTATCCGACTTCACGCACTTCCTTATTTGGGTACGAAACCACGAATCTGCGAGTGAGACAGCAATCAGTTTTATGTTCAAAACAGATAGAGCCTAAGTTCGAAATATCGTAATTTATTTGAAATTACTAAGCGGATTTTGAAGACTGAACTTTTAGAACTACCGTACCAGCAGCAGAAATTACTATATAATATGTTAAACCGAAGTTGACACCGATATCTTTTTGATTAATATAGCGATGAGAAGAGATTATACGACATTTAGTGAGAGTTTTCTAATAATTCATCTGGGCGAAAATAGAATTACGATGCATCAAAAGATTACGAAAATAATGAAGTGGTCAGCTTAGCTATGGTACAATGGGAAGTATTCCCTGCCATGCATTTCAAAGTGATTGCAGATTATGGATTTTTAAGTACTATGTAAGACGACACGTTAAAGTATATGCTATCTTACTGATCTGATGCAATTAAATTTGCCTGACGACATATGTGTCTCAACGAGAGTGGTCTGTGCAGGTGTGATAGTCACAATGCCACGGCGATGAAGTGGTTAGCACATATGTCTAGTAAGAGCTAGGGCCTTCAAGTTGTGGCCTTGGTACAAATTTTAATTCATTACTTCAGCTTCTACCCCTGTCGAAAAAAATTCTATCTCATTGTTTTAATAAAACAACCTATAATGTCCAAAATGGTTCAAATGACTATGGGACTTGACATCTGAAGTCATCAGTCCCCTAGAACTTAGAACTACTTAAACCTAACTAACCTAAGGACATCACACACATCCATGTCCGAGGGAGGATTCGAACCTGCGACCGTAGCGGTCGCTCGGTTCCAGACTGTAGTGTCTAGAACCGCTCGGCTACTCCAGCTGGCTATAATGTCCAGTTTTATGCTGTAAGTACGTGTTTATACAGGGAGTTACAAATAGGTACTGCCAAACTTTCAGGAAACATTCCTCACACACAAAGAAAGAAAATATGTTATGTGGACATGTGTCCGGAAACGCTTACTTTCATGTTAGAGCTCATTTTATTGCTTCTCTTCAAACCACATTAATCATGGAATGGAAACACACAGCAACATAACGTACCAACGTGACTTCAAACACTTTGTTACAGGAAATGTTCAAAATGTCCTTCGTTAGCGAGGATACATGCAAACATTCTCCGTCACATGGAATCCATGATGCGCTGATGCAGTCCTGGAGAATGGCGTATTGTATTACAGCTGTCCACAATACGAGCACGAAGAGTCTCTGCATTTGGTACCGGGGTTGCGTAGACAAGAGCTTTCAAATGGCCCCATAAGTGAAAGTCAAGAGGGTTGAGGTCAGGACAGCGTGGAGGCCAGGGAATTGGTCCGCCTCTACCAATCCATCGGTCACCGAGTCTGTTGTTGAGAAGCGTACGAACACTTCGACTGAAATGTGCAGCAGCTCCATCGCGCATGAACCACATGTTGTGTCGTAAAAAGGCACATGTTATAGCAGCACAGTTAGAGTATCCCGTATGAAATCATGATAACGTACTCCATTGAGCATAGGTGGAAGAACATGGGGCCCAATCAAGACATCACCAACAATGCCTGCCCAAACGTTCACAGAAAATCTGTGTTGATGACGTGATTGCACAATTGCGTGCGGATTCTTGTCAGCCCACACATGTTGATTGTGTAAATGAATGAAGCCTCATCCGTAAAGAGAACATTTGCACTGAAATGAGGATTGACACATTGTTGGATGAACCATTCGCAGAAGTGTACCCGTGGAGACCAATCAGACATGGTACGAAAACAACTGGTTCTCCCGTAGCACTCTCCATAAAGTGATTTGGTCAAGGTTACCTTGTACAGCAGCAACTTCACTGACGCTGACATTAGGGTTATCGTCAACTGCACGAGGAATTGCCTCGTCCATTGCAGGTGTCCTCGTCGTTCTAGGTCTTCCCCAGTCGCGAGTCATAGGCGGGAATGTTCCGTGCTCTCTAAGACGCCGATCAATTGCTTCGAACGTCTTCCTGTCGGGACACCTTCGTTCTGGAAATCTGTCTCGATACAAACGTACCGCGCCACGGGTATTGCCCAGTGCTAATCCATACATCAAATGGGCATCTGCCAACTCCGCATTTGTAAACATTTCACTGACTACAAAACCACGTTCGTCTACCAACTCCGCATTTGTAAACATTGCACTGACTGCAAAACCACGTTCGTGATGAACACTAACCTGTCGATGCTACGTGCTGATGTGCTTGATGCTAGTACTGTAGAGCAATGAGTCGCATCTCACCCCCATCACCGAAGTCAACATTACCTTCCTTCAATTAGGCCAACTGGCGGTGAATCGAGGGAGTACAGCCGGCCAGAGTGGCCGTGCGGTTCTAGGCGCTACAGTCTGGAGCCGAGCGACCGCTACGGTCGCAGGTTCGAATCCTGCCTCGGGCATGGATGTGTGTGATGTCCTTAGGTTAGTTAGGTTTAATTAGTTCTAAGTTCTAGGCGACTTATGACCTCAGAAGTTAAGTCGCATAGTGCTCAGAGCCATTTGAAACATTTTTTTGAGGAAGTACAGTACATACTGACCAAACTAAAATGAGCTCTAACATGGAAATTAAGCATTTCCGGACACATGTCCACATAACATCTTTCCTTTGTTTGCGTGTGAGGAATGTTTCCTGAAAGTTTGGCCGTACCTTTTTGTAACGCCCTGTATAAAGTTCTGCAAGTCTCATCTCTCAAGATAAGCCTGAAATGACTCGTAAATTTCGTGAAAATGAAGTAGTAAAGTGGAGTGAGTGGTCGCAGCTACCTACAGTTATGTTTCACGGAAGATACGACAATGGCGCCGGACAACTCACCAGTCATTAGTACTGCAGAGTACCCCGGCATGAGCAGAGCGGCGTGTTGTTGTTGGTAGCGGAGGTGGAGCGACAGCGGCTATACCTGCGCGCTGTCCATTATACCTGCGCGGCTGTCGCCGGCTGTACCACAGGCCAGTACCAGAACCGGTTGCGCTCGCTCGCTTTGTCCGAGCCGGGACGCCACTGTGCAGTCGGAAGGAAACGCAGGGTAAGCCGGACGAGGGCCCGTCGGCTAGAATTAATGACACGACGCTCGACGGCCCGCCGGCAGCCCCACCGCGTCTACAAATGGTCGCGGCCGCGAGTAAATCTCCGAGCTGTCTGATAAACAGAAACACATTACGAGACCGCAACAGCCCTGGTCGGAATTCTGTTCACAAAAAGTGTAGTAGAACTGAAGCACAGAATTACGGACGAACGTCTGTTGCAGCATCGTAAAGCAATTTCTGAGCTGAAACGTTATGACGTCCTTGGAGGGAAAGAAACACCGTGGATCCAGGAAAAACGACACGTGTGAAACACAGCTTGACTTTATTCATACACAATATCTTGCTAACTATAGATGAATAGGTGGATTCGGTCTTCTTCGATTCCGGAAAAAGTAGGTATTTGACCTTGTACCACATTCTTGACTAATAACTAAAATTCAGCTGAACGGAGTATTTTTAGACGTATACGATTGTCTCTATGAAATTTTACTAATATAATGAATAATCCCGCACATCACACTGGATGATGGATGTTCGACACAGACGAAAGTAACATCGGTATGCTTCAAGGAAGCGTTATGGGACCTCTCATCTTCTCAAAACACAAACGGTCTGACAAAAAAAAAAATAAATAAATAAATAAATAAAAAATAAAAATAAAATAAAATAAAATAAAAGGCTCTGAGCACTATGGGACTTAACATTTATGGTCATCAGTCCCCTAGAACTACTTAAACCTAACTAACATAAGGACATCACACAACACCCAGCCATCACGAGGCAGAGAAAATCCCTGACCCCGCCGGGAATCGAACCCGGGCGTGGGAAACGAGAACGCCGCCGCCCGACCACGAGATGCGGGCACGGTTTGCCTGATTGGGTCACCATCACTATGTGATCATTCGCTAACGGTGATGTAACTAACAGAAAAAATATCGTCGGTGTACGGTCGTAAGGAAATACAGAAAAACTGGGAAATATTTTCCAATTGGTGTGGGGAAAGGCAGCAGCTCTCTGTAAATGTGGCTACACAGGAAATGATGCCAAAAAAGAAAAAGAGCCCGACTGTATCCGATTTCATCATCAAGAGTTAATATCAGGAACACTTCCCATAGTACAAATATTTCGAGGAAATACTAACAGCAGGCCGCGGTGACCGAGCGGTTCTAGGCGCTTCAGTCCGGAACCGCGCGACTGCTACGGTCGCAGGTTCGGATCCTGCCTTGGGCATGGATGTGTGTGATGTCCTTACGTTAGTTAGGTTTAAGTAGTTCTAAGTTCTAGGGGACTGATGACCTCAGATGTTAAGTCCCATAGTGCCCAGAGCCATTTTTAATACTAACAAAGGAAAAATGTCCATCGCACCCCCCTCAGATTTAGTGATTAGGTGGCCCAGTGGACAGCCCGTTATAACTGAGCCAGATCTAGCTTGAAAAAAGGAAGGTGTACTGAACTGTGAAAAAAAGCAAAATAGAGACAATGAACTGTCCAAGAACATGAAGTGTAATAAAGGCAGGCTTAAACAGCAACAACATAGTGGTTAACTGGTCATGGTGTTGGACTGCGAAATGGGCGAGCCGTGTTCGGAATTCCAGCGTGCCAGTTACTTATTTACTTATTTTCTTTTTCACAACGTGATGAAATGTTTGTTCTCTTTCTGTAGTCTTGTCAGTTCTCATGCTATACATTGATTATAGAGTATGGGTCATGTGGTAAGGCCGCAAGTAAATGTAATGAATAGTGAGAGCAGGCGAGATACCACATAAACGTCTCACGGAAATGAAAACAACAAATAAACTGGTGTGAACTATGTTACAACAGAGGAATTCAAGAGTCAAAACGTTCAAAACAGAATGAAAGTTAAAGACGTTAAAAACAGTCGTTTTGATATAGCACAGGAAAAGCTGTATGATTGTGAAACAGTTGCATTCATTTGTTGCAGCTTATGTGACAAACTATTATGTTTTTATCATTTCCTTGGGAGTGATCACATTCACATTCATACGAACACCTGTATCGGGCAAGGAGGCATATGTCACTCACTAACCAGTCGTAGAAATTACGTGCGTGGATAAGAGATTCCTATCATAAGACACATGTTCTGTCTCTAATGGCGTGTACGACACACCAGACGTGTTTTATGGTGGAGGATTCGGTTGACTTGTCGCCTTGTCATCAAACGTTTGCGGTTCCCGTTCGAAAGCCGCTTCCTTTCGGCTGCTAATAGAGTTGTTGTGCAGATCAGCTATCATTATAGGTCCGGACCGTACACTTCGCTGTCAAAAACGGAAGGAAAACTGGTACGAGAGAGGTATCAACAGCTGTGTTCAAACCACCCTCATGCCAATTATTTTATTTTTTCGCTGTTCGTTTTATTCAAATTGGCAGTCCAACACCTTAACCTCTTAACTACGACGCCATTTATCTTCATAGCTGCTCTATATTGCACTTCCTGTGCTTGGGCCGTTCGCTGTTTCTATTTTGCTTTTTTTTTTCACAGTCCAGTACACCTTCTTCCTGTTTTCATGCTTGAGCTGTGTTCACTTTTTGTCGGGCTGTCCATCGGGCCCTCTTATCACCAAATGTGAAGAGGTGCGGTGGGGAGTTTCCCTTGTAAGAAGCAATATGATGTCAAGCATACAGAGTGTAACAAAAAGATGTGGTCAAACTTCGATGAAATATTGCTTACTCGTAGAGTAAGAGAATCAATACAAATATTATAAATGCGAAAGTCACTGTCTGCTACGCTTTCACGACTAAACCGCTGAAACGATTTTGATAAAATCTGCTATGGAGGCAGCATGAACGCTGAGAAGAACATAGGCTACTACAAAAAGTATGTAGTACAACATACTTACTGATTTGAATAATGTAACACGAAATACCGAACAATAATTACTTTTGAAAAAAGGCATATACTCTGTGAAGGTTGAACTTCATCATATTTGTGGAAATGCTTTTATTGTTTGATATTTCTACATATTACGATTCTACGTAATGAATACAACGCTCATACAGTCCTCCAAGTGTGTAATCCATACTTCCGCACTATTATCAATCACAAGCCCGTCATATTTAGCCTATGAGTGCTTTGCATCACTTATAAACTTCTTTGGTTCTTCCTAATTTGTGCGAATAGCTTGTGGTCAGGCGGCTAGCGTTCCAGTTTTTTTGATTGTGAATTCGAGTTCAATTCCCGATTGCGCTTTTTTTCTGCTCACGTCTGGATGTGTGCGTTGTCCACATCATCATTTTATCCTCATCGACGTGCAAGTCACCGACGTGGAGTCAAATAAAAAGATTTGCACCAAGTTCCCGAACATCCGTACTGGGGTCTCCCAGCCAATAAAGCCATATGCACATTTCATTTTATTTTACGCGAGCGCAGCCTTGAGTAACAGCCATAATACAGTGCTTATACAATCCTCGACGTGTTTAATCCATCCCAATCCATACTGCCACACTGATAGTGTAAATCCGAAAGCGTTAAGTTATAACGATTAAACCGCTGAACCGATATCCATAAGATTTGACGTGGGATTGCTTGCCCCACAAACCAGATATCATATACACTACTGGCCATTAAAATTTATACGCCAAGAAGAAATGCAGATGATAAACGGGTATTCATTGGACAAATATATTATACTACAACTCACATGTGATTGCATTTTCACGCAATTTGGGTGCATAGATCCTGAGAAATCAGTACCCAGAACAACCACCTCTGGCCGTAATAACGGCCTTGATACGCCTGGGCATTGAGTCAAACACAGCTTGAATGGCGTGTACAGGCACAGCTACCCATGCAGCTTCACCGCGATACCACAGTTCATGAAGAGTAGTGACTAGCGTATTATGACGAGCCAGTTTCTCAGTCACCATTGACCAGACGTTTTCAGTTGGTCAGAGATCTGGAGAATGTGCTGACCATGGCAGCAGTCGAACA
This sequence comes from Schistocerca gregaria, assembly GCF_023897955.1. Classification (NCBI taxonomy): domain Eukaryota; kingdom Metazoa; phylum Arthropoda; class Insecta; order Orthoptera; family Acrididae; genus Schistocerca; species Schistocerca gregaria. The sequence continues at coordinate 570,615,206 of NC_064923.1, forward strand.
TTTTCTGTATCCAGAAAGGCCCGTACAGGATCTGCAACGTGCGGTTGTGCATTATCCTACTGAAATGTAGCGTTTCGCAGGGATCGAATGAAGGGTAGTCACGGGTCGTAACACATCTGAAATGCAACGTCCACTGTTTAGAGTGCCGTCAATGCGAACAAGAGGTGACCGAGACGTGTAACCAATAGCACCCCATACCATCACGCCGGGTGATACGCCAGTATGGCGATGACGAATACACGCTTCTAATGTGCGTTCACCGCGATGTCGCCAAACACGGATGCGACCATCATGATGCTGTAAACAGAGCCTGGATTCATCCGAAAAAATGACGTTTTGCCATTCGTGCACCCAGGTTCGTCGTTGAGTACACCATCGCAGGCGCTCCTGTCTGTGATGCAGCTTCAAGGGTACCTGCAGCCATGGTCTGCGACTTGATAGCCCTCACTGCTGCAAACATCGTCAAACTGTTCGTGCAGATGGTTGTTGTCTTGCAAACGTCCCCATCTGTTGACTCAGGGCTGCACGATCCGTTACAGCCATGCGGATAAGAAGCCTGTCATCTCGACTGCTAGTGATACGAGGCCGTTGGTATCCAGCACGGCGTTGCGTATTACCCACCGATCCCATATTCTGCTAACAGTCTTTGGATCTCGACCAATGCGAGCAGCAATGTCGCGATACGATAAACCGCAATCGCAATAGGCTACAATCCGACCTTTATCAAAGGCAGAAACGTGATGGTACGCATTTCTCTTCCTTACACGAGGCATCACAACAACGTTTCACCAAGCAACGCCGGTCAACTGCTGTTTGTGTACTAGAAATCTGTTGGAAACTTTCCTCATGGCAGCACGTAGGTGTCGCCACCGGCGCCAACCTTGTGTGAATGCTCTGAAAAGCTAATCATTTGCATGTTACAGCATCATCTTCCTGTCGGTTAAACTTCGTGTCTGTAGCATGTCATCCTCGTGGTGTAGCAATTTTAATGGCCAGTAGTGTATATATCTTGTACTTCTTTTTTAATAAATGATTATTATTTGTTATTGTGTTGCCTGTCGTATATGTCACGGTAGTATTCTCTCAGTAACGACAGTTCAGTTGCAATCTTGCAAGCACGCCACCAGAACAGATCCGGCTGGGGTGGCCGAGCGGTTCTAGGCGCTACAGTCTGGAACTGCGCGACCGCTACGGTCGTAGGTTCGTATCCTGCCTCGGGCATGGATGTGTGTGGTGTCCTTAGGTTAGTTAGGTTTAAGTAGTTCTAAGTGCTAGGGGACTGATGACCTTAGAAGTTAAGTACCATAGTGCTCAGAGCCATTTGAACTAGAACAGAGCAGCTGGTTTTATGTGACCTCCTGCTAGCTTTAATATTCTGCGCCAGAACTGTCTAGTATATACGACAATTATAATGATGGTGACGATCTGTGCTGGTTTGGTGATCATGTATGCCTTTGAAGTTTGGGCGACTGTGACCTTCAGTTGTACACTCTGTTTCAATGGGAGCTACATTCACCGAGCGTCTGTCTGTAGTCGTGGTAACAAGTGCTGTCGCGACCTCGCACTGGAACGCTAACGCGAGGCCTGCCGAGGTGTGAAATGCAGCCCGCACGACACGCCTTTGTGCCGCTCAACACCAACCAGCCGAGTCTGATTCGAGCCGTGGGTTAGTGATATGCACATATGCAGATGGCCTTAGTATCGTGCACACGAGGTATAATTGGAAAGTGCATCGGCGGAGCTGTCATTTTTAGTGGGGTGATTCATTTGAAAAGGTTTCCGATGTCATTATGGCCGTACGACGGGAATTAACAGCCTTTGAACGTGGAATGATTGTTGACGATCTATGGATGGACATCATTACGGAATTCAATATTCCAAGATTCACAGGGTCAAGAGTGCGCCGAGAATAAAAAATTTCAGCCATTACCTCTCACCACAGGCAATGCTGTGGCCAACGGCCTTCACTGAACGACCGGGAGCAGCCTTATTTGCGTACAGTTGTCAGTGCTAACAGACAAGCAACACTGCATGAAATAACCATAGAAGTCATGGGGGGGCGTGCGACGAACGTATTCGACGGACAGTGCGGCGAATTTTTTCCGTTAATGGGCTATGGTAGCAGATGTCTGAGCGAATGCATTTGCTAAAAGCACGACATCATCTGCTGCACCTCTCTTGGACTCGTGGGCACATTGGCTGGACCTAGAGGACTGAAAAACCGTGCTCTGGTCAGATGAGTCCAGATTTCAGTTGGTAACAGCTGAGGTAGAGCTTGAGTGTGGCACAGACCTCACGAAACAATGGACCCAGGTTGTCAACATAGCACTGTGCAAGCTGGAAGTGGCTCCATAATGGTATCGGCTGTGTTTACATGGAATGGACTGGGTCCTTTGGTCCAGCGCCAGTGATCACTGACTGGAAATGGGTGTTTTCGGATACTTGGAGACCATTTTCAGCCATTCATCGAGTTTATGTTCCCAAAAAACGATACATTTTTATGAATGACAATGGTCTTGCTGCACTACGCCAGGCGAAAGTTGGTCCGACACAATAGATGATAAAACCTTCTTGGGTGGAGGGCGGCGGGAGGGGGGGGGGGGGGTGTTCCCAGCGGTCTGCAGGATGCACTGGTAACTCATTTGCTATCTTGAATATTCGTGCGACATTACACCATATCTACAACCACATCTAAAGCCTCCATTCAACATTATGGAGTTTGGTGAAGAGCACTTCTGGTCGCACAGCCATCTTTCCCTTCCTTGTTCTATATTGTTTGACTCTTCCGGGAACGTATGCTCCCGGAATTTTAACAGTAAACCACATCGTAATGCAGAACACCTCTTTTTCAGCATCTGCCACTGGACGTGGCTGACCGTCTTCTGATGCTTTCGCTCTTACTAAATAGACCTGTAACGATACGCGCTGCTGTTATTTGGATTTTCCCTGTCTCCTCTATCAGTTCCATTTGGCATGGATCCTTGACTGACGAGCAATATTCACGTATTTGGTGAACGAGTGTCTTATAAGCCGAACTAGTGTCTTGTAAACTACTTGGTTTGTGGGTGAACTTCACTTCCTGAGGAATGAATCTCAGTTTGGTCTCTACCGTACCTGTGATTAATTGTAAATGGTTGTTCCCCTCAAACCACTCAGCTTACAGTTCTAGATATTTCATGAATTTGACTTCTTCTAGTGAATGTTCCACAGTTGTGCAATCGGACGCTAATGGTTCTTTCTGCCTATTTATGTAAATGTACACTACTGGCCATTAAAATTGCTACACCACGAAGGCGACGTGCTACAGACGCGAAATTTAACCGACAGGAAGAAGATGCTGTGACATGCAAATGGTTAGCTCTTCAGAGCATTCACTTTAGGTTGGCACCGGTGGCGACACCTAAAACGTGCTGACATGAGGAAAGTTTACAATCGATTTCTCAAACACAAACAGCACTTGACCAGCGTTGCCTGATCAAACGTTGTTGTGATGCGGTTCATCGTATCGCGACTTTGCTGTTCGCGTTGGTCGACACCCAATGACTGTTAGCAGAATATGCAATCGGTGGGTAATAAGGAACGTCGTGCTGGATCCCAACGGCCTCGTATCACTAGCAGTCGAGATGACAGGCTTCTTATCCGCATGGCTGTAACGGATCGTGCAGCCCAGAGTCAACAGATGGGGACGTTTGCCACACAACAACCATCTGCACGAACAGTTCGACGACGCTTGCAGCAGCATGGACAATCAGCTCGGAGACCATGGCTGCGGTTACCCTTGACGCTGCATCACAGACAGCAGCGCCTGCGATGGTGTGCTTAATGACGAACCTGGGTGCACGTATGGCAAAACGTCATTTTTTCTGATGAATCCAGGTTCTGTTTACAGCATCATAATGGTCGCATCCGTGTTTGGCGACATCGCGGTGAACGCACATTGCAAGCATGTATTCGTCATCGCCATACTGGCGTATCACCCGACGTGATGGTATGGGGTGCCATTGGTTACACGTCTCGGTCACCTCTTGTTCCCCCTGACAGCACTTTGAACAGTGGACGTTACATTTTAGATGTGTTACGACCCGTGTCTCTACCCTTCATTCGATCCCTGCGAAAACCTAAATTTCAGCAGGATAATGCACGGCCGCATGTTGCCGGTCCTGTACGGGCCTTTCTGGATACAGAAAATGTTCGACTGTTGCCATGGCCAGCACATTCTCCAGATCTCTGACCAACTGAAAACGTCTGGTCAATGGTGACCGAGCAACTGGCTCGTCACAATACGCCAGTACTACTCTTGATGAACTGTGGTATCGTGTTGAAGCTGCATGGGCAGCTGTACCTGCACACGCCATCCAAGCTGTGTTTGACTCAATGCCCAGGCGTATCAAGGCCGTTATTACGGCCAGAGGTGTTTGTTCTAGGTACTGATTTATGCACCCAAACTGCGTGAAATTGTAATCACATGTCAGTTGTAGTATAATACATTTGTCCAATGAATACCCGTTTATCATCTGCATTTCTTCTTGGTGTAGGAATTTTAATGGCCAGTAGTGTATTATATCTGTTTATGTTGAGGGCCAGGTGCCAATCACTACACCACGGTCGATCCTCTGCAGGTCATCCTGCATTTCGCTGCAGTTTTCTAGCGTCATTATTTCTCTGTAAACAACTGTATCAAGTAGGTGATTTATACAGGGTGGTGAGAAACAGACTGGAGTGCTTGTAAAGGTGTTGCGGGTTAGGCTGTGCTCAGAAATGATTGTAAAGAGTTCAAAGATAATTAGCACTGAAGTTAGCCAATCAGGCCGTCGTGAGCGCAAATGTAAGCGGCCTGCCAGATACAATTAGTGTCAGTTGTTCCCATTACGTAGATGTAGCGCACGGGACTGCTCAGCCTTTGAATCAGATTCGGTTCTTATTATCGTCCCATGTCCAATTTGTGTATTGCTCTCTTGGTCGGTTTTGGGAAACCAAATGAAGATTTTCGGTTGCAGGTCCTGTACTGGTCTTTATGGATACAGAAAATGTTCGACTGCTGCCTTGGCCAGCACATTCCCCAGATATCTCACCAATTGAAAACGTCTGGTCAATGATGGCCGAGCAACTCGCTCGTCACAATACGCCAGTCACTACTCTTGATGAACTGTGGTATCGTGTTGAAGCTGCATGGGCAGCTGTACGGGTCTTTCTGGGTACTGGAGGACCGCTTGAATGTGCGCTAGCAACAGCCTGAAATGTTTCCTGAGTGCCTAGTAAACGTGTCTACGAATGATTTCGCCACCACGGCTTACTAAAACAGATTGTGCTGAGTAGCTGGACCTAGAGATATTGGACCTAGAAAAAGTAAATCTCTTTCCTCAATTTTTAAGTTGAGTGAGCTGTTTCACGACGTCCTGACTGCATATGAAAAAACGCATTAGAACTGGAGTTTTGAAGATACTTTGTAGTATCATATGATTAGCGAAATGTAAACAGTATTTCTTCCGATATTTTAAAACATCGAATAGTAAAATGTCTATATCCGTATTTTTTAATACCTTCTCGTAACTGCGTTATAAAGATGGCAAATCCTTACCATTACGGGCACACTGCAGTAGTTGGCAGCCATGTTGTAGTACGGGAAGAAGACCGATACAACTACGGTCCAAGGATCAGGTGAGGTTATTTTAATCTGATAGTAGAGAAGGCGGTAACAGGCAGAACACAATGCTTTCACAATCTCTGCATAGTTAAGTCTACAAAGTTTCAACGTATTCCTTCCCACGAAGCTTCTCCCGTATTTTCCCAGGAATGCGAGAGATGTGTTTTTTTTTTTAATTTTAGTTCTCTTTTCAGTCAAACACGGTGCCACGTGCACTGCTGCGGGACAGCTTCTGGCGGGTCCCGAGGTTCTGACGTCGCGGAGCGTCGGAAGAAATGGCGCTCGCGACTGGTAATGGATTCAATTTCGTGAGGCAATTTTGTCATTGGCCCGTATCAGCGCCGGGTTCCAGGAGGTGGTGGGAGGGGGAGGACAGAGATGGATGGGAGAGGTAACAGGGAAGGGGGTTGGGAGGGGAGGGAGGCAGCATCACAGATTGGGGCGGCGCGTGGCGTAATAGAACGCATAGCAGCTCCTCTGGCGGCAGCGATCGGCGACAGCTGTTGGCGTGTCGAGGCGCGAGGTGCGGAGGGAAACTGGAATGCCAAAGGCAACAGCCAGGGCGAGACAGTGGCTCCGGCAGTAATGGCAGAGCTGTCAGAGGAGGCTCACGGGCGACGCGGTCGCCTACGACAAGATGGCAACGTCACGAGATATTGCGAAGTGAAACTTTCACTTACTTGTTTGGAGTTACTTCGCCCTCACATTCAAAACGAAGACACAAGTACGCCAAAATATATTCTCTTCTATTTACGTCTCTAATGACACGTTTACAAGTATCACGACGAGGAAACATATAGGCCACATCGTCCGTGTAAAAACTGGAGAACTTCGATCTCTTTTTATTTCATTGCAGTGACACCTCTACCATTTTGGTAATTGCCAGTGCTGTTTCGTATTTATCCTTGTTCGTAGTTTCCACAACTGTTGAAACTCACTATACAATGAGATCAAATTGCAAGAAAACTATTTTTCACTATACGTATCAGGCGAAACATCGACACAAACAATGTCCACCATCTTGTTAGACTTTCCATCAATCAAAATTTCTCGTAAATACTTCAAACTCGACCTGTGTTTGACAAACACGTCAAATAGAACCGTGTACGGTCAAATGTGTGACAAGCACAGTAAAGTTTGACAAAACGTTAGATCGTGATCGGGAACCTTTAGTTCTTTCGTCAGGGTGGAAAGACGGTTGTATTCTGTACCGCCTCATTCCATGATCAGTTAACTTTGAGACTTACGAGACATCACAGAAGCACAAACAAAATCGAAATAAAATAATTATATCCGTGAGACTTTTTAAAAATATAAACTCTTCTGTTTTGGCATTTCGTACAGCGTTATTAAGCTAAATACGCCGGTCATTCTTACGGACAAGATTAGTACGCTCAAATTAAAAAAAAAGCTCTCGATAACTAATCACACTTTAATGCATTTGTTAATTATCGGAAGCGATACAGATTGAAATGGGTTTGAAATGAATTTTTTCCAGTAGAATGTTATCACTTTACGAGTGTAATGCCATAATGTTAATGCACAGCGTAATAAGTTCTGATTACACACTTAGTGCTCCAGCGTACCAATCATAATTTAACACCTAATTTACAGCGCCAGAAAACGCTTTTATGCTCTCGCTACAGAAGCATTAGGTAAACAGCTCAGTGAAATTTTGTTGGTTCCGTATGACACACAAAAAACAAAACACTGAACTATAAACGATTTTGATCCCAAAGGCATGACGTACAGCTCTGTATTAAAAAAGGGAAAGCAAAGACTGAGACAGGGAATTCTGGCTTGAAAAACTATGTTTCTTAATTTATAATTGACGGTATCCGTCCCTAACCGCGAAACGCCCCTAATAATATCAGCATCTCCTCCTCTCCCTGCCTCTGTTCATCTCCTCTTCCCCTTTCCGTCTCCTTCTCCCCTTCTCGCTGTCCATTTCCTACTCTCTCTCTGTCGATCTCCTCCTCTTTCCTTCTTCTGTCCATCACCTCCTCCTCCTCCTCTTCTCCTTCTGTCCATCTCTTACTCCCCCTCTATCTTCTTCTCCACCATCTTTGTACCTCTCCTCCTCTCCTATCACACTTTCTGCCCATTTTCCATTCCTCCTCTCCCTGTCCATCACCTCCTCTTCCTCCTCATCTCGTCATTCTCTCTCTTTGTCTGTCTCCTTCTGCCCTCTTCTCTCCCCGTGATATCAATCACCCCAATAGAAGATTACCCACTCTTACCCTAACAATAGGTATTTCCAGATAGAAAGTAATATGTGTAACCAGTGCTTCAGCAGGTATGTAACATACATACTGTACTTACATCCACTTTTACACGGTCCAGTCACATTGTGACCGTCGCTAATGTTCGACGTCAACATGCAATAACAGTCACAGGCGACATGTGGCAGCGTGTCGGGGGGATGAGGAAAACAGTGCAGTCGTCGTCGAAATGCGGGAACAAGCGATTTATCTGACTGATATCAGCATTATCGTTGGTTGTCAAGGGCCAGTTGTTGAAGCATTTCCGAAACAAATAAGTTTGTAAACTGTTTGTGTGCCGCCATGTTTGTAGTATACCGAGCATGGCAAAATGGCGTTGTCCAAACCGCGGCCGAGGCAAATGTGGTGACCAAGGGGCCGTATATGACAGGGATGAGCGACGGCTGCGGAGATGGGTACGGGCGAATAGACGTGGGACTGTTCAGCTACTGACCACCCAGATGAACCAAGGGGTTGCCAACACTGTGTCGTTAGCGACCGTTCAGCGAGCGTTGATGCGTATGGGCTTCCGCAGCAGGCGCCTCTTTCAAGCACCCATGCCGACTGTTGTTCGTCGGCGTTGAAGGCTGGAATTTGCACGCCAATACTGCAACTGCACGTCCACTGAGTATGCACCATCTGACACATAGCCGTTGGCGTTTACTGTGTGAAAACTCGAAAAGAAAACACGCTGCAAAAACGTTATTGTCCGGGGAATGTTTTCGTGGCGTTCCCTGTGTGATCTCGTCATTCTGGAAGGCGCAATGGATCACCACAAGGATGCATCTATCCTCGGGGACCGTGTCCACACTTACATGCAGTTTGTTTTTCCTCGGTAATATGGCATCTACTAGGACAATGCAACGTGTCACACAGCTCACACTGTACGCCCGTGGTTCGAAGAGCCCCGGGGTGAGTTTACCGTGCTTCCCTGGACAGCAGACTCCCCGGATTTAATCGGGAAACTGTGAGACCACCTCGATCGTGCTGTTCACGCCATGGATCCTCACCGACATACTTAGCGCTGCTGGACTCGCATCCCTGTCGGTACCTCCCCAGAGTAGCAACTGTCGGCGCTGTCGGGCATCTGACAGGTGACTGGTGTATAATTATGTATGGATAATGAGACGAGCGACTCCTACGAAGAGGTAGATTACGTTGGTAGCTCCACTTGTGGTGTCGTTGTTACAAAATTTGCTTTCAGGTACTGAGTTTACATGCTTAGCTGCGTCTTGTTTCTGCCTTTTAGGACATCGTCTTACGCACGATTTCTGTACGACATTTCGTCTCCAGTTGTGAGAGATCGTCAGAGTCTAACTTGAAACATGTCTAACTTACCTGGTTCGAAAATCGAGTAGTGGAAAATTTTACAAATTACCATAGAAAGTACAATTATGATCTCATCTACATGTATTTCGGTTGGTCTAGCAACCACTACCTCTAAAGTAGTTCGATGTTTTCTGTTTTCGCAGCAGTTTAGATATTCCCTCGGATTTTTCCGCAACAGCATCCGTGTATAAAATTTTCTCAGTGAATCAACATGGATTCCGGAAACAGCGATCGTGTGAGACCCAACTCGCTTTATTTGTTCATGAGACCCAGAAAATAATTAGATGCAGGCTACTAGGTAGATGCTATTTTCCTTGACTTCCGGAAGGCGTTCGATACAGTTCCGCACTGTCGCCTGATAAACAAAGTAAGAGCCTACGGAATATCAGACCAGGTGTGTGGCTGGATTGAAGAGTTTTTAGCAAACAGAACACAGCATGTTGTTATCAATGGAGATACGTCTACAGACGTTAAAGTAATCTCTGGCGTGCCACAGGGGAGTGTTATGGACCATTGCTTTTTACAATATATATAAATGACCTAGTAGATAGTGTCGGAAGTTCCATGCGGCTTTTCGCGGATGATGCTGTAGTATACAGAGAAGATGCAGCATTAGAAAATTGTAGCGAAATGCAGGAAGTTCTGCAGCGGATAGGCACCTGGTGCAGGGAGTGGCAACTGACCCTTAAGATAGACAAATGTAATGTATTGTGAATACATAGAAAGAAGGATCCTTTATTGTATGATTATATGATAGCAGTTACTTCTGTAAAATATTGGGGAGTATGCGTGCGGAACGATTTGAAGTGGAATGATCGTATAAAATTAATTGTTGGTAAGGCGGGTACCAGGTTGAGATTCATTGGGAGTGTCCTTAGAAAATGTAGTCTATCAACAAAGGAGGTGGCTTACAAAACACTCGCTCGACCTATACTTGAGTATTGCTCATCAATGTGGGATCCATACCAGGACAGTGGCACGTAAAGTGCCCTCCGCCACACGCCGTTGGGTGGCTTGCGGAGTATAAATGTAGATGTAGATGTAGACGTCGTATCGGCCAAGACTCACGCTTTGGAAGACGAGACACGCATCGTCATCATTAGGATCTAACTGACTGCAGGTCTTTTGTGGTACACTCCGATTAAAATAGCATTTTGATTGACGGAGCAGAAAGTTGAGTGGCACGAGATAGCTGCCAATCAATAGTAGACCTTTGTCGAGCACCACGTGCTTCCTATGTTGCCTGTTCTGTAGATCTTTTCAGGCTGGTTACAAGAGTCGGAGGCAGGATAGCGAAACATAGAGTGAAACTGTTAGCTAGATCAGGACCTTCTCTTTTGGCTGAAACGATCCTCCAGCCTGAGACTCTGGAAGGCACAATGGGTCATTATAAGTATGCATTTTATAATACTAGTTCCATGAGTTTCAGTCCTGCAAGGTATGCCGGAGAACGTCAGGTAACTTCGGAAGGTAGGAGATGAGGTACTGGTGGAAGCGCTGTGAGAGCTTCAAAAATGGTTCAAATGGCTCTGAGCAATATGGGACTTAACATCTGAGGTCATCAGTCCCCTAGATTTAGAACTACTTAAACCTAACTAACCTAAGGACATCATACACATCCATGCCTGAGGCAGGATTCGATCCTGCGACGTAGCAGCAGCGCGGTTCCGGACTGAAGCTCCTAGAACTGCTCGGTCACAGCGGCCGGTGCTGTGAGAGCGGGTGATTATTTGTGCCTGTATAGCTGAGTCAGCAGAGGACAAGGCCATGAACAGGGAAGGGTCTCAGCATCTAGTTCCGATCTGACATAGAGTTTAAATCTGGCAGAAGCTTTGAAATCGGTGCACATTCCACTCCAGAGTGAAAATTCATTCTGGAAAAAACATGAGTGCTTTACGATGGTAGTTTGAAAAGTACGGTAAAAAAGCAAGAAAAAATGCTTTTCTCTTAAATATCTCACCTTACTTCTCGGTATAATCTTCTTCGAGGGAGTATCGTGCAGTTTCTTCTTCTTCTTTTTTTTTTTTGAAAAAACATGAGTGCTTTACGATGGTGGTTTGAAAAGTACGGTAAAAAAGCAAGAAAAAATGCTTGTCTCTTAAATATCTCACCTTACTTCTCGGTATAATCTTCTTTGAGGGAGTATCGTGCAGTTTCTTCTTCTTTTTTTTTTAAGTTTATGACAAACTGCAAAACACTCGTTGGCTGCAACTATCACTTCCTAATTTGATGAAAATTTATTTCCAGCGAGCCAAAGTTTCAAGTTAGGGAACAGGATGAAGTCACTTCGGTACTAAGTCTAGTGAACACGGTGGCTGAGGAACCAACTCAAAGACCAGTTGATGCACTTTCGCGATTGTTATGGCTGATGTATGGATGGTACATCATTCTGGTGAAAGAGCACTTTCTGCCAAACTTGGTCTTTTTTCAGACAACAATGAAGCATAATAGGATCCAGTTATAGATCCGCCTTTTTCCAAGTAATTGTTTGGGAGTCCCAAAACATACCGGCCATTACCTTACCAGTTGACAAAATGGTCTTTGCCTTCTTCAGTGCACTTTGAAAAGCCTTTGTCCATTGTTTTGCCTGCTATTTTGACTCTGGTGTGTACTGATGGCTCAATATTTCATCAATAGTGGCAAATCGAAGCAAAAAGTCTTACTGATTGCGATTAAACACCGCCAGAAATTTTGTTGAAATGTTGTACCGTATGCGCTTTTGGTGGACTGTGAGCAATCCGGCACCTACCACTCATAATCACTCTTTATAATCAAATCTCCTTGCAGGGTATTATGCACTCGCTCAGTTGAGATGCCAACAGTGCCAGAAATCTCACGAATTTTTATTTAGCGGTCTGATTATCAAATCATGGATTTTGTCAGTTTTTTCCTTTGTGGTGACCTCATTTGGACGGCCAGAACATACTTCGTCTTCGGCGCTTGTCCGACCACTTTAAATTCATTAATCCAAAAGCAAATGGTCTTCAACTATGTGCAGAGTCCGAATGAACTTCATCCAATTCTGTTTTGATTTGGACGTAGCCAACCCTTCAAATGCAAATGTTTAATAACAGCACGAAACTCAGTTTTCTCCACTTTCAAAAGCATCCAACACACTTCTCAATTAAGATCACTCTCGGCAATGAAACATGCACACCGTTGAAATTCTGTATACCACCCCTGGAATAATCAAGTTAACCACCACGAAGAACCAACAAAAATGTTGCATTTTTCATGGAAATTTACCAGACATATCAAACCACCCTCGTATATCAGTCACATGAGCATGTGACATGGCGGAAATTTGTAGAGTTATCTGGTACACACTGACATCACCTGAGGCGAGAAGTGACTTCGCCGGTGCACTGGCATCAACTAACATGCCTCGATGCAGTGCTTCAGCTGGGGACGTAAGTGGGCCAAAAGATTAATGACTCTCAGGAGTCATCAAGCTAATAGCAAGCAGCATTGCCTCTAGCGTTGAGAATGATCTAAATTCGGCGAGAGGAAGTCCACAAGTTGCTACAGGAATGCCTTAATCAGATGAATCTGCTCAGTGATAATTTGACGCCGTAGAGTTGCCAAATTGCGGGGATGTTTATTGTTACGTTTCGCGGGTTAGTCGAGATGCGATAGGATACCTAAATGTTCGTCTAACCAGGAACCGTATGTGAATGTGGCTGTTGCCATTTTGGTAAGCTTGGAGAGTCCACAGCTTGAGGATGTAGAAGATAGGGGAGCATTCATCGATAATGTTGAAATGAAGAACCTAAGTTCATGTCTATCGTAACATGAATAAGTGGGCACACTTCATGGTGCAAACAACCCTCCCAAAACATCGAAGAACCACCACTGGCCTGAACTACTTTACTCCAAACATTATGGGTAAAACACTTTTGAGCCTTCGTTCACCCGTCGCTTTTCATAACTTGAAGACAGGCAAACTTACAACTCACCGGATCACGTTAGACGCTTCAAGTCATCTGCTGGCCATTTTCTTTGGTGTTTGGCCCTTTGAATTTGTGCAGCTATGGTCTTTTGTGAAGTATCCAACTCAAAATGCCACGCAGTTGCCTTCAAAATGTTAACACAGAAACTGAATGAGATGGGATGGCGATCTGCGATCACCTCCAGGAGGAATTCCTGTCGGTTTTTGAAACCGACACTCGTCTCTGATCCCTGAATATTTTTACGACCTCTGCTCTTGTGATGTGTAACTTAGATACAAGTGGTGTCCCATTTCTTCTGGACGCTTTGGTTAGTCCATGCGGTACACCAACAAATCGGTCTAGCAGCCTCTCAGCTGGCATTGCAAGCGTGGGTGGACCCATTCCAGTGCTTCCTTCAAGGAAAAAGTGCCCGGCACGTCCGGGAATCGAACCCATGGCCTCCATGGACATCAGCTACGGAGGCGGACAGATTTGCATGAATGCAAGCCTCTATTTAATCAAAAGTGGGTACGTGATGACGAAGAATACTGTATTTGCTATTAATACTTCAGTAAATACTGGTCTGGGTTAAGTTAATATTTTTCTCTCACAGGCAGCAGTATGTTGTACACCCTCAACGAAAATGTCAGAATGAGCAGTATACGTGGCACTTCGTAGCCTTTTATTGGAAGACAACGCAAACATCGCTCCCACTACGACTTATTCCAGAATAGGAAGTAGAACTCCTACATTGCTCCCAGCACTCTTGAGTACGACACTGACTTTGACAACAGCGAAATTCAGGATACGAAGAAATGGGAGAGGATGAAATGTACACTACTGGCCATTAAAATTGCTACACCAAGAAGAAATGCAGATGATAAACGGGTATTCATTGGACAAATATATTATACTAGAACTGACATGTGACTACATTTTCACGCAATTTGGGTGCATAGATACTGAGAAATCAGTACCCAGAAAAACCACCTCTGGCCGTAATAATGGCCTTGATACGCCTGGGAATTGAGTCAAACAGAGCCTGGATGGCGTGTACAGGTACAGCTGCCCATGCAGCTTCAACACGATACCACAGTTCATCAAGAGTGGGGACTGGCGTATTGTGACGAGCCAGTTGCTCGGCCACCATTGAGCAGATGTTTTCAGTTGGTGAGAGATCTGGAGAATGTGCTCACCAGGGTAGCAGTCGAACATTTTCTGTATCCAGAAAGGCCCGTACAGGACCTGCAACATGCGATCGTGCATTATCTTGCTGAAATGTAGCGTTTCGCACGGATCGAATGAAGGGTAGAGCCACGGGTCGTAACACATCTGAAATGTAACGTCCACTGTTCAGTGTACCGTCAGTGTTAACAAGAGGTGACCGAGACGCGTAACCAATGGCATCCTATACCATCACGCCGGGTGATACTCCAGTAAGGCGATGCCGAATACACGCTTCCAATGTGCGTTCACCGCGATGTCGCCAAACAGGGATGCGACCATCATGATGCTGTAAACAGAACCTGGATTCATCCGAAAAAATGACGTTTTGCGATTCGTACACCCAGGTTCGTCGTTGAGTACACCATCGCAGGCGCTCCTGTCTGTGATGCAGCGTCAAGGGTAACCGCAGCCATGGTCTCCGAGATGCTAGTCAATGATGCCTGTCATCTCGGCTGTAAGTGATACGAGGCCGTTGGGATCCAGCATTGCGTTCCGTATTACCCTCCTGAACCCACGGATTTCATATTCTGCTAACAGTCATTGGATCTCGACCAACGCGAGTAGCAATGTTGCGATACGATAAACCGCAATCGCGATAGGCTACAATCAAAGTCGGAAACGTAATGCTACGCATTTCTCCTTCTTACACGTGGCATCACAAGAACGTTTCACCAGGCAACGCCGGTCGACTACTGTTTGTGTATGAATAATCGGTTGGAAACTTTTCTCATGTCGGCACGTTGTAGGTGTCGCCACCGGCACCAACCTTGTGTGAATGCCCTGAAAAGCTAATCATTTGCATATCACAGCATCTTCTTCCTGTCGGTTAAGTTTCGCGTCTGTAGCACGTTATCTTCGTGGTGTAGCAATTTTAATGGCCAGTAGTGTAAAAAATATGCCATGGGGAATCACATGCGATGTAATGGGGAAACTGCGACCCCTCCTTATAGTAAATGTCACCTATGAAATCCAAGTGTCGCAAGTAACGCTGTAGGCACGAGCGCGATCTCAGGACGCCTGAAGGTGCCCGTGGGGGATGAGGTCTTTCCGCGCCGACGCTGACGCCCGCGGGCGGCTCCGTGATTGGATCAGCTCGCTCGCCAATGACTTCTAAATTAGTTTATCCTGAGAAGGTTAGGGGTCGCTCGAGGTCCTCCGATAGCCGGCCAAGGCTGTCCTCTGTGCCGGAGGTCAGATGAAGCGACCTCCCCCCCTGCGGGGAATCTTCCAACACTAGCAAACAGTTTTTCACTTGCGGAAAGCCTCCGGGTAGGCGAGGCATTGTTAGCTGCCTCTTCCCCAGCTGGTTCGACACAAACATTATGACCTAACTGGAACAATCTTCTGCATGGAGAACAGCACGGGTTCAAGAAACAGTGATCAAGCAAAACTGAAGAGGCACTCTTCGAACATCCGTGGTGCCGTGAACAAACAAAGTTGATCCTGTGTTTCTAGGCTTTCAAACACCTTTTGTTCAGCACCACACTGACACTTTCTAAAGAAATAAGTTAGTTTGGGACAACTAACCAGGCTTGCGCCTGTATCTAGTCTACATTTTTCTGACGGTCAGAATGTATCATGGTATCCTGGACCGAGAGTTATCTACAGAAACCGAAGCAATGTATCGTGTGTCCCACAGCAGAGTAATTAGACCGCTGGTGTTCATGTTGTATTGGGTACTAAAACTTATTCTCGCTTTTTGTTGGTGACAAAGACAAATGTTTGAAATGGCTGTGAGCACTATGGGACTTAACATCTGAGGTCAACAGTCCCCTAGAACTTAGAGCTACTTAAACCTAACTAACCTAAGGACATCACACACATCCATGCAGGACTCGAATCTGCGACCGTAGCGGTCGTGCGGTTCCAGACTGAAGCACCTAGAACCGCTCGGCCATACCGGCCGGCCGGTGGCAAGACACATTTTTATTGTAATAGGCTGGTAATAAATTGTTTACTGAAAGAATTGTCCTTCGTTAGCTACAAACTTATCCCACTTTTTGGATAACAAATAATCCCGCGATAAAAAAATTTAGGTTCGTATGAGGTAATCCACTTAAGAAGACAATCATCGAGACTGTTGAACGAATTTGAGGTGTTGTTCATAAAAAGCCATGCTGCATGGACCGAAACAAACGGTAATCGGAAATGGCGATGTCTGATGAATGTGGCATATGGTGCGGTGGGGGGAGGGGGTTGGGGGGGGGGCAGAGTGACTTCTTTTGGCGGGGAGGGGGGGGGGAGGCAGGCATCGCATCAAAGTGCGTTCAAGGTTCAAGGTTTCCTTTTCTCTGTTTGCATGCGGTTTGGCACTGTCATGAAACAGTACGACTTCATCGTGTCTCTGAGCCTATTTCGGGCATTTGTCTTTTAGTGTACGATTCAAATTGGGTAACTGTGCAATATAAAATTTACGCTGTGCAACGGACTGTGTGCTGATATGAAACCTCCTGGCAGATTAAGACTGTGTGCCAGACCGAGACTCGACCTCGGGACCTTTATCTTTGGCGGGCAAGTGCTCTACGAACTGAGCTACCCAAAGAAGACCAACGAGCCGTCCTCACAGCTTTACTTCCGCCAGTACCTAGCGTCCTACCTTCCAGACTTCAGAGAATTTGGCCTGCGAAACTCGCGGGGCTAGTACACCTGGAATAAAATCATTGTCGCACAATCGTGGAAATCAATCACGTTGTTTCCGACAGAGCGTGTTCTCCACAAGCTGCCACTAGCAAACAACGATTTCCCCCTCCCCCCAGATTTGTTGAGATGAAAGAAAAATAGTAACAACTTACCTCAAATGTTTTGTAGGTAGAAAACCCGACATATTCAAGGCTCTAAATAGGTACGTTCTTTCCAACCAACTCGAAAGTCATACACACAGCTGAAAGGCCAAAGTTTTTACTGTTAAATGGGTGTCGCACTACTGCCCTCTCTTCGTCAACGTGGAGAACTAATTCAAGCTCCTAATGCAGTAATGACTCAGTCGAGAGTATTAGTCGCAATGCCAAACTTTTCACAAATGACGTAGTGTCCATGAGAAAACTTTGCGCCAACATATTGTTGCGCTATCCACTTACTTCTACACAAAATATCAGCCTCACGCAATAACTGGTATAGAGAAATGCAAAGTTGCGCATTTAACGAAAAGCAAAACCGTTGTATCCGGTGACTGCAGGCTTCATGATTCACAATTAGTCATGTCATAAAAGTATTTGGAAGTTGCAATATGTAGAGATAAGAAAAGGAACGATCTCACAGGCTCAATTATAGGTAATGGAAACGGCAGGCTACGATTCACTGATAGGGTAAACCTGCATTTTTCAAAAATTAATCTATAATGGCTGTGCCTGTGGGACCCAAATCAAGTCAGACTTCTCTAACGGTAGGTTACAGGTGTGAATGGTCCATATCTATGGTCAATCGAGGTGGTTTTAGAAGTCTACGGAAATCAATTGAATGTAGTGGTCCCCATAACAAAAAAAGCACTCCGTCTTCAGGCCACGAGTGGCCTACCGGGACCATCCGACCGCCGTGTCATCCTCGGTGGAGGATGCGAATAGGAGGGGCGTGGGGTCAGCACACCGCTCTCCCGGTCGCAAGATAGTATTCTTGACCGAAGCCGCTAGTATTCGGTCGAGTAGCTCCTCAATTGGCATCACGAGGCTGAGTGCACCCCGAAAATTGGCAACAGCGCATGGCGGCCAGGATGGTCACCCATCCAAGTGCCGACCACGCCCGACGGCGCTTAACTTCGGTGATCTCACTTGAACCGGTGTAGCCACTGCAGCAAGGCCGTTGCCGGTCCCCATAATAGCAAAAACTAATAGATGATTTACCTGGTTTCTTGTATAGGGGTCTTAAGATGGTGCCAATGAGGCACCGAAACTGGTTCAAAAATGGTTCAAATGGCTCTGAGCAGTATGGGACTTAACTGCTGAGGTCATCAGTCCCCTAGAACTTAGAACTACTTAAACCTAACGAACCTAAGGACATCACACACATCCATGCCCGAGGCAGGTTTCGAACCTGCGACCGTAGTGGTCGGTCGGTTCCAGACTGTAGCGCCAGAACCGCTCGGCCACTCCGGCCGGCACCGAAACTGGTAGTTAAATAAAGTGTTTAAATAAAATCACTGCTGAAGGTTTCTATCTTTTTCAAGAAATGTATTCGCAGTTGCGAATATGAACAACCATCAGTTGTTTAATGGAATGACTACAATGAAAATTTGTGTATAATTCGTAAAAAAACAGGTACTGCTATGTCGTATTTTCTTCAAGTCTTCAACCAGCCGCAGTTACACTCCATTTGCACAGGACGAAGTTAACACAGAATTCTGTATATCCAAGTGGAGATCGGAACCACCGTCTTCCCAAATGCGAGCCCGGTGTCTACATTATCACCTACACTCCGCAGGCCACCTTGCGGTTTGTATCTTACAGCTGCGCAAACTAGCTTGGTTAACACTTGACTTAAGGAAGAGAAGTGTGGAACGAAGACGGCCGCGCTAACATTTGGCGCCCGGTGCGTCCGCGTTTGCTACACAGCCGTCCGTCCCTGCTCTCGTGTGGCCACTATGGGGACAGATCTATAAGCGGTGACTCACACGCAGCAGAGCAGAGCCAGCCTCCAGGGCTGTCCAGTGGCAGGCACACACGCGCCAGCCGTCTTGCCGCGCTCTACCTGCTGATACAGTTCTGCTGAGGGAGAACTGTGCGAGACAGTGGGATGACCACACGTCGCGTAAATGTAAACACACTGCGCATGCCAGCCTTGGTTACAAAACGGATAATACAATGGATACAAGAAAATTAGAGAGCAGCAGCGCTAACGTCCGTCTGCTGCTGGTGGAAGCCAAGCTCCTCGCCATCTGCACGGCTTCACGAAAAACAACTTGGTACATCCATAGTTGAAATGGAGGACAGCGGGACGTCAGCTGGTATAAATTTACATTAAAAATTAAGAAATTCCTCCAGCTTTATTTAAGGTATCGATTTTATATTGGCAACTAGTTTCAACGTTGTAACAACATCTCCAGGCCCATGCACTTGTGGACGTCAACTGCGTGCGGCTGATACTGGTTAGTAACCACCTTCCACACGGAGCACGTCCGTATCTCACCGCTGACTTCTAGTATCAGCCGCACGCAGTTGACGTCAACAAGTGTATGGCCCTGAAGATGACGTTGTCACAACGTTGAAACTAATTGCCAAAATAAAATCGACACCTTAAATACAGCTGGAGGAATTTCTTCATTTTTAATATAAATTTATATCACCTGACGTCCCACTGTCCACCATTTCAACTATGGATGTACCAAGTGGTTACTAACCACCTTCCACACGGAGCACGTCCGTAGTATCAGCCGCACGCAGTTGACGTCAACATGTGTATGGGCCTGAAGATGACGTCACGGCGTTGAAACTAATTGCCAAAATAAAATCGACCCCTTAAATACAGCTGGAGGAATTTCTTAATTTTTAATATAAAAACAACTTGTGTCAAATGCAGCAGCCTCTGTTAATACACGACGTTTTGCAAATAACAGATGCAGGTGATCACGTAGGTTCAGTCTTCTTACATTCCTGGAAGACGTTCGACTCTATTACTTTCTCAACTCTGCATCTACACCATTGCTCCACACCCCGTCTCACGGTGTGCGATGGAGGGTACTTTATCTTAAAATCTGAGGTCATCATCAGTCGCCTAGAACTTAAAACTACTTAAACCTAACTAACCTAAGGACATCACACACATCCATGCCCGAGGCTGGATTCGAACCTGCGACCGTAGCGGTAGCGCCGTTCCAGACAGCAGCGCGTAGAAAAGCTCGGCAACTGCGGCCAGCAAAGAACAGTTCTTACAATTTTCTAAGCAGTGTCTCGTGAGATGTACGGCGTCTGTCGTCGACTGTGGAGTAATTAGGATTTTCCAGTGTTTCTATTAAAGTCTCTCGCCTGGCCTAGCACTTGTTTGTATACGCTCGATCTCCCTTGTCAGTGTGACGTGATATGAGTTCGATACACTTTAACGGCATTGAAGTATGGGCCCTATAGGCTGCAATTTCCCAGTACCATATCCCTACTTTTAATAGTTCCCTTTCGGGATCCATTGTTTGTAAAAACTGAACTAGATTCCCACATTTTCCTCCGTCTTTTACGCTTCATATGCTTAATCAGTTTATGCTACTAACATTTTCGATTCTTATTTTACGTCACTTGACACTTCTCTGAAATCTGCATTTCTTGATTCTTGTTTACCAAAAATGGTTCAAATGGCTCTGAGCACTATGAGACTTAACATCTGAGGTCATCAGTCCC
Source organism: Schistocerca gregaria (assembly GCF_023897955.1). Taxonomy (NCBI): domain Eukaryota; kingdom Metazoa; phylum Arthropoda; class Insecta; order Orthoptera; family Acrididae; genus Schistocerca; species Schistocerca gregaria. Next base: position 570,635,913 of record NC_064923.1, read on the forward strand.
CTAGAACTTAAAACTACTTAAGCCTAACTAACCTAAGGACTTCAAACACATCCATGCCCGAGGCAGGATTCGAACCTGCTACCGTAGCGGTCTCGCAGTTCCAGACTGAAGCACCTAGAACCGCTCGGCCACCTCGGCCGGCGATTCTTGTTTACCGTTCATTATTCACTTCCGTATAATAGTATTAGCAGAGCAACAATCAAGTAAGACTTTTAATCGCGTATATTTTTATTTTGTTTTTCGCAAATTTCCTCATGTTCAACAGATATTACTAATCTTCTTCACTTTATTCCTTACTGTTAGCATTTTAAGCTACTTTTCAACACAGGTACCGTTTATGGCAGTGCAGTACATTTCTTATCATACAAGGTTGTAATTTCGCTACTTGAGAGGGTCCCCTGAAATACGAGTGGTAGTAGGTCGTTGTAACTTTCTGGAATCATTTGTAAGGGCTAGCAGAAGAGAAATAACGAATAAACCATCGAAAGAAACACATTTTAATTTCCACATGAGATGGTAACATTTGTTAATTTGCGTACCAGGTTTATGTTTCGTGTTGTAAATGTTGCTGACTGTGATGGCCGTCGGCATCCAAGACAGCCTGCAACCGCACTACAGATACCATTTCACAATTGTTCGTAGTACTTTTCGAACAGTGGACCATGGAATGTTCAGCTGTCATGACGCAGCTCGTGCACTGCTTGAAGATCGCAAATTCCGTCAAGCATTCACAGCATTCTACAACAACTTGTGGCGCAACTGGTCGCCGGCCACTCCCAAGAACAATTCCCGAATGACTAGTGAATTCGAACTTCCGAATTATGTTCTTCAACCCCAGTGCGTAAAGAGAGGATCTTTCCGTATTGCTTTAATGCGTCTACACTTGCGAAGAACAGCTGCATTATGCTGTCGTTTTGATAAAACAGCTTTATAAGGAAAGCCATGCTCACCAGTGTTGACTGATACCTGCGATTCAACCATACGTCGCCGTTACAGTACGGGCGTCAAACAGCAAGTCATGACAGCAACATTACTAACAACGCAAATCCTGCAGCACACAGTCAGAACATCATTCCTATGAAGTTGGTTACCCATACGATAAATAGTTTTCGTCTACACTGGCTCAAGTGGCGAAGATTTAATATTATAACCATCCTGTGCATACCTTTAGAATGCATTAAGAACTTCCTGGGAAACGTTTCCAGCATTAAAATTCCCATTCCACACTTCCTAGCTCATCACCGTCCATTCTGGCACTCAAAGAATATACCAAAGCAGTGGAAATAATAGGTGCATTGCAGGAAGTTTGGCAAGTCGCAAAAGGTAACAAAATCCAGTCTGCACCACTCAGTCTGCAGGGCGGACGTTATGGCCGGACGCGCCCTTTTATCACGTGTCAATAACGGGAAAGTGCTCATAAAACAGGACTGCTCTGATAAGGGCGCAGGTAACGGAAGGGCGGCCATAAAACGGCACAGAGGGGGGACGTAGATGGCACAGACAGTGGCGACACACGCGGGCTTGTGCCGAACTAACCTGTCTGTCGCATTCCGGCAGGTGGCCGCCACAGTATTGTCATCGGTAACAAGTCGAAGGTAATCAGTTTTGGAAATACAGTCTTTATATAATTTTATTGGCATCTGATCTGCATTTTTTGCAGGCAGCTTTGAATTTAAACAACAGTACATCTTATGAGTACCATAAAAAATGTGAATTCATATGGCATTCCTTCGAGTCCTCATAGTGGGCTGTTAGCATCTGTTTGCATATTCTTGTTCTTAACCCACTCGTACTAGGGTAAGGACACCTACAGTTTAACGTAAACTCCGTAACACATGTCAACCCTGGCATCACATCATTAACAGGTGACGGTTAGCGCAAAAGCAGACTGAAAATTCCGGTGTCTGACCGGTATTTGATACTGCGACCTTAAGGTCTACACGCTAGCACTTTACCACTAGGCCACCAATCCTGGCCATGATTACAGTAGATTTATGTTCGTAGATACACTGTCCCGTCACATTAATGTGACCATCTGTCGAAAGCCTGAATAACCATCTTCTGCAGCGCGAACCACTACGAGACGTGCAGGAAGACAGTCAGTGGCGGTTTGGAAAATACCGACCACGTTGTGGATCCATGTTGACTGGTAAGCTGCGATAGGTTTCTCGGTTGAGCATCCGTGGTGTTAACAGCCCGATCTAGGTGGTCCCACAGATGGCTTTAAATCTGGGGAGTCTGGAGGACATGGGAGTACGGTAAACTCATCCTAGTGCTCTTCGTAACCACGCACGCAGACTGTGAGCTGTGTGTGTTGTCCTGCTGGTAGATGCTATCGTATCAGGGAAAAACAAACTGCTTGTATGAGCGGACATGGTCCCGAAAGATAGATGCATACTTGCGTTGATCCAGTGTGCCTTCCAGTATGACGAGATCACTCAGGGAAGGCCACGAAATCATTACCCCTCCTCCGGCCTCGACGATTGTTGCAGGTTGTTTGGTTTCAGACGTTTCACGACGTACGCGCTAAAGGCCATCTGTCCGATGGAGCAGGAAACGTGATTCGTCTGAAAAGGCCAAGTGTCACCCCGCAGCTGACGTGAAGTTGCGGTATTGGCGTGCAAAGTACACCCTTCGTCGGTAAACATGGGTGCATAAACCAGGCGTCTGCTGCGGAATCCCACACATAGAAACGTTCGCTGAACGCTCGTCAACGATACATTCTTGGTAGCACCTTGGTTCATCTGGGTGGTTAGTTGCCCAACAACCACACTGCTACAACCCATACAGCCCCGCAGCCATCCTTCACACCTGTCATCTATGGCTCGAGGGGCACCACGGTTGCCTCTGCATCAACTTTGGATAGCGCCACTTTGACATGCCTGGCACAGATTAACCACATCAGCACGCGAACAGTTTACAAACGTAGCCGTTTCGGAAATCCTGCCACTCTTGACTCGAAAACTAACGATCATATCATTTTTGGACGACAGATAAATCGCTCCGCTGTCGGCTATCTTTGGTAGTGTTCTTGAGCCGTCTGCTTGAGGGCGCTGACACAGAGCGAGTTACACTGAAGAGCCAAAGAAACTGGTACACTTGCTTAGCATCTTGTAATGCCTCCGCGAGCACACAGAAGCGCCGCAATACGACATGACATGGACTGGATTAATGTCTGAAGTAGTGCTGGAGAGAATTGATACCATGAGTTCTGCAGGGATGTCCATAAATCCGTAAGAGTACGAGGGGGTGGAGATCTCTTCTGAACAGCAAGGAATCCCAGCTATGCTCAATAATGTTCATGTCTGGGGAGTTTGGTGACCAGTGGAAGTGTTTAAACTCAGAAGAGTGTTCCTGGAGCCAACCTGCAGCAGTTCAGGACGTGTGGGGTGTCGCATTGTCCTGCTGGAATTGGCCAAGTCCGTCGCAACGCACAATGGACACGAATGGCTGCAGCTGATCAGACAGGATGCTTACGTACGTGTCGACTGTCAGAGTCGTATTTAGACGTACCAAGTGTCCCATATCACTCCAACTACACACGCCCCACATTACAGAGCCTCCACCAGCTTGAACAATACACTGCTGACATACGGGTTCCATGGATTCATGAGCTTGGTCTCCATACCCGCCCGCTCCATACAATTTGAAACGAGACTCGTTCGACCAGGCAACATATTTCCAGTCATCAAAAGTCCATTGTCGATGTTGGCGGGCCCAGGTGAGGTGTAAATCTTTATGTCGTGCAGTCATCAAGGGTACACGAGGTGGCCTTCGGCTCCGAAAGCCAATATCGACGATGTTTCGTTGAATGGTTCGCAAGCTGACAGTTCTTGATGGCCCAGCATTGAAATCGGCAGCAGTTTGCGGATGGGTTGTACTTCTGTCACGTTGAACGACTCTCTTCACTCGTCGTTGGTTCTGTTCTTGCGGGATCTTCTTCCAGCAGCAGAGATGTCGGAGATTTGATGTCTTACCGGATTCCTGATATTCATGGTACACTCGTAAAATGCTCGTACGGGAATATCCCGGCTTCGTCGCTACCTCGGAGATGCTGTGTCCCGTCGCTTTTGCGCCAACTATAACACCATGTTCAAACTCTCTTAAACTTTGATAACCTGCCACTGTAGCAGCAGTAATCGGTCTAACAACTGCGCCAGACACTTGTTGTCTTATAAAGGCGTTGCCGACCACAGTACTGTATTCTTCCTGTTTACAATACGCATACCTATACCAGATTCTTTGGCGCTTCATTGTATTGTTAGTCGAGGTATGATGGGAAGCAGGCGTGTAACTGAATGATCAAGGAATTTTTTTCTGAAATTGAGCTGCTAAATACTGAATATAGATTCGCTGGAAATGATTGAACAAGATGACGATGAGAATATTTATGGATTTTGAAAAGAGTTTTCTGAAGAATTGTGATTCAAGGTAAATCCGCAGTTTTGCATACTTGCGCGTGGTTAATACTGAGTTGTAAAAGTAATTGTCGTACCGAAATTTGGTTGAAACATATCTAATGGATTGCTCACAGCTAGAGAAGTTAATTCCCTCCCCCCCTCCTCCGCCCCCCCTACCATATACGTTTTATGAAAGAATAGAGGTTGTTCTGGGTAGGTTAATCTTTGTGGGAAGTAAAATTTTTGAATAACCAATCTGTTAAAAGAACCAGTCATTTTTGTATATAAAGTCAGTATTGTTCACAATCTTGAATTAAAGCAATTAAATAGTTCTTTCTTACAAAATTGTTCCAGAAAAATCATTTGTAAAACTTTAGCATCCAAAATTATTCCCATGCAAGAAATAATTTGTTTCTTATGTCCGCCTTGCACTTGGTGGTATATAAGCTTTTGAATGTCATTTGCAGCATACCATTTTAACTTAGCTTTACTGCGGCGCTGCTTGCTGTGCTCCATTCTTCTGAAAACTTTTACCGTCCCGTGTGAACTGCGAGAATATTTCAGGGCCATAGTCACACTATTACATTATATATACAGAACAATATCAGTACACAATTAATCCGTGTTTAGACTATACGGCTTACATTACGTTTGGAAGTTGTTTTCTTGTTATACAAAGTACATTCCGGTGAACAGTGTGTCAGATGTGTGTGTGAAATTTACGTATTCTTAGTTTTGTTTCACAACTTAGTACGTAAATCTGCACTAATTAGGATAATTTATTCAGACAAACGTCAGTAGCTCATTTAATGTGTAATTTTTGTTAGTTTTTTGTTAGTTTTTTGAGATGTTTAAAACTGTCCACTGTGACGTCTGGTAACACGCCACTGTTCATTCGACAGGCCTTAAGTGATCACATTTTCGAGCGGTTCTGGGCGCTACAGTCCGGAACCGCGAGACCACTACGGTCGCAGGTTCGAATCCTGCCTCGGGCATGGATGTGTGTGGTGTCCTTAGGTTAGTTAGGTTTAAGTAGTTCTGAGTTCTAGATGACTGATGACCTTAGAAGTTAAGTCCCATAGTGCTCAGAGCCATTTGAACCATTTGATCACATTTTCAGTACATTTCCTGTACTTCACTCTATACCACACACACACACACACACACACACACACACACACACAAACAAACACAGATGGAGAGATGGAGAGAGAGAGAGAGAGAGAGAGAGAGAGAGAGAGAGAGAGAGAGAGAGAGAGTTTGGGGGCTGGGGGGTGAAGAAGAATTTACAGAATGTATCACTGTTGTCCTTTGCTGTATCTGCTGACATCCATCTCCGGGCCTAAGAAACCACTGAAAACTACCAAAAATAGTCCGACATATTCACGCCAGTCTCGTTCACCTTGCAGCGGCTATTCTCGGATGGCTTTTCATTATCAGTTATGATAGTGAGTTGGCAGCACGGCGAACACTGAAACTTGAACAGTCCTACCTCCTGTTTCCGAGCGATACTACTGCATTGTCTATAGAGGCTCGCGGGGAGGCAGTGCTGGTTTGCCTCCTTATTCGGCCGTGTTGTCTGAAACCTTGAGGAGTCGCCCGTCCTTTTTATTCCGGCGTCTCCTGGTCGAAGGACGTTGATACCTCGGATGAAACGGGGCAGTGGCTGCACCTCTAGAATTACTGTGAAAGCAGACACAGTTCCTCGTCTTTAGACTTTCAAAAAGATTCTGATTCAGTTCCACATCGAAGCCTTTTGAAGAAAATATACTGCTATGGTATGTCTTACCAAGTTTGCCTATGGATTATCTTAGCAGATTTGGGGCTAAAACAAAAATTCCGCGACAGTCAGGACGCAACACGTTGTGAAAGATCGAGAGAATGTTTTATTTACATGACACAGTCGCGGACCAAGGGCAGTGTAGGTTATTTTGCGTCTTTTGCTAATGATAAGAACTGTTGATTTAGAAAAGGCAGTTTAGAAGTTAAAAGCGATAAATTTCTGACAGTGAATTGTACTTACAGGGATGGCAGAGTTGTAAACGGTCTGAATACTGTTGCTTGATGTACGAGGGCTATCCACAAAATACATTACGTTTTCGTTTGTGTCCCTTAGGGACGGGGCTAGCGCGCCCATCTTGGTGTCATGGCATTCCGCCGCTCAGTCGGCATCCTGCCGTCCTAGTGAGAGGTTCTTGCTGTAGTCTGTTGAGTTACTGTGACAGTTTGAAATGTCAGCGTTAATTGAAAATGTCGCGAAGTGTGAAGTGCGTGCTGTAATAAGGTTACCACTGCAAAAAAACTGTACACCGATATAAATCTAACGGCAGCTTTGTGAAGTGTATGGGGACAACATAATCACTGGAGGTGAAGTGCGTCAATGGTTCATAAAATTTAAAAATGGCCGAACTAACGTTCACGACGAAGAGCGAACTGGAAGACTCAGCATAGTGACTGCCGAACTTGTCGAAAAAGTCGATGCAGCGGTCCGTGAAAACCGTAATTTCACAATAACGGAACTTTCTATGAGTTTTCCACAAATTTCACGAAGTTTGTTGCACGAAATCATTACCGAAAAGCTTGGTTACCACAAGTGTTGTGCAAGATGGATACCAAAAATCTTGACAGAGATTCACAAAAATCAGCGAATGGCTGCAGCGTTAACGTTTTTGGACGCTTACGAGAAAGATGGCGACTCATTACTCGATCGCATCGTTACTGGTGACGAAACATGGGTTAAGCATGTGAACTGCGAGACAAAATTTGCAGTCAATGCAGTGGGGACACACAAATTCCCCCCCAAAACCCAAGAAATGTATGCAGAAAATGTCGGCAAGGAAGGTGATGGCGACTGTCTTTTGGAAGAGAAAAGGTGTGATTTTTGTGGATTTCCTGGAAAGAGGCACTACAATAAACTCTCAAAGGTATTGCCAAACTCTGCACAACCTGGGAAGAGCAATACAAAACAAGCGCAGGGGAAAGTTGGGCTCAAAGATCTTGCCGATTCACGACAACGCCCGGGCCCACACGGCAAATGCCACTCGTGAAGTTCTCGAATCTTTTAAGTGGGAGTTGTTTCCTCATCCGCCGTACAGTCCCGACCTGGCACCGAGCAACTTCCACTTATTCCCAGCAAAGAAGAAGTGGCTGGCTATGCATTGTTTTGATGACGACACACGCTTCAAGAAGAGGTAACCACGTGGTTGAAGGCGCAGGCGGCCGAATTTTACGACGAAGGAATTGCGAAGCTCGTCCATCGCTACGATAAGTGCCTTAATTTAAATGGCACCTATGTAGAAAAGTAGTATTTAAGTGTGGCTTTCATCTGTATATAATAAAAAAATTCCAGTACTTTATTTATTTTTACTTTCAAAATGTAATGTACTTTGTGGATAGCACTTGTATATCCTCTCCACTGCACATTACATTTATACTGTCGTTTCAAAGAAGCTGTCCATGATATAGATAGTTATTTTTTTTCACATTACATACAGAGATACAGTATTAAGTGGTTTCTGCAAAAATGTTTTTCTCTTTTAAATGATTATAAATATGTTTCAACTTCACAAGCGATTTGACTACAGATGATTAACCGGTACGTGAGGTGTACTAGTTTTATGTGGGACACCCTGTACCAAAACAGACAAAAAATATTTATAAACAGCGTGCAATAAATTGTCGATGCACTTTGGGTTCGATTTATGTATTTCGTCCCCGTATTTGGAGTACCGGAGTAGTTTCAAGGGGCATTGGTGCCTTCTACTCGCAGCCGCTCGCTGAAGTGAAGGGGAGCTGGAGTTACATTTACTGCCTAATCGTCGTGCTGTGCGGAGTGACGGTGGCGTCCATTATGCAGGCAACAAGCCCGGTGGTCGACTGGTTTACGCGTGGCTTGAATACTGGAGGATGCGGTCGTGTGGCTCCCGTCCTCGTGATCCCTCTAATTGATGAACAGTGTTACGTCTTCCCACTGGACACGCCGCGCCACTCTTGACAGTCAGAGTCGTGAGTAATGTGGCGGATATTTAGCGACCAGCACTCATAGACGCAGCCGCTCACTAACGCCCGGCGGCAGGGCTTTTGTCGGCCTCCTAAATATCTGTTAGACGGTATAAATTGCAACCGCTCATTCCAGCGAAACGCATGCTGATGTTTCACGCACATTTGTTAACCAGCCACCCCACCCCCGCCCCCCTCTCCCACACCTCTCTACACGGGACGATCTCGTTGGCCTTGGTGCAGTTCTCGTTCCGGAACAATCACGAACATGGAACACAGAATAATTCTGCGCAACGTGCTGCAAGCCAGAACCACAGTGACGAAAGTAATGGGATAGCGATTTGCGTATATACAGGATCGCGTACACAACGTGTAAAAGTGCAGAGCATTAGCGGGACTGTCGTTTGTACTCAGGCGATGCGTGTGAAATGGTTTCCAGCGTGATTATGGACGCACGTCAGGAATTAACAGGCTTTGAACGCTGAGCGGTAGTTGGAGCTAGACGCTTGGGACATCCTGTTTCGGAAATCTTTTGGGAAGTCAATATTCCCAGATCCTCTCACCAAGGACAACACAGTGGCCGACGACCGACACGTAACGATCGAGAGCGGCGGCGTTTGCGTAGAATTGTCAGTGCTAACAGACAAGCAACACTGTTTGAAATAACTGCAGAAATCAATGTGGGATGTATGACAAACGTATCCGCTGACGTTAATGGGCTACGGCAGCAGGCTAGTGCCTTTGCTGACAGCACGACATCGCCTGCAGCGTCTCTCCTGGGCTCGTGACCAAATCGGTTGGACCATAGACGACTGGAAAACTGTGGCCTGGTCAGGTGAGTCCGATTTCAGTTGGTAAGAGCTGATGGTAGGGCTCCATTGTGGTGCAGACGCCACGAAGCCATGGACCCCATGTCAACAAGGCACTGTGCAAGCTGGTGGTTTCACCCTAGTGGTGTCACTGTGTTTACATGGAATGGTCTGGGTTCTCTGGTTCGTCTGAACCAATCATTGGCTGGAGGTGGTTATGTTAGGCTACTCTGAGACTACTTGCAGCCTTTCATGAACATTGTGTTCCCTAACAACGATAGAATGCCACGGGCCACAGCTGTTCGCGATTGGTCTGAAGAACATTCTGGCCAATTCCTCCGAATGATTTGGCCACGCATCGAACATTTATGGGGCGTAATAGAGAGGCCAGTTCGTGATCAACATACTGTACCGGCTACACTTTCGCAATGGAAATGGAAATGCCGTGTGGCTATGGCCTCCCGTCGGGTAGACCGGTCATCTGGCGTAAGTCTTTCGAGTTGACGCCACTTCGGCGACTTGCGTGTCGATGGGGATGAAATGATGATTAGGAGGACAACACAACACCCAGTCCATGAGCAGAGAAAATCTCCGACCCAGCCGGGAATCGAACATGGGCCGTGAGGTATGACATTCCGTCGCGCTGACCACTAGGCTACCAGGGGCGGAGACTTTCGCAATTGTGGACGGCTATAGAGGTAGCATTGCTGAATATTTCTGCAGGGGACTTCTTCAACGAGTTGTTGAATCCATGCCAAGTCGAAATGCTGCACCAAGCCGGACAAAAGGAACACGATAATAGGAGGTGTCCCATGACTTTTGTCACCTCAGTAGACTGTGATATGTGATCGTTGTAATCAAGCTTGGTTTACACCGTTTCGAACACAACCTAACGAAAATTCTCTTTCGTGTAAACTGTAGGCTAGCGCGAACTGCATTCGATCGTGTTCGGTTCGCGTTCGATGGCACTCGCTCGTATTCCACTGGCTGTCGGTCCTTCGGCGAACCATCAAAGGAAGTTCGCGTCCCCTTCGGCATTAGCAGTACAGAGAGAATTCATCTGCTGTTTTTCGTGCTAATTGTTTTCATTGTTGACACGAGTTGCGTGAGTGATGGAGTGCTCGGAAGAGAATGTATTGTTGGTGATAGAGCAACGTAGATATCATAAATGCCCTTGGGATTCAAGAGATTAACAGCAAAAATGCTAAAGAAAAAGCTATATGAGGGATAGAAAACTGCCAAATCACCCCAAAGCTCCAATGCAGACAAGATAAAAACGCTAAATTAATCAGATACTTCCATCAGGCGGGAACGGAGTGAATAATAACCAGCGTTTTATTTCTTTTTACAGGGTGTCCCACATAGAAACGTCACGTCTCACGTACTGGTTAATCATCTCTAGTCGAATTGCTTGTGAATTGGCAACACTGTCTCGAAATTGGCTACGCTGTATTTTATCGGAATGGTGAGTGCAGCTGCGTCTTCGTGCCTCAGTTGTGAGAAGCTCTTATTGTTGAGATGTTACAGAAATGAGGCAGGTTGGTGTTTCTCGTACATCGTGTACTAAAATATATGAAATTAAAAGCCTAACGTCTGAGTGTGGTACAAGACTTGAAATTGGAGGATTAGGAAAAAAAGTATTCATTATTGTAACTGGCTGGTAGAATCAACTGCTAATGGTTTCTTGGACCTCTTGCTTTGTTTCACGCCTGATGAAGCCTGGTGTCATTAGTCAAATTATGTAAACACCCAGAATTACAAATACTGGTAGCAGAATAACTCACGTATTCTGGATGAAGAACCTCTCCACACAGAGAAAGTAGGTGTTTGGGGTGGTTGTCTGGTATGCGCATTATTGGCCCCACACTTTTTAACTACACCTTAAGCAGTGTCAGTTATCTAGAGACCTTTGACTCTTTCTATGCACAGTTAATAGATGCAGAGAAGGTGTATGCGTATTCCAATAAGGCGAAACAACCGCTCACACATCGAACCAAAGCATGGCCCACATCACCAAAGTCAGACTTGTCAGTAGAGGTCTTCTGACCCACAAGGTCCCCGAACTTAACATCGTGTGATTTTTACTTATGGAATTCGCTGAAGAGCTAAGTGTACGCTGACGACAATCCTCGCGCGATAGACGATTTTATATGGAAATTACTAGAGAAATTAACAACATGAAGCCTGCAGAATTACTATGTGTTGCTGGTAACGTCATCACATGAAGTCAGCGATGCCTGGATGCCGATGGTCACCATTTCCAGTATCTTCTATAAACAGGTAACTACATGTTTTTAACGTTACTAATATCTATTCTTCTTCAGTTAGTTCATTGTTACTTGAATGTCAGCCTTGAGGCGTACCGATTTTATGTAGGACACCCTGTATTAAAAAGAACAGCACAATAAACTTAGTTCAATGTAAACTCTTACAAATACATACGTTGCTTACGTTTATGGAAGCTACAATTACTTGGGTGATGTGCCACTGTTATTTTAGGGGTTTTTGTGTAACAACCACCGTATCAACTGTACAGCAGATTTTATGAAGGTACACCGTGTGACAGGCTGTGTATGTTTTTCACATTTCATTAATCATACTTTACTGTTATTATCGTTATTATATCTTTGAATACAACACTACACAACACTACTGTGTACATTAGTCATTGAAGCAAAGTGAACTGAAGACATCAGGAACTACATGTAGTGCAGCAGGTATGGAAATTCAAAACTGTTGCCAACGTAAGTGTCTCTAGTTTTTAATCACGAAGTGAAAATGCTCGCCTGGCTTCTGACTATGTTCTCCATTCTAACAGGCCTCAGAAGGTTCAACACTACCGACCGATCGCCGTGTCATCCTCAGCTGATGCGCGTCGCTGGATGGGGATATGCAGGGACATGTGATCAGCACGTCGCTCTCCCGCCCGTTGTAGCTCTTGTGATCGGAGCTGCCACTTCTCAATCAAGTAGCTCCTCATTTGGCCCTCTGTGAGGGCTGAGGGCACCGCACTTCCCATCAGCGCTAGACAAACCCGTATAGTCATCCATCCAAGTGCTACAAGAACAACAGCGCTTAACTGTTACCAATGCGGCAAGGACGTTGCCTTTTGGTTATATTGCTCGTCGGTAATTAGTGTTCTGCGTTTAAATTTCCTCTCGTTGTAATGAAAAACCAGCGAAAACCGACGACTTATATTATGTGCAAAATGTTTCGCCGGAGCTGCAATTCAGTGTTAGATGCATTACTTCCACGCGTTTCACGCTTACCTGACATACATATCCAAATAAATTCTTCTTTTCATACCCTATTTTGCTTGCTTTTTCAAAAACAGTGCTCTCCACATGCAAAACTGCCCTATCTGAACATCTAAGACTTGCATTCTGCCTATAAATATCATTGTACTGAATAAAACCATGTGACAACTAATAATGCAGATTGGTAGGTTGGCACGCTCTACTCGTTCCCTCCAATGCATACACTCCTTCACGGGTAAATGGTAGTGGAAATTGACAAATTGTCTGCGAGTGATTAGTCACTTGCGTCCACTTCCATAAGCTCCATTGTAAATGAGGCTTTGCAGGAATTCGTACTCGACTAGAACTTTCTAGAGCGAGAGACAATAAGGTATCCGGTGACGTTTCATCGTCGAGGGGACTTCAGACCTTAATCTTCCTCATTTTTACCGATTTTAACTGTGCCTCTGCAGACACAGAAATTAAAACATAGTAAAGGCATTTTTTAAAATCGCGCCCGTGGCCATACCTTGTTCGATGCTGCGATCTGCACTCTGGGTCAACAATTTGAATCAAAATATCTTGTGCAACGCCAACGACAATATTACTGCACAGTCCTCTCAAGAACGTCGACACTTTTACTCGAAATACGTTGACACCCATTTCATTTCCGTTCCGTCCCGATCTGTTCCATAGTCGGTATATGTAATTGTTGCCATGTGAAACGAATGTAAAATGTTTTGATGTACCGTTGAGTATGAGGAAGGACGGTGACGTCCTCTGCTAACTTCGCGTGCTTACATATTCTCGCCCTCCCACTCGTGTTACATAAGTAGATTTAATGTTTTCTTAATCTCCTTGCTTTTAAAGGTGCATGACGATTTTTCGTATGAGTGTTCTTACACAAAAGAACCCGTATACCTGAAAACGAAAAGAAAATAATACTTCAAAATACTTGTGCGAAAGAAGTACCTGCCCTCTGTATTAACAAGTATATAGGTTAAACATATATCACTAAATATGTCTTTTGTAACAGTGAAGAAGACAGGTCTATTGAGAGAGAAAAAATACTGTCGTTTTTGTGTTATTTGGTACTTAGAAACAAAAAAAGCACAGTGGACAAATAAAAGATTTTGTATATTACCTTCTAATTATAGTTTTATGTGTTTATGTTATATATAAATATATATCATGTTTCTAAATGTCTGGATGTCAGTTTTTCTGTTGTTTCTCTTCTCATGTTTAATAAGGCTAGATCATCCATTATGAATTTCCTTTGGAAATTAACAAACTTGATCACTGCTGGTATAGTATCTTGCCAGTAACTCCCACCTCAATGTATAAAATGTTGATATATTTGGCGTTAAAAATGTAACTGTCAGCAAAGTCGACATCCAATTCAGCCTTGCGGCTCCTCTAACGCCTGAAGGTAGGCAAGCTCCATTGAAGGGTGTGGAAGGAGTTGTCTAACCTCCAGGTGCTAGATTAACCGCAAGGTGGAATTGGTGTCTGACAGTTGCACTTTTAACGTGCTCAGCAAAGGTGCATCGGTGGCAACAAGGGTGTTGCCGAACTAAGTGGTCTCAGACAGACACCTTGCCGTTTTTTTCACACAAGTGTCGATGTTGAATTATTTCGTATCACGCTTTAGGAAGGAGCGAAAATGGCGGTATAAAAAAGTACAAAAACACCATTCTGCTTCAGATCAATTTCAATCTTGAACAGACACCATATCCATATAAGTATATAGTTCTGGCAACACCGACCATGACCTTCTTCTGTGCGGATGCGCACATATTCCCCGAACTCTTACGGGACTTGGTAAGAATGTCTTCCACGAGCAATGAACGTGTTGGGGTGGGACACTACGAATGTAGTCTGTGGACATACAAGGTAAGAATGTAGGTCTTGCGGGAGGCGTGCGTGAAATAGTCCCTGCAGTCATGCGCTGGCCGATGTGGCCGAGCGGTTCTAGGCGCTTCAGTCTGGAACCGCGCGACCACTACGGTCGCAGGTTCGAATCCTGCCTTGGGCATGGATGTTTGTGATGTCCTTAGGTTAGTTATGTGTAAGTAGTTCTAAATTCTAGGGGACTTATGACCTCAGATGTTAAGTCCCATAGTGCTCAGAGCCATTTGAACCATTTGAACCTGCAGTCGCGCTATCTTCTGTGCCCTCGGTGGCTCAGATAGTTCAGCCGGCACGGTACCTCAGCGTGTTCGGTCAGGGAGCTGGTTGGCCTCTGTAATAAAAAAGCTGAGTGGAAGAACCAACAAACGAACTTTAACGGATGTCATGTGACGTTCGCAACGACCAAACCCAACGATCAACAACGGACAAAAATACAACAACAAAAAAAGATGGATAGAGCGTCTGCCACGTAAGCAGCAGAGTCCGGGTCGGGGCACATATTTTCACTGTCACTGTCCCCGTTGATATATATCAACACCCGTTAGCAGCTTAAGGTATTAATATTAATACAATTCTAATTAAGTTCAAACTTCGTCGAACTGTTTTGAGTGATCCCTAGTGGTTCTGCCTCATGTGGCATAGCAAACATCGCTGTCATGCTACAGTCCAAAAGGCTGCGATCACATTCAATGGGGTTGCAGGCCCTCAATGTCCATAGAGTAGGCTTTGGGGAGGGGGATTGTAGCAGTGGTCAGACTTGTCAGAACGGAGACCTGTTGCTTATTGGAACCCTAAGGCGAGGGGTGGCTTCACTGACACCCTTCATGGCACCCCCAGCGGGCCTTTTCGTATCGATTCTGAGCGGTGGTATGTCTGAAATGCTTTTCTCGGCCACCCATAACAAAACCTCGAGATTTCAGCGGTGTGTGTCGCGGTTCTGACCAGCATCGCAGGGGCGTCAAAAGAAGGGGTGAAAAATGGGTAAGGGGGTGAGTATGGCAACAGGAAACGTGATGCCACACGTCTACTGTGGCACTGAGCAGAATTGCAGTTAAATCTGGTGCCAATGTAACATCATTTACCCACCTTACAGCTCACATGAACTTCTGAGCTGTGGCCTTTCCTTCGTGTTCGAGGCGTAGCGGAACCGGAGGTTGAAGACGCTAAGCGTCTCTCTTTTGTACCATTACAGAGAGAGGTTATTGGCACGCTCGAGCCAAATTTCATAGTTACGCGTCCCAGTGCGGGACAATTACGGTGTTTCGAAAAACGACACTTTCACCATTCTATACTGGGCTAAGTGAATAGCCGTTCTACATCTACATATATACTCCGCTAGCCACCAAGCGGTGTGTGTCGGAGGGCACAATTCGCGCCAAAGTCATATTTCCTCCCTTCTGTTCCACTCACGGATCGCGCGAGAGAAAAACTACTGTTTGAACGCCTCAGTACGAGCTCTTATTTCCCTTATCTTTGAAAGATGATCATTACGCGATTTGAAAGTTGGTGGTAATAATATATGCTCTACGTCCTCGGCGAATATTGGACTTCGACATTTACTGAGCAGCCCCTTCTGTTTAGCGCGTCGTCTATCTGCAAGTGTGTCCCACTTCAAACTTTCTATGAGATTTGTAACGCTCTCGCGATGGCTAAATGTACCAGTCACGAAGCTTGCCGCTCTTCTTTGGACCTTCTCAATCTCTTGAATCAGACCCAACTGGTAAGAGTCCCATACAGACGAACAATATAAGACTGGACGAACTAACGTATTGTAAGCTATTTCCTTTGTTGAAGGACTGAATCGCTTCAGGATTCTACCAATAAACCGCAATCTAGAGTTCGCCTTACCCTTTTCTTGTGTAATCTGATCACTCCATTTGAGATCATTTCGAATAGTCACACCCAGATACTTGACTGATGTTACCGCTTCCATAGCTTGATAATTTATTTTGTACTCATACATTAATGGGGATTTTCGCCTTGTTATACGCAGTAGGTTACACTTACTAATATTGAGAGATGACTGCCAGTCATTACACCACGCATTTATTTTCTGCAAATCCTCATTGATTTGTTCACAACTTTCGTGCGTTACTATTTTCCTGTAGACTACAGCATCATCGGCAAACAGTCTAAGGCCGCTGTCAATACCATCAACCAGATCGTTTGTGTAAATCGCAAAAAGCAAAGGACCTATTACGCTGCCCTGGGGCACACATGAAGTTACTCTTGTTTGTGTTGAAGTTACCCCGTTCAGGGCGACATACTGCTCCCTGTCTGTTACAAAACTTTCTATCCAACAGCATATGTCATCGGATAGACCGTAAGCGCGCACTTTTTGTAGCAAGCGACAGTGCGGAACGGATTCGAAATCCTTTATAAAGTCGAGAAACATTGCGTCAACCTAGGAGCCGGTATCTAGAGCCTGTTGTATATCATGCACAAAAAGGGCCAGTTGTGTCTCGCATGACCGATGTTTCCTAAAACTGTGCTGGTTTCTGCAGATGAGCTTCTCAGAGTCTAGAAAGGTCATTATGTCTGAACACAAAATATGTTCCATGATTCTAAACCAAATGGATGTCAGTAAAATTCGCCGGTAATTATGTGCATCCGATTTTCTACCCTTTTTGTAGATTGCTATGACCTGGGCCTCCTTCCAGTCCCATGGAACTTTCCGCCGTTCCAATGATCTCTGATAGATGATGGATAAGAATGGTGCTATATATGTAGCATGTTGTTGTTGTGGTCTTCAGTCCTGAGACTGGTGTGATGCATTTTTTCCATGCTAATCTATACTGTGCAAGCTTCTTCGTCTCCCAGTACCTACTGCAGCCTACATCCTTCAGAATCTGCTTAGTGTATTCATCTCTTGGTCTCCCTCTACGATTTTTACCATCCACGCTGCCCTCCAATACTAAATTGGTGATCCCTCAATGTCTCAGAACATGTCCTACCAACCGATCCCTTCTTCTAGTCAAGTTGTGCCATAAACTCCTCTTCTCCCCAATTCTATTCAATACTTCCTCATTAGTTATGTAATCTACCCACCTAATCTTCAGCATTCTTCTGTAGCACCGCATTTCGAAAGCTTCTATTCTCTTCTTGTCTAAACTATTTATCGTCCACGTTTTACTTCCATACAAGGCTACACTACATACAAATACTTCCAGAAACGACTTCCTGACATTTAAATCTATTCTCGATGTTAGCGAATTTCTCTTCTTCAGAAACGCTTTCCTTGCCATTGCCAGGCTACATTTTATATCCTCTCTATTTCGACCATCATCAGTTATTTTACTTCCTAAATAGCAAAACTCCTTTACTACTTTAAGTGTCTCATATCCTAATCTAATTCCCTCAGCATCAGCTGACTTAATTCGACTACATTCCATTATCCCCGTTTTGCTTTTGTTGATGTTCATCTTGTACCCTCCTTTCGAGACACTGTCCATTCCGTTCAACTGCTCTTCCAAGTCCTTGCTGTCTCTGACAGAATTACAATGTCATCGGCGAACCTCAAAGTTTTTACTTCTTCTCCATCGATTTTAATACCTACTCCGAACTTTTCTTTTGTTTCCTTTATTGCTTGCTCAATATACAGATTGAATAACATTGGTGATAGGCTACAACCCTGTCTCACTCCCTTCCCAACCACTGCTTTCCTTTCATACTCCTCGACTCGTGTGACTGCCATTTGGTTTGTGTACAAATTGTAAATAGCCTTTCACTCCCTATATTTTACCCCTGCCACCTTCTGAATTTGAATGAGAGTATTCCAATCAACATTGTCAAAAGCTTTCTCTAAGCCTACAAATGCTAGACACGTAGGTTTGCCTTTCCTTAATCTTTCTTCTAAGATAAGTCGTAGGGTCAGTATTGCGTCACATGTTCCAATATTTCTACAGAATCCAAACTGATCTTCCCCGAGGTCCGCTTCTATCAGTTTTTCCATTCGCCTGTAAAGAATTCGCGAAAGTATTTTGTATCTGTGGCTTATTAAACTGATAGTTCGGAAATTTTCACATCTGTCAACACCTACTTTTCCTGGGATTGGAATTATTACATTCTTCTTGAAGTCTGAGGATATTTCGCCTGTCTCATACAACTTTCTCACCAGATGGTAGAGTTTTGTCATAGTCAACATCTTACGGGGATACCGTCTGGGCCAGATGGCTTTCTGGAGCCTGAGGATCAGTCTAGTGTAAACACAGCACTATTTGATGTCGCCTATCTCGGGAGCAGAGTGGGTGGTGCTGTGGCCGCCTCTGGAGCCGGCACGTGCGACCTTAGCCCCTGACCGGCACACAAGTCGGACGGCGGTCACCGGAGCCGCCTCTTCCTTCGCCCCCACCGCCCCCAGGCCGTAATCTCGTGGCCGCGGCTCTCATTTCCTGCTCTCAGGGGGGCGGCAACCAGACGCCGGGGTTCCGCCGACGTCATCAGCGGCCCTACCGCCCTCCCCCCAGCAGGACACAAATATGCGATAACGACGCAATCCACAAAGGGACGCAACTTTTCACACCTTCATTCCACTCCGTGCTCTCGACGAAGAAAAAACGCTCGTGCTTTCTTTTTTTTCACACACATCTTTCAAGTTGTAGATCCATTTAACAGGTAGTATCGTCTCACGTAGGAACAACATGACAGTCGGATTTTCGTATTTTTTTTTTTTTTTTTTTTTTTTTTTTTTTTACATTTGTGGTACGTGAAGTTCAGAACTCAAATGTCGGTCCACAAAGGCAGCTCGATGCAACTGTGGCAAATCCTCGAGAAAATCGAGTTTAAAATTTTCTGATCGTCTCTAATACGCTAAATCGTGGCCAATTTTTCTCGACTTATCGTGTGCCTGTGTGGTAGAATGCTCGCCTACCACATGTGTGCCACGGCTTCTGTTCCCAGCCCTACCAGAATTTTAAACAAAGAGGCATGTTCCGTGAATATTGCTTTGTTGCTTTGAAGCGTAAAATACATCACAACGAAAAAGGATTTAATTTGTTATCTGTTTTATTCTAAACAATCTTATGTAAAATATCAGTAATTAAGGATTTATACGAAGTGTAACGGGAATTTTGGTTTCTCTCAAATAATCTTGATTTATTCATCAATGTCGACTTCATCCCTTTCTAACTAATCGCCCTTACATATAATACAATCGTGCCAGCTCTTTTTGAAATCTTGGAAACGTTTCTGGACCTCACTTTCGATATGGCACTCAGATCCTTCAGCTGTTCTGTTTTTATCTCACCACTGGTGGCAAAACGACGTCTTTCCACCGTTCTCTTCAGCGTGGAGAATAGAAAGAAGTCGCTGGGGGTCAAGTCTGGCGAATACGGTGTCTGAGGCAACATAACGGTTCCAAAAAATCACGAATAACCATTGAGGCATGATCGGGAACATTATCATAATGCAATTTCCGCGAATAGTTTTGCCACGTTTCCGGTCGTTTTCTTCGGATGGCTTAACGCAAACGGTACATAACTTCCAGGTAGCATTCCTTATTGACCTACGACCGTATGTCAGGAACTAATGATGCACTGTCCCATTATAATCGAAGGAACCTATGAGAAGAACCTTCACATGTGATCGAACTTACCGAATTTTTTTTCGGTCTTGGCCCTTCAGGTTGTTTCCATTGGGACTATGAGGCTTTCGTTTCGACGTCGTACCGTATACCCATGTTTCGTCAGTTGTTATAATCTTCTTTATAAGTTCTGGATCGTTGTCAACTGCATCCAGCAATTCCAGAGTGATGTCTACGCGTCGTCGTTTTTGGACGAAATTCTGCAATTTTGGAACAAACTTTGCTGTTACACGTTTCGCACCCGCCGACATCATCAGCAACTTCTCTGATTGTGATTCGGCGATTTTCCAGAACGGTTTTTTTTCCCCTTCTTTCACATTGTCGTTAGTAATTGATGTGCTATACATTCCTCGCGTATATCCTTGATATGCCAAAGACTTCATGAAAATGCGGTATGCAGATGACCTAGCACTGACCGGCCAGGTTAGCCGAGAGCTCTAATGCGCTGCTTTCTGGACTGGGGTAGGCGCGCCGGAACGACGAGGGCCCGTGTGCCGGCCAGCCTGGATGTGGTTTTTAGGGGGTTTTGCACATCCCTCTGGGTGAATACCGGGCTGGTCCCCACATCCAGCCTGAGTTACACTACTCACAGACATCTGAAACACATCCAAACTCTTCCATGATTTACACTGGACGCAGACAGTTGGGGTACTCTGATTCGGCCCCGGGGGGTACGGGGTGGCGGTAGGAAGGGCAATCGGCCACCCCTTCACATTAACGTGCCGAATCCGATTTAACCACGCCGACCCCGCGCACAATGCGGGACACAGGCACAAGCGACAGAGCGATAGATGACCTAGAATCGGTATTCCAGAGTAAAGGCTTGGTGCACTGTGAGAGTGTGCTGACATGTGATCTGACGAAACTGAATGATTACTAACCTAAATGAAACTGAGGTTACAGCAGACCACCTAAATAATAAAAAAGCCCAAAGGAGGCCACTAATGACTTTCAGTGGGATTGAAGTACGACATAACTACAATCCAGTAATCTAGAAAACACTCTGGATCGGTCCTTGACATTCAAACAACACATAAGAACTCTCCCTTCTATGATGCCCTACAAGATCCACTAACAACTCATCTGAAATCAAACAAACTACCCTGGGCTGATTTAGAAAGTATCGGTTCTTCTGACATGACCCCCAAATGGCTACAACGTGGAACGAACATCCACCTGACAACGCTGACCTGTTTCAAGATCCAGCAAAGAAGATCCAGGGATTCCAAGTATCACGCCAAATCTGGTTGAGGCTGAGCCGCATTATGACTGGCGAAAGAAGATGTAGTTACACCTATAGTTTCCGTCCATCTGCTGACTGCGACTGTGGAGTGGAGGTGCGTTAAGAAGTACCCACTTCGAGCATTTGACGATGATCTGAGGACTTTACATTGAGTGCCTCAAAGTGCTCTTGATTTCACTGTAGATACTTTCGTGTACTTGAAACACCATACGATAAATAAATAGATAAGTAAATAAACCGGACAGAAAAAAACCATTTTTAGAGACCGACAGGAAAGCGACCAAAACAGACTTCCGCTGAAGAGTCCCGTACGGAACTTTTTGTTGACTGTTTCATTAGTCTGGTGGGTCGACCCTCCACGAACAGCGTGATGTCTCCCATTATCAATCGCGGACTCCCGGTCCTTAATGAGCCCGCCGTCGACGGGCCGTTAACCCCGCGACGCGCCTGCGTGTATGACGCACGCCGGCCCGCTATCGCGGCCAGACAGCCAATTTGCCGGCACCAACCGAGCGTCGCAGGAGCGGCGCCATGTCTCCTCCTCGTTATCTGTAATTGGCGCAGTCGGCGCGCGGCGGCCCCTCCGCGCGTGCGCCTTGCCGGCTCCCGCGTCGCGCACTCCAGCTAGCGTCAGGACAACACGGCAGTTGAAGGACGCGAGCACGCGCTCGCGAAATTGTGACAGAAACGAGTAACAGCCTGTCCCTGTGCCACATACATTGTACAGGGTGATTCAGGTGCCCCTACCGCTAGGTTTTATGCAACCCGCAATGCCTTTAAATACCGCGCGCAAGATTTTCATATTCTATCGCTCGCTACGTTCAAACTCTTAGTCCCACAGAAAAAAGAAACAGGACATGTTTGAAGAAAAATTAACATAGTTAAATTTTTGTACTGGGATGCGTTTTCAAATTATTTAAGCAAAACATATAAAATTGATTGTCAAATGCGGTGTTCTTGAATAACTCAAAAATCATGGACTTCAGCGTAATATAACTACATAAAAATTTCCTAAAAAAAAGGCCCTGTTCATTTTTTCTGGAGGAATAATACACTGCTGGCCATTAAAATTCCTACACCAAGAAGAAATGCAGATGATAAACGGGAATTCATTGGACAACTATATTATACTGGAACTGACATGTAATTACATTCTCACGCAATTTGGGTGCATAGATCCTGAGAAATCAGTACCCAGAACAACCATCTCTGGCCGTAATAACGGCCTTGATACGCCTGGGCATTGAGTCAAACAGAGCTTGGATGGCGTGTACAGGTACAGCTGCTACAGTTCACCAAGAGTAGTGATTGGCGTATTGTAACGACCCAGTTGCTCTGCCACCATTGACCAGACGTTTTCAATTGGTGACAGATCTGGAGAGTGTGCTGGCCAGGGCAGCAGTCGTACATTTTCTGTATCCAGAAAGGCCCGTACAGGACCTGCAACATGCGGTCGTGCATTATCCTGCTGAAATGTACGGTTTCGCAGGGATCTGAAATGTAATGTCCACTGTTCAAAGTGCCGTCAGTGCGAACAAGAGGTGAACGAGACGTGTAACCGATGGCACCCCATACCATCACGCCGGGTGATACGCCAGTATGGCGATGACGAATACACGCTTCCAATGTGCGTTCACCGCGATGTCGCCAAACATGAATGCCACCATCATGATGCTGTAAACAGAACCTTGATTCATTAGAAAAAGTGACGTTTTGCCATTCGTGCACCCAGGTTCGTCGTTGAGTACACCATCGCAGGCGCTCCTGTCGGTGATGCAGTGTCGAGCGTAACCGCAGCCATGGTCTGCGAACTGATAGGCCATGCTGCTGTTAACGTCATCGAACTGTTCGTTCAGATGGTTGTTGTCTTGCGAACGTCATCTGTTGACTCAGGGATCGAGACGTGGCTGCCATGCGGATAAGAAGCCTGTCATCTCGACTGCTAGTGATACGATGCCGTTGGGATCGAGCATGGCGTTCCGTATTACCCTCCTGAATCCACCGATTTCATATTCTACTAACAGTCATTGGATCTCGACCAATGAGAGCAGCAATGTCGCGATACGATAAACCGCAATGGTTATAGGCTACAATCCGACCTTTATCAAAGTCGGAAACGTGATGGTACGCATTTCTCCTCCTTACACGAGGCATCACAACATCGTTTCACCAGGCAACGCAAGTCAACTGCTGTTTGTGTATGAGAAATCGGTTGGAAACTTTCCTCATGTCAGCACGTTGTAGGTGTTGCCACCGTTGCCAACCGTGTGTGAATGCTCTGAAAAGCAAATCAGTTGCATGTCACAGCATCATCTTCCTGTCGGTTAAATTTCGGGTCTGTAGCACGCCATCTTCGTGGTGTAGCAATTTTAATGGCCAGTAGTGTAGTTTGCACTTCACGAGCGAGGTATTTGATAGCATTACGGGATGCATAACACCCAGTGGTAGGGGCAGCTGAATCACTGTGTATACACGTAGTAACCGACTGCTCATTGTTGCCCAGTTATATGTCTAACCTTTATCCAGGTCATTTGGACCATCGACGTAAATGTTCGTGTTTGGTTTTATGTGTACAAGATGTACGAGTAGGATGATTTCTCAGAACACCGAGGTGTTGGATATCGGACTCGTGCAGTTTTGATGTCTTCTAGAAAGTTCCACAGACTTATATTCGTTCTGTTCGACTTAAGCATCAAAGTGACTGTCTTCATTCAGCCTATTGACACCAAAGACAATGTCCTCAACATTAACATCGGTCATCTCTGATTATTCCTTCATGGCACATTCCTGATACCCCTATACCAATACCCTGAGGTGCATAGGTTGCCGTATCTACACAGTACTTTTGTCTACATAGTATGCTATATGTGTACTACATACTGACGCAACTTTAGGAGATTTAGAAACAGTAATAAGAAAACAGAAACTCCTACTTCATCTATTATGTAGTACTTCTAGTACTTGGCTAACGTTGGAAACATAAACAAACAAACTAACAGTAGAGTTACATTTTCAGATTTTAGTTTTCCCACCGTTTACGTTATTTTCTCTTCGTTCCATCCTAAACCCTATTCTCCTAATTAACTGTTTTCCTGACATTAAAAATTTCGTTTCTCGTGTGGATAACATTTCTCAATGTTGGTGCTTTCGAACCACAACCACAACTTTAAGAACGATCGTCAAATCGACTTATGTGGGAACTGCAGTACATCACGATTCCTGTCACGCACAACCAGTAGGGTAATACCAAATATAAAACAACACATTCGGTTTCAAAACCCAAATCGTTTTGAGTACTACATGAAATGTTGGTGGCATTTTTAGGGTCACTTTCAAAATGTTTTCACCACCTGACTGCGCTCTAAATTGCAACAAATCATCAAAAACAGAATCTGAATTTGATTTTCCATTTAAAAGCAAGTCATGTATTGCACAAAAACAATATGCAAGAAACAACTGATTTCAATTTAGCGCAGTTAATTTGTACTATTCCGCGAAGTTATTATTGACGAGTTGTTCTACTCTCCTGGTTCTGTTTGTTATAACAACCACAAAATTGCTTGACTTTTCAAGTGGATCTCTACGCCATTCAAAATTCACGAGTATTTCTGGAGATTCGTAAAACTTTATGAAATTGGTGAAGGACGGCTTATGGAAACACCATGATGAGTATCATGTATTATATGTGGTGAAAAATGCTTTGTCGATCAATGCCAAACCGAAAAATAATTGCATAAAGGCCAGAGGCGGACCAACGCGTTATTGACTTGTTCAATTTGTTAATCTCTTTCTCCTGAATAATAGTCCAATTTTTCTGAAACTGTAATCATCTGTTTGTCTGTAAATGTACGTCACATCTGACATCTGCCGATTGCCCCCCACCCCCTTTCGGATAATTCCTTCGTGGAGCGGCATTTTTTTGTCTTAGAATGTACTTCTCCAATATTAGCTTGTGTCCAGTATCTAATGACATCAAATCTTTTTTTGCGCAGGTAAACAGTCACATAGTTAATACCGGCTCATACAGTCCAGTAGCTGATTAAAATTCTTCTGGTTATTATGCCGCGTCATTGCTAAAAACTAACAACAATAATAAACTAAAACCGACGTTTCGACCGAATTGCAATGGTCTTCCTCAGGGGGATAGGTACTTCTATTTATTTCAGACTATCGATGTCTGACGTCACTATTGTAAAATAGACATCGACAGTCTGTAATAAATAGAAGTACCTATCCCCCTGAGGAAGGCCGTTGCAATTCGGTCGAAACGTCGGTTTTAGTTTATTATTGTTGTTAGTTTTTAGCAATGACGCGGCATAATACCCAGAAGAATTTGAATCACTATGACACCGACCGCGGAAGCCTACGTCCTTATAGTCCAGTAGCTGTTGTAAACTCGAAGCTCTGCCTAGCGGTGGGATGACCAATAAAGGCTGTTTCCTCTTTACGGGAATTCCTGAGTACGCACGCTTACCAGCAGCTACGGTGATTTCTTGTGCCTAGACACAAACGAATTACATGTAGCTGCTAATGGGTACCGATTTACGTCAGTTACAAATAGAGATCAGTTTAAAAGGAGCCTGAAAGACTTACTAGTCCATTGACGAATTTTTTAATAGAAGAAAATGATGTGTTGTACATATTTATACTATTAGTATTGTTATTTCAGCTTAAAAAAATAAAAATAAAAAATAAAGAAAAGGTGACATGTTCCACATCCACGAGGATCTCCTCAAAACGGAACTATGGAACGAAAAAACTAATCTAATCTAGTGGAGAAAGTTGAATATTTGTGCCGCTCTGTGATTCAAAGCGGCTCTCCTGCTTACTTGTCAGATGCTCTGACCACTGAGCCACCCGCATACAGTGATCATTCGAACTGTAGGGACTACCCCAGCACGCCTCTCGTCAGACACAAATTCTCAGCTTATCCGCACACTACTGACGTATTACCCCTGCCCGTTATCCACATTACTTGCGGCGTGTCGCCGATACAGTTCGAGCATGGTGTGCATCTGCACTGAAGGGATAATTGGCCAGAGACGCCGTAACTGTATATGTGGTGTCTGTTCCATTTGGATATGTCCGAAACAACAGACACTAATGATTTCTTCTGTGCCTACGTTATCAAGGAGGTGCAGCAGGATAATAGACGGCAGTTTCAGTTACAGGCAGCTATTAATCAAAATGAAAGGGCCACACAGTTACAGTACGGGCCGCTGTTCCAGCTCGCACCCGATGTATCTAGTTCCCATTCCAAACGCCGGCGACCCGGCACGACATTATCGCGGAAATATCTGACCCGCGGGCGGGTATCAGCACGCACCAGTGGTCGAGCTACAAGCAATTACTCCATCACTGCGACGGACGTCTCATTAGTTAGTGGCGTTTCGTCACGAGGAGGCATTATCAGGCGCTCTCGTGGCCTCGTGCTTATCATCGTTCACGCTGCGACATTGAGATACACAGTTTAATGAAATGTTGTGTTCCCAAAATACTTTAAGCAAAACCAGTCATTTTTTTCTGCGAACACTCTGCAAGTACCTATAAATATCATATCTGCGGCATTCCAGTTTTCCGCCAAAAGAAACTCAACGGCAGCTCTCTGCTTGGAACACAACTTTGTTACTGACGCCATTTTGAAGGTTACGCATAGCGCCGCCACCAACCGGTACTTCGTGAGACTACAGGAGCTGAAGGGGTAATACCCCACGACGTCCCACAACAAATACCGCATTTTTTCAACCGAAATTGACTTATTGAACGACCCCAACAAACAATTAGTACGAAACTAACATACGCCGTAACACACAAACGATACTGCTGCGGCAGCTGAACACTGAAGCCCGAACACGTCTCTGTTGATAGGACCGCTGAACCTACGGGTTCCTGATAAAATCGATATTATGCCGTTAACTCGAGGTTTGACACAGATTAATTTTTCTAGAGAACGATGCTCAGTGCCAACGTTTCTGCGATGTACATAGTAATTGAATCAAAGCAAGGGAAATTTGCCCAGTTTTCTGAAAAGTAACACAATATAGGGTCAGATGATTAGTTAAAAAAAAGAATGACGAATTCTGAGACATTTCAATGTCCACAGAGAGTGCCAATTTGCTTGCGTTTCGGAAAAATAGGGTCGGATGAGGACCCTATCGACAAGCTTTCAGTTGTCACATCTGACTACGAACTAATATCGTGCTGTTTGAAGTCTTCTCAGCGAATTATTTGCATGAATGGTTTCGGGTGTAGATTTAAATACTGTCGTGGAAACTGAGCAATATTTCAGCGAGGTAGCGCCTCGCCATTCTCTGGTTGCATATGAAGATTACGAGCAGCTGCGTTGTTGAAATATTGCGCAATTTCCACGACAACATGCCACGGTATGCCCGAGAACCAATCAAACGGTCACCAAAATTTTTTCATGACTTTATGCGAAAGGCGACACAATGAAAAATTATGTCACGATTTGGGGCTTTGTGTGTGTATAAACTTAAATAACGTTTGAAACATCATTTCTCTCTTTCTCTGGATACGACAATTAATCAAATATAATCAGCAGCACTATCATGGACTTTTCGAACCATACTTACAGTATGGAGTGACTGTGTGGGGAAACTCAAACAAACAAGAAACAAAACGACTGTTCACATTACAATAAAAGCAATTAGGACCATTTTAAGAAGAAAGATCTCTGAAACGTGCAGAAACTGTTTCAAGAAATTAGGTATCTTTTTCATCGTTCTATGTATACAAAACAATAATGTACATCACAAAAGGTACTGAGGACTGGATTACAAATGATAGTGTACACACCCACAATACAAGAAGGAAGAATGAAGTATGGAGCATACCACACCGACTGGCAATGATAGAAAAAGGACCCCAGTACTCTGGTACAAGACTGCTAAGAAGTCTGCCTAAAAACCTGCAGATGGTTCAAATGGCTCTGAGCACTATGGGACTTGAGGTCATCAGTCCCCTAGAACGTAGAACTACTTAAACCTAACTAACCGAAGGATATCACACACATCCATGCCTGAGGCAGGATTCGAACCTGCGACCCTACGTAGCGGTCGCGCGGTTCCAGACTGAAGCGCCTAGAACTGCTCCGCCACAACGGTCGGCAAGTCCAATCTCAAAGATAACTAATTCTCGCGACAGTTACAGGGTTCATTTAAAGCAAACTTGAATTGCACCCTCATAGTGGCCCTACTTGCATCACTCTTAGTCAACAACTCTTAGTCAACTGGCGCGAAATTTCAAGACAACATCTTTCAGATGTAGAAACGTGCCTACCAACTTCGGTTTATTTCGCACAGGTCTTTCTCGGCGATGCCATTTTTTTTTCGTCAATGTATTTGCAATTTCGTTTTTGCAATGTGTAAGTGGAGTCAGCCCAAACAAATATTGCTCATCACGTAGCGTCAGTTTGTTTCTCAGTTTTAAAAAAAGCGATTATTCAAGCGGAATTTTACGTGCCGGTTCAATAGAGCGGTCCCAAATTAGTCTAGTGCGATATTTTTTTGTCGATATGTATTCATCGAAATAATCAGCAACGAGTTTCGAAAAAAGAAATTTTAATTCCTCAGCTGGTTTCAGGGACTTAGTGCCATTCTTCAGGTGGATATAATTGTCGCATCATTTGCCAGTGTCGACAATAAGACGCATGTAGCATACTACTGTGATCGAATGGTTCACAGTGTATGACGACATCAATACGCTGCATGCATTTTATTTTTGACGCTCGCAAATAATGCCGTAGTTATGTCCTTCTGACGAAGGGCGCTAAGAGCCTGAAACCGGTTAAGGAAATAAAATTTCTTTTGTGTGCTATTCGCTGATTATTTCGACATAAATTACAGTTTTCTGAAGATTGATAAATACCAAATTATCGATATGTGTTAACAGGGACAGTAAAAGTCGAAGATAACCAATTCTCCAGCAACGAATGAACAGCGCTGTGCTTGGTGGTAGCTCACAGCATGGGCCACATGGGCCACGGCCTCGGATGAAAGACGTGAAGGGCAGTGTTTGTTTGGCCTGACTCGAACTACACATTGCAAAAACGAAATTGCAAATATCTGCCGAAACATCAGAGAATATGCGCATGAAGACTCTTGGGAGAGACACCGTGTACGTCCTTGTGAATATGCTACGAGCGAGATTAGGACATGCACTGAGGCGTACATACAACATTTATTTTTCGCTTAATACGTGAACGGAATAGGGCACAAAATCGCTAATACTGGTATCATATGACCTCCACCACGCACTCTACAGTGGATTGCGGAGTTAATAAGCAGGTTTACGTGTAGATTAATGATTTCATATTACTTAAACAGGCCGAACCACTGGACTAAAAATGGGCTTATAAACTTCTTCTCATCAAAAAAGTAAATAAAAATATCTCGAAACATA
The DNA here is from genome assembly GCF_023897955.1 of Schistocerca gregaria. Classification (NCBI taxonomy): domain Eukaryota; kingdom Metazoa; phylum Arthropoda; class Insecta; order Orthoptera; family Acrididae; genus Schistocerca; species Schistocerca gregaria. The sequence continues at coordinate 570,665,513 of NC_064923.1, forward strand.
TGGCCGAGCGGTTCTAGGGGCTTCAGTCCGGAACCGCGCGACTGCTATGGTCGCAGGTTCGAATACTGTTCGGGCATGGATGTATATGATGTCCTTAGATTAATTAGGTTTTAGTATTTCTCAGTTCTGGGGACTGATGACCTCCGATGTTAAGTCCCATAGTGCTCAGAGCCATATGAACTATTTTGAAACATATGAAGACAAACTCTGAAAATAATCAAGTGACATAATTAATGCTATCCATCGATACGGTTAATACTTCAGCGTGACTGGGGCGGAATAGGATACTAAGTTCAATAGTGAAAGGCGTAGTGGAGGAAAGGAACCTCTAGGGATTTACACCGAGATGACAAAATTCATAGTATAACTTTTACTATCGTATCAGATCGCTTTTTGCCTGGCGTAGTGAAGCAACCCGACGAGACATGGGCTCGACATGTCGTTGGAAGTCCCCTGCACAAATACTGAGCCATGCTGCCTCTATAGCCGTCCATAATTGCGAAAGTGTTGCCGGTGCAGGATTTTATGCAAGAACTCACCTCTATTCTTGAGTTTCTGCCGGCGTATTTGATAATCAAAATATCCGCGGGTGTACTGCTGGGTAGTACACCCGTGGATATTTTGATTAACTCACCTCTTGATGATGGTCGAAGTAGAGAGGATATAAAATGTAGACTGGCAATGGCAAGGAAAGCGTTTCTGAAGAAGAGAAATTTGTTAACATCGAATATAGATTTATGCATCAGGAAGTCGTTTCTGAAAGTATTTGTTTGGAGTGTAGCCATGTATGGAAGTGAAACATGGACGATAACTAGTTTGGACAAGAAGAGAATAGAAGCTTTCGAAATGTGGTGCTACAGAAGAATGTTGAAGATTAGATGGGTAGACCACATAACTAATGAGGAGGTGTTGAATAGGATTGGGGAGAAGTTTGTGGCAGAACTTGACTAGAAGAAGGGATCGGTTGGTAGGACATGTTTTGAGGCATCAAGGGATCACAAATTTAGCATTGGAGGGCAGCGTGGAGGGTAAAAATCGAAGAGGGAGACCGAGAGATGAGTACACTAAGCAGATTCAGAAGGATGTAGGTTGCAGTAGGTACTGGGAGATGAAGCAGCTTGCACAGGATAGAGTAGCATGGAGAGCTGCATCAAACCAGTCTCAGGACTGAAGACAACAACAACAACATAGATTATGTCCCATAAATGTTCGTTGGAATTCATATCGGGTGATGTGTGTAGCCAAACCATTCGCTCCAACTGTTCAGAGTGATCTCCAAAGCAGTCGCTAGCAGTTGTGGCCCGATGTGGCATGGCGCATTGTCATCCATAAAATGCCATAACTTTTTGGTAACACGAAGTCCATGAATGGCTGCAAATGGTTTCCAAATTGAAGATCATAACCATGTCCAGTCAATCACCGGTTCATTTGGACCAGAGGACCCAGTCCATTCCATGTAAACACAGCCCACTCCATTATGGAGCAACCGCCAGGTTGCACAGTGCGTTATTGACAACTTAGGTTCAAGGCTTCGTGCGGTCTGCGCCACACTCGAACCCATCAGTTTTTACCACCTCAAGTCGGGGCTCAACTGACCGCGCCAAGGTTTTATAGTCGCCTAGGTCCAACCGACATGGTCACGAACGCAGGAGAGGTGCTGCAGGCTATGTCGTGCTGTTAGCAAAGACACTCGCTTCGGTCGTCCGCCGCCATAGTCGATTAACGCCAAGTTTCGCCCCATTGTCAAAAAATGGCTCTGAGCACTGTTGTTGTTGTTGTTGTCTTCAGTCCTGAGACTGGTTTGATGCAGCTCTCCATGCTACTCTATCCTGTGCAAGCTGCTTCATCTCCCAGTACCTACTGCAACCTACATCCTTCTGAATCTGCTTAGTGTACTCATCTCTCGGTCTCCCTCTTCGATTTTTACCCTCCACGCTGCCCTCCAATGCTAAATTTGTGATCCCTTGATGCCTCAAAACATGTCCTACCAACCGATCCCTTCTTCTAGTCAAGTTCTGCCACAAACTTCTCCCCAATCCTATTCAACACCTCCTCATTAGTTATGTGGTCTACCCATCTAATCTTCAACATTCTTCTGTAGCACCACATTTCGAAAGCTTCTATTCTCTTCTTGTCCAAACTAGTTATCGTCCATGTTTCACTTCCATACATGGCTACACTCCAAACAAATACTTTCAGAAACGACTTCCTGATGCATAAATCTATATTCGATGTTAACAAATTTCTCTTCTTCAGAAACGCTTTCCTTGCCATTGCCAGTCTACATTTTATATCCTCTCTACTTCGACCATCATCAGTTATTTTACTTCCTAAATAGCAAAACTCCTTTACTACTTTAATTGTCTCATTTCCTAATCTAATTCCCTCAGCATCACCCGATTTAATTTGACTACATTCCATTATCCTCGTTTTCCTTTTGTTAATGTTCATCTTATATCCTCCTTTCAAGACACTGTCCATTCCGTTCAACTGCTCTTCCAAGTCCTTTGCCGTCTCTGACAGAATTACGTCATCGGCGAACCTCAAAGTTTTTATTTCGTCTCCATGGATTTTAATACCTACTCCAAATTTTCCTTTTGTTAGCTTTACTGCTTGCTCAATATACAGATTGAATAACATCGGGGAGAGGCTACAACCCTGTCTCACTCCCTTCCCAACCACTGCTTCCCTTTCATGCCCCTCGACCCTTATGACTGCCATCTGACCACTATGGGACATAAATCTGAGGTCATCAGCTCCCTAGAACTTGAAACTACTTAAACATAACGAACCTAAGGACATCACCCACATCCATGCCCGAGGCAGGATTCGAACCTGCGACCGGAGCGGTCGCACGGTTCCAGACTGAAGCGCCTAGAACCACACCGGCCGACCACCCCATTGTCCTAACGTATACTGTCGTCTACGTCCCACATAAATTTCTGCGATCATTTCACGCAGTGTTGCTTGTCTGTTAGCATTGACAACTCCGTGCAAACGCTGCTGCTCTCGGTTGATCAATGAAGGCCGTTGACCACTGCGTTGACCGTGGTGAGAATTGATGCATGAAATTTGGTACTCTCGGCACAGTCTTACTATCGTAATATTGAAATCCCTAACGATCTACAAAGTGCAATGCCACATGCGTCTAGCTCCAACTACCATTCCGTGTTCAGATTCTATTAATTCCCGTCGAGCGGCCATAATCATGTCGAAAACTTTTTCACGTGAATCACCTGAGTACAAATGACACTTCCCACCAGCGCACGGCCCTTTTGTACCTTGTGTACACTATACTACCGCTATCTGTACATGGGCGTATCGCTATCACATCAATTTTATCATATGAGACGCAGTACTAGGCTTCAGAATCCAAAAGCGTCCAGGACAAACATTCTCATATTAGAATGAGAATTTCAACGTTGTTCGATTTATGCCGCTCAAGACTTAGGCGCCCAATGTATAGCTGAAACCGGCTAAAACTAAAAACGTGCTCTGTGGTTGTGTATGGAAGAAACCAAAAGAAGTTTTTAGGCTGCAGTTTCCCAGTATCTTACCGCTGCATAGTAGGCAACCATTTGTTTCATCTACAAATACACTTGTGTCGTCGTTCCAGTTATTATCTCCACACGGTTTTACTCACAGTTATTTGTATGGCACGGTAGACTGGTTGTGGCTCATTAATCCTGTACCCAAAGGATACCACGCTCTTACGTGCGGTGAAGTAATGATCTTTGCATTTCTGTACGTTATGAGCTACTTGCCAATCTTTGCACCAGGCTGATATTTCGTTGACATATAGCTGTATATTTCTGTAATTTTTCACTGGATAGAATTTCCCCACAGAGAACTGCATTACTGCGAAAAACATGAGATTTAGCTGACTCTCCATACAGGATAACGTGCTGCAACCTGCTGGTCATGAAATTTTCGATCTAGCAGCAAACCTGGTTAGATGTGCCATAGAAACGCAGTCCCTTTATAACGAAACGTTGTGGTACTCAATCAACAGCATTTCAGTCTTGTTCCCTATATTCTTGCCACTGAAGATATCGAAGTGGGCGAGTTGAATTTCGCGTGATCGATGTTTTCATAATGCGTGCTGATTTCGGGGAGAACGTTAGTTTATTCCAGATAGTTTATTTTGTTGTAACTCGAATGTTTGAGGATTCTAGTACAAGCAGATCTGAGTGATTCTGGACGGTAGTTCTGTGGGTCCGTTGTATTTCCTTTTGTACGGACGTGTGTGATCTGTTCTGTTTTTGAATGACGGGGAACACGTTCTCTGCCCAAGGAATCTGTCAAGAGTGGAGCTCATTCACTCACAGATAATGTATATAACTTCACAGGAACTCTATTAATCTCTGGACTCTTTTCAGGTGTGAGAGATTAAAGCCACTCTTCACCCTACTACTAATGATTACTATATCCCTGGCTACTGGGTGATGTCAGCATACGTTTATTTCCCTCTGCTGAATGAACGTTTTAAATCAGTTTTTTTTTTACTCTTGGTTTGGTATTTTATATTTCGACTCCCATCTCACGCATTCCCCTTCTGTCAACGAAGCATGTTTCACCTAGGATCTGTCTGTCTGGTAATGTGCGCTTTCTTTCGCACGTCTTGCGCAACAGGGGGAGTTTCTTCAGATGCTTCCCAGCATTGGCTTTACACCGACGAGGAGAACATGGGAATTGCCATAATCCGATTTCCCAGAAACTTCACTCAGTGGAAGAGGAGTCAACGTAAGCGAACACGTATCTCGACTCATCTGTAGATACTCTATCGTTTCTGAAAAAACGACGAGCAAAGTTTTTGACGTGCTTTAGATACCCTTTAGCTCGCGATAATCTCAGCCGAAATGGTGGCACAGTAGCTAGCGTCTCAGTCTCTTACTTTTACGCCCCGTGTTCGATACCCAACTATTGTTTTTATTTATTGTATTTTATTTTTATTTATCTTCCTTCTTCCATGAAGGTTACTAGACGAATGTTTCTCTCAAGCTAGGCGATAGAAGGGTGTTATATTAATTGCAGAATTTCAGTTCAAATGGCTCTGAGCACTATGGGACTCAGCTGCTGTGGTCATTAGTCCCCTAGAACTTAGAACTACTTAAACCTAACTAACCTAAGGACATCACACACATCCATGCCCGAGGCAGGATTCGAACCTGCGACCGTAGCAGTCCCACGGTTCCGGACTGCGCGCCTAGAACCGCGAGACCAACGCGGCCGGCGAATTTCAGTTGGATTTCGCAATAAATGTCATACATTTGTCATATAATATAAGTGTATGGTATTTTCATGGGTTACAATCTTCTTAAATTGGCATACTCTGTATTTCATTCTTATATCAATTGCTTAGGAAGATTTGGTGCAGTCCCTTATTTGATACCGATCGCAGAAACATTCGTAAATGGTAATTCTAAATACCACAAGCATTGCGCGAAGGCAGGTCTGCCAGAGTGACATTTCTTCGTACGAATATAAATCGGGAAAGAAACTTCGTAAAAAATGCTGAAGATTTCACGTGTTGATATTAATTACTCTGCAGATCACGCATAACGAACAATTTACCGAATACTGGGGCTTGCAATTTATGAGTCAAGATACACTACAGGAATTTCACCGAAGCCAATTTCAAATAAATTTGTCATTCATTTATTGCTTTATTTTGTTAAATTCATTCACCACACATACAATTAACCGACGAATAACGACAACTTCATTTCAGTATACCTTGTAGAACATTCGTGTAGTAATCTTCTACGGACATGGGTAGCTAAATGAAAAACAAAACTAAAAATAATAATCTGGCTTCGAACACGGAGTGCAAAAGTGTGCCACCGCTCTCCGGTTGAACTGCTTACTCGCTAAGAGGCATATAAAGTACGTCAAAACTTTGCCCGTCGTTTTTTCAGAAACGGTCAAGTGTCTACGGATGAGCCGCGGCAAGTGTCCGGTCATTTTGACTCCTCTTCCACTGAGCGAAGTTTCTGGGAAACAGGGTTCCGTGTTCTCCTCGTAAGTGCTGGACTGCAGTCTTTACTTCTTTTGATAGGTGTTTATTTTGCTAGATGTTGTCAAGTATCCACCTGAACTTAAAGACAATTCCTCCACTTGTCCACGGGGCGAATCACGCAATTCTAGCTCTTGCCTGAGAGATGAACGAACTTCCTCCTTACTCATTGTATTGAACATGTGGAATTTTGAACTTGCTTGGTAGTTAGTCTATGGCCTGCTAGTGCAACAACCGGGCCATTGCGCGACCGGGCAGACAGTTGGCTTGGTTTTTGAGCAGTACTGCCTGGCTTCCAGCCGTGGCCGCACGCACCCTGCCTGTATTTTTGAGACTTCCTGTTTACATCCTGCCCGCGTGTCATCGCCCCTCCCCTCCCCTCCCACACCCCCTGTCAACAAGATATTATAAATAGCACTCCGTGTTGAATCTCTCGGTTTATAGAATGATATCCTTGTTTGAATAACGGATGCTCGGGACATAATACGTGCCACGGGAATGGGCCGTGAAGAGAGTGGGCTAAAACTAGACTCCACTCCGGAACCAAGTTCGCTTCCATCTCCATCCCCCCATCTGTACCCCAGCCCCCAATCTGTGTCCACCCAACATCACTACACCTCCCTCCTACAGATAATTTCACATATTTGAATGCCGATTTCAGAGAGTGCTCTGGAAAGAATGTCCCGTATCTTATTAACAGCTTGGGCAGTCGAGTCTTGAACATAGAGTGTTGTTTGAAACACACTGTAACAGGGAGTTGACATGCCTGTTGACATTCATAAATATGAAATTATTCAATGTACGTTGTACTAGCGTATGATGACGACACTACAATGCAATCCTTACTTATTGCCCATATATTACAAAGCACAGTTATTACGCTGTAATAACAAATTCATAGTTAAAACTTCGTTAAAATACATGATAAGAGAAAATGCATTATATTGCAGTTAAATAGCATATTGCAAAGTTGGTCTAAATTGTCAGGATTGGTGCGTTTGTTCCCGTACAACCTACTGAAGGGGCGTTTAAAGGGCAAGTCGCTGAACATTATGGTGGTTTTAACTATTTTCTTCTTTTATTTGCATGTTCTTGAAACACTGTTTACCGTCACATATTTGACACTTTCTAATATATATTGTGCAATTTGCTTGGGCCATACAAAGCACGTAATCGATCAGGCAGCACCATGCTCCAAATTCAGTACATGTTGAGCTTACTCTGACGCGCTTGACGCCAACAATTTGTATATATATATTACGAACCTAGATTCCAGTGCCGTCTAAAACAGGATATGGTCCAAAAAACTATTAACATAAATGTCTTAACTGAAATTGTTTTTCAGGTTTTATTTATATATTGTTTTCTGAAAATCGTTATTTACGTGAAGATTTATAGGTCTAATGGTTAACAACAAAGATTGCAAATTTTGACAATATGAAAAGCAGAAGCTTTATTATCGATAGTAAAATTAGAAAAATTATAAATGAAGACAAAAATTATGTTTACATGAAAACTGAAGCATAAAAATATTAGATTGAGATCATTTAAGCTGACAACTGAGATTACTAATTGTCATAGAACAAGATCGATATTACAAAATGGATCGAAATGAATAATAAAAATGTATTAACAGAAAAATAGTTTTATGGCAATCAAATATGTTCGGAAAAATCTACAGATCAGAAATATAATTTAAGTAAGAATATAAACCAAAATCTGGCCAAACTATATACGGAATCCAACATTTTGCTTACCAAGTAGAGGTTCCGAGGAGGCTGGGTTCATTACTCGTCTAAGTAGTAAACAGTATAGGCGATGGTAGAAATTTGTGGAAGATGCTTGTCAGAAGAAGAGAAAAGTTCGCGGGATATGTACTAAGGCTGATCAGAACTGCAGACGCTGTTTCGAGGAGGTTTAAGATGCATGGAGAATTCCACCTGTGCGTACCACAGTTCAACATGACAACGCTCGAACTGTATGGCGAGGTATGTGCGAGCCTTTTTCGAAGAACTGCTACACTTCATAGTCATACGACATGGCGCTTATCGAACATGTCCGAGATACGTTTTGTCGGTGGCATGTTCTCGAGAAAAGTTAATGAACGTAAAATTAGTCAGATTGAATGCTTTTTGTGGGCGAGTCCGGTCAAATATACACTCGTGGAAATTGAAATAAGAACACCGTGAATTCATTGTGCCAGGAAGGTGAAACTTTATTGACACATTCCTGGGGTCAGATACATCACATGATCACACTGACAGAACCACAGGCACATAGACACAGGCAACAGAGCATGCACTGTGTCGGCACTAGTACAGTGTATATCCACCTTTCGCAGCAATGCAGGCTGCTATTCTCCCATGGAGACAATCGTAGAGATGCTGGACGTAGTCCTGTGGAACGGCTTGCCATGTCATTTCCACCTGGCGCATCAGTTGGTCCAGCGTTCGTGCTGAACGTGCAGACCGTGTGAGACGACGCTTCATCCAGTCCCAAACATGCTCAATGGGGGACAGATCCGGAGATCTTGCTGGCCAGGGTAGTTGACTTACACCTTCTAGAGCACGTTGGGTGGCACGGGATACATGCGGACGTGCATTGTCCTGTTGGAACAGCAAGTTCCCTTGCCGGTCTAGGAATGGTAGAACGATGGGTTCGATGACGGTTTGGATGTACCGTGCACTATTCAGTGTCCCCTCGACGATCACCAGAGGTGTACGGCCAGTGTAGGAGATCGCTCCCCACACCATGATGCCGGGTGTTGGCCCTGTGTGCCTCGGTTTTATGCAGTCCTGATTGTGGCGCTCACCTGCACGGCGCCCAACACGCATACTACCATCATTGGCACCAAGGCAGAAGCGACTCTCATCGCTGAAGACGACACGTCTCCATTCGTCCCTCCATTCATGCCTGTCGCGACACCACTGGAGGCGGACTGCACGATGTTGGGGCGTGAGCGGAAGACGGCCTAAAGGTGTTCGAGACCGTAGCCCAGCTTCATGGAGACGGTTGCGAATGGTCCTCGACGATACCCCAGGAGCAACAGTGTCCCTAATTTGCTGGGAAGTGGCGGTGCGGTTCCCTACGGCACTGCGTAGGATCCTACGGTCTTGGCGTGCATCCGTGCGTCGCTGCGGTCCGGTCCCAGGTCGTCAGGCTCGTGCACCTTCTGCCGACCACTGGCGACAACATCGATGTACTGTGGAGACCTCACGCCCCACGTGTTGAGCAATTCGGCGGTACGTCCACCCGGCCTTCCGCATGCCCACTATACGCCCTCGCTCAAAGTCCGTCAACTGCAGATACGGTTCACGTCCACGCTGTCGCGGCATGCTACCAGTGTTAAAGACTGCGATGGAGCTCCGTATGCCACGGCAAACTGGCTGACACTGACGGCGGCGGTGCACAAATGCTGCGCAGCTAGCGCCATTCGACGGCCAACACCGCGGTTCCTGGTGTGTCCGCTGTGCCGTGGGTGTGATCATTGCTTGTACAGCCCTCTCGCAGTGTCCGGAGCAAGTATGGTGGGTCTGACACACCGGTGTCAATGTGTTCTTTTTTCCATTTCCAGGAGTGTACATAGCTCAGGCCTGTTGGGCTTTTGTTAGTCTTTTTAGCGTTAACGTACAGAACGCACAACTAAGGTTGGTTCCAAACTAACAAAGTAAGCGTGACGAAGAAGTATAAGGATAACAAGGAGGTAAATCATCAGGATATACAGATACATCAATTATTAAAATTGGCAGGATATTACTTTGCTGTTTCAGCCCATTAGGCTACCGTCGAATGGGGCATAATCACAAAGGTGATTTAGTATTTATCCATCTGCAACAACTGAAGTCGTATTTACCAAAATGATCAGCAACCAACTGTACAATAGGAATTTAATTATTTTAACTGGTTTCCTACACTTAGTGCCCTGAGGTCATGTGGTTCGTCATGACTGTATAAAAATGGTATAAAGGTGCCAACGATTTTTATACAGGCTCTGTGAAACACATGACCACAGCAATACGCTGCATGCGTCTTACTGTTGAGACTCCAAATAATGCGATAGTTACAGTCTTCTTTACAATCTTCTGAAGAAGGGCACTAAGTGCTAGAAACCGGTTAAAATAATAAAATTTCTTTTGTGCAGTTGGTTGCTGATTGTTTGGATAAATACGACTCACGCCCGGTACCCACAGCTTTACTTCTGCCAGTATCCGTCTCCTACCTTCCAAACTTTACAGAAGCTCTCCTGCGAACCTTGCAGAACCAGCACTGCTGAAAGAAAAGATACTGCGGAGACATGGCTTAGCCACAGCCGGGGGGGATGTTTCCAGAATGAGATTTTCACTCTGCAACGGTGTGTGCGCTGATATGAAACTTCCTGGCAGATTAAAACTGTGTGCCCGACAGAGACTCGAACGCGGGACCTCTGCCTTTCGCGGGCAAGTGCTCTACCATCTGAGCTACCGAAGCACAAGTCACGCCCTGTACCCACAGCTTTACTTCTGCCAGTATCCGTCTCCTACCTTCCAAACTTTACAGAAGCTCTCCTGCGAACCTCAATTTTCTTCTGAAAGTGAAATCATTTACTTTTCTGCACCTGTACATCACATTTACCGATTTTCGTCCCATTCAGATAATTCCTCGGTGTTGGGTCGTTTCTTTTGTCTTAGGGTGCAGATGCAGATGTATGTCGATTAATGTCTTTGGCTATACTGAGGCAGAATGGTGTGTTTGCCACTTACCTTGTGAAATAAGCGGACATCAAATTACTTTTTAAGTTGTTCACACTGCACAGAGCCTCCAATATTCTTTTCATGGCCTCAGAACCTTAAAACGAACCATATCGCTGATGTTGGAGACAGTTGTTGGTGTCCGACAACAGCATAACAGCCAGAGAGCTAACTACAGAGATAAAAAGGTCACGCCAAAATGTCCAGTGAACGGCTACAGGAAGACTAACCTCTTTACAGATACTGCTCGGCTTAAATAAAACAGATACATCTAAGGAAGTACTTGTTTGCGGGTGTTTCCTTATAGGCTAAGTTTCGACGAGTACTACCACTACCTGCAAGAATGTGGGGCACTTTTCTCTTTAAACACCCTACACATCTGACCAAGAAGTACGCGAGTGGGTATGCCTTGATTACATTGTCTTTATTTGTTTGCTGCCCATGGCACAAACTCCTCAATCTCCTTTAATGTGGTTACTGTTTTCCCACTGATGACGTACAGAACTTCCGTGCAGTACGAGAGCTCATGGCTACAATGCGTTGGTCTTCAGTTCCAAGACTTGGTGAATGACGGAGATTTTGAGGCGTCAAGTTTTTAATTTTACATCAATAAAACGTCCTTAATAATCATTCCACCCTATATTGTGCTTCTTGTCTCAATATTATTTCAGAATCTTCCTTCCTTTCTGGTACGTTTGCCCAGCATCGACGCAGAGGTGTTTATTTTTGGACTTAGCGTGGTTAATTTAAGCAGTGGCGGATGCCCTTCCTGTTACCACCCTGTCTCTCCCCAGCTGTCTGCCTCGAGTGTTATTCACGTGGCAGTGTACTGAGTTTTCTACACGTTTGCAAATCGTGTAACTGAGCTGAGACTTGTAAACCAGCCCGCTATTCTCCTGCTGGGACTTGGGAAACCTCCTAAAAACCACATCCATACTGGCAGGAACACAGACCTTGGTCGTTAATTCGTCGCCCGGATTCGATCCTGGGCCAGAACACCTCCTTGTCCCGGACGCGGTGCTGCAATACTCACGGCTGTCCAGACGGGTTAAGTATTGTTTCAGAATCTATGCTACATTTAGCAAAAATCGTAAAACACCCCCTCCTATTTTGCTCAAATATCGAACATGACGGATGTTGCTCAAATATCGAACTTGACGGATGTAATTTCTGATTATGATGTTGTTGTTGTTGTTGTGGTCTTCAGTCCTGAGACTGGTTTCATGCAGCTCTCCATGCTACTCTGTCCTGTGCAAGATTCTTCATCTCCCAGAACCTACTGCAACCTACATCCTTCTGAATCTGCTTAGTGTATTCATCTCTTGGTCTCCCTCTACGATTTTTACCCTCCACGCTGCCCTCCAATACTAAATTGGTGATCCCTTGATGCCTCAGAACATGTCCTACCAACCGATCCCTTCTTCTAGTCAAGTTGTGCCACAAACTTCTCTTCTCCCCAATTCTATTCAATACCTCATCATTAGATATGTGATCTACCCATCTAATCTTTAGCATTCTTCTGTAGCACCACATTTCGAAAGCTTCTATTCTCTTCTTATCCAAACTACTTACCGTCCATGTTTCACTTCCATACATGGCTACAGTCCATACAAATACTTTCAGAAACGACCTCCTGACACTTAAATTATTACTCAGTGTTAACAAATATCTCTTCTTCAGAAACGCTTTCCTTGCCATTGCCAGTCTACATTTTATATCCTCTCTACTTCGACCATCATCAGTTATTTTGCTCCCCAAATAGCAAAACTCCTTTACTACTTTATGTGTCTCATTTCCTAATCTAATTCGCTGAGCATCACCGGACTTAATTCGACTACATTCCACTATCCTCGTTTTGCTTTTGTTGATGTTCATCTTATACCCCCCTTTCATGACACTGTCCATTCCATTCAACTGCTCTTCCAAGTCCTTTGCTGTCTCTGACAGAATTACAATGTCATCGGCGAACCTCAAAGTTTTTATTTCTTCTCCATGGATTTTAATATCTACTCCAAATTTTTCTTTTGTTTCCTTTACTGCTTGCTCAATATATGGATTGAATAACATCGGGGAGGGGCTAAAACCATGTCTCACTCCCTTCTCAACCACTGCTTCCCTTTCATACCCCTCGACTCGTGTGACTGCCATCTGGTTTCTGTACAAATTGTAAATAGCTTTCCGCTCGCTGTATTTTACACCTGCCACCTTCTGAATTTGAAAGAAAGTATTCCAGTCAACATTGTCAAAAGCTTTCTCTAAGTCTACAAATGCTAGAAACGTAGGTTTGCCCTTTCTTAATCTAGCTTCCAAGATAAGCCGTAGGGTCAGTATTGCCTCACGTGTTCCAATATTTCTACGGTATCCAAACTGATATGAAACACATTTTCATACTTTTTTTCGAGGAATCGTCTGAAACCGGAAGTATTGCTACTCAACTGATACCATCTCGCCCAGTTCTGCGTAAATGGTGAGCCAGAAGATCCAAATCATAGCAACAAAAACGTAAATTCACCGAAGAAAAGATAATTCTGATGTTTCTGAAAAGCATACACGGACAGGACTATGAATACACTGTTCTGCAGTCCGCAGCTTGTGGTCTAGTGGCCCCGAGAAAGCTGTGCTCTGTGGTTCTGTTCTTCATGGCCCGGAGACATTTGGATGACTTCACACAGGGAAGAATCATAAAGAAGCTGGAAGAAAGACAAAGTGTGACGAGTATAGCCTAGGAGCTTGGTATTACTCACAGCATTGTTTCACGTGTTTGGGGAGTGGTCCGAACCACAGACTCCTTTGCCCAAAGGAGAGGAAGCGGTCAACACCAGCAGATGACCGCTACATTGTGTGACAGGCGTGAAGGTACCCATGTCAAACAGTAGGTTCAACTGCAAAACTTTTAACAGGTTTTCAAGACACACAATCTCGTGCTTTACAGTGGCGTCGGAGTGGTCTATTTGCCCTACGCCTGGTGAGTTGTGTTCCGTTTGCACCCGCGCATTGGCGCATCGTTAGCAATGTTGCCCACAGCATAATTTGCTGTCAAATGTACAGTTTGGTTTTAGAAATGGTTTAACAACTGAAAATGCCATATTCTCTTTTCTCTGTGAGGTTTTGGACGGATTAAATAAAAGGTTGTGAAACGCTAGGTGTTTTCTTTGATTTAACGAAGGTTTTTGACTGTGTTGGCCACAAAATATTACTGCAGAAGTTGGACCATTATGGAGTAACGGGAGTAGCTTACAATTGGTTCGCCTCTTACTTTAAGAACAGAAAGCAGAAGGTAATTCTCCGCAATATTGGCAGTGGTAGTGATGTTCAGTCCCAATGGGGCACTGTTAAGTGTGGTGTTCCCCAAGGGTCGGTGCTGGGGCACTGTTGTTTCTTGTTTATATAAATGGTATGCCTTCTAGTATTACAGGTGATTCAAAAATATTTCTGTTTGCTGATGATACCAGCTTGGTAGTGAAGGATCTTGTGTGTAATACTGAAACAGTATCAAATAATGTAGTTCATGAAATAAGTTCTTGGCTTGTGGAAAATAAGTTAATGCTAAATCACAGTAAGACTCAGTTTTTACAGTTTCTAACTCACAATTCAACAATTAATCAGATAGAATGGGCATATTATAAGCAAGACGGAACAGTTCAAGTTCCTAGGCGTTCGGATAGATAGTAAGCTGTTGTGGAAAGCCCATGTTCAGGATCTTATTCAGAAACTAAATGCCGCTTTATTTACCATTAGAACACTATATGAAATAAGTGACATTTCAACACGAAACGTAGGCTACTTCACATATCTTCATACACTTATGTCATATGGTATTATTTTTTGGGGTAATTCTTCTGATTCAAAAAGAGTATTTTTGGCTCAAAAACGAGCTGTTCCAGTTATGTGTGGTGTAGGTTCGAAAGCCTCTTGTCGACCCCTATTCAATAGTCTGGGAATTTTGACATTGCCCTCACAGTATATATTTTCTTTAATGTCGTTTGTTGTTAGCAATATTAGCTTCTTCCCAAGAGTTAGCAGCATTCACTCAATTAATACTAGAGTGAAATCAAATCTGCATGTGGAATGCCTTCCTTGACTCTTGTGCAGAAAGGAGTGCAGTATTCTACTGCATCCATTTTCAATAAGCTACCACAAGAGCTCAAAACTCTTAGCAGTAGCCCAAACACTTTTAAGTCTAAACTGAAGAGTTTCCTCAAGGCTCACTGCTTCTATTCTTTCGAGGAGCTCCTGGAAGAGCTGAAAAATTAAGCAAATTCCAGTTTTGCATTGTTGATTTTCTTTATTTAAACTTACGACTTGTCGCTTGAATATGTTTCTTATATTTCATTTTGTCTGTTTCTACTATCGTGTTATAATTTCATGTATTGACGAGTTCCATGACCATGGAGATTTCTCCTTAATTTGGTTCCACATAATAATAAATAAATAGGGATTGGACCAATAAGGACTAGGGTCGCTTTCTCTTCTCGGACGAGAGCAGGTTCAGTTTGAATAGTGATTCTGGGTGTAGCTTCATATGGCGAGAGGTGGGAACACGTAATGCAGCCAGGGAAACTGTCGAAGGAGCTCATTTTAGCGGTCCAGGTGTTACGGTATGGGAAAGAGTACTGTTGCATGGGCCTACTTTCAACATGGCAAAGTCACTGGTCAGCGTTGTTATACTCCGTACCCACGTTCGTCTTTTCAGGGGTGCTGTCGGGCCGGACTTCATTTTTATGGATGATAATGCGCGACAGCATTGAACAGCACAGTTGGGGGAGCACTTGGAACTAGAGGATATTCGGCGAATGGACTTGCCCGCCTGTTCCCCCGACTTAAATCCCACCGAGCACGTGTGGGATCGTTGGGGAGAGACGTCTTGCACCAGTTGTCACCCGCGTAGGTGGGGGAACGGAACATCCAGCCACAAGAACTCGACACCAACCTTGTGAGCTGAATAGCAGCACGCTGCAGTAATTATTGTCATTCAGTAAAAGTCTACTCCTCTTCGTTTCATTGCGTATTTATTTCAGTTAGCTTCTATATTGTACTCTAGCAGCTCTTTCTATGTGTGGTCCAAATTTCATCTTAAGTTTTGTAAACGATGTTTTTATCTTTGTTGTGTTGTTTTTATCTGTTCGGTCCGCCCCCGGTTGCTGAGTGGTGCCAGCACGGTAGCTCAGCGTGTTCGATCGGAGGGTTACGTACCCTCTGTAATAAAAAGAAAAATGAGTTAATCGATCATCAACGAACTTACTTGGATGTCTTACGACGTCCGCCCCGAGCAGATATAACGAACAAAAGCGAACAAAATGAGATTACAAAGAGAAAAAAAAGGATAGCGCGACAGGCTGTCAATCCTAAGGGCCCGGGTTCGATTCCCGTCTGGGTCGGAGATTTTCTCCGTCCAGGGACTGGGTGTTGTGTTGTCCTAATAATCATCATTTCATCCCCATAGACGCGCAAGTCGCCGAAGTGGCGTCAAATCGAAAGACTTGCACCAGGCGAGCGGTCTACCCGACGGGAGGCCCTCGTCACACGCCGTTATTGTTATTATTATTTATCTGTTCGAATATAAAACCAAGAGCCGTTGCATTAATGCTCGAAATTTCGCGAAATTAATTGCGTTGCTACATGTGTAGTACTAGTACAATAGGTTTCAGTTCTTAACACCCATGCTTGATTTCATCTGTAAATGAAAACTACGTGTTTCTGTCAGCTCCACGTATACACAACGCGTATTCATAGTCGGACTGCCCTATTCCACCCGTCACGACATATCGATGTTGGTTTCGGAGACCAGCACAGCAGAATTGGGGACAATCGCAGTCTATTTATATATACATTGAGTGGAGGTGGGTGACGGGAACTAAGGGATCGAAGGGACTTGTAAGTCTTCGGTTCAGTTTCTCTCCCTGCGTTATGTCGGTTCTCTAACTTTGTTCTTGTTTAACTTGGAGCTAACCTGCGGCCAAGTTTTGCCGAACTCAGGACGGAAAAAATATTGCTCGCATCGGTTAACTTCTTCTGTTTCTTTTTCGTTCAGTGGTAGTCCAGTTCTATCGAAAATGTGGACGATTCAGAAAAATAGGCGACTTTACAGCCTTACTCGAACAAAGTATTCTCACGATTTGAGTAGCGTGGATCTTTGTTCTTCCTTTCCTATTCTCGCGACACGCCGGGCGGCGTTCAGCAGCCTTACATCTTAAGCGTGTAAACGTAAATTTGTCACCATCGTCATCTTTCGTATATTATGCATGGTTGCCCCTTATGTCTCCTTCGTCTGCCGCGAGACGAACTAACTGAGCTCGCTATTCAGTTTGAAATTTTTTATGGTAGCTTGAAAATTTCCTTTTATCCACTGAATTCAATTTTGACCGCATCCTTGAAGGTACATTATTATCGGCGTGAAGACGATGTATTCTCGGGAAGGAAGTTTCGACGATGATGTTGGTGGAGTGATCGTTTTTTGTCAGCGGGAGTAAACCTATTATCGTCGCTCTGACCACTATGCGACTCAACTTCTGAGGTCATCAGTCGCCTAGACTCAGAACTAATTAAACCGAACTAACCTAAGGACGAAACTTCCTGGCAGATTAAAACTGTGTGCCCGACCGAAACTCGAACTCGGGACCTTTGCCTTTCGCGGGCAAGTGCTCTACCATCTGAGCTACCAAAGCACGACTCACGCCCGGTACTCACAGCTTTACTTCTGCCAGTATCCGTCTCCTACCTTCCAAAGTTTACAGCTCTTCTGAGAACCTTGCAGAACTAGCACTCCTGAAAGAAAGGATATTGCGGAGACATGGCTTAGCCACAGCCGGGGGGGGATGTTTCCAGAATGAGATTTTCACTCTGCAGCGGGCACACAGTTTTAATCTGCCAGGAAGTTTCATATCAGCGCACATTCCGCTGCAGAGTGAAAATCTCATTCTGGTAACCTAAGGACATCACACACATCCATGGCCGAGGCAGGATTCGAACCTGCGACCGTAGCGGTCACGCGGTTCCAGGCTGTAGCAACCAGAACCGCACGGCCACTCCGGCCGGCTAAGAGAAGAAGAGTATCAATCAAAATTTTTTTCAACAGTGAGAACGTCAGGAGCGCTGGAGGTGCAAAATACAGATTTTTTTGATATTATTTTACAGTTAGACGCTAACGAGGAGAATACGGCAAGTGCCATCCCGATTTCCCATAAACTTCGATCAGTGGAAGAGCGGCCAAAATAAGCGAACACGCATCTCGGCTTATTCGTAGGTTCTCGACCGTTTGTGAAGGAACAACGATCAGTTTCTTAGAGAATTTTCCAGATACTGCATGTGCCTTTGACCGCGCGATGTGTTGAGACGAGGTGGTGGTGGAATAATGATTAGCGTCGCAGGTTCTGAATATTGCGCCCCGTGTTCGAAACTGGGTTTGTACTTTTATTTTGTTTTCATTTATCTATCCATGTCCGTAGAAGATTACTACACTAACGTTTTCAAGTGTATATTGCTATAACGGTGTCCTTGTTCGTCTACAAATAGTGTGTCAGATGAATTAATTAGAAAAAAAATGAGAAAATTATTTGAAATTGTTTTCGATGAAATTCCTGTAGTATATCTTGATTCATAGTAAATTGCAAGCGCCAGTTTTCGAAAAAGTGATCGAAAATTATTGCCAACGCGCGAAATCTTCACCAACGCGTCTTTATCGAGTGATAGTCATACGAAGAAATGTCACGTCGAAAACCACTTTCGCTCAGTGCTCGTGGTATTCGGTATATTTGTGTATCGAATGTTTCTAAAATCGGTTTCATCCGAGGGAAAGCAGCAAATCATCCTGAAGAATAAACATATGAACAAAATGTAAGATTTGACATGAGAATGAAATATCGTAATACTAGATGGTTCAAATGGCTCTGAGCACTATGGGACTTAACATCTATGGTCATCAGTCCCCTAGAACTTAGAACTACTTAAACCTAACTAACCTAAGGACATCACACACATCCATACCCGAGGCAGGATTCGATCCTGCGACCGTTGCGGTCGCGCGGTTCCTGACTGTAGCGCCTAGAAACTCTCGGCCACCTCGGCCGGCTGTTCCTCTACCAGGAATTCGCTGTTCAAGCCGCCGATGAGTCAGGAATCTTCTTCGCGATTTTATTCACTCTTCTTTCGCAATCGCGGTTTTACGCGTATCCACTTTCGTAAAGAGACTGTGTGGTCTGACAGCTAAATAAAGCCGACAACGGCTCTGAATAGAGCGCAGATTACTTTACCCAGCTCGTCCCGTGTGCCGACGGTGCTCCGCCGCATGTCCTGTCCATGTCAACGCTAGATACCTCCTCCCATGTGAGAACGGCTTAAGCGACGTGTTATCTTGATGAACGATCCGTTTCCTGCGATCACACTTGCATCTGACAGTGTTCTTCCGCTGACGTCCAGCACAGCAGCGTGAGGGGAGGAGGGGGGGGGGAGAAGGGAGGGTAGTTTTTTTACGGCGCCATTGTCTCAGACAGGTCCTCCCCCCACCCCTTGTGGCGTTCACTTCACTTCTTTTGCTTTCCGCCGCCGCCACCTTCCTCTTGCTCTCGTGTGCCTGAGTCACTCATTAGCGGCAGAGCCTGTGCACTCGGCTATCGCTGGCACTAACTAACCAGCCTCTGTCCTCACCACCCTCTGCCACGGTCCACTGTCTCCCACTTCCCCCTCCTCACGCCCATCGTCAGTCCTTCTTCACACACAGGCTGCACTAGGGTGATGCATCGACTCGTAGAAGCGTCGATACCTTTCAGCACGAATCTGTATCGTAGTGTATACACTGTTGTGAAAGAACTCGAATTCGTTCCACCATGCAGCCTGCAACTGTTAATTTCAGCATATTTTCGTATCATTGCACAATTTTTGCCTTAGCTCGCTTTCAAGTGCCATTCATTACCTGTTGGTCATCAACAATCTCGCTGTCCGAACAGGCCTCGGAGGGCCCAACGGTTCATTAGATGCGAGTATGGATGAGCAATGTGGTCAGCACATCGCTCTCCCGCCAGCTGTCAGCTTTCGTGACTAGAGCCGCTGCGTCTCAATAAAGTAGCCCCTCAGTCGGTCTCACAAGGGCTGAGTGCACCCCACTTGCGAAAAGCGCTCGGCACGCTCACTCATCCATGTGCTAGCCAACCCAACAGCGCTTAACCTCGGTGATCTGGCGGAAGCTGATGTTATTACTTCATCAACAATCTGCATTGTTAAATATTACAATACTGGTATTGTGTACGTTTGGTATATGAAGTGTGCCCTCAACCTAGTACTTACTAATGTCATACATTATGTTATCAAAAGTATCCGGACACCTGGCTGAAAATGACTTACAAAGTTCGTGGCGCGCTCCATCGGTAATGCTGGAATTCAATATGGTGTTAGCTCACCCTCAGCCTTGATGACAGCTTCCTCTCTCGCAGGCATCAATAAGGTGCTGGAAGGTTTCTTGGGGAATGGCAGCCCATTCTTCACGGAGTGATGCACTGGGGAGATGTATCGATGTCGGTCGATGAGGCCTGGCACGAAGCCAGCATTCCAAAACATCCCAAAGGTGTGCTATAGGATTCAGGTCAGGACACTGTGCAGGCCAGTCCATTGCAGGGATGTCGTGTAACCATTCCGCCGCAGGTCGTGCATTATGAATAGGTGCTCGATCGTGTTGAAAGATGCAATCGCCATCCCCTAATTGCTCTTCAACAGTGGGAAGCAAGAGGGTGCTTAAAACACCAATGAAGGGCTGTGCTGTGATAGTGCCACGCAAAACAACGAGGGGTGCAAGCCCCCTCCATGAAAAACACGACCACACCATAACACCACCACCTCCGAATTTTACTGTTGGCACTACACACGCTGGCAGGTGACGTTCACTGGGCATTCGCCATACCCACACCTTGACATCGGATCACCACATGTGTACCGTGATTCGTCATTCCACACAACGTTTTTCCACAGTTCAGTCGTCCAATGTTTACGCTCCTTACACTAAACGAGGCGTCGATTGGCATTTACTGGTGTGAGGTGTGGCTTATGAGCAGCCGCTCGACCATGAAATCCACGTTTTCTCACCTTCCGCCTAACTGTCATAGTACTTGCAGTGGATCCTGATGCAATTTGGAATTCCTGTGTGATGGCCTAGATAGATGTCTGACTATTACACATTACGACCCTATTCAACTGTCGGCGGTCTCTGTCAGTCAACAGATGAGGTCGGCCTGTACGCTTTTGTGCTATACGCTTCCCTTCACGTTTCCACTTCACTATCTCATCGGAAACAGTGGACCTAGGGAAGTTTAGGAGTGTGGAAATCTCGCGTACAGACGTATGACACTAGTGACACCCAATCGCGTGACGACGTTCGAAGTCCGTGAGTTCCGTGGAGGGCCCCATTCTGCTCTCTCACGGTGTTAATGACTACTCAGGTCGCCGGTATCGAGTACCTTGCAGTAGATGGCAGTACAATGCACCTAATATGAAAAACGTATGTTTTTTGTGGTGCCTGGTTACTTTTGATCACGTAGTGTGTATCACGTTCGTCACTCCAAATTGAGTGCGCATTATTTGAGGAGCCTGGTACCAAAGACGACGTGTCCAATTTCTTTCGATTTTCTGTTATCGATAAGTGTTTTCCGCTTTGAATCGGATAGTATCCTCACAGTCAAAAAACGACAAAAATGCTTGAAAAAGCCGCTTAGAACAGTGGCTTTGCTTCAAAAACGGACAAGTCCTAGCAGGCGTTGCTTCACAAGTGTCCAACTCCAACAGTAGGTATTCGTAAGACAGGAAACCGTGCAGGGCATCTATCTTGTTCTATTTACCTGCGTGCTGTGTGGGTATTAGCACTGTTTATTAATGCGCTTTTGTTAACTCTCGAATTGGCTGTTTCTTGTGAAAATGGAAGTGATCATGTCAGAAATTCCTCCTAACGATGTGAGCAAAAGAAAAATTAATGTTTGATTGCTCAGTTAATAAATGTTTCGATTTGCTCGTTCACTAATTTTCTTTTGTTCAAATCCTTCCATTCTCTCTATAGTGTATGTTTAGTCTATATTAAGTACCATTAGCGTCATTCGTAAAACAAAAGTGCATCAGGCATGGACTGTTAACTATTTTTTAAAAACTTATAGCAATTACTGATCTAAGAAATACGTGGATACTGTGTACTTTGGTTTAGTTTAAAAAGCGGAAAAATCAAGTAGTTAGGATCGAAGCTGACCAAGTTCAGCTTTTAACCCATTTTTACGCCTTAACTATTGATTTTTGCCGCATTCTCGTTGATGAATGTCATTTCCTTGACATAAAAGAGAGCAGACAAAAAATTTCACAGACGTAGGTATTCTGCTAATGTGGCTTTCAGTTTTCTGTCTTTCCTGAAAAAAAAAAGGAAAAGTAGACTGACCATCTGAATTTATGTTCCTTATTTTCTTAAACATAAAGTTCATTTTCCATACTTTTGGTATCTTTACAGTATGTTGATACCTTATTAAGAGACAAAATTCCCTATCTGCACATCATATCCGTCCCTTCCAACTGCCTCTCGCCACTGGGAAACTATTCCAGCACGGTAGAAGGCAGGACCAGAACGCCTGAGCCACGGTCTAGCAGCCTTCAGACGGGAGTCCTCATCTTCAACCCTCGTTCCGCAAAGGGGCTACTTTAGTTTACCGAAGACATGGTAACGGCCGGCCGGAGTGGCCGTGCGGCTCTGGGCGATTCAGTCTGGAACCGAGTGACCGCTACGGTCGCAGGTTCGAATCTTGCCTCGGGCTTGGATGTGTGTGATGTCCTTAGGTTAGTTATGTTTAATTAGTTCTAAGTTCTAGGCGACTGATGACCTCAGAAGTTAAGTCCTATGGTAACGACACGCTGCCTCATCGTGGATCTGTAGTTTATGTTTCAGTATTGTTCCACAAGCTTTGTGATCTCGGAACCCACATGAAGCAAACATTTTTCAGCTTCAGCTGTTTCAGTATTCTGTGAATACTGCCTTCTTTTACTTTACCTCTGACTGACAGCTGGTTCACTGTTACGTGTTTGTCAGCCAAAACCAGATTATGAACACCATGAACATGGCCAGTAGTCTGTGCGGTGTTCGATCTGCCGTGGCGCTTGAAGGAAGCAAGAGAGACTAGTGGCAACGACATCATTAGAGACAGAGCAGAAGCTCGGATTAAGGAAGGTGGGGAAGGAAATAGATCGTATCCTTTCAAACGAATCAACCCAACATTTGCCTTAAGCGATTTAGGCAAATCATAGAAAACCTAAACAGGAATTTGAACCGTCGTCCTCCTGAATGAGAGTCCAATGTGCTAACCACTGTAATAACATAACCTGCTTGCCGAATGACTGACTGTACTGCGATCAACAGCGTCCTCCCCATACACCTTCTTGAATCTGTTGTGAATTTTTGTCACTGGTGTGCTTCAGACGAACATCAAGTGCCGCGACCATCTTGATGGAGAGTTATAGAAGAGCGACGTGTTTTACTGCTATGTGTAACGTGACGTGCTACTATTTCAATAGAGCTACTTGTAAGTCATTTAAGAGGCCTTTGGCAACTGTGGAGATGGCTTCAAAGAAAACCACACACCTTTGTCTTTCGTGGGGAATTGTGTTACACACTGAGCTACCCATGCACGGCTCAAAACCCGCCATAACAGCTCCAGGACCGCTCCCCTTTTCAATCCCCTGAACCTCTTGTACGTACCTTTACGATGATATTACGAAGATATTGCTTAGCCATTAGCTGTTTAGGGAGTTGTTCCCGGATTGACCTTTCGCTCTGCAGCAGAGAACTGGATTTCTGGAAACTTATTGACAGATTAAAACTGTGTGTAGGTCGGGACTCGAACCCATAACCTTGACTTGCTGGCACGAATTCATGCAATCCATTCTCGGTGCTTCAAAATGCCGTAGGTAATGTGCTGGAGTTAAAAAAATAAATTGAAAAAGTTTTAAAATTTGTGCATGGCTGGAGTAGCAACCGTAGAATGAAATCATCTTGTAGAGATAGTAAACAGCCAATCAGTTGCAAATGGAAAGGTTTCTTAAAACCCCGTTACCATGATTGTTGGATGGGAGGTCCGCCAGTTAGCAAAACACCGTTGTTTCTCAGTACCCAAACATGTTTCGGCACCACTGTGCCATCATCAGTGGGTTTTCGTTTTTATTTATTCTGCAATGTGAACATTTTTGTTAAATGATTATAAAATTATGTGCATCTTTAGTTCAAACAACAGATCGTTTCTCTTTGTAAATACTTTTACATTTGATGTGCATGAATTTTTTGGATCACTTGTGTGTTAATTACTACAAGCAGTTTGTCATCTGCAACCAAACGATGTTGATGAAAAAATCTTTTTGCTGGGAGTTAACCTCTCTTCTAGGATGTAATTTAGTTTTTCGCGGCTATATTCGTTTTTACTTACGTTTTCGTGTGGCAAGCACTTCCATTCTCCGCAATATGCTGAGGTGTTGTGATGCACACGCAACTATAACAAGTATTTTCCACAAATAACCTTAGTAAAACACTTTTCACTCCACCAAACGTTACCATTATTTTAAAGTTTATAAAAATGTCTTATTCAGAAGGAAATATAGACAACAGGATTACATGTTGAGGCAGAGGTACGTTAAAATATAGCCGAGAGGCGTCAGTCAAACCTAAAATTATTATGGACGTGAAATTTTATATTTCACTGACGCCTTTTGGCTATATTTGTACCTACATCTGTCATAACATGTAATCCAGTTGTTCTATATTTCCTTCTGACGATGATGTTTTTATAAACTTCGAAACCATGGTAAAGAGGTTTTAATAAACCTTACAATTTGCAACAGACTGGGTGTTTGCTATTTCTACAACAAACTGAAGAAGGTTCTGCCAGCCAATTCATTACGTTGTATCAGTGATCTCTATACTAATTGGGTGTGGAGTGATTAATGCATCACGCTATACTGTTATGGCAATCCGGTGGAAGGGTTTGGTTTGACAGATGCCTGGAGAATGTTTCCTGTATTATGTGTGGAGCCAACCGAGTAGGTGGTGTTATGGTATGGAAGTGTTTTTTGCGATTAGGGTGTGGTCCGCTTGTTGCACTTAAGAAAACACGAAACGCTACGACAACATTTTACAGCATAGTATACTGCATACGGCAGAGGGACAGTTCGGAGACGATAATAATTCACCCTGTCATGAAGCAGCGCCGGTGAGGCAATGGTTTGTGGATAATAACGTTCTTGGAATGGATTGGTATGCCCAGAGACCCGACCTCAACTTAGTGGCACACGTTTGGGATGAGACAGAAAGACGATTTCGCTGTAAACCACAGCGTCAAACATCACTGCGTTCTCCGATTTTGGCTTTTGAGGAAGAACGAACTGTCATTCCTTCACAGACATTCAGAAACTTCACTGAAAATGTCCCCAACAGAGCTCTAGGCCGATAAAGGCGAGTCGTGGACACGCCCCTGTGTTGATGTTCACTACTGAGTTTTCTACTGAGTTTCCAGATACTTTTAATTATACAGGGTGTTACAAAAAGGTACGGCCAAACTTTCAGGAAACATTCCTCACACACAAAGAAAGAAAATATGTTATGTGGACATGTGTCCGGAAACGCATACTTTCCATGTTAGAGCTCATTTTATTACTTCTCTTCAAATCACATTAATCATGGAATGGAAACACACAGCAACAGAACGTACCAGCGTGACTTCAAACACTTTGTTACAGGAAATGTTCAAAATGTCCTCCGTTAGCGAGGATACATGCATCCACCCTCCGACGCATGGAATCCCTGATGCGCTGATGCAGCCCTGGAGAATTGCGTATTGTATTACAGCCGTCCACAATACGAGCACGAAGAGTCTCTGCATTTGGTACCGGGGTTGCGTAGACAAGAGCTTTCAAATGCCCCCATAAGTGAAAGGCACTTCACTGAAAATGTTCCCAACAGAGCTCTAGGCCGATAAAGGCGAGTCGTGGACACGCCCCTGTATTGATGTTCACTACTGAGTTTCTTACTGAGTTGAGGTCAGGAGAGCGTGGAGGCCATGGAATTGGTCCGCCTCTACCAATACATCGGTCACCGAATCTGTTGTTGAGAAGCGTACGAACACTTCGACTGAAATGTGCAGGAGCTCCATCGTGCATGAACCACATGTTGTGTCGTAGTTGTGGTCCACATAACATATTTTCTTTATTTGTGGGTGAGAAATGTTTCCTGAAAGTTTGGCCGTACCTTTTTGTAACACCCTGTATAATGTAGATATATTATGTTTGTCACTGTTTCGTGTGATTCAACACTAGTAGTGTAATGGAAAAGTAATGTTTCTTTCCACATATTTGATCTCTGCACCTTATATTTAATTACGTTTAGAATTAATTGCCAACTCATGAACCTAACGTCGATCGCAATTTCGGCAGGAAACACGGACCTCGGAATTCGCCGGAAGCAATTTAACGAACCGAGAGATATCTAGATCAGAATGACCGAATGGTGATCTGAATCGGCGTCCTCCTAAGTGCCAATCTTCTGTCTCACCACAACTCTAACACGAAAATATGTCTGAAATATTCCAAATTCCCGTTTTTCCACTCCAGTTTCTAGCGTCTATAGCTCCTCTTATCATCCCTAAATGACAAGATGACAATATGTTAACTCAAGCCGGCCGAAGTGGCCGAGCGGTTCTAGGCGCTACAGTTCAGAACCGCGAGACCGCTACAGTAGCAGGTTCGAATCCTGCCTCGGGAATGGATGTGTGTGATGTCCTTAGGTTAGTTAGGTTTAAGTAGTTCTAAGTGCTAGGGGACTAGTGACCTCAGAAGTTAAGTCCCATAGTGGTCAGAGCCATTTTTTTGTTAACTCAAATAGTAATTGTGAACTACAACTGACAATCGATATATCGATAAATAAACCCAAACCGCAATACCAACACTAAAAACAAACACGATACTAGCTTATTCACTAACTGAATACTAAGAACTGGAGTACAGTAGCTGAAAGGGGATCCGATAACGCAAGTAAGAAAAAGTAAGGATTACTATAGCGATCGATTGCAAGGTTGATGGTGGAGATCTGAAGCATTCCACTTGTTTTAAATATGGAGGGTTGATACCAACAAGCGATTTGAAATTATTAACTCGGTAGCAGGAACGGCGAAGGAAGGCTTAGATTTATTGGAAATGTCATAAGAAAGTGTGCCACATCATCAGTAAAGGAAATCACATACATAACGCTACTGTGATAAAATCGAGGGTACAGCTCCGCCATTTGGCGATCTTGTCAAGCAGACATGACAGCAGACACGCGACGAGTTCTGCGACACGCTCCTAGGACCGTAACAGCTCTGTAGAACCCATCCCACGCGAAAGGACGACAGAGATGGTCGAGGAATTTAAGTGGTAGAATGACGACGTTTTTCTGGCGAAACCCTATTGAGCAAATTTAGAGAACTGGTATTCCAGGAAGAGTGTACTGCAGCGCAGCTGCCAGTATCCTAAATTCTGCGTAGGGGTAATAACGTATGAGAGTTTAGAGCGCCTACAGAGGCGCATAGTGAATGCACTATGCAGGTAAGGGACATAATAGTTTTTAGACAATATTGATGCGAAGTATCCTTCGCCATGCACTGTATGTGCGGTCGCGTGTGTGGACTAAAAAGCAGAATGCAAACGCAACTGGTCACAACTTCTCGTCCCCGTTAAAACATAGCTCGAAGAAGGTCTACATTGGTTTCTACATAACCCATTGCTGTGTAATTATAAAAGAAGAATGCGCACACTATGTACCCTGCCCCACACACCGTCAGGTTGCGAACGGGGTATAATTATAGAGGTATAAGGGTGGCTTGATTGGTAAATTTCCGTGAAAGAATGGAACATTTTGTTGCGCTTTCATGGTTGGTAAGCTCGATTGTTTCAACGATCGTATAACCGATTTCAACAATGTACAGTGATCAGTTAGTTGTTGACAGCCGTCTGAATTGGACAGTGTGTCAACTGCGACTGAAAGTGGAGAAAAATTAGTTTTGTGCTGTTATTAAACATTTTCACCTGAAGTGTTTGACTGCCACACAAATCAAAACAGAACTGGATGAAGTTCTCGCGGACTCTGCACCCTCATTGAAGAGCATTTACTTCTGGATTAATGAATTTAAATGTGTTCACACAAGCACCCAAGACGAAGAGCTTTCCGGCCGTCCAACTGAGGTCACCACAAAAGAAAAATGACAAAATCCATGATATGGTTATGCAAAACCGTCGAACAAAAATTCATGAGATTGCTGAGACTGTAGGGATCTCAAATGAGCGAGTGCATAATATGTTTCACAGTGAACTGGATATAAAGAAGCTGTTTGCGATGTGGATACCGGCCGGCCCGCGTGGCCGAGCGGTTCTAGGCGCTTCAGTCTGATCCGCGCGACCACTACGGTCGCAGGTTCGAATCCTGCCTCAGGCATAAATGTGTGTGATGTCCTTAGGTTAGTTAGGTTTAAGAAGGTCTAAGTTATAGGGGGCTGATGACTTCAGATGTTAAGTCCCATAGTGCTCAGAGCCAGTTTTTTTGTGGATACCGCGGTTGCTCACAGTCGGCCGAAAACGTATCCGGTACAGCACTTCAGCACAATGTCTGGCGATGCTTAATCACAATCCACAAGACTTTTTGTTCCAATTTGTAACCTGGATTTATCATTACACACCAGAGTCAGAACGGCAATCAAAACAGTGGACAAAGGCTGGTGAAGGTGTACCGAAGAAGACATAGACCATTTTGTCAGTGTGTAAGGCGATGGCCACTATTTTTTGAGTTACCCAAGGCATAATTCTCGTACATTACTTGGGAAAAGGCAGAACCGTAATCGGACCCTATTATGCTTCATTGCCGGATCGTTTGAAACCTAAGCTGAGTGAAAGAAAGACCTAGGTTGGCACGCAAAGAAATGCCCTTTCACCAGGATAATGCACCATGCCACACATCAGTGATAATGATAAAAGTGCATCAAATGGGCTTCGAATTGGTTCCTCATTCATCCTATTCTCCCGACTTAGCCCCAAATTACTTCTTTTTGTTCCCTAACTTGGAATTTTGGCTTGCTGAGAAGAAATTTTCATCAAGTGAGGACCTGATAGTTGCAGTCAAGGAGTATTTTGCAGATTGTGACAGACCAAATTTCTTCAATGGAATGAAAAAACTGGAGGATCACTGGGCCAATCGTGCATCCCTCAAAGCAGACTATGTCAAGAAGTAAGGTGAATTGTTTACGAAACAACCATTTCCTTGCTTTCTTACCAGGCTTGTCAAACCACCTTTGTAAAACCAGGTGATGAAAAGAGGTGCAGCAGTCCCAAAAACCACTGAGCTAGTTTCGGTGTCCAAACTCTATCTTCGTTTGGAATTACACACACCAACACACAAAGGCGCACACACACACACACACACACACACACACACACACACACACACACACACACACAGTGTAATTTTTATTCTTCTGGAAGAGGAGCACCTTACGTGAAATGTGCATCGCTGAAAAACCAGTGAAAAATGACTGACTGTTCGCATTTTATTTTTGCTTCAGCATCGAGAATTAATTTCACTTACGTTTACTTCCGGATGTCCTTCTACGTGCTCCTGAAAACACGCTAAAGTTTAACTTAAAGAAGGGTGCGTATCAGCGATTACAACTTTGAGGCTGACCAAGACTCGAACCTGGACGCTTGCCTTCGAGTCCTTGTCAGGTACTCGGTTTCAATCAGCCAGAATGTTTCAAAACAGCGCACATTCCGCTGCAGAGTAAAAGGTTCAGTCTAGTACAAGTCGCAACTGATTACTGTTTAATAACCAGTTTCGGTAATATACCCATCCTCAGACCAATTTCATACCAACGGCGACATGGCACCTGTTATCAACCCAAAGATTGGTTTGAACACCACAGTGCTCTTCTACGTATAGTTGTTTCTTCCTCCAGCCTTTGAGTTGATTTACGCAGCCAGTGCAACTCGACGTTTCTCACATTACGAAATAACTACCAAAGATAAAAAAAAAAGAGGTGTAGTTGACAGTACCGACTGTGGATAAAACTTGGTACATTGACATCTGTAGTCTGGCAGTTACAAACTAATTTGACTCTGTGTTGTATTTGCTAGACGGATTTACTTCCTCGATGTTGCCGCCTCACCGTTTAAATTGAAATGGACTGCAGAAGATTGTACAACAGAAAACTGTTAATGAGATACAGTAAACTGCGATTCTGATAGTCAACAGCTGCTGTTCCTTAGATGCTAGGTATAAAAAATTTTGAGGACATGGTTGCTAGATCGTCTTCGGTGGGACAATCTCATATTTTGTTACAGGTGTACGCTGGTGGTTAAAAGACGCCTGCTCTGTTTGCGGAGCGCGTTTTTCTTCCGTTCCCAGCTGCAGTGGACGCGTCTGCATATTGATGAAGCACTCGGCGATTGTCGAATCGTTTATCAGTGCATCAGAAATGAAAAACCGAAGTTGAAAACTTGGATACCGTCTTACCAGATTTCCGAAAGGCGTTCCACACTGTATCACATCGCCAACTACCTCGTAAGATAGGATCGTGCCGAGATGCGTGAATGGCGATATGTGAATGGCTGATTCTTTTTTTTTTTCACGAATAGGACCCAGTAAGTTGTACTCAACTACGAATGTTCTACAGGAACGAAAGTGATAGCGGGTGTGGCCCATGGAAAGCAGTAGGACATCTTTTGTTCTGAATGTACTGCACATCAGCGATTTATCAGAAGTGTCAGCAGCATCAATAATTTGTTCGCTGACGTTGCTGTTGCGGTAGGCATATCCAGAGGGGCTACAGTTTAACCTCCCCCAGAACCACACCTGTTCCTTCGTAATTTAAAGAGAGAGAGATATACATTCTTTGTAACACAGCTTTCACACTTAACAATCTCTAAAATATTCTCGCTATATTGTAGTTGGTATTATAATAGATTACAGAAATACCTTCGTTTGCTGCGATGTGGTGCATCTGGAAAAGAAATCTCATACATGACGGTAGTACGTCCAGTCTTAGAGCATTTCTCATGTATTTACAGTGCTTACCAGGTAGGCGTGCAAGCCAGTTGTCCTACGAAAGTCTACTTACAAAGTATAAAGAGCCAATAAGTGAAGAATATAGAGTCCCCTCAGTATCGCTCCCGTAGGAACCGTGACAAGGTTAAACTTATTACAAAGGCATTCCTGCTCTCCATTCGCGATTGTAACGGGAAGGAACCCTAACATGTGGGTATCACTCTAAGTACCCTCGACTATGAACTTCTTAGTGCTTTGCAGCATATGTATTCAGGGCGTGCTGGAGGAATCGTCAGTATTCAGGGACACTATATGAACGACCATTTCAAGCAAAAATGTCGAGTGAACATGGGTTCCAAAATGCATACCTTAAGTACTACGAGCATTTATTCGTCTTCTAAACTGTGAAACAAATCTCTTCTATATCCAAGTTCTTTGCCTTCCACACTTTGAGAGATTGTTCTATGGACAAAAACAAGAAAAAAAATCGGGTAAACATTTGCTGTAAAACGCATACCTTAAGAGCTGTTGTGAGCATTTGTTCATCATCGCTACTGTGAAAAACATCTCTTCTACTGAACAAGTGCTCATGGCTCTTAAGTTAAGCATCTTAGAGCCCATGTTTACCAGGCTTTTCTGTTTTGAATGATCGTTCCTATCATACTGACCATTCTTCCCGCGACGCTACGTGTATATGTACAGCAGAAATCGAAAGAATTCGGATTTTGATGCTAGGACCATTGCAGATCGGTGTGGCCCATAGGGAAGTGTAGGAGAGATGCTACAAGAACTTGGACGGGAATGTTTCAAAGAAATGCGACGGTGCTCTCGATAAATGCTACCCAGTTTATTTAGAATCCGGTATTCTATGAAGTCTGAGGCAGCTCTGATGCCTCGGTAATATGTCTCGCTTATGGAACATAGGAATAAGGTAAGATAGAGATTACAGCGCATACAGAGACATAAAGTCATTTTTCCCTCGCTCAGTGTGCAAATGCAATGGGAATGAATTACCTCTAATATTGGTACGATTTATCTTCGACCACGAAAAGTACAGTGGATCTAGCTGTACATGTAATGCGGGTAGCTGCACGGCGTGTGGCAGGAGCTGTAACGCGGGCTTACCTGAGTAAGGCGAGATGTGTAGGTAGCTATGAGCTGCTGTGTGTGTCGTGTGGCTCGACCGCTGCTGCTGCTGTCTCGCCGCTTCGCTGCTCAGAGTCCGTCTCCAGTGGGCTAGGCGGGTGCAGCCGGCACAGTGGAGAGCGTCGTATTGATCGGCGCAGCCGCCAGACTGCGCACGAGGCGCCGCCCCAGCGCCCTACCTACTTGGGGGTGGTGTGGGGAGGGGTGGGGTGGGGGCCCGGCAGCGGCGGCCGCTGGACCGCAGCATCAGCTGTAGCTGCTGCCATCTGCCGCCGGCGCCGCCAACTCTTCCAGGTCACGTACACAAAGCCAGAGCGAGCGGCACACAATACAACACTGCGCAACACAACACTCCAGCGCCCGTGGCAGCGCCGGCAGCTGGAGCTGGAACACACGGGCGTGCCTGTCTGTGCATTGACTGGAAACGAGCGCCGAGTTAGCCGCCAGCGGCACCATCATTATGCCGCCGCAATGATTTTATTGTTCTCTCTGTTGGCTGTTATACGTAATGAGTGAACATTTTCACATTTTCAACGGCCTCTGTCACTATGTTAGTCTAGATTTTTTTTTTTTCCTGATCTGCATTCTACAAGTTTCGAGGGCGCTTCATCTCACCAAGATATTTTTACACGAACTCCATTGTATGCGAACAATTTTCCAAAAGTAATAGCTAAACAGCCCTACAGTTGGTTCATAGCAAAGAGTTGCAGTCTTAAACTCACAAAGGCTTACATGTTACAATTCCATTCAAACAAAAAATACCTGCTGGAACCAAAAGTCGACGTTAGTCAGTCTACACTACACGAAGCATTGAGTAAAATTCCTTGCGTTCCATCCGGATAACAAGCTGAAATATTACGTTGGTGCATAAATTCGTAGCGTTTTCCCGTAAGTTTAATAAACACGACAGATAACACATCACAGAGACTTTAGTCATCAATAATACATCCTCCTTCACTATTTACAGCAGTCTACCAACTTTTTGAACTCGATGATAGTAGAAATCACGTGGTTTTGAGGCGAAGAAATCGTCGAGCCAAGTTCGGAAAGCGTTTTTATCTGGAAAGTGAAGGTTCTTCGATGTTGTTGTTGTTGAGCAACTCTCCATGCTACTCTATCCTGTGCAATCTTCATCATCTCCCAGTATCTACTGCAGCCTACATCCTTCTGCATCTGCTAAGTGTATTCATCTCTTGGTCTCCCTCTACGATTTTTACCCTCGAGGCTGCCCTCCAGTACTAAATTGGTGATCCCTTGATGTCTCAGAACATGACATACCAACCGATCTCTGCTTCTAGTCAAGTTGTGCCACAAACTCCTCTTCTCCCCAATTCTGTTCAATACCTCCTCATTAGTTATGTGACCTACCCATCTAATCTTCAGCATTTTTCTTGTAGCACCACATTTCGAAAGCTTCTATTCTCATCTTGTCTAAACTATTTATCGTCCATGTTTCACTTCCATACATGGCTACACTCCTTACAAATACTTTTAGAAAGGACTTCCCTACACTTAAATCAATACTCGATGTTAACAAATTTCTCTTCTTCAGCAACAATTTCCTTGCCATTCCCAGTCTATATTTTATATCCTCTCTACTTCGACCATCATCAGTTATTTTGCTCACCAAATAGCAAAACTCCTTTACTACTTTAAGTGTCTCATTTCCTAATCTAATTCCCTCAGCATCACCCGACTTAATTCGACTACATTCCATTATCCTCGTTTTGCTTTTGTTGATGTTCATCTTATACTCTCCTTTCAAGACACTGTCCATTACGTTCAACTGCTCTTCCAAGTTCTTTGCTGTCTCTGACAGAATTTCAGTGTCATCAGTGAACCTCAAAATTTTTACTTCTTCTCCATGGATTTTAATACCTACTCTGAACGTTTCTTTTGTTTCCTTTACTGCTTGCACAATATACAGATTGAATAGCATTGGGGAGAGGCTAAAACCCTGTCTCACTCCCTTCTCAACCACTGCTTTCTTTTCATGTCCCTCGACTCTTATAACTGCCATGTGGTTTCTGTACAAATTGTAAATAGCCATTCGCTCCCTGTATTTTACCCCTGCCACCTTCAGAATTTGAAAGAGAGTATTCCAGTCAACATTGTCAAAAGCTTTCTCTAAGTATACAAATGCTAGAAACGTAAGTTTGCCTTTCCTTAATCTTTCTTCTAAGGTAAGTCGTTGGGTCGGTACTGCCTCACGTGTTCCAACATTTCTACGGAATCCAAACTGATCTTCCCCGAGGTAGGCTGCTACCAGAAAGAATTCGCGTTAGTATTATGCAGCTGTGACTTATTAAAATGATAGTTCGGTAATTTTCACATTTGTCAACACCTACTTTCTTTGGGATTGGAATTATTATATTCTTCTTGAAGTCTGAGGGTATTTCGCCTGTCTCACACATCTTGCTGACCAGATGGTAGAGTTTTGTCAGGACTGTCTATCCCAAGGCTGTCAGTAGTTCTAATGGAATTTTTTCTACTCCCGGGGCCTTGTTTCGACACAGGTTTCTCAGTGCTCTGTCAAACTCTTCACGCAGTATCATATCTCCCATTTCATCTTCATCTACCTCCTCTTCCATTTCCATAATATTGTCCTCAAGAAAATCGTCCCTGTATAGACCCTCTATATACTCCTTCCACCTTTCTGCTTTCCCTTCTTTGCTTAGAACTGGGTTTCCATCTGAGCTCTTGATATTCTTCGATAGAAAGCGGAAATGTTGAGAATCCGAGGGCGCAAGATCAGATGAATTAGAAGGATGCGGAGTGACTTCCCAACCCAATTCCTGTATGGTGTCTTTCGTTCAGCAGAATGCGGCCGTGGACTATCGTTGAGTAGCATCTTTTCAGGCAGTCCTCCTGGTCGTTGTTCTTGGATTGCCTCTGCAAGTCGTCTCAGCCATTGACAGTAAATGTCAGCAGTGATGGTTACACCACGGCCAAGCAATTCGTAGTGCACCACATCGTCGCTGTTCCACCAGATGTGTAACATTATCCTTATCATTGTCTTTGCACTGGCTGTTGCTGCTTTGTTTGGGCTCATCCATTCCTTTCTTTTTCTTATCTTAGGATAAAGACACCATTTATCGTCACCAGTAATGATAAAGGATGGGAATAGTCGGTATTGTTCACAAGTCATTTGATGACGAGCAAGCAGAGATGCACATATGGCCATCCGCTAATTTCCGTGATTTTGGCTTAGTGCGTGTGGTACCCATACACCCAACATTTTAGCCTTTCCTTTTGCGTGCAAATGTTGCACAATGGTGGGATGATCACAGTTCAGCCGGCCGCTGTGGCCGAGCGATTCTAGGCGTTTCAGTCCGGAACCGCGCGACTGCTACGGTCGCAGGTTCGAATCCTGCCTCGGGCATGGATGTGTGTGATGTCCTTAGGTTAGTTAGGTTTAAGTAGTTTTAAGTCTAGGGGATTGATGACCTCAGACGTTAAGTCCCATAGTGCTCAGAGCCATTTAAACCATTTGAACCATCACAGTTCATCGCATTTGCTAGTTCTCGCATAGAATGACGTGCTTCATTGTGGATTAAGGCTCGTATCTAGTGAGGCGGGGTAGGGGTAGGGGGAGGCAAACTGAGGCATCTTCCCCGGGCGGCAATTTTAGGGGCGCCAAATTCATATTCTTGAAGGAAAAAAAAAACCCTTCTATCGCAAAGCACCTATCATCCAGCGCACATTGGTCTATCGATTATTCATTTGATACTGTATGACACTGAAACGCATCCCACTTGGTTTTAGATATTTTTGAGCACATTTCAAATTGATTTCTGAAGGAATCATAAGCTGATTTTTGAATGTGTGCATAGTGTAATTGATGCTCCTGCCAGGGGACTCCCCATCGCATCTGTCCTGAGTATAGGTTTGATGAATTCCATTACAAAATATAGACATTTCAATTCCACAAAGCGAAATACAATAAAGTGCGATTGAAGAATGCTGTGCGAAGAGGCATGGCTCTACACGTAGGCACACTTACATTTCCTCTAACATATATGTTTTATATATCAAACTCTTCAAAAAGATGTGCGCTACAAAATAAACGTACCTTTTAAAAATCATTTTTTAAAATATTTGACGTCTTCTTTCAAACGCCGGGAGGGGGGGGGGGAGGGGGAAAGGGGCGCCTCCTTCAAGTTTTTCCCTGGTTCGGAAATATCGTAGATCCCGGGCTGGATTAATGCGTTTAAACGATCTTCATCAAACCCCGTAGGTCTTCCTGAACGTGGAGAGTCACTAATGTCAAGACGATCGTCCTTAAAAGAGAAAACCATTTTCTTTCCATGCTCTGTCCAAGAGCATTATCCCCATAAACGGCGCAAAAGTTTTTTTGGACTCCTCCGCTTCTGTCACTCCTTTATTCAACTCAAACTGAAGAATATGTCTCGGAAATGTTCCGAATTCTCTACTTAGCACTCCATTTTTCAGCGTCCATAACTCTACTCCTTGCCTCCAAATGACAAAATGACAACATGTAAACTAAAATAGCAACAGTGAACAACAAATAAAAAACTACAATCGATAATTAAACCCATAGTAACCAAAATACCAACACTCAAAACAGAAACGCTACAAACTCATGCAACAGCTTAATAGATGCAAATAAACTAAACTAGAAGATTAGTTAAAACTGTTTTGCTCTTTAAACAATCTTTCATTGTGTCGACCTGGAGACATGGGTGTTTGTTTGTTGCAGCCTCCAGTCCGAAGAGTGGCTTAACGCAGCTCTCCACGCTATTCCATCCTATGCAAGCCTCTTCTTTGCATGATTACTGCATCCTACATCCATTCGAACCTCGTTACTGTACTTGTGCCATAGTTTTCAGCTAAAAATATAGCCATCTACATATAAACACATTACCGAATTGGTGATTCATTGATTCCTCGCGCGCGACTGCTACGGTCGCAGGTTCGAATCCTGCCTCGGGCATAGATGTGTGTGATGTCCTGATGTTAGTTAGGTTTGAGTAGTTCTAAGTTCTGGGGGAATGATTACCTCAGATGTTAAGTCCCATAGTGCTCAGAGCCATTTGAACCATCCAAACAGACAAAAATTCGGCACTACAACACAGTCATAAAAACAACAGCCCTATATGTAAGCGAAACGCTGTACTAACAGGAAACACGAACTTTAAGAAATCAAAAAAGGAGAGAGAAAGTTCATTAGGAAACTTTTGGGAGCAAGACATACCTAAGACG
The DNA here is from genome assembly GCF_023897955.1 of Schistocerca gregaria. NCBI lineage: Eukaryota > Metazoa > Arthropoda > Insecta > Orthoptera > Acrididae > Schistocerca > Schistocerca gregaria. Next base: position 570,702,687 of record NC_064923.1, read on the forward strand.
GTTATAGGCTATAATCATTCAAGACAACAGGAAGTTTTCAACATCGAAATTGACATTAAGAAAAGGCGAAAGAAATTGTTTGGATATCTCAACAGAGTACCAGAAAAGTGACTGACAGAAAGGATAACAAACCATGTAACATAACTTGAGAACTCAACACCTTGGTTGAATGAAGTCGGAAAGGACCTCAACAGTGCAAACATAAAAGACCAACTGACATTTTAGAAAGAGACACCTTCAGACGCAAAGTAGACCAATCGGAAGTTACATCAGAACAACCAAAACAAAAAACAGTGCAGACCAAAGTGGTTAGAAGAGCATAAACAAACCTTTTCGGAAAGAATGAAAGCCTACTGGAACAACAAGAACCTAACGAAAAGTCGATCGAGTTATTTGCTTACTATCTTCAATTTATTGGGAGAACTCGATAATTTGTTGTTGTTGTGGTCTTCAGTCCTGAGACTGGTTTGATGCAGCTCTCCATGCTACTCTATCTTGTGCAAGCTTCTTCATCTCCCAGTACTTGCTGCAACCTACATCCTTCTGAAGCTGCTTAGTGTATTCATCTCTTGGTCTCCCTCTACTATTTTTACCCTCCACGCTGTCCTCCAATACCAAATTGGTGATCCCTTGATGCCTCAGAACATGTCCTACCAACCGATCCCTTCTTCTAGTCAAGTTGTGCCACAAACTTCTCTTCTCCCCAATCCTGTTCAATACTTCCTCATTAGTTATGTGATCTACCCATTTAATCTTCAGCATTCTTCTGTAGCACCACATTTCGAAAGCTTCTATTCTCTTCTTGTCCAAACTATTTATCGTCCATGTTTCACTTCCATACATGGCCACACTCCATACAAATACTTTCAGAAATGACTTCCTGACACTTAAATCTATACTCGATGTTAACAAATTTCTCTTCTTTAGAAACGCTTTCCTTGCCATTGCCAGTCTACATTTTATATCCTCGCTATTTCGACCATCATCAGTTATTTTGCTCCCCAAATAGCAAAACTCCCTTACTACTTTAAGTGTCTCATTTCCTAATCTAATTCGCTCAGCATCACCCAACTTAATTCGACTACATTCCATTATCCTCGTTTTGCTTTTGTTGATGTTCATCTTATATCCTCCTTTCAAGACACTATCCATTCCGTTCAACTGCTCTTCCAGGTCCTTTGCTGTCTCTGACGGAATTTCAGTGTCATCGGCGAACCTCAACATTTTGATTTCTTCTCCGTGGATTTTAATACCTACTCCGAATTTTTCTTTTGTTTCCTTCACTGCTTGCTCAATATACAGATTGAATAACATCGGGGAGAGACTACAACCCTGTCTCACTCCCTTCCCAACCACTGCTTCCCTTTCATGTCCCTTGACTCTTATAACTGCCATCTGGTTTCTGTACAAATTGTAAATAGCCTTTCGCTCCCTGTATTTTACCCCTGCCACCTTCAGAATTTGAAAGAGAGTATTCCAATCAACATTGTCAAAAGCTTTCTCTAAGTCTACAAATGCTAGAAACGTAGGTTTGCCCTTCCTTAATCTAGCTTCTAAGATAAGTCGTAGGGTCAGTATTGCCTCACGTGTTCCAACATTTCTACGAAATCCAAACTGATCTTCCCCGAGGTCGGCTTCTACTAGTTTTTCCATTCGTCTGTAAAGAATTCGCGTTAGTATTTTGCAGCTGTGACTTATTAAACTGATAGTTCGGTAATTTTCACATCTGTCAACACCTGCTTTCTTTGGGATTGGAATTATTATACTCTTCTTGAAGTCTGAGGGTATTTCGCCTGTCTCATACTCGATAATAATAATAATAATAATAATAATAATAATAATAATAATAATAATAAATTATTTCATTATAGTAACAAGCTACCACAAATGAAAATAAAAGAACTTAAAATGGAACTGAAAATTCTAAAAAATGTTTGCTCTGACGTCGACCAGTGGAGTGGTACGATGTGGGCATACAGTCGCTTCCGTAGGATATCGTAAGGTCATCGAATTGAACGAAGATTATATTGAAAAATAGAGCTATAGGCAAAAAACTGAAAACATGAATAAAACGAACGTGCTTTCAGAAAAAAACGGCTTTGGATTGGTTATTGAACACCTCTCGTACTTTACTGGCCCAATCAGCAATCGTTTTTCCCTTTGATTACCTACTGGAAAATACTTTACTGCCGTAGAAACCTTTGGTATGCTTACATGCATAGTTCTCTAACAAAATATTTCTTGTAGGCTTCCGCGGCTGTTGTCACAGTCAATAAAATTCTTCTGGGTTTGGGACCGCATTGTCAACTACAAAATATCGACGTTTCGTAGACTATTGCAAGACGCCTTCCTCAGGGTGTATTGCTAACTGCTGACGGTGTATTGCTAACTCTGATAGTCAGTTTCGACGTGAAGTCTTTATTCACGAATGTACCCGAGACGGCCACCAGGGCGTCTTTGAGAAACGGGTGGCACGTGATATCTGCGATTTAGTGCGCCACTGTTTGACGACTACCTATGTCAGGTGGAAAGGGGATTTGTATGAGCAGACGGACGGTGTAGCTACGGGTTCCCCTCTATCGTCTGTCGCAGCAGACATTTTTATGCAAACGTACAAAGTAACAGCACTCCAGTCCGCACCACTACGCTCAGAATGCTGGCTACGATACGTGGACGACGCCTTTGTCATCTGGCCACACGGAGAAGAAGGACTTCAGAACTTCCAGCAACATCTCGTCAGCAGCACAGCAAAATTCACTTCACCATGGAGATAGAAAAGAACGGGGTATTGCCTTTTCTCGACGTGGAAGTTTACCGAAACCTGATGGGAAGCTTGGACACAGAGTTCATAGAAAGCCCACCAACATGCAACCTGCATGCTTACACCCACCACCATCCTACGCAAAAGAAATCGTCCCTGCAAACTTTAACTAAGAGAGCCTACAGGATCAGCGATGAACACAATCTCAAAGCTGAACTACAGAACCTTAGGTCCATTTTTTGGAGCCAATGGCTACGACATGAGGATGATACATAAAACTATGGCGCCAAAGGAGGAGGGCAGTAGCGAAATGCAGAACGAAGCACGGAACACCATTCTTCTACCATACGTGCAAGGGGTCACTGAACGTCTGGGCAAAATTATCCGTCGGGTAGGTATTAAGCCGATTTTTGGTAGCAACAACAAAATTAAAGGCTCGACGAAAGATACAATTGTCAAGTTTGATGCCGCCGGAGTTTATGAACTCTGGTCCGAATGTGGACTAGTGAATGTAGGCGAGACTGGGCGTCCAATAATCACAAGGTTATCTGAACAAGAGAGATATATCCGCCTCAAACAATACAACAAATCAGCGGTGGCAGATCATCAGGAACAGTGCAGGATGAAGATTGAATTTCGAGAGGCCTTCGTACTGGAGAAAGAGCCGTTTGGCTTGAGGAGGAAGATCAGAGAGGCTATAGAAGTAGCTAAACGACCCGACAACTTGTGTAGAGAAGACGGGTAGCGACACACAGCGTCTTGGCTGCAAGCAGTGGCAGCTTTCCGGAAGGACAGCTCTCGCAAAGCAACAGGCGCGCGGCAGGCCACAGCGGCGGAGCGTACACAGAGTGCTGACGGCCCCTAGTCGATACTAGGCAGATAGTAAACAACGCTACGCTGCAGTCGCAGCACAATTTCCTATTCCTCGATTTCCACCAATGGCAAGCAATAGAGCTAACTCCAGTGGAAAAAATTTCCGCCAATGACAACTCGAAATTCAAAGTCCAATAAAAGAACATGTAAATCCCTCCTCCTCACCCTCATATCCGATGAGAGCCCTCATCCACAGTATATAAGTAAACAAATCAGCACCCATTCAGTAAAAAAATGGTTCAAATGGCTCTGAGCACTATGGGACTCAACTGCTGTGGTCATTAGTCCCCTAGAACTTAGAACTACTTAAACCTAACTAACCTAAAGACATCACACACATCCATGCCCGAGGCAGGATTCGAACCTGCGACCGTAGCAGTCGCACGGTTCCGGACTGCGCGCCTAGAACCGCGAGACCACCGCGGCCGGCACCCATTCAGTAGTTAGCAAAACATCCTAGGAAGGAATCTTGCAAAACTCGCCGAAACGTCGCAATTTTGTAGTCGACAATGCGGTCCCAAATGCAAAAGAATTTAACTGACTGAAAATATTTCTTATCTCTTCCCATTTAGAAGATAATTCATGCACGAGCATTTAATCTGGGCAGAACTCTGAAAACCGGCTTTACAAATTTTTATAGTATGGGTTGATCCGCTTCATGAAATAGTTCAAAAACGGTCCACCTTATTTATACGAGGGTCACTCCAAAAGAAATGCACACTATTTTTGTAAAAATACAGTTTTCATTCTGCATGTATGGAAGTTTTACAGTGTGTAGATACATCGTTCCCGCTTGTTTTTAAACTTAGTTCAACCTTTTCCCGTGAGTGGCGCCGTCACAGCATGTCTTCAAGATGGCTGCTACACTTGACGTTCGTCAGAAGCAACGTGCTGTCGTAGAATTCCTGTGCTGTGAAAACGAGATAGTGGGAAACATCCACAAGAGGTTGAAAAAGGTGTATGGAGATGCTGCTGTCGATCCCAGCATAGTTAGTCAGCGGGCAAGCAGCTTACGTGATGAAAAGCGGGCACGGCAATATTGAGGATTGTTCTTGCAGTGGCAGGCCTCGTACTGCACACACTCCAAACAATATGCAGAGAATTAACGAATTGGTGACGAATTGTCACGCTACGTTGGGATAGGGGAAGGAAGTTTTTGCAGAATACTGAAAGTGTTGGCGTTAAAAAAGGATTGTGCCAGGTGGGTTCCCAGGATGTTGACGGTGGTTCACAAAGAAACAAGAAAAACGGTATGCAGAGAACTTTTGGAACAGTACAAGAATGGTGGAGATGAATTTCTCGGAAGAATTGTGACAGATGATGAAACATGGCTCCACCATTTTTCACCAGAGACGAAGAGGCAATCAATGGAGTGGCATCATGCAAATTCACCAAAGAAAAAAAAATTCAAAACCACACCTTCTGCTGGAAGGACTCTTGCTTGTGGATATCATGCCAAGTGGAACCACCATAAATTCTGATGCATATGTGACGACACTGAAGGAACTTCAAGCTTGACTGAGTCGTGTTCGATCACATCAGCAAAAGCAGGATGTTTTGCTGTTGCACGACAATGCACGGCCACATGTCAGTCAAAAAACCATGGAAGCGATCACAAAACGCGGATGGACGATGCTTAAACACCCGCCTTACAGTCCTGACCTGGCTCCATGTGACTAACATCTCTTTGGGAAACTGAAAGACTCTCTTCCTGGAACAAGGTTTGAAGATGATGACTCCCTTGTGCACGCTGCCAAACAGTCGTTTCCTGCCCAACTCAGTACAGTCCAGAAAAAGCGCATTCAGCGACGGTGCTATCTCAGTTTATCTCTGAATAACTTGTCAGTAAACAAAGTAAGTCATGAAACTTTCTGGCAGATTAAAACTGTGTGCCCGACCGAGACTCGAACTCGGGACCTTTGCCTCTCGCGGGCAAGTGCTCTACCATCTGAGCTACCGAAGCACGACTCACGTCTGGTACTCACAGCTTTACTTCTGCCAGTATCCGTCTCCTACCTTCCAAACTTTACAGAAGCTCTCCTCTGCTGCAGAGTGAAAATCTCATTCTGGAAACATCCCCCAGGCTGTGGCTAAGCCATGTCTCCTCATATCCTTTCTTTCAGGAGTGCTAGTCCTGCAAAGTTCGCAGGAGAGCTTCTGTAAAGTTTGGAAGGTAGGAGACGGATACTGGCAGAAGTAAAGCTGTGAGTACCGAGCCTGAGTCGTGCTTCGGTAGCTCAGATGGTAGAGCACTTGCCCGCGAAAGGCAAAGGTCCCGAGTTCGAGTCTCGGTCGGGCACACAGTTTTAATCTGCCAGAAAGTTTCATGACTTACTTTGTTTACTGGCAAGTTATTCAGAGATAAGCTGAGATAGCACCGTCGCTGAATGCGCTCTGCTGGACTGTACTGAGTTGGGCAGGGCACGACTGTTTGACGCATACCGTGTCACGTTTCTTTCAGCTATGTGTGTTGGACCGGTGCCCACTGCTTGCTGCCTATCTGGCCGCTGTTAAAGCCTTGGCCTCTGGACCGCGCTGATGCCGCTGGTTGTTGTCCTGGTGGTCCTCTCAGGACCACCATCTCTGCTCCCTTCGGCCTTTACTGCGATCTCCTGCATTATCGAAGACAGGCTAAACTGGCCACGTCTTCTGTCGTCCGATGCCAATCTCCGGAAGTCTACTTGTTTCTTCTTCTCTTATCACTCCATATGTTCTCACTGAAGTGTAAGTGCTGCTTCTTATAAGCGTCTCAAAGCTGCAAGCCAAGTCAGGACAAGCGCCCGATAGGTGCAAAGTGCCTGTTTGTCTGAAATATAATTTAGGAACCCTATACCTAGCACCAGAAATTATTTACCTATGCCGAGTCCTAGCATATGTAAAGGGAAAAAGGGGGTTACGGGTCAGTGTGCATTCCCGAGCGCTTAGGAGCAAATGCAGAAAGACAGACTTATAGTAATAGCAGGTTGATTGCTTCGATCAGCGCCAAATACTGTCGAAGGGCACCTACGAGAAGTGTGGATTTTCGGACGCTATAGGATGCTTGCAGGAGACTCAGGAAATTCAGGGGTCTTGAATAAACTTATTTACTTACTTCATTCTAACTAATACATTGGGGGCTAATTCTAAGCACTACAAAAGCAAAGGTCAGAAAATGTGTGAAATTCTTGTAGGGATGTTACAGGGCAGGTTGTACTGAGACATTAATGTTAATAAAGGAATTCGATACGTTGCTCCGTTTCCGAGTTATTTAGCACAGAATTTAGGCAATCGGGGCGTCGCGCGCTCGCATTCAAGCGGCCTGCCAGGGTTGGTGTTCCCAACGAGTGCTTTGTCTCCTTAGCTGAAACTTCAATTTACGCGCGCGACTGTCTGATTGGCTAACTTCAATGCTAAATAACTCGGAAACGGCGCAACGTATCGAATTTCTTTCTTAACATTTATGTCTCAGTACAACCTGCGCTGCAACATTCCTACAAGCAAGTCACACATTTTCTGACCGCCCTGTCTATGTATATATAGACGGAAAGGAACTGAATGTGGTTGGACAGAGGCACCAGGGAAGTGCATCGCTCGTCGCTACTCCCGGGTAAGCTCAGACAAGTCTATTTTTCTCACTTGCAAATGTTGTCTCAGTGTTTCTACTTTACATTGCTACTAGTGACTGCTACTTCAGACACTGACTTCTGTTGTGCAGCCAGTTGAATCCTTTGCTTTTGCAGTGCTTAGAATTAGCCTCCAATGTATTAGTTAGACTGAAGGAATTAAATAAGTTTATTCAGACCCTTGAATCTCCTGAGTCTCCTGCAAGCATCCTATTGCGTCCGAAAATCCACACTTCTAGTGGGTGCCCTGCGACAGTATTTGGCGCTGATCGAAGCAATCAACCTGCTATATAAACAAAGAGATTAATAGAAATCAAATATTTTCAGTTAATGCTCAAGTTTTGGATTTTTATAGTTTGTCTTCTTTGAGTCCGTTTTAACTTACTTCCAAGTAGTAGGGATCTAGACACTTCTGTTAGGTGCTTCCTCGTCTGACACCGCAAAACGTATTATTCTTGACCGTGTAGGTAATGTAATTTTCATTTATCGGACTTATTCCATGTATATTCAGGTTGCACTCGTGACATGACATTTACGTATTGCGTGGAAGATAACTGAATAGCTTCTTCGTTTTGCTCCAATAATAATAATTGTTGTTATTGTTGTTGTCTTCAGTCCTGAGACTGGTTTGATGCACCTCTCCATGCTACTCTGTCCTGTGCAAGCTTCTTCATCTCCCAGTACCTACTGCAACCTACATCCTTCTGAATCTGCTTGGTGTATTCATCTCTTGGTCTCCCTCTACGATTTTTACCCTCCACGCTGCCCTCCAATGCTAAATTTGTGATCCCTTGATGCCTCAGGGCATGTCCTACCAACCGATCCCTTCTTCTAGTCAAGTTGTGCCACAAACTTCTCTTTTCCCCAATCCTATTCAATACCTCCTCATTAGTTACGTGATTTTTCCACCTTATCTTCAGCATTCTTCTGTAGCACCACATTTACAAAGCTTCTATTCTCTTCTTGTCCAAACTAGTTATCGTCCATGTTTCACTTCCATACATGGCTACACTACATACAAATACTTTCAGAAACGACTTCCTGATACATAAATCTATATTCGATGTTAACAAATTTCTCTTCTTAAGAAACGCTTTCCTTGCCATTGCCAGTCTACATTTTATATCCTCTCTACTTCGACCATCATCAGTTATTTTGCTCCTCAAATAGCAAAACTCCTTTACTACTTTAAGTGTCTCATTTCCTAATCTAATACCCTCAGCATCACCCGATTTAATTTGACTACATTCCATTATCCTCGTTTTGCTTTTGTTGATGTTCATCTTATATCCTCCTTTCAAGACACTGTACATTCCGTTCAACTGCTCTTCCAGGTCCTTTGCTGTCTCTGACAGAATTACAATGTTATCGGCGAACCTCAAAGTTTTTACTTCTTCTCCATGAATTTTAATACCTACTCCGAATTTTTCCTTTTGTTTCCTTTACTGCTTGCTCAATATACAGATTGAATAACATCGGGGAGAGGCTACAACCCTGTCTCACTCCTTTCCCAACCACTGCTTCCCTTTCATGCCTCTCGACTCTTATGACTGCCATCTGGTTTCTGTACAAATTGTAAATAGCCTTTCGCTCCCTGTATTTTACCCCTGCCACCTTCAAAATTTGAAAGAGAGTATTCCAGTCAACATTGTCAAAAGCTTTCTCCAAGTCTACAAATGCTAGAAACGTAGGTTTGCCTTTTCTTAAACTTTTTTCTAAGATAAGTCGTAAGGTCAGTATTGCCTCACGTGTTCCAACATTTCTACGGAATCCAAACTGATCCTCCCCGAAGTCCGCATCTACCACCAGTTTTTCCATTCGTCTGTACAGAATTCGCGTTAGTATTTTGCAGCTGTGACTTATTAAACTGATAGTTCGGTAATTTTCACATCTGTCAGCACCTGCTTTCTTTGGGATTGGAATTATTATATTCTTCTTGAAGTCTGAGGGTATTTCGCCTGTCTCATACATCTTGCTCACCAGGTGGTAGAGTTTTGTCAGGACTGGCTCTCCCAAGGCTGTCAGTAGTTCTAATGGAATGTTGTCTACTCCCGGGGCCTTGTTTCGAATCAGGTCTTTCAGTGCTCTGTCAAACTCTTCACGCAGTATCTTATCTCCCATTTCGTCTTCATCTACATCCTCTTCCATTTCCATAATATTGTCCTCAAGTACATCGCGCTTGTATAAACCCTCTATATGCTCCTTCCACCTTTCTGCCTTCCCTTCTTTGCTTAGAACTGGGTTGCCATCTGAGCTCTTGATATTCATACAAGTGGTTCTCTTCTCTCCAAAGGTCTCTTTAATTTTCCTGTAGGCAGTATCTATCTTACCTCTAGTGAGATAAGCTTCTAAATTCTTACATTTGTCCTCTAGCCATCCCTGCGTAGCAATTTTGCACTTCCTGTCGATCTCATGACTACTACACACATCTTATAAAAAATATGGCTTTTCCACTCAAGAACTAAAGACAGTATCTCTCTAATGATTGACAAAAAAATTGAAAGCAGTTTTTTATCTTTTGTTATTCGCCCTCCGGCGTAGCAAAATATATCTTTATTGACGCTTACAGCGGCCGCGCTAATAATTATTATAATTGTTTAAAATTTTTGTCTTAGCTTGTTGGCGATTTTCCTTATGTACCTATATACCTCCTCCTACTACGTAGGTAGGGATGCTCCTTGATTTTACACCAACGAACTGCAAGTTTCTTAGCAACAGCATTTAGCTGAAAGCTAAACGTCACTGCCCATCCTATTATGGCTAGCAACAACACTCTTCTACATCATTTTACCCCACTGTGAGGACTTTCGTGAGTGGGGACCGCTATCCCAGCATTTCTACCCATTTCACTCTAATCTGTCCTCAGAAGCAAGTATCAGAATTGCTGCCTATGCTAAGATGCGTCTGTTTGATACCATCTTTTTATGCGACACCTTACAACAGTTTCTGGCCGGCGTATGAAGTTACCAGTTATTTCTCTGAAGTGAAGCGCCTACACTGGAACAGCTGGAGTTGACAGGCTTGCACCGCTACTGTTTACCTCTGGTAACCTAAACGCTAACACTTTTTTGAAAAATATGTAAAAATTTGCCAACCGGTTGCATAGGTTTTGTATAAACCTTGACCAGGTTTCGTAACCTGTAAGGGTGGCTTCATCAGAAGGTAAGGTAATTGCATGAAGAACATATTGTCAAAGATGTGCAGTGATTTAAGAGCTGAGTTGCTCAAGTCATACATTAAAATATAAGGCATTAAAGACATAAAGACATTAAAATATAAGGCATTAAAGACATAAAGACATTACAATATAAGGCATAATGTTCATCAAAAAGTCAAACATTAAAACATTAGTAACACCGGTCTGATGTGAGGAGCAACTCAGCTCTTAAACCACTGTACATCTTTGACGATATGTTCTTCATGTAATTACCTTACCTTCTGATGAAGTCACCCTTAGAGGTGACGAAACCTGGTCAAAGTATATAGAAAACCTATGCAACCGGTTGGCAGATTTTAACATATTTTTCAAATTCGTGTATACGGTTGCTGCAAACGTCAGCCATGTTCAAAGTTACTAACATTTTTGCTTTCTCTCTGCATTGTATCTCTGATTTCCTATCTTGGAATGCCTCTTTGGCTTCCAATAGCCTTAACCTTAACAATGTACAAGTCAGTAAGTAGTTAATACGTGACACTGTGAAGCAGCCGCATCAATATAAATGATCTATTCAATAGTGCAGGAAGATCTATGAGGCTGGTATACTCCATTCGAAAAAATGCAACAGGAAAGCTCGGGAAAAAGACGACTTAATACGCCCGAAACGCTATTGAGTAAATTTGAAGAAACTGCTATTTAAGTCAATAACACTGTGTACAAAGATCTGAAGAGGGTCGCCAATGGGCGCAGGGACTGGACGTGAATATATAAAACATACTGCACATACGTACGAGAAGAAATCCTGTACTGTACAATTACGCTGTCGGTGGGAACAGCAACAGTAACATGAAGGAAATGTAACAAAAGAAGCGGTTTTCAGAAGACTTTATACGACCGATTTTTCGAATATTGCTCATCAGTTTGACACACTTTTCAGGTTGGACTAATCTAAGATCCAATGTACAGCAGTTGTTTAGTCAGTGCAAACTCCTGTGGTAGATGCTACAAAGGGGGCGGTTTATTTTTTCCCCTTTGTGATACTGATGCACAGGTGCTGGGGTTCGAGATAGCTTTCTATCTAACGGAATGGTAATGCTGCAGTGTGATCAGGTTCCGAGAGAATATTGCGCTAGATGAAATCCTTAAAATGCATAGAACGTCATTTATAATGCATAGATGGGAAACCAGCCGAAGAGTTTCATATGCTGATGTTTGACCTGTGTTTGTACCAGGTTAATCCCATCTATATATCATCTAGAAGTTCTGAAGTACAATTCGATTCCGTCTGCAGGAAGAAGTGTTTTGTTTCTAAAATAACTATCCCCATGCACATGCTTGCTGCCCATGTGGCAGAAGATATGCTACTCTAACCTAAATCTGATACTAAAGTCATTTCACTGTGGAAAAATTAAGAATGCGTGTATTAAACCCCTAAGCATTGTATGTTACCATATCGCGGGTAGATACTCATGTACGAAATAATGTTGATCGTCGATGTTATAGAAAGCAATGTACAATTAAAGATGCAAAAACAAGGCTCATTACATCACTGATTTTGAGAACTATTAGTCTGCCTTTCCCTACGTTCTCGCCATTAAGGTTATTGTCTTCAAGACATACAACAAGAGCTGATTTCGTCTTCTCAGTTTTGAAATGTTCGTTGTTCGTCAGGACTTTTCTTTCTGCGACGTTAGATCACAGTTTGGTGACTGTCCAATTCTGCATCCATTCTGTACATGGTGGTAGGCCCTCTACAGATATTAGGGGCTTTTCTGCCGTTTCTTCCATGGCAGGGCTTCCCAACCTGTTCAGCTTGTGGACCCCTTCTTCAGCCGAAAATCCATGGCGGATCCCTAGTCAGTCAAGAGCACAGTAACTTTAAATTTCAGAGCGAAACCCACGGGAACTGAAAACTTCTTACTGCAAGTTCCATGTTCCCGATTACCCCCCCCCCCCCCTCCCGCCACCCGTAGTATCAATAGTCTATAGTCTTTCGTTTAGAGATGAATGAAAACAACTTGAAGGCCAAAAGCGACTTATGAAATTGGTAGTGCACTGACAAAGCAAGTTTAACATTTAATGATGCCTAGGGCCGCATACGTGCCAGCGAGCGCTGTGATTGTTCGACAAAGCTCGCTCCGTGCATGGGTAAAAGGTTTCAGCGTATCTAGCGCCGTGAGCCGGCTCACAAACGACCCCCGTATTGTTGCGAAACAGTCGATCAGAGAAGCCGCATTCTTCGGCACTAAACTGTGTATGCGTTCTCACTTAGGAACCGCAAAGGCTTCTTGGGAATACGACCTGAAGTAAAAGTACACATGTTTTTCACACGAAAAAGAAATTGTGATGAATTTGATTTTCACATTTTTATTCAATAATTTTACTCATTATTTTACACGATTTGGTTAAGGGTGGCCGCGGACCCCCTAGAAAGAGCCGGCGGACCCCTAAGGGGTCAGCAGACCACACGTTGGGAAGACCTGTTCCATGGAATACTGTTGACTATAGAGGCGAGAAACTAGTAATGTTATTATGCACATGCAATTCCAATGCTTGAATTTTTGTTTACTAAAATCAATCAGAGAATAGCAAAAACTACACTCATGGAAATTGAAATAAGAACACCGTGAATTCATTGTCCCAGGAAGGGGAAACTTTATTGACACTTTCCTGGGGTCAGATACATCACATGATCACACTGACAGAACCACAGGCACATAGACACAGGCAACAGAGCATGCACAATGTCGGCACTAGTACAGTGTATATCCACCTTTCGCAGCAATGCAGCAATCGTAGAGATGCTGGATGTAGTCCTGTGGAACGACTTGCCATGCCATTTCCACCTGGCGCCTCAGTTGGACCAGCGTTCGTGCTGGACGTGCAGAACGCGTGAGACGACGCTTCATCCAGTCCCAAACATGCTCAATGGGGGACAGATCCGGAGATCTTGCTGGCCAGGGTAGTTGACTTACACCTTCTAGAGCACGTTGGGTGGCACGGGATACATGCGGACGTGCATTGTCCTGTTGGAACAGCAAGTTCCCTTGCCAGTCTAGGAATGGTAGAACGATGGGTTCGATGACGGTTTGGATGTACCGTGCACAATTCAGTGTCCCCTCGACGATCACCAGAGGTGTACGGCCAGTGTAGGAGATCGCTCCCCACACCATGATGCCGGGTGTTGGCCCTGTGTGCCTCGGTCGTATGCAGTCCTGATTGTGGCGCTTACCCGCACGGCGCCAAACACGCATACGACCATCATTGGCACCAAGGCAGAAGCGACTCTCATCGCTGAAGACGACACGTCTCCATTCATCCCTCCATTCACGCCTGTCGCGACACCACTGGAGGCGGGCTGCACGATGTTGGGGCGTGAGCGGAAGACGGCCTAACGGTGTGCGGGACCGTAGCCCAGCTTCATGGAGACGGTTGCGAATGGTCCTCGCCGATACCCCAGGAGCAACAGTGTCCCTAATTTGCTGGGAAGTGGCGGTGCGGTCCCCTATGGCACTGCGTAAGATCCTACGGTCTTGGCTTGCATCCGTGCGTCGCTGCGGTCCGGTCCCAGGTCGACGGGCACGTGCACCTTCCGCCGACCACTGGCGACAACATCGATGTACTGTGGAGACCTCACGCCCCACGTGTTGAGCAATTCGGCGGTACGTCCACCCGGCCTCCCGCATGCCCACTATACGCCCTCGCTCAAAGTCCGTCAACTGCACATACGGTTCACGTCCACGCTGTCGCGGCATGCTACCAGTGTTAAAGACTGCGATGGAGCTCCGTATGCCACGGCAAACTGGCTGACACTGACGGCGGCGGTGCACAAATGCTGCGCAGCTAGCGCCATTCGACGGCCAACACCGCGGTTCCTGGTGTGTCCGCTGTGCCGTGCGTGTGATCATTGCTTGTAGAGCTCTCTCGTAGTGTCCGGAGCAATTATGGTGGGTCTGACACACCGGTGTCAATGTGTTCTTTTTTCCATTTCCAGGAGTGTACGTTGAAAGATAAAGTGATCTGCTAACTCATTCATCATATTTTGTTGCCCGGCCGGCACCCAATCAGTGGCGGTGCTGGCAGGGAGTATATTTTCCCTCTGCTACGAGGCAGCCTGTCAGAAGACTGAACGTGCTAGGGAAACTAGAAAATCTAAAAAGAGAAATGCGAAGACTCAAGCTAGATAAAGCAGTAATCAATGAAGTGGAAAGAAGACAAGGATTTCTGGTCAGACGAGTATGGGGTAATATCAACAGTAGCAGAAAATGCTATAGCGGGAGTAGGATTCGTTATGAATAGGAAGGTAGGGCAGAGAGTGTGTTACTGTGAGCTGTTCAGTTAGAAGTCACCCTCATTTTGCCAACGGCCTTGTCAAAGAGGGCACTCTCTTGTCCCAGTGGTGAGAAACTGCCCCTAAAGGCGGAAGAATCAGCAATGATCAACGGCATGAGGAAGCAGAAGGCAATGGAAACCACTGCATAGTTGGTATCCACAGAACATGTGGCATGTAACTGAAGAAGTGTCAAGATGATCTCTGCATTGGCAAACGTTTCCGGAATAGTCCCCCATTCGGATCTCCGGGAGGGGAATGCCAAGGGGGAGGTTACCATGAGAAAAAGATTGAATAATCAACGGAAGGCTAACGTTCTACGAGTGGGGCGTGGAATGTCAGAAGCTTGAACGTGGTAGGGAAACTAGAAAACCTGAAAAGGGAAATGAAAAGGCTCAATTTAGATATAGTAGGGGTCAGTGGAGTGAAGTGGAAAGAAGACAAGGATTTCTGGTCAGATGAGTATCGGGTAATATCAACAGCAGCAGAAAATGGTATAACAGGTGTAGGATTCGTTATGAATAGGAAGGTAGGCCAGAGGGTGTGTTACTGTGAACAGTTCAGTGACCGGGTTGTTCTAATCAGAATCCACAGCAGACCAACACCGACAGCGATAGTTCAGGTATACATGCCGACGTCGCAAGCTGAAGATGAAGAGATAGAGAAGGTATATGAGGATATCGAAAGGGTAATACAGTACGTACAGGGAGATGAAAATCTAATAGTCATGGGGGACTGGAATGCGGTTGTAGGGGAAGGAGTAGAAGAAATGGTTACGGGAAAATATGGGCTAGGGACAAGGAAGGAGAGAGGAGAAAGACTAATTGAGTTCAGTAATAAATTTCAGCCAGTAATAGGGAGAACTCTGTTCAAGAATCACAAGAGGGAAGATATACTTAGAAAAGGCCGGTTGATATGGGAGAATTTCACTTAGATTAAATCATGGTCAGACAGAGATTCAGAAATCAGATACTGGAGCAGATACAGACTCAGATCACAATGTAGTAGTGATGAAGAGTAGGCTGAAATTTAAGAGATTAGTGGGAAAGAGTCAATACGCAAAGAAGTGAGATACGGAAGAACTAAGAAATTTAGAGAAACGCTTGATGTTCTCTAAGGCTATATTTATTGCAATCAGGAATAGCTCAGTAGGCAGTACAGTTGAAGAGGAATGGACGTCTCCAGAAAGAGCAATCACAGAAGTTGGAAAGAAAAACATAGGTTCAAATAAGGTAACTGATAAGAAACTATGGGTAACAGAAGAAATACTTAAATTGATTGATGAAAGATGGACGTATAAAAAAGTTCAGGGAAATTCAGGAATACATAAATACAAGTCGCTGAGGAAATAAAGAAATAAATAGGAAGTGCACGGTAAAATAAGACGAAATGGCTGCATGAAAATGCGAAGATATTGAATAAGAAATGATTGTCGGAAGCACTGACACAGCATATAGGAAAGTCAAAACATCTTTCGGTGAAATTAAAAGCAAGGCTGGTAACATTAAGAACGGGAACTACAATGTCAGATGCAGAGGAGAGAGTGGATAGGTAGAAAGAGTACATTGAAAGCCTCTATGAGGGGGAAGTTTTGTCTGATGTGATAGCAGAAGAAACAGGAGTCGATTTAGAAGAGATAGGGGATCAGAATTTAAACGAACTCTGGAATACTTAATATCAAATAAGGTAAAAGGGACAGATAACATTCCATCAGTATTTCTAAAATCATTGATAGAAGTGGCAACAAAAGGACTATTCACGTTTGTGTGTAGAATGCACGAGTCTGGCGATATAGCAATTGACTTTCTGAAAAATATCTTCCACACAATTCCTATGACTGCATGGACTGACAACTGAGAGAATTATCGCACAACCAGCTTAACGGCTCATGCATCCAAGTTGCTGACAAGGATAATATACTGAAGAATGGATAAGAAAATTGGTGATGTGTTAGGCAACGATCAGTTTGGCTTTAGGAAAGATAAAAGCCACCAGAGAGGCAATTCTGACGTTGCAGTTGATAATGGAAGCAAGAATAAAGAAATATCAAGACTCGTTCATAGAATTTGATGAGCTGGAAAAAGCATTCGATAAGTGGCGCAAGATGTTCGAAATTCTGAGGAAAAAGGGGTAAGCTGCAGGGAGAGACGTTTAATACTCGTATACAAGATGTACAACAGCCATACATCCCCCACACAGTGAGATGATCTACGGCCCATTTCCCGCTACTGTATAACGATCTTGATTGTTCCAGGAATGTAGCAGCTGCAGCAACTGGGACACATCGCCATCGCTTGTCACGGTAATGATGCGTGATACCTATACCAACAAATCCAACCTTGCATGAACTATCGCAGATAGTAAGTCACTACTGCTCTTACTACCCATCCCACTGTCGCAGAGGCTTTTTTTTCCCCCGGCACGAGCCATGGCACTTTTTTCCCTCTGCTCTTCAAATCGCTACCCTCACTCGAGTTTCGTCCGCTATCTATCACCTGATGGACCGTGTTAATGCGTAGTCTTACCCAGACGCAAGGATAACATCACAGCTCAGCATCCTGTGATCCACTTACTAGATAACTAACATGTTTACGGAGGTGACAGTAGAACTTTTGGTTTGGTCATCACGTTAGTGCGGGCGTTGAGGGCCCCATCTCTTTAAAAAGCCAAGGCGGAATACCAAGAGTGGAAGACCAAGAACGAAGTACTCGGATTGAAAAGGATATAAGACAAGGATATAGTATTTGGCCCCTCTGTTCAGTGTATACGTCGAAGACGCATTGATCGAAATAAAAGATTCAGAAGTGGAATCAAATTTCAAGGTGAAAGGATATCAGTGATACGATTCGTTGATGACATTGCTACCCTGAGTGAAAGTGAAGAAGAATTACATGATCTCCATGAATGGAATTCAGAATCTAATGAGTACAGAATATGGACTGGGAGTAAATCGAAGAAAGACGAAAGTAATGAGAAGTAGCGCAAATGAGAACAGCGAGAAACTTAATATCAGGATTGATGGTCACGAAGTAGATGAAGTTAAGGAATTCTGCCACCTAGGCAGCACAATAACCAATGACGGACGGAGCAAAGGGAACATAAAAAGCAGAATAGCACTGGCAAAAAGGGCATTCCTGACCAAGAGGAATCTACTAATATCGAACGTAGGCCTTAATTTGAGGAAGAAATTTCAGAGAATGTACGTTTGGAACACTGCTTTGTATGACAGTGAAACACGGATTGTGGGAAAACGAGAACAGAAGAGAATCGAAGCATTTGAGATGCGGTGCTATACACGAATGTTGAAAATTAGGTGAACTGATAAGGTAAGGATTGAGGAGGTTCGGCGCAGAATCGGAGAGGAAAGGAATATGCAGAAAACACTGACAAGAAGTGAAAGCATGGTAGGACATCCGTTAATACGTCACGGAATTATACTGAAATACATCCAGCAAACAGGTAGGCTACAAGGGCTGGTCTGAGATGAAGGAGTTGGCACAGGAGAGGAATTCGTGGCGGACCACATCAAACTAGTCAGAAGACTGGTGAAAAATAAATCCAATAGCGGTGGTAATTCATCAGATTAAAATCAGTGGGGCGTAGCACTTGTTAATCTGTTTAGTAAAGTGTATTGGCGCTACGAGTCTCACCGACATCTGCCGCTCATAATTTGAAGTGATCCTGATGCCACACATCCATCATTGCTCGACTATTTATATCATGCCACGGCATGCGCAATGAGCCACTACAGTACGATGGCCTACACCACCAAATATTATACCTAACTTGTCACAAGTTAAATGGCTCATATCTCAACAGGTTTTGGAAAACTGGAAATTTGTGGTAAGGTCTTATGGAACTAAACTACTGAGGTCATCGGTGCGTAAGCTTACACACTACTTAATCTAACTTACGCTAAGGACAAAACAAACATCCATGCCCGTGGGAGGACTCGAACCTCCGACGGGGGGAGACAGGTTTTGGTTTTCAGACAAACTGTTAAGTGAACTTTCCTGCTAGTTTTGACATATACTACCTCTTGTAACAATAAATGAAACTTTTTTAAACACCCTTATATATGTACTTATCATCTGATGGTGAGGACCACAGCAATCCTTAGAGCTTCTCGCCGTCTGATGTTGCGATTTTACATCTAGGTCAGTTCCTGTTTTTTCATCTGCTTTCATGTGCTCTCCTCTGTTTCTACATATGCCTTACAATCTAATTTTACTGTCTAACGTATACTTATGTTCGTGATACTCCAGTGACTATAAATTTAGTTCTTTTTCTATGTTGGTCCGTCTTCGCCTGCGTTACTCCCGCCTGATCTGCTACCTCTATTAGTCTGAAACCGCGCGACCGCTACGGTAGCAGGTTCGAATCCTGCCTCGGACATGGATGTGTGTGATGTCCTTAAGTTAGTTAGGTTCTAAGTTCTAGGGGACAGATGACTTCAGATATTAAGTCCCATAGTACTCAGAGCCATTTGAACTTTTTTTTTTTTTGGTAACTCTATTACTGTGCTCCTTGCCACCTGCGCTGTCAGCGCTGTATGTATTCTTTATGTAGCGCTCAAGATATTCTACCGATACAGTCTTTGGGATCTGTCCATAGTGTCTGTGTTATATCGCTGAGCGAGTGTTTAAGTCGTCCTTCCGGTGACCAACAGTAACAGTACAGAACCAAGTGTTCTGGTGCCCCTCACTTCTATGGGTGCACTCAGCCTTTTGAGCGAGGTTTACATACAGCAAATGCTTGCGATAGGCCCACAGTCAGGTAATAAATGAATCATGTCCCAACTGGGATTGACATGTTTTATTATCAAGCGCTCCCTGATGCTGGGGAAGAATGCGTATACCCTACAATTCTTTTTGCAGTTGTCTCACTGCCTTTGCCAAGAGATCGCTTTCCAATTTTTGAGCTATCTCACAGGGACAGTGCATTGGCGGAGACGTCATTTGTACTCATGAGACCCATGTGAAGTGGACGTTATTATGGCCGCGCAACGGAAATTAACAGACTTTGAACGCATGGGACATTCCATTTCGTAAGTCGTTAGGGAATTCAGTATTCTGAGGTCCAAGATGTCAAGAGTGTGCCGAGAATACCATGTTTCAGGTATTACCTCTCATCACGAACAACGCAGTGGCCGGCGGCCTTCACTTAACGACGGAGAGCAGCAGTTTTTGCGTAGAGTGGTCAGTGCGAACAAACAAGGAACACCGCGTGAAATAACACCGAAATCAATGTTGGACGTACGAAAAGTGTATCCGTTGGGGCAGTGCGTCGAAATTTGGTGACTAAACCCAATGCCTTTGCTAGTGCCTTTGGTAACAGCATAACATCACCTGCAGCGCTTCTCCTGCATTCGTGCCCATGTCGGTTGGGCCCTAGACAACTGGAAAACCGTGATCCGGTCAGATGAGTCCCGATTTCCATTGATAAGAGGTGATGGTAGGGTTCGACTGTGGCGCAGAGCCACACGAAGCCGTGGACCCGTTGTCAAAAAGGCACTGTGCAAGATGAAGGTGGCTCCATAATTGTGTAGGCTGTGTTTACGTGGAATGGACTGTGCCCTCTGGCCCAACTGAATGAATCATTGACTGGAAATGGTTCTGTTCGGCTACTTGGAGACCATTTGCAGTCATGTCACCAGGCCACAGTTGTTCGCGATTGGTTTGACAAAGCGAGCGAATGATTTGGCCATACAGTTTTCCTGACATGAGCAGCATCGAACATTTATGGGAGACAACAGAGGGTTAGTTCCTGCACAAAATCCTGCACCGACAACACTTTCGTAGTTATGGACATCTATAGAGGCAGTGTGGCTCACTGTTTCTGCAGGGGTCTTCCAACGAGTTGTTGAGTCCTTGTCACGTCGAGCTGTTGCACTAGGCGGGAAAAAGGAGGTCCGACACGATATTTGGAGATATCCTGTGTCACCTCGGTGTATAAGGGGTAAGAGAGTATTGTGTAGTCAGTACAGAAGAAGTAACAGCGGAAAGGATCGTTCAGGAGAGATCAGTGAGTTCGGACGTGGGTAGTCATTGGATGTCACCTGAGTAACAAATCGATCGGGAACAATTCAACCCTTCTAAAGTTCCTCGGGTCGTCTTTTGGTGCTGCGGTTGTGAAGTGGAAACGTCAAGTAACAACCACCACTATTTCAAGACCAAGCTGACCTCATTTAGGGGCGGACAGCGACCGTCATGCACTGCCGTGGGTGGTTGCTAAAAGTCACCTGTAGTCAGTGGGAGGAATCTCTCCTGAGTTACAGAGTGCTAACGTAAGTCCAGCTATCACACTGACTGTGCGTAGGGAGTTAAAAAGAATATTGTATCAGGGTCATACAGCTCTTCATAAGCCACGCTTTTCTGCAGTCAGTGCTTAGTGGAACTTGAGGTGCTGTAAATAAAGAGCGGCAATCCGATGGAAGGTTCCGTGTTTGGTGTATGCCTGGAGAGCGTTACCTGCCATCATGTTTAGCGACAACAGTGAACTACAGATGAGGTGGTGTTACGGGATTGCAGAAAAATACTACAATTCCGTACGTATCGCTCCCGCAGACATCGTGAGAACAACATTAGATTAATTTCAGCGCACACAGAGGCATTTAGACATTCTTCCAGTGCTCCATGCATGAATGGAACGGAAAGAAGGCATAGTAACACTCACAGTGGCAAGCACTTTCTGTCATGTACTTCATAGTGATTTGCTGCGTGTAGACGTCGATTTAGAGATATGGTGATCTTTTTCGAGGTAACCGTGTGTTCTCCTTATTTCTCTTAAGGAAACACTAAATTCGGAAGAATATGATCGCATTTTACAGTATTGTGTTCTGCGTACAATAAAAGAATAGTTCCGAGATAATGACTGTTTATATCAGAAAGACAGTGCTCCCTGTGACAAAGCGGCATCTATGGGACAGTGGTTTGTGGACAATGACATCCCTGAAACGGTCTGGCCAGCTGGGTTAGAATGTTGACATCGCTCCAGACCCCACCGTCGAACATCACTACCTTCTCTATCTTCAGCTCTTGAGGAAGAATGGTCTGCTATTCGTCCACAAAGCCGTCATAAAGGCAGACTGTAGTCACACACTGTATTAATGTCGAGTAATATCTGATAATTTTCATCATATAGTGTACATAGGAGGAAGCAATATATTTGATGACTCTTCTAGGAATGACCACTCGAGGTATTGTAATCGTAAAACATGCCCTCTTTTGTAGCGGCTGCCACGAGAGTAGCATGAACTTACCCACCTCGCTTCTGTGCTTGCTAAATAAACCCCTGATGAAATGTGCTTCTCTTCTCTGGATCTCCTTTAATTCCTCTGTAAGTCCTATCTATTTCGTATCCCAGACAGATGAGAACTGTTTAGCTATTGGTAGAACGAAGGTTTTGTAAGCTATCTCTACAATATATAGACATCAGAGATACAAGTATAGGTCTATAGATTTGTGCGTGTGTTCGACGACCCTTCTTGGAAACGGTAATGTTCTGCTCACTTTTCTAGTCACTGCGAACAATTAATTCTTTCAGCGACCTACGCTATACTGCTACCAGAAGAGCAGCAAGTTCTTTCGCCCATTCTACGTAGAATTTACCCCAGGCAAATTAGTAAAAAAAAAAAAACTTCGGACTTCGTGAAAATACAAACAAGGTGTGTAGTAGTAATAAACAGAAAAGCCCGCTTCCTCACCCCCTCCCCTGTAGAGAGGGCGCTTTCCTCCACCAAAAAGAAGAGAATTGTAATTACAAAAAAAGTATTCCTCGAACAATTATACACAAAAACGTCTTGTACACATTTTAAGTCAAACGTAAGTGTTGGAATAGTATTCTGGCAACGCACAATTTTTGCGGCTATTACTGCTTTGTCAGCTATGTAGATGAAAAGGGTATTAAGTATATGGAAATATTTCGTATATTTTCAACTTGATGAAATTTCTTGATTAGATTAGATTAGATTAGATTAATACTTGTTCCATAGATCATGAATACGACACTTCGTAATGATGTGGAACGTGTCAGGTTAATAAAAGATGTCTGTGCAAGAAATTACATTACACAAAATATTGCATGACACTAATGATTAAGTTTTTTTTTTACTTAGTTTATATCTAAAAATTCAGCCAATGAGTAGAAGGAGTTGTCCTCTAGAAATTCTTTTAATTTATTTTTAAATGTTAGTTGGCTATCTGTCAGGCTTTTGATGCTGTTTGGTAGGTGCCCAAAGACTTTTGTGGCAGCATAATTTACCCCTTTCTGTGCCAAAGTCAGATTTAACCCTGCATAGTGAAGATCATCCTTTCTCCTGGTGTTATAGGTATGCACACTGCTATTACTTTTGAATTGGGTTGGATTATTATCAACAAATTTCATAAGGGAATATATCTACTGTGAGGTTACTGTGAGGATCCCTAGATCCTTAAATAGATGTCTGCAGGATGACCGTGGGTGGGCTCCAGCAATTATTCTGATTACACGTTTTTGTGCCATGAATACTTTTCTACTCAACGATGAATTACCCCAGAATATGATGCCATACGAAAGCAGTGAATGAAAGTAGGCATAGTAAGCTAATTTACTGAGATTCTTATCACCAAAATTTGCAATAACCCTAATAGCATACGTAGCTGAACTCAGACGTTTCAACAGACCATCAATGTGTTGCTTCCAGTTTAACCTCTCATCAATGGACACACCTAAAAATTTTGAAAATTCTACCTTAGCTACAGACTTCTGTTCAAATTCTATATTTACTACTGGAGTTGTGCCATTTACTGTACGGAACTGTATATACTGTGTTTTATCAAAATTTAAAGAGAGTCCGTTTGCTGAGAACCACTTAATAATTTTGTGAAAAACATCATTTACAATTACATCACTTAGTTCTTGGTTTTTGGATGTTATTACTATACTTGTATCATCAGCAAAAAGAACTAACTTTGCATCTTCATCAATGTGGAATGGTAAGTCATTAATGTATATCAAGAACAGTAAAGGACCTAAGACCGAACCCTGTGGGACCCCGTGCTTGATAGCACCCCAGTTTGAGGAATCAGCTGTTGTTTTAACATTACACGAACCACTTATTCCAACTTTCTGCATTCTTCCAGTTAAGTATGAATTAAACCAGTGTTCAGAATTGCTGAAATGAACATTAGGTGCCTGACTATGAATACCATAAGTTCCCCTACCCATTCACTCACCGTTCCTCTACCACTGTTGCTGCCGTTTTTCCTACACGTGTACGGTTTATGTGAGTTTATGTCGTGAAATGATTAAAGCCGCGCGTAAAAATTTATTTTATTGTGTTCTCTAGTGTTTCTTCTTACTCTCTTTCCTTTTCCGTGGACTGAGAGAAGAGCAATGCTGGACCCTACTACCTACTTTATCTATTTCGGAAGGAGAGACATCACACATGACGGAGCAGTCGTAAAAATTGATAAGTGTCCGCAAGGAACGAAATTACCGCTCTCAGGCTCTTTCTTCTTTCAGGGAGAGCATAAGGGAACAATTGACAGGAATTGGGGAAAGAAATACAGTAGAAGACGAATGGGTAGCTCTGAGGAATGAAGTAGTGAAGGCAGCAAAGGATCAAGTAGGTAAAAAGACGAGGGCTAGTAGAAATCCTTGGGTAACAGAAGAAATATTGAATTTAATTGATGAAAGGAAAAAATATAAAAATGCAGTAAATGAAGCAGGCAAAAAGGAATACAAACGTCTCAAAAATGAGATCGACAGGAAGTGCAAAATGGCTAAGCAGGCATGGCTAGTGGCTAGAGTACAAATGTAAGGATGTAGAGGCTTATCTCACTAGGGGTAAGATAGATACTGCCTACAGGAAAATTAAAGAGACCTTTGGAGAAAAGAGAGCCACTTGTATGAATATCAAGAGCTCAGATGAAAATCCAGTTCTAAGCAAAAAGGGGAAAGCAGAAAGGTGGAAGGAGTATATAGAGGGTCTATACAAGGGCGATGTACTTGAGGACAATGTTATGGAAATGGAAGGGGATGTAGATGAAGATGAAATGGGAGATACGATACTGCGTGAAGAGTTTGACAGAGCACTGAAAGACCTGAGTCGAAACAAGGCCCCGGGAGTAGGCAAAATTCCATTAGAACTACTGATGGCCTTGGGAGAGCCAGTCCTGACAAAACTCTACCACCTGGTGAGCAAGATGTACGAGACAGGCGAAATACCCTCAGACTTCAAGAACAATATAATAATTCCAATCACAAAGAAAGCAGGTGTTGACAAATGCGAAAATTACCAAACTATGAGTTTAATAAGTCACAGATGCAAAATACTGACGCGCATTTTTTACAGACTAATGGAAAAACTGGTAGAAGCCGTCCTCCGGGAAGATCAGTTTGGATTCCGTAGAAATGTTGGAACACGTGAGGCAATACTGACCTTACGACTTATCTTAGAAGAAAGATTAAGGAAAAGCAAACCTACGTTTCTAGCATTTGTAGACTTAGAGAGAGCTTTTGACAATGTTGACTGGAATACTCTCTTTCAAATTCTAAAGGTGGCAGGGGTAAAATACAGGGAGCGAAAGGCTATGTACAATATGTTCAGAAACCAGATGGTAGTTATAACAGTTGAGGGCCATGAAAGGGAAACAGTGGTTGGGAAGGGAGTGAGACAGGGTTGTAGCCTATCCCCGATGTTATTAAATCTGTATATTGAGCAAGCTGTAAAGGAACAAAAGAAAAATTTGGAGTAGATATTAAAATCCATGGAGAAGAAATAAAAACTTTGAGGTTCGCCGATAACATTGTAATTCTGTCAGAGACAGCAAAGGACTCGGAAGAGCAGTTGAGTGGAATGGACTGTGTCATGAAAGGAGGGTATAAACTGAGCATCAACAAAAGCAAAACAAGGATAATTGAATGTAGACGGATTAAGTCGGGTGATGCTGAGGGAATTAGATTAGGAAATGAGACACTTAAAGTAATAAAGGAGTTTTGCTATTTGGGGAGCAAAATAACTGATGATGGTCGAAGTAGAGAGATATAAAATGTAGACTGGCAATGGCAAGGAAAGCGTTTCTGAAGAGGAGAAAATTGTTAACATCGTGTATAGATTTAAGTGTCAGGAAGTCGTTTCTCAAAGTATTTGTATGGAGTGTGGCCATGTATGGAAGTGAAACATGGACAATAAATAGTTTGGACAAGAAGAGAATATAAGTTTTGTAAATGTGGTGCTACAGGAGAATGTTGAAGATTAGATGTGTAGATCACATAACTAATGAGGAGGTATTGAATAGGAGTGGGGAGAAGAGAAGTTTGTGGCACTACTTGACTAGAAGAAGGGATCGGTTGGTAGGACATATCCTGAGGCATCAATGGATCACCAATTTAGCATTCAAGGGCAGCGTGGAGGGTAAAAATCGGAGAGGGGGACCAAGAGATGAATACACTAAGCAGCTTCAGAAGGATGTAGGCTGCAGTAGGTACTGGGAGACGAAGAAGCTTGCACAGGATAGAGTAGCATGGAGAGCTGCATCAAACCAGTTTCAGGACTGAAGACCACAACAACATGCTCTTCTAGAAAAGATTAAGAACGGCTTCGCCTTATCCACTTTCGGAAAAGACTGTTTAGTATGTGCTAAAAAATGTGACGTATAGGTTGAAAGAAAAAAAGAACTCCGAAAACGTTGTGGAAAGTTTGAAGTTCGTTATTTAACTCTGAAACATACACTGCGTGAAAAGCCAAAAAAACGCTATGATGATTTCGGCAGAAAATTTGGCGAATGCATCAGCAGTGATTTGTTTTTAGGAGTTTCAGAAAGCCATTAGCAGATCACGATTGCTATGCTAAATTAGTGTCGACCCAATCATCTGTTCGAATAAGAGGTCACCTACATGATACCAACTTTGAGTCTGATTTCCGAGAAATACGCAATTTTGTAGATTCTCCACAGCAATGTCAGTTTTCAGTGCACGAGTTATTGCAGAAAGTCAATAAATGTCTCCCAGAAGGACACGCAGCGAACATAAAAACTCTGAAAAGCAAATTGACTGACACGGCGATGATGGAATATTGTTTGCCACAATACCAGAAATCCGTCCTGTAGTATGATTTTATGGCAGTGGGCTCAAACTGTTAAACTATTTTTACTATGAACTAGCTGTCAGTGAAGACGATGAGCGAATGAGAGTAGTGGAAGGAGCCGCAGGCATCATCGTGCGTGAAAATAGAGGAATGACTCCTTACTGATTATCTAGGTATCACTGATGTTGCTGAGAATGCTGAAGTTTTGGTTTCTGAAACTTTACAAGGATTTGTAAAGGGCGTAGTTGTGAGAAGAAAATTAGTGTACAATCCCATTTAAGAAAATGACTGCAATATCCCATGTGACTGTGTCACCTATGGGGTCTTGTCATTCATATTATAACGGATCTTTTACGTTGCGATAAATTTATTTTATTTTTTGTTAGATGTTTTCGTTAAATAGCTGAATAAATTGTAATTAGGAATAATTTAATTAAGCAGAGTAGAAAAGATAAAGTCAAAGAGATGTTCATTGGGCGGACATTGTCGTAATGTAACGTCATTGCGTTGTTCGGTTGTTAAAAGAAGTCGTTTGTGTTCCGTTCAGCTGTTCGGTCGTGCGCGTATCTGAAAGGAATTAATCCGGGGACTAGAATAAACTTTCACATAATAGTTAAGATTCGATGTTCCGACAAAAGGGGTTAACGTCAGTGTTAATTTGAATTGTGGGCGACTGGATTAGTTTTGACAGATACGTAAAAAACGGACGTAACGAAAGTTGTTCTCGTATCATCCTTGAACGTGACTTTTTATTTAATTAACGATTGTGGGCTCATTAAAAGCTGTTATCTCATGATTTGGATCAATCCCTCTTTCCTCCTGGATAGTGATCATTCATTAACATTTACGTCATAAGAAAAAGGATTATTAATAATAGTGATGTTAAATGATAATTGCGCGTTATTCCGTTAGTGTGGAACCGACGTAATATCTCTGAAATAACATTGATATATAATTTGTGTTTAATACTAAACTGAGATAGGAAGTAAATTTAAATTAGTGAACATTTGATACTAAGACTGTAGAAGCAGAAGAGCTTAAGGTTTCTCTTCTCTAAAATGGCAAAATAGGTAACAACTTTAACTCAATAGTCGACATCATGTATTGCAAAGACATTAGCATTTCATACTTATTTTGACGGCGCGCTGTTAAATAAAGGAACGTTGAGTCTCTGTACGAGTAATAAAATTAAATCTAACAACATAATTAATAACGGCGAACTCCGCTTTAACAAACTGTATTGCGTGTCGTCATCGGGCAATAACTGCTCAACCCTGGAGGCTTGTGTGGTGAAATTAGAAGTCGGGCATATAAAACAAACTTAAAAATCCATTCAAGGTACAGTGGAGTAGGCACAACACGACGTTGGCAGTTATAATATCCCCATTGAAAATTGATCTTGCACAGTACTTGCCTCCCACAGTGGGATCAAAAATCATTGTTGAAACTATTAATTGTGTATACTGAATGTATTATTAAGGGTCGCGGAATTAATATGAAATTTATTCTTGTTGGAGATGTAACTTTGAATAAAAGAATTCAGTTTGCGTACATCGCTAACGTGTAGAAGTAAGAGGTGTAAATAAAGCTACACATTGATCTTGTTGAAAGCTGAGAAGCGATTTCTTCTTTACTTTTGTTGCCTTGGCCCTCAACTCATTATGTTGTTCTTTGGGTTCTGTATACATTACGTAATCAATGAATTGTGCTGTTGCGGCTTGTTGACCTTGGCCACTGACAAGAACTTGGCCCTGGACGCGCGAGTTGTGCCACTAGAACACCTTCTGGCAAGGCGACGCTAAATTCACGGACTTGGAAAGTTTTTCGCCATCCTATTTGCATATTGCTATACAACTAATGTACCTGTTAAGACGGCAGTCAGACGTCGAAATGCAGCGCCGACGGATACATCGTGCATGCAAAAGGCGTCCTACAGCTACAAGACTGTGTTACATGTTGAGACGGAGTATAATACACTACTGGCCATTAAAATTGCTGCACCAACACGAAATGCAGATGACAAACTGATATTCATTGGACAAATATATTATACTAGAACTGACATGTGATTACATTTTCTCGCAATTTGGGTGCATAGATCCTGAGAAATCAGTACCCAGAACAACGACCTCTGGCAGTAATGACGGCTTTGATACGCCTGGGCATTGAGTCAAACATACCTTGGATGGCGTGTACAGGTGCAGCTGCCCATGCAGCTTCAACACGATACCACAGTTCATCAAGAGTAGTGACTGGCGTATTGTGACGAGCCAGTTGCTCGGCCACCATTGACCAGACGTTTTCAATTGGTGAGAGATCTGGAGAATGTGCTGGCCAGGGCAGCAGTTGAACATTTTCTGTATCCAGAAAGGCCCGTGCATTGTCCTTCTGCAGTGTAGGGTTTCACAGGGATCGAATGAAGGGTAGAGCTACGGGTCGTAACACATCTGAAATGTAACGTCCACTGTTCAAAGTGCCGTCAATGCGAACAAGAGGTGACCGAGCCGTGTTACCAATGGCACCCCATACCATCACGAGGGTGGATACGCTAGGATGGCGATGACGAATACACGCTTCCAATGTGCGTTCACAGCGATGTCGCCAAACACGGATGCGACCATCCTGATGCTGTAAACAGAACCTGGATTCATCCGAAAAAAAAAATACGTTTCGCCATTCGTGCACCCAGGTTCGTCGTTGAGTACACCATCGCAGGTGCTCCTGTCTGTGATGCAGCGTCAAGGGTAACTGGAGCCACGATCTCCGAGCTGATAGTCCATGCTGCTGCAAAACGTCGTCGAACTGTTCGTGAATATGGTTCTTGTTTTGCAAACGTCCCCATCTGTCGACTCAGGGAACGAGACGTAGGTGCACGATCCGTTACAGCCATGCGAATAAGATGCCTGTCATCTCGACTGCTAGTGATACGAGGCCGTTGGGGTCCAGCACGGCGTTCCGTATTCCCCTCCTGAACCCAGCGATTCCATATTCTTCTAACAGTCATTTGATATCGACCAACGCGAGCAGCATTGTCGCGATACGATAAACCGCAATCGCGATAGGCTGCAATCCGACCTTTATCAAAGTCGGAAACGTGATGGTACTCATTTCTCCTCCTTACACTAGGCATCACAACAACGTTTCACCAGGCAACGCCGGTCAACTGCTGTTTGTGTATGAGAAATCGGTAGGAAACTTTCCTCACGTCAGCACGTTGTAGGTGTCGCCACCGGTGTCAACTTTGTGTGAATGCTCTGAAAAGTTAATCATTTCTTCCTGTCGGTTAAATTTCACGTCTGTAGCACGTCATCTTCGTGATGTAGCAATTTTAATGGCCAGTAGTGTATGAATGTTGATGCTGGTAAACTGATTGATGGTTTGCATGGTCAGACAGATTTTTGTGGTGGACTTTTGACTTTGCTTTGACAGGTGTTGAGGTGCGTCGTGGAGAAGCGTGGTCAACTTTAGGTATTGTTCGTCTTGATTCAGCTCTACAACCTACTGATACTGGATTGTAGAGTTTATCACCGCGTGATATATTAGTATATAGGACATTTATGATTTCCAAATATGATGTTATGACTCATAGTCTTATGACGATTGTAAATGTATTATGAAGACAGATGTTGTTGATTAATTCTATGATAATTCTTAATTTTCATGACAGATGATTTTGATTTCGATATAAATATTAAGGTATATTAAAATTGAACAGAAAAATGTATAGCAGAATTGTTCTGAATCAAGAAATGTCACTTTTAAAACAAATTTCACCCTCTTTTTTTATTTACCGTCAGGTTTTAGTACTTAGATTTCTGTGCTACACGTCTGTTTCCAATATATTTATAAAGGCAAGCAGTTGTGCAGAAAGAGAAGAAAGAATTACCGGAATTAAGATAGAAGTTGAAAATTATGCCAAACTCAAAGGGTAATGGATTTGAAATCTTCCAGATAGAGTGTCAAAAATCTGGTTATCTTGACTGAAGCGTGCATATGGCCTTCGAGCTGAATTTCGCTAAAAATATTTTTGTTGTATTATATGTCTTCTGAAAATGAACCGTTTTTCATAAAAATCGGAAAAAACGTAAAAAACTGAATTAACGATTCCTTACTACTACATCCCTTATAAGTGTTTTCCCGAAGTTTCAAAATTTTCTCCCATTTTTCCTAATTTGCCTATGTAAATATTATAGGTATGCCATCAGGATTAGTCGCATTTCCTCTGTTGAGCGATTTCAGTTAATTTTCCATCCCGCGGTCAATTAGCTCGATATCTGTCATTATGATAGTGCGACGATTAAGTCTCTGGAATGGTTTTATTCTTGAAAAGAACGTGTCACACCTGGTAATTCGGTAATTAGCACCGTATTCTGCTCACACACACACACACACACACACACACAGTATCTAGAGTAGGGGAATTTACTGGCACACACACACACACACACACACACACACACACACGCAGTATCTAGAGACTGGTTTTAGCGGAATCTATTGGCGCGCGTGGCCTATGTTCCACAGTGAAGTCTACAGCGCAGGGTTCAAGCCGAGCGTTAAATGAACCGCCGTATATTGCCCGTGCGCAAGGCAAGCAAGGGCATTTTGATTCATGAGTGGTGTGTTTGTTCACTGACTGATCGCTCACCTCACCACACTCTTTAGCGTCTCCGAGCTTGCCACGACTCCGGCGCTATAAGGAAGCACTGAACAGAAACTCGACATCTAAACTTAAACACTGCGCTACAAAATTAGAGATCACTTTTTCGAAACCCCATAACTGTTTCCCAATGCGAGACAAAAGTTAGAAATTTGGCCCAAAAGTGCCTACTAGCTTCCTCTGTAATGATCGAAGGCTTCACACCCTGACTGTTACCCTTGGGCTCGACGAAGCTAAAAGCAAGGTGTCGGCACAAGTGAAAAACAGGTCACAGCTCAGAAATTCGTGTGACGTGTAAAGTGGGTTAATGATGTCACGTTGGCACCAAATTTCACCAAAATTCTGCAAAATGCCACCGTGGACGTGTCATATGGTAGGAAGGTCGTCAAAGTCCCTCTTACCCACATTTTGCCCTTTCTTTTGGTGGATTAACGATGGATTAACGACGCCCGGCGTTGAAATCTGGCCAGTAAAAACATTTCAGACATACCGTTGCTCAGAATGGACAGCAAAACGCCCCAGGGAGTAGCATAAAATCTTCAATGAAAACATCCCTTTCCATAGGCTGTTTGTTCCTACACATTGCCGGCCCGAGTGGCCGGGCGGTTCTAGGCGCTACAGTCTGCAACCGGGCGACCGCTACGGTCGCAGGTTCGAATCCTGCCTCGGGCAGGGATGTGTGTGATGTCCTTAGGTTAGTTAGGTTTAGGTAGTTCTAAGTTCTAGGGGACTGATGACCTCAAAAGCTAAGACCCATAGTGCTCAGAGCCATTTGAACCGTCCTACGCATTTTGCGGTCGGAAACGATCGTTTACAGCGCGATGAGCAAATAGGAAGATGTTCTTGATAATCTTTGATACTGCTGACATCTCCCTGAAACTTCGGCTAATCTTTAAGAACATCATGGTCCAGCAACCCCATTGAACGTGATCTCACCCATAACTTTTACTTGTAAGAAGATACGATTGGTTGACTCCCATTCGAATAACTTCCGCTTCCTTTCAAAACGTAACCCTTAAGGGGACGAATTATAGTCCGGAGAGCTCAACGCCTGCTGCTTCACTCGTGTAGACTGCACAGAGTTTTTTTTATTTATATTTAAGGATTTTGTACGTCGTTCACAAATTGCAACATCTTCTAAGCTTGTCACGCTAATGAAGGCCGTAGTATCATGGTCCTATCCGAATGTGGTTCTGACCGAAAGCGGTTCTGGTATCTGGAGTCAGATATCTTTGTTAATTGTGCCTTTTGAGTTCTCGCTGTGGTATTCCGTAGAAACTATTATTCTCTAACACATATTTCCGTAGAAGTCAAAATCAATTTTCATAGGTTTTGCTTTTGAAGTGTTTTAATATGCCAGCAACGAAATATTTCATAAAATTTTTTTAGTTTCTAGCCGAGAAGCTAAATGCAAATTTCAGGGATTCAGTTTTAGGAATGGTTTCATAATTATATACTTGCATAAAAGCTTCCACCTCCTTTTTATATCCCGTTAGGGCTGAATTTCCAAACACAATGAAACACATTTTTTTCTGTTTCTAAATGAAAAGCTAAATACGAATTTTCTTAGATTTAGTTTGAAAAATGCTTTCATAATGAAATATCTTCATAAAAATTTTCATCCCCTGTTTCACCCACCTTAGGCTTTGAATAAACAAAAAGTATGAAACATTTTTTCTTGTTTTTAAGTGAGAAATCAAATATAAATTTTCATAGATGTGGCTTTGGAATGATATATTTTAATTAATTAATCATTAATAATGGTTTATTTTTAAAAAACTTTCACCCACTATTTTACCCCTTTGTGGTCTAATTTCAGAAAATGCTGAAGCACGCATTTTTTTATTTCTGACCGAGAAACCATATGCCAACGTTCGCACATCTAGCTTAAAAATTGCCTAATAGCGACATATTTTTAAATGGTTTAAATATTTATTCGTTTTGGGGGGAAATCAGAGTGACATATTTTCAAAAAACCTTTCATTCCCTACTCCACCCAGTTGGTGGACGAATTTCGAACAATCCCTTGCTAAACGATGCTTACAGTATAAGATTAATACGTTCTCCAAGTTTCAGTTTCCTGTCGTTAGCGGTTTGGCCTGGGTGGCTATGAGTCAGTCAGGTCACTGTCTTTTATAAACACAGTTTAGTTTCCATTGGCATATACTGTCACGGTCGGACTTAAAATCCCAAAGGGATAGTATTATCAGGTGGATATGCTGTTGAAGTTACTCCTTAGAGTGTTTACAAAAATGTCGAGTCTTACCCACTCGTTTCGTATAGGGTGCCTGACGGACACTGCGTTCTCGGAAGGCTACACAACAATTTAAGCAAATAACATTAATAATTTTTATTACAAATAAGAAGATTGACAATACTTAACTTTCAATAACAACGGTGTCGCAAGCGACGGGCGACATGCAGCATAAATCAGAGTCCTTTGCTACATAAAATGTTCACGCAAGTTTGACACACAGTTTGTGGATCACTAATAACTGCTATCGCAGCTTTCTCTGTTAGGCTTGCTCGTATGCTGTCCCGATACTGAGCGGCCGAGGTTGGAAGGAGCGGCGCTCATATCCTCAACACGTAGAGGCCGCTCCTGTCGGGGTCAGAGCACCACTGGCCGACGTCATTTCACGGCCTTGCTTCTCTTGCGTTCTTCATCTTCGTTCCGGCACTTATGGTTACGCCAGAACACAAACAACCAATAAATATGGCTACCAGTGACACTCGAAGGAATAGGCTGCGCCCTAGGATTGCACCCTACAGAACAACTGGAAAACTGACAGTCGCGTATTTCGACCCACAAATGTTTAGAGGTAGATATGGTCCAAGAAGCCCAACCAGTACTTCGCCACATCGAATTGCGTAGCAATTACTCCAGCTGGCTTTGAACTAAAACGCTTGGTAAACCCTTAACCGGATCCGATGGGTGTGATGAAGTGTTTTTCGAGTGGCACATAGAACCTTCCCAACTGTGTGACTATGATCCGAAAAAGAGACAGTCCGTCACTGCAACCTGAGGGTTTATGGGGAAGATCAAAATAATTTTCTGACGGTGACGCCAAGTGCAGCTGATTACATTAGTAGCTTACATATGCAGTTTTGAATTTTTTGATATTTCATTATTATAATCAATTGTGATATGTGTTATTATTATGATTTACGAACCTGTTTTAAGGTCCTGAATCTTCGAATTATTTTGTTGTTCGCATAATTGCCATATTTTGTAATGTGTGACATAAAATTTTAGAAAGACTCGGCTACGGTCACAAAAATAGACGGAAATTCCGCCAGTTTGTACTTTGCTCACTTGGTGACAGAGCGACTCTGTCGCAGCTGTAGGCAACAAATCTGAAACGTAGCCTTTATAACAACGAACGTTTATGCCGGACTTCCGGTCAAAATAAAGTTCTGGAGTTCTATAAGAATCTGTACTTAATCGTGCCTACATGCAAGATGGTTTGTGCAAGACTCAGTTCCAATGGTCGACACAAACTTATAACTGGGTACTTCTATCGACCACCATACTCACCCCAAGATGTAACCCAAAACTTCAGAGTAAACCTCAGTTGGCTGGTACTTATATTTCCCAATCATACTGATACTGTAATTATCGAAGGAGGCTTAAGACATCCAGCCATCAACTGGGATAATTACTGCTTTGTTAGTGGTGCGCCTGACAAGAAGTCCTGCAAAATATTACAAAAAGCCTTCTCTGAAAACTACGTAGAACAGATGGTTCAGAATCCCACTCACAACAGAAATACATTGGATTAAATAGCAACACGTTGGAGCAGGTATCAGTGACCCCGGGACACTTGTAGCAACAATGATTACCAAAGCACAAAGTACAATTAAAAGAAGTAGAAATATTTATATGTTCAGCGCCCTCGATGAAGAGGCAGCACTTTCATATGTTAATCAGGAATGTGAAATATATAGCTATGAAAACAAGCGTGTAGTGAACTGTGACTCAAGGTTAAAGGAGTAGTTGAGCAAACACTGGATACTTATGTACCTCATAAACTATTTAGTGATGGGAGGGACCGTCCCCGAAGAACTTGTAACGGAACATCCTCCTCTAGCATTACTTTTCCTCAGCATTAGTTGTCGATTTCAGTATTATTTTTTTCGAATTTTGGACAGGTCAATATTATCTTAGTAGATTTTCTGAGAACTTCCATGTTCTTATACATAGTATGTTATATTTCAAACTAAAATTTATGAAAAGGAATTACTTTATAAAATATTTAGTACTATTATGAAAATACAATTAAAATAATTTTCTTAGAAACATTTGGAATTACGAATTATATGCACACTTAAAATTTCTATTATTAATTACGCAATCCTGTACTGTTTACTATGTTTATTCGTAGATTCGTTTATGAAATAATAATCGAAATTACTAATGTAACGAAAATTAGTAGAAATTAATTTGTTAAGAAAAATTGTAAACCGTCTGGAACATTGTTATTTCCGCAGAGTGTAGGAGTCGTAAGTTTGTCTCTGATATGGTCGGCTGTATTTTTGTATAATAGCTGGGAACAATGTAGTTTCGGCTTTGTAAATGTGAAAATTCAAAATGCTGTATGATATACTATAATGAGAGAAAATCAGAGCACAATTTATTTACGTAAAAAAAATTCTGTAACAATGATCTTCCAATTTATTTCGTTCAAACCAACCGTGCGGACCTGATGTTAGATTTTCAGCTTCAACAATCAGACCTTTGGACAAGAAGAACTGGAGCCATCTCAGCATCACAAGCTAAGTTAACTTGAATGTTTATCATAATTTTGGCTCCTCTCAAATCTTCATAAAAGACTTTGTTTATTAATTACTTGGACTGGGAATTGTTTTATGTGGACAATAAATGGCAGAAGGAAGGAGGGAGCAGATTACAAACTCTGTTTTCAAATATTCCTTTAGAAAGGAACATACAGAAATATTGACCCAGTTTAACTCTCGAACAATTGCAAAGCTAAGGTGTAGGTATTATGAGGGGACTTCAGAAAGTAGGTTAACATGTCCTCCCACACTAAGACAATTGCACAAGAGTGGAACGTTGTAAGAAGAGAGTACATGTTCCGCATATTCCAGTTTTCCTGTAGACACAGTTCTGCTGCGATACAGGTAACAGGTGCATCACAATGTGGGAGTGAAATGACGCAGAAACTGGAAACGTGCTCCAAAGTTGAAGAGCGTGGAACAGTACGATTCTTGTAGGCAAAAAGTCTACAATGCACACAAAGTCATCGTGCTGTTCTGGCGGTATATGGGCCAAATGAAATGTCGCGTTTAGCCATAGTGCAGTAGTGCGAGCCATTTGACCAACGCCACACAGGTGATCGGGAAGAAAAGCCATCGACATCGACTACAGACGACAATGTCCACGCAATCGAGGAACCGATTCACAGCAATCACAGATTTTCCGACGGTGAGGAGGTTCCCACAATGGTTCTCGAACTGCTCGGTGGCCAAGGAGTAAATTACTACTCTCGAGGAATCTGACAACTCGTAGAACGTTCCCGCTGCCGGTTGCAGAGACTTGGTGACTGCTGTGGAAAATAATGTCATGTTCAGAGTCACTTTGAAGTATAGTGCAGTACTCATCAAAAGTCACTTGGCCTGCCATAACAATGTGTATCTCAATTTGTGAAGTCCCCTCGTAGTTTCAGTGACATTGTGAAGCAGTTGATAATTAAGGAAGGAGGAAGAAAGGATGGATCACATCCGTTTACAATAAAGGTAGCACAGGTGATCCGCCGTCCTATATCCTCGACATTCGTCTATTGTACAATCTTAGAGCATGTTCTGAAATCAGATGCACTGAGGTAACAGAATGACCTCTCCCATGCTAACCGATATGAATTCCGAAAATATCTTCACGGGAAATCCATTTCGCTCTTTTATAACACGATATCGTGAAAGCTATGAATCGAGGCCATCAGGTAACGCGGTTTTTCTTGACTTCCCAAAAGCATTTGACTCACTAACCCCACCTACACTTATTATCGAAATTACTATCGTATGGGGTATCAAGCGGAATGTATGAATGGACTGAGGATTTCTTGGCGTTCGCAGCAGCAGCAAAAGGCAGATGTGGAAGTAACTCCAGGCATGCCTCAGAGAAGTGTCTTAGGAACCATGCTGTTCACTTGATCATGAACCTTCACAATACCAACAAACTTTCCATAACCAAGGGGAGCGATACTAGAAAAAAAATTTGTCAATTGTATGTTGAATTATATTAACAAAATACTCTTTAAAGAGATAGTGATATGTAAGTAACGGTCCAGAACCTGAAAATATCTCTTAGTAGTCACTTAGTACTGAGAAAGTATATTGCGGGGAAGGCGAAACAAAGACTGCGCTTTGTTGGCAGAACACTTAGAAGATGCGACAAACGCACTAAAGAGACAGCCTACATTACACTAGTCCGTCCTCTGCTGGAATATTGCTGAGCGGTATGGGATCCTTACCAGGTAGGACTGACGGAGGACATCGGAAAGTGAAAAGAAGGGCAGCTCGTTTCGTGTCATCGCGCAAGAGGGGTGAGAGTGTCACTGATATGATACGCGAGTTGGGGTGGCAGTCACTGAAACAAAGGCGGTTTTCTTTGCGGCGATATCTATTCACGAAATTTAAATCACCGACTTTCTCTTCCGAATACGAAAATATTTTGTTGACACCCACCTACGTAGGGAGAAATGACCATCATAATAAAATAAGAGAAATCAGAGCTCGAGCGGAAAGATTTAGTTATTCCTTTTTCCCACGCGCCATTCGAGAGTGGAATGGTAGAGAAGTAGTACGAAAATGGATCAATGAACCCTCTGCCAGAAGTGTACTACCGTGGCAGGAGGGGAGGAGGGGGGAGGGGTACTGTATGACCAGCACAAAAAAATTAAAAAAAAATACCAATTTATTTAATGGTTGTTGACTTTTATTTACAACATACATTTTAAAGAGATACTCGTGTGTAAGTATTGCCCTAAAGATTAAAAGAGACTAGTCACCGCAAACCAGAAGCGTTGAGTCGTCGATAGGAACAGACAAAATAAAGAAAACTTGTTAGCTTTCGGGATTACCGTTTGACGAGCTAGAGTATTGAAACACAAAACGCACGCTCGCACACACACACACACACACACACACACACACACACACACACACACACACACACACTCATACACATGCCTATGCCCCTACATGGTGCTGGCTGGTCTAGCTTCCACCAATTAGGGGCTAGGCGTGTGTTTGTTTTTGTGTACTCTAGCTCGTCAAAAAGACCGAAACCTAGAAAGTTTTCCATGTTTTGTGTATTCCTGTCGACGACTCAACATTTGTCCTTTTCGGTGAGTGGTCTCCTTAAATCCTAAAGTATCTGCAGAATAGGGCGTTCATTGTGAAAAGTCTGGAATCTGGTAGAAGGCTACCTGACGAAATTACAATGCCAAATGTTTTTATTGCAGTCTTTGATCACAATATAAAGTCCTTCGACGATGACCGGTTTCAGTTTGTAATGACCATCTTCAGATCTGTTCCGCACCATGTCCTAACGTGATAAATAAAAAAACCTAACTGACAATGGTAATGTCGGGCGTCTAACAGATGACTGATATCGTTAATGATTTACTGATAAAAGTTCATCAAATATCCAATCAGATACTACAAAGTACGAATTGCTTCCGTAAGTATCACGAACATTATATTAATCACAGAGGGCACAGAGGAGTTTCAGCATTCATTCTTGCTGCGCTCCATGCATCGATTGCAACGAGAAGAAGCTAATAGGTGGTACAATGGGAATTATTCTCTGCTATGCAGTTCACAGTGGTTTGCAGATGCTGAGAACCGTATTTACTGCAGCAGCAGCAGAATGCCGTTGTCCGGGAAGACTGCCAGAAACACAAGTTAGGCTCCCTGTCGCTAGCTAATGACGACCGAGGAGGCCGCCTTAATAGCCACTGGCTACCTGCGGGGGAGTACTGTATGCGTGTTGTCGCTATACAGCAAGCAGGGAACAAAGGGCGACCTGAAAAGGAAAACAGGCACACTAATGGCAGGCTGGAAGCCTTGTAACGACGCCAACGCCTTTGTCCAAGTGTGCCGATCTTTTGCAAAGATTGTGATGGAATGCGTTTTCGTTGTGAGACGCTCGTCTACGCAGAGGCCTTGGCGTCATACAAAGTTGGAACCCGAACATTCCTAGCGGTGTGCGGCGCGCGAGACTAACTACGCAACGTGTTGCTCCACCACTTATAAAAGGAAACGTTTATCGGCGAATCCGGTTCAGTTCTCTTCATTGATACACTTTTTAAGCTGTCTTAATAAGGGTCGCCAGAACCACTTTGAAGAGTTTAAACTGGACAACAAACCGTATACACAGTACAGCGATATAAATACGCAGTCTTTCGCAGCTGGTGTCAGACCCATGAACATCGTTTTGGGTGTACTGCCACGTCACCACTTAAAATAAATAAAATGCTAAAATTACATATTCGGCGAACATTACAACAGGTGTTGTTAAATAGTTTTATTTTCCCACCTTCCCGAACCTAGACGCGCAAACGTTCCCAAACATTATCCACGTGCAGCACCAACTAAAGGGCTCTAAAATAAATCCTCTGATAATGCGCAGTTATTAATGTTTATTGTGGTACGCATAATAACTGTAGAGGGTTTCACGTTAAAAGACGATAACTGTTCACAATTAATAAAACTTCAACAGACACTGTGATCTAAACATTCATGGTGGTGTCTGCTTGTACTATATCGTGTCTCCCTACCACTTTCGCGCAACGACGCTCTGAGCGTGGTTTTTAAGGAATTAACTAGTTTGAACCTGGGACCTGTTGCTGGTAAGGAGACACCAGACCACACATGACATGTAGAATTCAGAAGAGTTCAGTGAAACTAGCGATGATATAACCAAATACTTAGTGATCTCAGCGTCAGCTCCACTGCACTCCCTGTAAAAGAATCTTAATACTAACTAAATTTAGTGGAAGGGGTTCAAGGCTTTCCTATTTTTAGTTAGCTGGCAAAATAACGTCGAAAAAGCAGTTAAGTTTACCATTGGAAATTTTATTCTACTCACAAAACATCGTTTATAAATTGCACTATTAATAAAAGGAGATGTTTTAATACAGGATGGTAAAAACCAACTGCGTTCAACAAAAATGTGAACGAATATTCCCTGAATGGGTTTCCAAGTTCTACAATCGATCGAAGGATGACCTATGCCATATCACATCTATAATCTAGTTTTAAAAGTTTCACAGAAGAGAAAACTATCAAAATGGTCTACAGTGACCCTCAATTATCTTTAATTACTTATCTAACTTGTCGTAAATTACAGTGGCTGATGTGGCTTCTCAATAACTATATAACAGAAAAATCATCGCGTTTCAGATCTGTTCTTCAAGTGGAAAATGTGAACACCATGAGTTTTAATTAACGATCGACACTAGTATTACGCAAAAAAGTGGGTGTAACAGATGAGACTTCTGCAGGTCTGAGTGAAGCCTTATGCGCTCAAAAATGCGGCATCGCGTGCGTTCATTACCTTGTCGGCGTTTAGGCAGCGTCAGGGTAGCGGCGGGCACCACAGCTCCGCTCACCTCGCCATCTCGGAAGCAACTCTCCATCTCCTTACTACAATTTACCGAAGTTGGTTTAAAAAAACTATCTGGCTTTTTTTTCATCTGACCAATCAGGGTCTCAATGTTAACCTTAAGCTCCGCCTTCAAAAATTCTGTCTATCCAATGAGAAATGTTATACTTTTCGTGGGGGGGCAATGTTTTTAAAGTTTGCAACCTAACAGGAGGGCTCTATCTTTTAACATGGGCTGGGGGGTGGTCCTAATGTAACAGACACGCGAAAAAGTATCACGCTGAAACTTGCGGGTAGTAGTGGCCCTTTTTGTGTTATCGTAAGATCTATACTGTTTTTCTGGAGGGCTCTAGCTTTTAACATGGGCTGGGGGGGTGGTCCTTCACGTAACAGAGACGCGAAACAGTCTCACGCTAAAACGTGCGGGTGGTAGTCTTACAGGTAGGCTGGCGGCGTGGGTGTCCAGTCCGTCCCTTATGGCAGGGCCTTCTAGCTTAACACGGTTCTGCTCTCGGCTTCTGTTCTCGTTTCTCCCCTCGGAACTGCGTCGGTCTCACGGTGGGAAGGAACGACATGCATTTAGGCATTCTTGTGTTAGTCTGTGGTATTCCATTTGCTCACTCGTTACTCGTATTACTTTGGTTAATTTAATGTCACGATTTATTCGGAGCTATGTGACATACTACTGGGTTTGCTTATCATGTCAGGGTTTTCATGGAAGGTTTTGGATTTGCCTGACACCTTACAGTGATTATAAGAGTTTCCACGGAGTAATCATCATCATGAAAACAGGAAACCATTTTTCAGGTCAAGTGCATGGTCCGATTCCACCCGACTGCTGTGACCATTGACATTCTATAAAACGTAATGAGTTTGCGATTCGAAAGCTGTAAGTGGGCTGTTGTTAAATGTTATCTGTGATTCTCTTAATAACTGGTATACACTGTTGTTATGGCCTTCAGTCCAGTGACTGGTTGATGCAGATCTCCATGTTGCCCTATCTTGTGCAAGTCTTTTCCTCTCCGAATAACTACTGCAAGAGACTTCCTCATGAATCTACGTACTGTATGCATTTCTTCGCCTCCCTTTACTATTTTCATCCCCTATGCCTCTCTCCAGAACTAAACTGGTGATACCATACTGTCTCAGAATGTGTTCTTCTAGTCTGGTTGTGCCACAAACTTTTTGTTCACCAATTCCATTCAATACTTCCTCATTAGTTCCGTGATCTACCCAATTAATCTTCAGCATTCTTGTGTAGCACCACATTTCAAAATCTAAACTGATTATCGTCCATATTTCACTATCATGCATGCCTACATCCCATACAAATGATATCAGGAAAGTCTTCCTGGCACTTAAGTCTATATTCGATGTTAACAAATTTCTCTTCTTCAGAAAGGCGATGCACAGACTGAATAATAACAGCGAAAGCCTACAACCCCGTCTCACTCTATTCTCAACTACTGCTTCCCTTCCATGCCCCTCGACTCTGGTTTCTGTACAGGTTGTAAATAGTCTTTCTTTCCCTGTATTTTACCCCTGCTGCCTTTAGAATTTCGAATAGAGTATTTCAGTCAACATTGTCAAAAGCTGTACGTCTCCAAATACCACAAACGTAGGTTTGCGTTTCCTTAGCCTATCTTCTAAGAAAAGTCGAAGCCTCAGTATTGCCTCACGCGTTCCTATATTTCTCTGGAATCCAAACCCATCTTGTCCGAGTTCGGCTTCTATCAGATTTTT
Source organism: Schistocerca gregaria (assembly GCF_023897955.1). Lineage (NCBI taxonomy): Eukaryota > Metazoa > Arthropoda > Insecta > Orthoptera > Acrididae > Schistocerca > Schistocerca gregaria. The sequence continues at coordinate 570,745,511 of NC_064923.1, forward strand.
CATTCTTTTGTATAGAATTCGCGTCAGTATTTTGCAACCATTACTAATTAAATTGAGCCGGCCGAGGTGGCCGAGCGGTTCTAGGCGCTTCAGTTCGGAACCGCGCGACTGCTACGGTCGCAGGTTCGAATCCTACCTCGGGCATGGATGTGTGTGATGTCCTTAGGTTAGTTAGGTTTAAGTAGTTCTAAGTTCTAGGGGACTGATGACCTCAGATGTTAAGTCCCACAGTGCTCAGAGCCATTTGAACAATTTTTTGATTAAATTGATAGTTCGGTAATATTCACACCTGCTTTCTTTGGAACTGAAAGTATTATATTCTTCTTGAAGTGTGAGGCTATTTCGCTTGTCTCATACGTCTTGCTCAGCTGGTGGAAGAGTTTTGTCACGGCTGGCTCTCTCGAAGTTATCGTTAGGTCTGTCGGAATGTCGTCTACTACTGAAGCCTTGTTCCGACTTAGGTCTTTGAGTGCTCTGTCAAAATCTTCTCGCAGTATCTTATCCCTCATCTCATCTTCATCTACGTCCTTTTTCATTTCTATAATACTGTCTTCAAGTTCATCTCTCTTGTATAGACCTCTGTATACCCTTTTAGCTTTCAGCTTTCTCTTCTTTTATTAGGAATGGTTTTTCATCTGAGCTCTTGATATTCATATAGCTGCTTCTATTATCTTTTCTGAACTATGCTACCTCTTCTAAACTCTGCTGTTTCTTCTAAACTATGCTGTTTATTGAAAGTATGTTGTAATTTACGAGGAAGTGGTAAGGTAGCTCGATTTCCGTCGGTAAGATTAGGCGGAAACCTAAGAGCACAGCTCGAATTGTTGCAAGTGAAACGCGTAGTGATCTTCGTTACAATCTTTGTTTTTTACAAATGATTGGCAGATTTTTCGAATGTGACGTCGTGGAGCCGTGGCGTATTGAAGTGGATTCTTTTTGTAGGGGGCGTGTTCCCAAATTAAATTTGCGATACTATTTTTAGGTTTTCGTGAGAGAGCTGTGGAACCTCTGTCTTTCTTTAAGTTATATATGTGAAGAAATATTCGATTCCAGTTTGGTATTCTTTGAATTTTTGTGTTAGATTTATTTTGGAGCAATTCTTGTGTATTATTTTTCGATTATGTGGTTTTCTTGGAATGAGTCAGCCTCATTGCCGTATTTGTAGTTTGTCTCCACCCAAAACCTCCTATTTCCCGCTGTTGTCGCGTTAGTTTCATTTCATTATCTGACTTAAATTTTGGTATTTTTACGTTCTTTTCGTCTCTAATTGTCTATCTTGAGGTCGCCATCTTGAAGGATTAAAGGTAAATGTTATTTGTGACTGCCTTAGTAACTGATGTAAACTATGCTATGTATTTCATATCTGACGTCATTTTACTTGAATTAAAGTATTTTAATATAAATTATCTTCACTTCCAAACTCACGTTGCAATAAGATCACATCAAATATATTCTTGCTATAAGAAGAACCAAATCAAGTAGCTTATACTGTTCGTTGTTCCACACAAATACACTCAAAGGGACGAAAAGTGATGAGAAAGCAATTTGCACATGTACAGATGGCGGTAGTATCGCGTACAGAAGGTATGGAATGGTAGTGCATTGACGGAGCTATCATTTGACTCAGGTCATTCGTCTGAAAAGATTTCCAGCGTTATTGTGGGCGCTTGATGGGAATTAAGGTTTTAAACACAGAATGATTGTTCGAACTAGATGCATCTGACATTCAATTTCGGAAATCGTTAGGGAATCAATATTCCGAGATCCACAATGTTAAGTACCGAGAATACCAAATTTCAGGCGTTACTGTTCACCACAGACAACGCAGTGGCCGACGGCTTTCACTTAACGACCGAGAGCAGCGGCCTTACGTAGAGTTGTCAGTGCTAACAGACAAGCTATAATGCGTGAAATAACCGTAGAAATCAATATGGGGCGTACGACGAACTTATCCGTTACGACAGTGCGGCGACATTTGGCGTTAACGGACCATGGCAGCAGGTGACAGACGCGAGTGCCTTTGCTAACAGCACAACGTTGCCTGCAGCCGCTCCTCCTAGACGACCAAAAACCGTGCCCTGGGCACATAAGTCCCGATTCCAGTTGGTAAGAGATGGCGGTACGGTTCGAGTATGGCGCATACACCACGAAGAAGTGCGCCCAAGTTGTCAACAAGGCAGTGTGCAAGCTGGTGGTTGCTCCATAGTGGTGTGAGCTGTGTGTACATTGGCTCCATAGTGGTGTGTATTGTGTTTACATGGAACTTAGTTGACCATGTTGTCCAAGTGAACCCTTCATTGACTGGAAATGGTTGTGCTCGGCTACTTGGAGACTGATTATAGCCATTCGTGGACTTTATCAAAACTAGGCATGATTGTCTCAATTCGAATTCCGCGATCGTTCAATAAATAAAATATGGCGTTTCAGTCTTCGATCGCTATTCTTTATTTTCAAATACCGGTTTCGGGCTAGCTGCCCATCTTCAGATCATGTATTGTAGTTACAGAGTAACTTGCCCGTACTTGTCATAACTCCAGCGAACCGAGTGTTCTGTACGGACAAGTTACTCTGTAAAACTTACAGAACATAAAACACTTAAGTGACTGAAAATCGATTTTGTTGATAATAAAACAAAAAAATACGATTGTAAGTAGGCTGTTTAGGTTTTCTTGTTGGTAACGCCACATAGCGCTCGGTATGAAAAAATCACTGGCTGTGCCGTGTGCAGTCTGTGTTTAGTCTGCATTGTTGTCTGTCATTGTAGTGTTGGGCAGTTGGCTGTTAGCGGCGCGTAGCGTTGCGCAGTTGGAGGTGAGCCGCCAGCAGTGGTGGATGTGGGAAGAGAGATGGCGGAGTTTTGTATTTTGTAAGACTGGATGTCATGAACTATCATATATATTTTGACTATTAAGGTAAATACACTGTTTGTTCTCTATTAAAATCTTTCATTTGCTAACTATACCTATCAGTAGTTAGTGCCTTCCGTAGTTAGAATCTTTTATTTAGCTGGCAGTAGTGGTGCTCGCTGTATTGCAGTAGTTCGAGTAACGAAGATTTTTTGTGAGGTAAGTGATTTGTGAAACGTATAGGTTAATGTTAGTCAGGGCCATTCTTTCGTAGGGATTTTTGGAAGTCAGATTGCGTTGTGCTAAAAAATATTGTGTGTCAGTTAAAGCACAGTCGTGTATAATTTTTCTAAGGTGACGTTTCATATGTCGACCCTTAGCCGAGGATACCTCACTGGAATCTTCTGATTTTTTTCTTGTAGTTTGTGTAATTAGTGTAGCTTTTGTTTATTGCTAGCGGGTAATCATAGAATTTCCTTTGTATCTGCAGTCTTTCATTGTTGTACAGTAAAACAGTTGTGGCATGCATGTAGTTTTGCACAAAGTATTTCGCAGCTGCGCTTGCAATTAATAGATATTATTTTCAGTGATATGTTAATGTGTTCTCTTATTTTTGCTTTTCAAATTGTGCTTTTTTTGTGTTGTCATGTGAAATATTGTGACAATAATGGCGTGTGAAAAACGTAATACTAGGCTCCAAAGTAAACTGAGAAATGACAGTGAAGACGAAAGCAGTGTGTTAGCGCCACCATGTAATGAATTAACTAATGTTCAAAGTAGTAATTTGGTAATTGTGCATAGGGAAATGGAGCGGGTTGCAAATAATGGTGTAGGCAGTGAAACAATTAGTGAACAGGAAAGCGTTATCGATCGATCGGTCGGCAACAGTTCGCCTCAGGATTCCGAAATGACAGGACACAATATTGCAAATACTGTACATTCAGGTTTTACGTCCTCACCGTTTTCTCAAATAAGTCAAGACACATTTTCTGTTTTTCAAACTGCGAATATTGCCGGTGCAAATGCATTGCCGAATAGGACTAAGGAGCATGTTTCAGACACCAGTGCATTGTTATTACAATTAATGCAACTAATGGGACAAAAGCTTCAAAAGTTAGACACAATGGAACAAAATCTTCAAAAGTTAGACACAGTGGAACAAAATCAGAGACAAACACAGCAAAAGTTGGACACAATGGAACAAAATCAGAGACAAACACAGCAAAAACTTCAAAAGTTAGACACAGTGGAACATATGCTTGAACAAACACGTGAAGATTTAACTACTGAATTACATAAAATCGAATCGAAATGTCAAAAAGTCTGTAATGACGTAAAAACACAAATTTGTGAGCATTTCCAACCTATTTTTTCGCGGCATGAAAATGCATTACAGAATCACGAAGCAGCCATAAAAGAACTGCAAACAATTGTTCATGAAAATCATGAGACCTTGCAAGCTAAAATTGACTCAGTTGCATCCACCGATTCGGTTACGCAACTTGCAAGAACTCAGGAAAACTTAAAGGTCACAGTAGATTCGATTTAAACACAAATGGACACTCTGAAACTTGGTTCAGAAAAACACGCTGAGGAAATGTGTTCACTATCGGAGAAAGTAGCCGAACTTTCATATCAGTTCACTAACTTATCTACGAAGGTAGATGATGATCTGAATGACACAAAACCTGTAGCCTTCACTGACACTGAAGAGTATGAACAAATTAGGAAATTCAAACAGAATCAAAATCAAATCAACACACAGTACAAAAGAGAAATGCGGGAAGTGCAAGATCAGTTGGCTCAAGTAATACAAGAATTACATATTTCAGAGGACACTCGCGCCCCAGTACGGGAAGAGGGACATAGCAATACAGAACAACCACAAAATAATAACACAGGGCATTTCGGAAATCATGAAAGTAATTGGCAAAGTACACCGAATTTTGAGATGGAACCGCCGAAACGACGTAACAATGACCGATATGCGACCCGCCGACACGATGATTTTGACTATAAGCTGTTCATTACTACACGTAAATTCAAAACATTTAAGAATTCTGGCAACGACATTCATCCACAAGCGTGGCTCCATCAATTCTCTCATTGTTTTCCTCCCAACTGGTCACTAGAGCACAGATTAGAATTTATGTGTGGCTACTTGGAGAATGAACCAGCTGTAAGAATGCGATCGGTCATTCACGATTGTCATAGTGAAGGAGAATTTTATCATGCCTTCCTCTCAGCATATTGGTCTCAAGCTACACAAGACCGAGTAAAACATAGCATCATAATGATGAAACATTTCGAACAATCTGAATTTTCCAGTCTTGTCAAATATTTTGAAGACATGTTACATAAGAATCAGTATCTTTCAAACCCATACGGCCCCTCAGAACTCATCCGCATTTGCTCAATCAAATTACCTGAACATTTACGACAGATTATTTTAGCAGGACGATGTAAAGACGACATTGAAGCTTTTCAGGGACTCTTACAAGAATTAGAAATTGACACAGACAGTCGCAGAATGCGAAAACAGGAAAACAATCACTACAGTTCACATCCGTCACAACTCTGTGACGACAGAAACAATAACTGGACACGACAGGTCTATTCTTACAACGCAAATCGTGACCAAAACAGACACCACCCATATGACAACCACTGGCGGAGTAATAATAATTACAGAGAAAGATCGCGTTTCCGTAGTAATGAATATGACAGAGACAATCATAGAAACAGACAATATGGCAACCAGAACTATTATCATCACGGGAGACGGAATAACTTCAGACGCAACGGTCCAGCGCGCAGTTACGATTCAGGGAGAAATTCTCCACTACGTGACCGACAAGAAATTAATTACAGAAATTACCGACATGACGACAGACGATATGATCGTAACGACAGACCTGAATTGCATCAGAACTGGCGGGATTCAAACAGGGTAGGGCCCTCTCGGCAAGGTGAATTTGTAGAAGTTAGGTCTCCTAATCCCAATAACGACGCGCGCCAACAAAGAAACAGACAATGACTCGCACGGCAGGCAGCCGCGTGCTCCGGCTGGCTCAGAGAAAAATAACATAGACGCTAACCTTGAGCAAAATTCCAGTGTTCCTTACCGACGTAACCACATGATAATTGCGTTGAAACTGAAACCCTGCGTACTAGGAACAGTAAAATATTGCACCAAATTTCACATGTAAAACCGTTTATTGAAAGATAATCTACTTTTTAACTTTGTCTTTGCCATAAAACATTTGAATTCACATTTCTAGTATGCTTTGTCACACTGAGAAACTGTTAACACGCAACAATGTTTTGAAGTTCACTATCCAGTCTAGAACCTGGGGAACATTTTTAAACAGAAATTACGAATGCATTGTTATAGTGAACAGACGTCACAGTGTTATTGTGCGTGTACATTCTTGCTTGTTAGTTGCACGATTACGTAACGACTATAAGGCTGACATACTTAGAACAGTTACCAGTACTGCGAATGAGATTTTAATGCAACATTTTGGTTTACTTGAAAATAAATTCTGGATTTAAAGTTCTTTCTGTGAGATTAAAGATGACTTAGCATTTGGTTTCTTTGATAGCTACACGATTATATCACGACGCTGCTAATATGTGACATGATTTACATTGTTGCTTTTGCGGTGTATCTGTTTTATATCTGCACAGTTTTTCTGAATTTTTCTGGAAAGTAAAACATGTTTTAGTAGTAACGTTTGTGGTATAGCTACAATGAGACAGCCTTTTCTGTAGCACAACAATACGTTACAGTACAGTACTTACTTCATCACAGCAATAAGCGTAGTAATACGATATCTATACGCAAAGCATTTCACTTTTATTTATCATGAGGTAAGTACATTGACTTCTGCAGAACGTAGCTTTTGGAGGACAATAACTACGACACTTCCACAGAGATTGTCTTACAGCAAGACGCACATTTAGCGCTACAGGACACGCATTAAACTATTTATTTTTCAACATATTTGAATTACAAAGAAAGTTTTCCGTGATACATTTCATTCCATTGCTGTAATCTGTAACACCTGAGGATATAATTACATTATTCCTCAGGGGGGTACACACTTACTTTGTGTACCATGTATGTGGCAAGCACAAGGAGCCCTAGCTAATATGGTATTTGCTTATACAACTTTACTCATCGGTACCATATTTCTCTAACACAGAATTACACAGCTATCTGATCATTTAACTGAGAGAGACAAACATTTACTTTACTACATCAGTGACAGATGTTTACGTAATTACACCATTGGATAACTTCACACTTACGAAGTTGTATTTTGTGAACTGTTCATATTTTTTCGGAACCATTGTGATACTATGAGAGCTTTGAATGACATATTTGGTATGGGATCACGATTTTTAAAGTACGTTTGAGGCAGATGACACTTTTGACATGAGCAGAGAATTTTTTTTAGGTTTTGAAATTATTGGAGGAAGCTACGGAGATTTTGAGAATTTGACTGTGGTGTTATGATGTTATTATTACGTCGACGATGTGAATTATGGTGCTGAAGTATGCTTAAGCTGATGCTATATGAGTTATTTGGTTATGCTACGTATCTGTTATGATGACATATTGAAGAAGTGTCGACGAATATACATATGTGTAATAAGGTAAGGAATAATGAGTAGTGGTTAGGGACTCTGGTTTGTGAAAAAGGATGTTGGAAACCAAGAATCGTACTTTAAGAGTTATGAAATGTGTGTATACGCGTGAATGTATCACAAGGCCGCCAAAAATTTTTGGACACTGTTATATTAATAGAATTTTGTTTCTACAGATGTGTAACGCAAATTCTTGACCTGTGAAATTTTTTACATGTGTCTGGCATTGTAGCGGAAACTGGTGTCGTAAATATTTCGTTAAGACAGTTAAGTGACCACCTGCACGTAATGCGTCGTGGGCACCCAGCTGCGCGACAACCACCTGACAAAAGAAAGCCATTAGTGTGTGCCTTTCAGAGGCACAGGTAAAAAAAAGGGCCATTATCCTCTCTATTGACATTCCTTTGTAGAAAGCACCGCAAATACGACACGCTCATTTCTGAGAAAGATACTTACATCTGACACCTGATTATAACAAACGTCTTTCTATGAGAGTTGAGAGAATTCTACTAACTTATGAAATGTCACATGACTATTGAATGATATTTTTATGCTTTGTCCATAGTTGATTATTTATTTGATATCTGTTTTCCAGCTGTGTTGCATCATTGATTTTATAAATTAAAAGTAAATGCATTTGCTAATGTGAAAACTTTCTGTCAACAGATCTGTTAAATAATAATTTTATGATCCACATTCTTAAAAAAAAGGAGCACTTGGAAAGGAAAGAGCAATAAGAAGGGACTAGTAATAGGAACTGCATACATAATTTTCTTTTCAAGTACTTGGTAATTTATTTAATAGAATAAGTTGTGGTGCACCACTTTAATTACATAGTCATTAAGATGTGATTATAACTTTCCCTTATCTGCATTGTTGTTTTTAGTGTACTATTTTTTCTGCTTGTGGGTTTGTCATGTTTAGGTATAAGTTATTACATTTATTGCTGCTTGCTTTGGTTAGTTGCATTTTTTTGTCATTGTTGTTTGTGTTAATTGTTTTGTGCTGCTGCATTGCGTCGTCCCTTAGTTAAGAATCTGAGCTCAGTAGATTTAAGTTAGCTTAAGAGGGGGTAGCCTATATAAGAGAATGATTTGCGATGGATTGGAAGAAATGCATTGAGAAGTTATACGAAAAAAGTACAGAAATCAGGTATAGATAGGACTTTTTGGAAATAATGAAGAACGAAGGGAGATCTCCAAGAAGTAAAGAAAGTTTTGTTTGCAAGATACTGCAGTAAAACAAACCCTGTCCTTTCCCTTTCTATTATTCCGCTATGTGTTTGTGTACTCTTGTATATTTGTGTTCTTCCTGTCTTTATGTGTTTAGCTAATAATATTTACATTGTAGAATTTTTCTGATGTTTAGACATTATTTATTCTCTTTTATTTTAATGCTAATGTGTGAAGTTGATGTTTCAATAATTATTCTGATCTTTTATGTATGTACTTATGTCATAATTTTTGCAACACCTATGAATTTGTTATTTCGATTCTTTTGTAAAGCCTGTACTACTGCAAATGTTCTCTGTATTGTTATGTTATTTAAAGATGTATTTTGTACCTTTGTTATTGTATTTTCATGTTATAAAATTGTAATTGACACTAGTTCATCAAATTAAGTAACTTGTAAATTACATTCCACTGCACACGTTTCTGTTGGTCATAGTATATGGACAATATGTGAGAAGTAGGGACTGATAGTGTTTGCACATGTGTTAATAATTCAGAAAGGGACTGGTTAACAGCATTGCTGGTTCTAAGGACAATTCCAAAAACTTTGTGAGTGGACAAGTGGTGGGTTATGGACTTGCTATGTTATCCGCAAGACTCTTTAATGGTGATTGTGCGCCTGCACAGTCAAACAGATGGCTGCTGGCCATCTCTACAAGGACTACAGTGGGTCTACACCTTTGACGACCCACCGGTACCATTATTTCTACAAGGACTGCAATGGGTCTGCACCTCTGGTGGCCCACCAATACCGTAATCTCTACCAGGACTACAAGGGGTCTACTCTGTGATGACCTACCTACCAATATTCTTCAAAACTTCGACTGACTCTGCTGTGGGTTTGCTCTGTTGTGGCCCATTACCTGTCTGCATGTCAAGAGTCAGCACTGTCTTTCCGTTGGAAGGACAACACTACTTCTTCAAGACTGCTTAGAAATCCACTACTTCCAAGTGCAATTTCTTTTATTGCTCAGACTTTGAAAAAAAACACTGCAATTTTACTGTGATGAACGATCAGGACTGTCTTTATGGACTGTGAGAAAATTTTAGCTTCTGACCAACATTGTATCAATAAGTGTGTGTATTTGATATCTTTGTTATAGTAATTATGAAAAATTTTATTAAATCATTATTGGCCACTGCCCAAAACAATTTTTAAAAATTTTTTGTGGGGAGCATGGGGGCTATGTAAGTAGGCTGTTTAGGTTTTCTTGTTGGTAACGCCACATAGCGCTCGGTATGAAAAAATCACTGGCTGTGCCGTGTGCAGTCTGTGTTTAGTCTGCATTGTTGTCTGCCATTGTAGTGTTGGGCAGTTGGCTGTTAGCGGCGCGTAGCGTTGCGCAGTTGGAGGTGAGCCGCCAGCAGTGGTGGATGTGGGGAGAGAGATGGCGGAGTTTTGTAATTTGTAAGACTGGATGTCATGAACTGTCATATATATTTTGACTATTAAGGTAAATACACTGTTTGTTCTCTATTAAAATCTTTCATTTGCTAACTATACCTATCAGTAGTTAGTGCAGCTAAGATGGGCAGCTAGCCCGAAACCGATAACTGAAAATAAAGAATAGCGATTGAAGACTGAAACGCCATATTTTATTCGTGGACTTCTTGTTCTCAAAGAACGATAGAAGCTTTACGGATGAAAATGCGCCATGTCGCCGAGCTACAGGTGTTCACGATTGGTTTGAAGAACGTTCTGTACAATTCAAGCGAATGATTTGGCAGCCCGATCGCTGTCATGAACACCCTCGAATATTTATGGGACATTGTTTAGAGGTCAGTTCGTGCACAAAACCCTGCATTGATAACACTTCCGCAATTATGAATGGCTATATAGGCAGCATGGCTTAATCTTTCTGCAGGGGACTTTCAACGACATGTTGAGTCCTTGCCATGTCGAATTGCTGCTCTACGTGGCAGAAAAGGAGGTACGACAGGTTGTTAGGAGGTATCCCATGACTTCTGCCACTTCGGTGTAATGTCGATCATGAGTCATTGTCTATCTTTAGTTCAGTATTTAATGTTATATTCAATTCAATACAGATTCAAACATACTCCCTTGGCGCATTAATCTCTTCTGTATGCAGGTCACACAAGAACAACAGTACTATACATTTTGTTGACTGGCGACTCCATGGAGTGTTCTGTGCACCACGACCAGGTAATGGATATACTTGGAAGGAGAAACAGCATTGATCGTATTTTTTTGTTTTATTATCAACAAAATCGATTTTCAGTCACTTAGTGTTTTATGTTCTGTAAGGTTTACAGAGTAACTTGTCCGTACAGAACACTCGGTTCGCTGGAGTTATGACAAGTACGGGCAAGTTACTCTGTAACTACAATACATGATCTGAAGATGGGCAGCTAGCCCGAAACCGGTATTTGAAAATAAAGAATAGCGATCGAAGACTGAAACGCCATATTTTATTTATTGAACGATCGCGGAATTCGAATTGAGACAATCATGCCTAGTTTTGATAAAGTCCACGAATGGCTATAATCAGTCTCCAAGTAGCCGAGCACAACCATTTCCAGTCAATGAAGGGTTCACTTGGACAACATGGTCAACTAAGTTCCATGTAAACACAATACACACCACTATGGAGCCAATGTACACACAGCTCACACCACTATGGAGCAACCACCAGCTTGCACACTGCCTTGTTGACAACTTGGGCGCACTTCTTCGTGGTGTATGCGCCATACTCGAACCGTACCGCCATCTCTTACCAACTGGAATCGGGACTTATGTGCCCAGGGCACGGTTTTTGGTCGTCTAGGAGGAGCGGCTGCAGGCAACGTTGTGCTGTTAGCAAAGGCACTCGCGTCTGTCACCTGCTGCCATGGTCCGTTAACGCCAAATGTCGCCGCACTGTCGTAACGGATAAGTTCGTCGTACGCCCCATATTGATTTCTACGGTTATTTCACGCATTATAGCTTGTCTGTTAGCACTGACAACTCTACGTAAGGCCGCTGCTCTCGGTCGTTAAGTGAAAGCCGTCGGCCACTGCGTTGTCTGTGGTGAACAGTAACGCCTGAAATTTGGTATTCTCGGTACTTAACATTGTGGATCTCGGAATATTGATTCCCTAACGATTTCCGAAATGGAATGTCAGATGCATCTAGTTCGAACAATCATTCTGTGTTTAAAACCTTAATTCCCATCAAGCGCCCACAATAACGCTGGAAATCTTTTCAGACGAATGACCTGAGTCAAATGATAGCTCCGTCAATGCACTACCATTCCATACCTTCTGTACACGATACTACCGCCATCTGTACATGTGCAAATTGCTTTCTCATCACTTTTCGTCCCTTTGAGTGTATTTGTGTGGAACAACGAACAGTATAAGCTACTTGATTTGGTTCTTCTTATAGCAAGAATATATTTGATGTGATCTTATTGCAACGTGAGTTTGGAAGTGAAGATAATTTATATTAAAATACTTTAATTCAAGTAAAATGACGTCAGATATGAAATACATAGCATAGTTTACATCAGTTACTAAGGCAGTCACAAATAACATTTACCTTTAATCCTTCAAGATGGCGACCTCAAGATAGACAATTAGAGACGAAAAGAACGTAAAAATACCAAAATTTAAGTCAGATAATGAAATGAAACTAACGCGACAACAGCGGGAAATAGGAGGTTTTGGGTGGAGACAAACTACAAATACGGCAATGAGGCTGACTCATTCCAAGAAAACCACATAATCGAAAAATAATACACAAGAATTGCTCCAAAATAAATCTAACACAAAAATTCAAAGAATACCAAACTGGAATCGAATATTTCTTCACATATATAACTTAAAGAAAGACAGAGGTTCCACAGCTCTCTCACGAAAACCTAAAAATAGTATCGCAAATTTAATTTGGGAACACGCCCCCTACAAAAAGAATCCACTTCAATACGCCACGGCTCCACGACGTCACATTCGAAAAATCTGCCAATCATTTGTAAAAAACAAAGATTGTAACGAAGATCACTACGCGTTTCACTTGCAACAATTCGAGCTGTGCTCTTAGGTTTCCGCCTAATCTTACCGACGGAAATCGAGCTACCTTACCACTTCCTCGTAAATTACAACATACTTTCAATAAACAGCATAGTTTAGAAGAAACAGCAGAGTTTAGAAGAGGTAGCATAGTTCAGAAAAGATAATAGAAGCAGCTATATGAATATCAAGAGCTCAGATGAAAAACCATTCCTAATAAAAGAAGAGAAAGCTGAAAGCTAAAAGGGTATACAGAGGTCTATACAAGAGAGATGAACTTGAAGACAGTATTATAGAAATGAAAAAGGACGTAGATGAAGATGAGATGAGGGATAAGATACTGCGAGAAGATTTTGACAGAGCACTCAAAGACCTAAGTCGGAACAAGGCTTCAGTAGTAGACGACATTCCGACAGACCTAACGATAACTTCGAGAGAGCCAGCCGTGACAAAACTCTTCCACCAGCTGAGCAAGACGTATGAGACAAGCGAAATAGCCTCACACTTCAAGAAGAATATAATACTTTCAGTTCCAAAGAAAGCAGGTGTGAATATTACCGAACTATCAATTTAATCAAAAAATTGTTCAAATGGCTCTGAGCACTGTGGGACTTAACATCTGAGGTCATCAGTCTCCTAGAACTTAGAACTACTTAAACCTAACTAACCTAAGGACATCACACACATCCATGCCCGAGGTAGGATTCGAACCTGCGACCGTAGCAGTCGCGCGGTTCCGAACTGAAGCGCCTAGAACCGCTCGGCCACCTCGGCCGGCTCAATTTAATTAGTAATGGTTGCAAAATACTGACGCGAATTCTATACAAAAGAATGAAAAATCTGATAGAAGCCGAACTCGGACAAGATGGGTTTGGATTCCAGAGAAATATAGGAACGCGTGAGGCAATACTGAGGCTTCGACTTTTCTTAGAAGATAGGCTAAGGAAACGCAAACCTACGTTTGTGGTATTTGGAGACGTACAGCTTTTGACAATGTTGACTGAAATACTCTATTCGAAATTCTAAAGGCAGCAGGGGTAAAATACAGGGAAAGAAAGACTATTTACAACCTGTACAGAAACCAGAGTCGAGGGGCATGGAAGGGAAGCAGTAGTTGAGAATAGAGTGAGACGGGGTTGTAGGCTTTCGCTGTTATTATTCAGTCTGTGCATCGCCTTTCTGAAGAAGAGAAATTTGTTAACGTCGAATATAGACTTAAGTGCCAGGAAGACTTTCCTGATATCATTTGTATGGGATGTAGGCATGCATGATAGTGAAATATGGACGATAATCAGTTTAGATTTTGAAATGTGGTGCTACACAAGAATGCTGAAGATTAATTGGGTAGATCACGGAACTAATGAGGGAGTATTGAATGGAATTGGTGAACAAAAAGTTTGTGGCACAACCAGACTAGAAGAACACATTCTGAGACAGTATGGTATCACCAGTTTAGTTCTGGAGAGAGGCATAGGGGATGAAAATAGTAAAGGGAGGCGAAGAGATGCATACAGTACGTAGATTCATGAGGAAGTCTCTTGCAGTAGTTATTCGGAGAGGAAAAGACTTGCACAAGATAGGGCAACATGGAGATCTGCATCAACCAGTCACTGGACTGAAGGCCATAACAACAGTGTATACCAGTTATTAAGAGAATCACAGATAACATTTAACAACAGCCCACTTACAGCTTTCGAATCGCAAACTCATTACGTTTTATAGAATGTCAATGGTCACAGCAGTCGGGTGGAATTGGACCATGCACTTGACCTGAAAAATGGTTTCCTGTTTTCATGATGATGATTACTCCGTGGAAACACTTATAATCACTGTAAGGTGTCAGGCAAATCCAACACCTTCCATGAAAACCCTGACATGATAAGCAAACCCAGTAGTATGTCACATAGCTCCGAATAAGTCGTGACGTTAAATTAACCAAAGTGAAACGAGTAACGAGTGAGCAAATGGAATACCACAGACTAACACGAGAATGCCTAAATGCATGTCGTTCCTTCCCACCGTGAGACCGACGCAGTTCCGAGTGGGAGAAACGAGAACAGAAGCCGAGAGCAGAATCGTGTTAAGCTAGAAGGCCCTGCCATAAGGGACGGACTGGACACCGTCCAGTCTATCTATCTAATCCATCTAATTGTTCTATCTATCTAATAATCTATCTAATCTATCTAATCTATCTAATATCTATCTAATCTATCTAATCTATCTAATCTTTCTATCTATCTAATCTATCTATCTATCTATCTATCTATCTATCTATCTATCTATCTATCTATCTATCTATCTATCTATCTAATCTAATCCGGGGACTACTCAGGAGGACGTCGTTATCAGGAGAAAGAAAACTGGCGTTCTATGGATCGGAGCGTGGAATGTCAGATCCCTTAAACGGGCAGGTACGTTAGAAAATTTAAAAAGGGAAATGGATAGGTTAAAGTTAGATATAGTGGGAATTAGTGAAGTTCGGTGGCAGGAGGAACAAGACTTTTGGTCAAGTGAATACAGGGTTATAAATACAAAATCAAATAGGGGTAATGCAGGAGTAGGTTTAATAATGAATAGGAAAATAGGAATATGGTTAAGCTACTACAAACAGCATAGTGAAAGCATTATTGTGGCCAAGATAGACACAAAGCCCATGTCTACAACAGTAGTACAGGTTTATATGCCAACTAGCTGTGCAGATGATGAAGAAATTGATGAAATGTATGATGAGATAAAAGAAATTATTCAGGTAGTGAAGGGAGACGAAAATTTAATTGTCATGGATGACTGGAATTTGTCAGTAGGACAAGGGAGAGAAGGAAACGTATTAGGTGAATATGGACTGGGGCAAAGAAATGAAAGAGGAAGCCGCCTGGTAGAATTTTGCACAGAGCATAACTTAATCATAGCTAACACTTGGTTCAAGAATCATAAAAGAAGGTTGTATACATGGAAGAATCCTGGAGATACTAAAAGGTATCAGATAGATTATATAATGGTAAGACAGAGATTTAGGAACCAGGTTTTAAATTGTAGGACATTTCCAGGGGCAGATGTAGACTCTGACCACAATCTATTGGTTATGACCTGTAGGTTAAAACTGAAGAAGCTGCAAAAAGGTGGCAATTTATGGACATGGGATCTGGATAAGCTGAAAGAACCAGAGGTTGTACAGAGTTTCAAGGAGAGCATAAGGGAACAATTGGCAGCAATGGGGGAAAGAAACACAGTTGAAGAAGAATGGGTAGCTCTGAGGGATGAAGTAGTGAAGGCAGCAGAGGATAAAGTAGGTAAAAAGACGAGGGTTTGCTAGAAATCCTTGGGTAACAGAAGAAATATTGAATTTAATTGATGAAAGGAGAAAATATAAAAATGCAGTAAATGAAGCAGGCAAAAAGGAATACAAACATCTCAAAAATGAGATCGACAGGAAGTGCAAAATGGGTAAGCAGGGATGTCTAGAGGACAAATGTAAGGATGTAGAAGCTTATCTCACTAGGGGTAAGGTAGATACTGCCTACAGGAAAATTAAAGAGACCTTTGGAGAGAAGAGAACCACGTGTATGAATATCAAGAGCTCAGATGGCAATCCAGTTCTAAGCAGAGAAGGGAAGGCAGAAAGGTGGAAGGAGTATATAGAAGGTTTATACAAGGGCGATGTACTTGAGGACAATATTATGGAAATGGAAGAGGATGTAGATGAAGACGAAATGGGAGGTAAGATACTGCGTGAAGAGTTTGACAGAGCACTGAAAGACCTGAGTCGAAACAAGGCCCCCGGAGTAGACAAAATTCCATTAGAACTACTGACGGCCTTGGGGGAGCCAGTCATGACAAAACTCTACCACCTGGTCAGCAAGATGTATGAGACAGGTGAAATACCCTCAGACTTCAAGAAGAATATAATAATTCCAATCCCAAAGAAAGCAGGTGCTGACAGATGTGAAAATTACCGAACTATCAGTTTAATAAGTCACAGCTGCAAAATACTAACGCGAATTCTTCACAGACGAATGGAAAAACTGGTAGATGCGGACCTCGGGGAGGATCAGTTTGGATTCCGTCGAAATGTTGGAACACGTGAGGCAATACTGACCTTACGACTTATCTTAGAAGAAAGATTAAAACAAGGCAAACCTACGTTTCTAGCATTTTTAGACTTAGAGAAAGCTTTTGACAATGTTGACTGGAATACTCTCTTTCAAATTCTGAAGGTGGCATGGGTAAAATACAGGGAGCGAAAGGCTATTTACAATTTGTACAGAAACCAGATGGCAGTCATAAGAGTCGAGGAGCATGAAAGGGAAGCAGTGGTTGGGAAAGGAGTGAGACAGGGTTGTAGCCTCTCCCCGATGTTATTCAATCTGTATATTGAGCAAGCAGTAAAGGAAACAAAAGAAAAATTTGGAGTAGGTATTAAAATTCATGGAGAAGGAATAAAAACTTTGAGGTTCGCCGATGACATTGTAATTCTGTCAGAGACGGCAAAGGACTTGGAAGAGCAGTTGAACGGAATGGACAGTGTCTTGAAAAGAGGATATAAGATGAACATCAACAAAAGTAAAACGAGGATAATGGAATGTAGTCAAATTAAATCGGGTGATGCTGGGGGAATTAGATTAGGAAATGAGACACTTAAAGTAGTAAAGGAGTTTTGCTATTTAGGAAGTAAAATAACTGATGATGGTCGAAGTAGAGAGGATATAAAATGTAGACTGGCAATGGCAAGGAAAGCGTTTCTCAAGAAGAGAAATTTGTTAACATCGAATATAGATTTATGTATCAGGAAGTCGTTTCTGAAAGTATTTGTTTGGAGTGTAGCCATGTATGGAAGTGAAACATGGACAATAACTAGTTTGGACAAGAAGAGAATAGAAGCTTTCGAAATGTGGTGCTACAGAAGAATGGTGAAGATTAGATGGGTAGATCACGTAACTAATGAGGAGGTATTGAATAGGATTGGGGAGAAGAGAAGTTTGTGGCACAACTTGACTAGAAGAAGGGATCGGTTGGTAGGACATGTTTTGAGGCATCAAGGGATCACAAATTTAGCATTGGAGGGCAGCGTGGAGGGTTAAAATCGTAGAGGGAGACCAAGAGATGAATACACTAAGCAGATTCAGAAGGATGTAGGTTGCAGTAGGTACTGGGAGATGAAGCAGCTTGCACAGGATAGAGTAGCATGGAGAGCTGCATCAAACCAGTCCCAGGACTGAAGACAACAACAACAACAAGGTTTTTTTAAATTTTTTTTAAACAATACGCCAATGTATTTTAGATGTTTCCTTCCCTCTTCGTCTGCTATGTGTTTTACGTACATTTTAAATTTGAATTACTTCATGATTCACAAATGCACAAGAGTTATTTTGTGTTAATATCTCACAAAAACAGTAATATTAAGTCTTCACGTGAAACATGTCAAATAGAGGGCGTTCCAAGCCCTGTCACACCGAGGTCTGCTGACCAAGTGCATGTAAACAGCGCCCTCAGTTTGTGATCGCTCTAAGCTTGTGGATACCAGTGCCTACCAATTTAAATTGTATATTACAGGTATGTTCCCACCAATTGCTATGTTCATTCACAGGTGTAGATGTGATTTTCTGTTTTATACTCTCTGGTCGTTATGTGAAAATTTTTAACTTCTAGCTCTGAGGATGGTCACTAAGGGAGCGAAAATCGATTTTGCGGATAATAAAACAAAAAAACGACCAATGCTATTTCTCCTTCCAAGTATATACATTTTGTGTTAATTCTTCAGCCAAGGCTGGTGGGCTCTCTTTGGCCGCTGATACAGGACCGGTATATTTGAAACGGCAATACAAACTAAACGAGCAGTGATAGAAATACACCGTTTGTTGCAATATGCTTGGGACAACAGTACATTTTCAGGCAGACAAACTTTCGAAATTACAGTAGTTACAATTGTCAACAACAGATGGCGCTGCGGCCTGGGAAACTCTATAGTACGATATTTTCCACATATCCACCATGCTTAGCAATAATATGGCGTAGTCTCTGAATGAAATTACCCGAAACCTTTGACAACGTGTCTGGCGGAATGGCTTCACATGCAGATGAGATGCACTGCTTCAGCTGTTCAATTGTTTCTGGATTCTGGCGGTACACCTGGTCTTTCAAGTGTCCCCACAGAAAGAAGTCACAGGGATTCATGTCTGGCGAATAGGGAGGCCAATCCACGCCGCCTCCTGTATGTTTCGGATAGCCCAAAGCAATCACACGATCATCGAAATATTCATTCAGGAAATTAAAGACGTCGGCCGTGCGATGTGGCCGGGCACCACTTTGCATAAACCGCGAGGTGTTCGCAGTGTCATCTAAGGCAGTTTGTACCGCCACAAATTCACGAAGAATGTCCAGATAGCATGATGCAGTAATCGTTTCGGTTTTGAAAAATGGGCCAATGATTCCCTTGGAAGAAATGGCGACCCAGACCAGTACTTTTTGAGGATGCAGGGACGATGG
Source organism: Schistocerca gregaria (assembly GCF_023897955.1). Classification (NCBI taxonomy): domain Eukaryota; kingdom Metazoa; phylum Arthropoda; class Insecta; order Orthoptera; family Acrididae; genus Schistocerca; species Schistocerca gregaria. Next base: position 570,764,733 of record NC_064923.1, read on the forward strand.
GACTGCAACATGGGGCTTTTCGGTTCCCCATATGCGCCAGTTCTGTTTATTGACGAAGCCGTCCAGGTAAAAATAAGCTTCGTCAGTAAACCAAATGCTGCCCACATGCATATCGCCGTCATCAATCCTGTGCACTATATCGTTAGCGAATGTCTCTCGTGCAGCAATGGTAGCGGCTTAGAGGGGTTGCCGCGTTTGAATTTTGTATGGATAGAGGTGTAAACTCTGGCGCATGAGACGATACATGGACGTTGGCGTCATTTGTACCGCAGCTGCAAGACGGCGAACGGAAACCCGAGGCCGCTGTTGGATCACCTGCTGCACTAGCTGCGCGTTGCCCTCTGTGGTTGCCGTACGCGGTCGCCCTACCTTTCCAGCACGTTCATCCGTCACGTTCCCAGTCCGTTGAAATTTTTCAAACAGACCCTTTATTGTATCGCTTTTTGGTCCTTTGGTTACATTAAACCTCTGTTGAAAACTTCGTATTGTTGCAACAACACTGCGTTCTACGCGATGGAATTCCAACACCAGAAAAATCCTCTGTTCTAAGGAATAAACCATGTTGTCCACAGCACACTTGCACGTTGTGAACAGCACACGCTTACAGCAGAAAGACGACGTACAGAATGGCGCACCCACAGACTGCGTTGTCTTCTATATCTTTCACATCACTTGCAGCGCCATCTGTTGTTGAAAATTGTAACTACTGTAATTTCGAAAGTTTGTCCGCCTGAAAATGTACTGTTGTCCCAAGCATATTGCAACAAATGGTGTATTTCTATAGCTGCTCGTTTAGTTTTTATTGCTGTTTCAAATATACCGGTCATTTTTGAAACACCCTGTAGGTTGTAGCCTTACTGTGGTGGCTCAAGCTGTCAGCTGCCAGCTACCCTTCACTGCACCAGCACCACCGAAAACTGCGTCGATCGCACAAATAGAGAACTTCTGCAACACTGATATTCCAACCACTAGTAGACTGCAGATACATTTCCTCACTTGTAGCACGCTCTCATGCCCAGCAATGATTACGTACAACACTCTTCCTAGGCATACTTTCGGTATACACCGAGGGGAAAAAACTGCAGCACCTAGAAGGAGTTATGCGATATAAACGGCAGTTGGCATGTGTGTTTCTACATCTGAAAGATGATGTCTATTCATTCGCGCCAGTTTGTAATATTAGTAATCTTCGCCTAACAGACATTAACAGACGCTCAATAGTAAACGCCTGATGGCCTAAAGTTATCGAACAATTGTAAAGTAAAAGAAATGAACCATCGCATAGCAGCGACAGAATCTATTATTCTTTATCTTTGCCGTTCTTGCAAGGTGCTTGTAAATCTCTATGTACGTGTATCGATTAATGACTTAAAAAAAGAATTCTGTTGTTTCAAGACAAATGAGGCATTTGGCGCCTCACCTTTTACTGTTTGCATTCCATGAAAGGCGAACGCGGACTCGCTGCGTTCCGCAATGGTATTTTATATTTCATGTAAAAATATTGAGTGAATATGATAATTGTTATTTTTCCAATCAGCAAACATTTAGTTTCTTGTAACTGATTACGAACAGACAGCATCAAGAGGACATTTTGACTGTTATGTATAAAGTATTTAACCACAATGGTCATCTATTGTAATTTAATATGAAAAAGTACGTAGCATTAAAAAAGGTGTGTTAAAGATAAGTATGCTTATTTTAGTAAATTAATCTTGATGATTTCCATCTCCTCATTTACTTAATTGATAAAAAAAAATGGTTCAAATTGCTCTGAGCACTATGGGACTCAACTGCTGTGGTCATTAGTCCGCTAGAACTTAGAACTACTTAAACCTAACTAACCTAGGAACATCACACACATCTATGCCCGAGGCAGGATTCGAACCTGCGACCGTAGCAGTCGCACGGTTCCGGACTGCGCGCCTAGAACCGCGAGACCACCGCGGCCGGCACTTAATTGATAATTATATTGTGTTAGTTCCTGACCAGAAATTACGATCACGCTGATGGGCCGAACGCAGCATGTGGCAGAAGGAACATTATCGTTTTCCTATTACTTCTGAACGATTTTTTTTTAATTGTGTAGTGCTGCATTTCTTTTAAGGTCTATAAATCTTCTGGTCCCTTGGTGTTGTTCCGGGTATGACTACATAGCGAATATAAAAATGCACAGAAATGATAATGTTTCTCTTATTCAGGTATTTAATGCTCAACGAATGTTTTTATAATAGTGTAATCAATCCCTGATTCTGTTGCCAAGTGGCTCACCAAAATATTCACTTTTGCGACATAAAAAAAATTCTTTTTCTTTTTGCCCCCAAGAGCAACTCTACAAGTTGCATTAGAGTAGTGCTACTAGCTGTATATACGAGTACACGCTGTAATGACTATGAACATTAGCTGCCTTTGAGATTTGACGTGGTGTGTTGATGTTAGTCAAGAATGCCTTTAGGCCTCAAAGTTGCCGTTATCGACACCTCACTAATTTTGAATGGAGTCGTGTAATATCGCTACGATAAGCAGAATGTTTGTTCTGCGATATTGCAGAAAGACTTGGGAAGCCAGTGAAAATGATTGCTTGCGACGGTGGTCACGGGAACGTACGCTCGCAAGAAGACCCGGCTGTGGAAGGCCAAGTGGCACCACCGAGAGGGAAGACCATCGTGTTCGGCGAATGGCTCTGGCTGGTCGTACTACTTCTGCAGCAGTAGTTTTAGCACCAGTTGGCACCACAGTAACGCAACGAACTCTGTACAAATCCATTACTTCAAGGACAGGTCCGAGTCAGGTGCCCTTTAGCGTGCTTTCCACAGACCCCAAACCACCGCCATTTACGACTTCAGTGATGTCAAGCGAGAGCTCATTGGACAACAGGATGGAGATCTGATGTGTTTTCTGCCCCGGAGCCAATGGTGGCCGTGTGTTGGTTAGGAGGTGGCCAGTTGAGGGCCTGCAACCAACGTGTCTGTGTGCCAGACACACTGGACCTACCCCTGGAGTTATGGTCTGGGGTGCGATTTCTTATGACAGCAGGAGCACTCTCGTCGTCATCCCACACCCTGACTGCAAATTTGTACGTCAGTCTGGTGGTTTGATGTGTTGTACTGCCATTAATGGACAGCATTCCAAGGGGTGTTTTCCAACAGGATAACGCTCGCCCACATACCGCCGTTGTTGTACAATATGCTCAACAAAGTGTTGCCTTGGCCTCTTCGTCCACCAGTTCTGTTCGCATACGAGCAAATATGGAACATCATTAGACAACTCCAGCGTCATCGACAAACTTCATTAACCGTCCCTGTATTGGCCAACCAAGTGCAACAGACATGGAACTTCATCTCGCAAACTAATATCCGGCACTTGTACAACACAATGCATGCACGTTTCCACGCTTGCTTTCAACATTCTGTCGGCTACACTGGTTACTAATGCACCAGCATTTCATTTTTCCAATGGCTTATCTCGTGCTTGCATTAACCTGTGATCTTGCAATGTTGATCACTTAAATTTGTTGCCTAGACAAATGTATTCCCGAAATTTCATTATTTTACGTTTTATTTATTGGTGATGTGATTTTTTCCGTTAGTTTATTTTGAGGATTACAAACAAATGTTTAGTCGAACTAGGCGATTCGTCAGAGTCTACGCCCTGAAGGAAGCCGCTTCTACACAGACGCATGTCAATTATTTCATTATTTTAGCTTTTTAAGTACTGTGTACGGTGACGTGGCAGTGCACCCAGAAAACTTTTAATGAGTCATTACGCTGTCTCCAGTTAATTCTGTACAAGTTCTGTATAGATCTCGACAAGAGTGGAACTATTCAAAGCTACGCCAGAAACAAAACACTTCAAGCTACCCTGGAAACAAATGCAGCTGACATCGTCTTGTAAAGGCACAGCTGTCTATCGAACTAGATTCCAAAAGGAAATACAATCACTGTCGAATGAAGCCGCGCGGGATTAGCCGAGCGGTCTTGGCGCTGCAGTCATGGACTGCGCGGCTGGTCCCTGCGGAGGTTCGAGTCCTGCCTCGGGCATGGGTGTATGTGTTTGTCCTTAGGATAATTTAGGTTAAGCAGTGTGTAAGTTTAGGGACTGATGACCTTAGCAGTTAAGTCCCATAAGATTTCACACACATTTCACACACACACATTTCGAATCAAAACGTGAAACACATCACTACAGCTAGAAATCCTCGTCTCCATGATCTCGGAAATGGTGTGATATTAATTTACACAAAATGGTGGTGGTTAAGCTCCATGGTTTTGGACTGCATGACTTACAGAAAAATAGCTGAAAGTCACTTTTTATGCAACTTTCTTTATGGAATGACACGGATCGTGTTTTCACCCATCTTCAGTTGGCGTAATACGTTTATGTCTTCATCATTATTACGTTTATGTTGACTGCATTTTACACAGCAGTTGCCTTTTACTGGGTAACTTTTAACTCCTTGTTTCGTATTTTTAAGCGTAGCACATACAATTCTAGATCCACTGATGCAGCGGAGCATTCGCCAAATGACTGACTCAGCCACGGAACACACGTAGTATCACTGAAGGTGTGAATGTCTTACACCAATCGAAGATGGGCCAAATCCCCCGAAACGCGTCTTGCATAAATAAAATTTTACGAAATGTGGCTGGATGGCGTATTTCTTCAAATAATGATGTATTAGAGCTCTTGGAAGAGAATATTCCATAAAAAAGTGTGGAGTGGGAGGTCAGAGTACACTAAACGTGACGGCTGGTTTTAACAAATATTTCTACCGGCGGGGCTAGAAACAAAATGGGGACAAATGAATGCAAGAAACGTCCAGTTTGAAGCTTACGAAAGATGTAGACTAAGACAAGAGAATGATATTGCATCTACATATACATGATAACTCTGAAATTAACAATTAACTGCCTGGCAGAGGATTCATCGAATCACCTTTTAGTTACTTCTCTACCGTTCCACTATCGAACAAAGCGCGCGAAAAACGAACATTTCAGTCTTTCCGTGTGAGCTCTGATTTCTCTTGTTTTATTATGATGATCATTTCCATTTATGTACGTGGACACCAACAAAATATTTTCACATTCTGAGGAGGAAGTTGATGGTCGAAATTTCGTGAGAAGGTCCTGCCGTAGCGAAAACACCTTGGTTATTATGACTGCCACCCCAATTCGTGTATCATATCCGTGGCACTCTCTCACCCTTATTTCACGGTATTTCTTTGGACTGTTTCGGTGTCCACCGTTAATCCTGTCTGAAGCGGATACCACACCAGACAGCAGTACTCCAGAAGAGGGCGGACAAGCGTAGTGTGAGCCGTCTCTTTAGTAGAACTGTTACATTTTCTAAGTGTTCTGCCAATAAAACACAGTCTTTGGTTTGCTTTCCCACAGCATTATCTATGTGATTTTTCCAATTTTATATGTATTCCTAAGTGTTTAGTTGAGTTTACAGCCTTTAGATTTGTGTGATTTATCGTGCCACTGAAATTTAGCGGGTGCCTTTTAGTACTCATGTGGATGAGCTCGTACTTTTCATGATTTACAGTCGATTGCCACTTTTTACACCATACAGATATCTTATCTAAGTCATTCTGCAATTCATTTTGATCATTTGATGACTTTACAAGGCAGTAAATGACAGCATCATCTGCAAACAATCTAATAGGGCTGCTCAGATTGCGTCCTAAGTCGTTTATGTAGTTCAAGAACAGCAAAGGGCTTACAGCACTATATAACTTTTCTACAATTATTTAGTTTTCCTGAAGGCTTCTACTGTCAGAAGCCTTCAGGAAAACTAAAAATATGGAATCAGTTTGACGTTGTGTTTCACAAGGACGATATTTTCTGAATCCGTGTTGGCTATTTTTCAGTAAATCGTTTTCTTCAAAGTGATTCGTGATGTTTGATCCCAGTATACGTTACAAAATCTTACTGTAATAAATTGACGCGTCTGTAACTCAGCATATTACTTCTACGTCCTTTTTTGGATATTCGCGTGACTTGTGCAACTTTCCAGTCTTGGGGTACGGCTCTTTCTACAAGCGAGCGGTTGTATGTGATTGCTAAGTATGGAGCTATTTCATCAGCATATTCTCAAAGGATCCTGACTGGTATACAATCTGGACAGGAAGCCTTGCCTTTCTGAAGTGTTTTAAGCTACTTCCCTGCACCGAGGATGTCAACTCATGTTGGCAGTTGTTCTTGATTCGATTTTTGGAATATCTACTTTGTCTTGTTTTGTGAAGGAATTTCGGAAAACTGCGTTTAGTAACTCTGTTTTAGTGACACTGTGATCACAATTTTTATCCCGCAGTGAAGGTACAGATTGCGTCTTGCCACTGGTGTACTTCACATAGGACCGGAATCCCTTTGTGTTTTCTAGCAGATTTCGAGACAGAGCTTCGTTGTGGAAACTGTTAAAGGTATTTCGCACTGAAGTTCACGCTAAATTTCGAGCCTCTGTACAACTTCGGCAATCTTGGGGATTTTTTGTTCTTTTAAGTTCGGCATGGCTTCTGTCCTTTACTACTGCAACATTGTTCTGACCTGTTTTGTGTACCATGAGGGATCAGTACCATCTCTTATTAAAATCTCTTATTGTGGGTTAGTTGCCGTATTCAAGAGAAAGATAAATGAAATGGGCTATAAAGACAGCCTAAAAGTTCAGCACCAGGAGTTTTGATTCAAACATGGCACGGTCTGAATAGCGAAAACATTCGTTTCATTTGCTCGGGAACGCTCAACGTACTCCAGAGGCAGACGCTACAGGAGAAACGTCGTGCATTACAGACAGGTTTATCGACAAAATTTCGATAGTACACATTCCAAGAAGAGTCGGGTAGCATATTTTCTCCTCCTGCGCACATATCACGAGATCACCTCTGTGGAAAAGATTAGAGAAATTTGAATTCATAGGGAAGTTTACCGAGAGTTGTCATTTGTCTGCACCATTTGCGTTGGAACAGGAATCGATCGTAAATGACAGCGGAACGAAAAGCACCCTCCGCCAGACTTCGTGAGATGGTTCGCCACGTAGAGATGTAGACCAGGGGCATCGCCAGAAGAACAGTGGGCTTATTATCATGGGTGGACTCGGGCAGGCCAGATTCACAGGCAGTGCTTATGCACAGAGGGCGCGCCTAGAAGCAAGTCTGAACACCACTCGCACATCCAACAGCTCATTATGAGCAGAGGGTAAGTGCTGAGTGTGGGGATACACTAAACAATGAACATATTTAGCAATCTTTCATCTGCTGACGTCGTACAGGCTAATGTTATGGGAAAACTTACACTTTGACAAAAGTGTTTGTCGTGTCTCTCCAGAAGTGGTGGACATTTTAATGCAATCGTGTAGTCAAGATTCAAAGCAGCTTCATTAAACTGAAGTGTGATGTTTTGGATATCGAGTAAGTTGTTGGTAACTACTGAAAATTTATATGAAGAATTCTGTGGTTTTCCGAGGCCTGAGAGGCAGAGACAGAAAATCGACCAGATTTTTCAGGAGCACAACTATTTTGGAATCATTTTAATTGTATAATTATCTTCAGTTTTGAATTACCAACTGTGGTCAACATGGTGCTGGCCACCGTATAGGTTTCCACTATATTATAAAGGACGCCAAAAGCGCAAAGGTGCCTCGGCTGGAAGGTACGGTTGAGAGTAGCCCGGTAACGAAAACCTATCACATACGTAGAATTCCCTCAGAATTCGCTCATGAATGTGTCCTAGTTTTTTTCTGGGGGAAAGTGTGGGAATTGGCTGGTTCAAATGGTTCTGAGCACTATGGGACTTAACTTCTGAGGTCATCAATCCCTAGAACTTAGAACTACTGAAACCTAACTAACCTAAGGAGATCACACACATCCATGCCCGAGGCAGGATTCAAACCTGCGACCGTAGCGGTCGCGCGGCTCCAAACTGTAGCGCCGGCGTGGAAATGGGGCATCAATTTAGTGTGGCAGTAGAAAGTAATGTAAACTACAAAAGTAAGGTGTTTCCATGGCGAGGCAAGAGTCTTTAAATCAGATGGAACAGTTTACAGTTAACTTCCTGTGGGTAGTAAGTGTCCATCACAACAAACCTCGTGGTAAGCGCCTTGCTGGCGAAAGTCTTGTACTGAGAGCTCAAGCAACTCAGAGAACCTAGTCAGCCTCTGGTGTAGTTCGTCACGATTACCGTTAAGTGTAAACTACCTTCTTTATTTCTGCGATCGAGAGACAAGCTGGGGTCCCGCAGTCTCAAACCCACGTGGAGACGCTGCCGCGTTCACTAGGGACTGTCTGATACACCGTCATGTCCCGCTGTCGCTTCTCCGTTGTCGCGGTTTTTCTCTGTCTTGTACCTGATATCTTGATGTCTGGTGCTAACAGGCGCTAAACGGCGAGGTTATCAGCGATTTGATAACTTCACAGTAACCTATTTAGACTCCTATCTACACAGGAACATTTTAATCAGATTCCTATGCACTGGATTTCTGTTAACATACACATACACATACACATACAAACCAACCAACCAAACACTTGCGGTTTCCACGTATTCAATAGAACTGCAATATTCAGCCTCTGGTCTGCGTCTTCGAACCCAAGTGAGTGCCTACGGAGTATCGCCTCAGTTGTGCGACTGGATTCGTGATTTCCTACCAGAAAGGTCACAGTTCGTAGTAATAGGCGGAAAGTCATCGAGTAAAACAGAAGTAACATCCGGCGTTCCCCAAGGAAGTGTTATAGGCCCTCTATTGTTCCTGATCGATATTAACGGCATAGGAGACAATCTGAGTAGCCGTCTGAGATTGTTTGCAGATGACGCTGTCATTTACGGTCTTGTAAAGTCATCAGATGATCAAAACGACTTGCAAAATGATTTAGATAAGATATCTGTATGGTGCGAAAAGTGGCAATTGACCCTGAATAAAGAAAAGTGTGAAGTTATTCACATGAGTACTGAAATAAATCAGCTAAATTTCCATTAGGCGATAAGTCACACAAATCTGAAGGCTGTAGATTCAGTTAAATACTTAGGTATTACAACTACAAATAACCTAAATTGGAACGATCACACATATAATATTGTGGGTGGAGCAAACCAAAGACTGCGATTCATTGACAGAACACTTAGAAGGTGCAACAGGTCTACTAAAGAGACTGCTTACACCATGCTTGTCCACCCTATTCTGGAGTATTGCTGTGTGGTGTGGGATCCGCATCAGGTGGAGCTGACGGATGACATCGAAAAAGTACAAAGAAGGGCAGCTCGTTTTGTATTATCGCGAAATAGAGGAGATAGTGTCACAGACATGATACGTGAATTGGAATGGCAATCATTAAAACAAAGACGTTTTTCGTTGCGACGGGATCTTTTCATGCAATTTCAATCACCTGTTTTCTCCTCCGATTGCGAAAACATTCTGTTGGCACTCACCTGCATAGGGAGAAATGATCATCAGGACAAAAGAAGAGAAATCAGGGCTCGCACAGAAAAATTTAAGTGCTCGTTTTTCACGTTCGAAAGTGGAACGGTAGAGAGACAGCTTGAAGGTGGTTCATTGAACCTTCTGCCAGGCACTTTATTGTGAATATCAGAGTAATCATGTAGATGTAGATGTAGGTAGCCACACATATCGTCCCACGCTAAGACGATTGCGTAACAAGAATGGCACTTTACCAGAAGAATGTACATGTTCCAGATGTCCTGTAGATACAGTTCCGCTGACTTACGGGTGACAGGTACATCACAATGCGCGAGTGAAATTGCGCCACAACTGGAAACGTACTCCAAAGTTAAATTACCCTGGACAGCAGGATACTTGTAAGCAAAAGGTCTAAATTCCACACTGTTTTATCGTGGAATTCTGGCCGTTCGTACTAAATATGATTTCGCATCCAGCTGTAGTGAAACTAAATGCAGTTTCACACCCAGTTGTAGCGAACTGGGAGCAACAATTTGACCAAGGCCTTACATTTTTGGCCGTAGCCGATCGGGAAGGAACGTGATCAACATAGACAGCACACGCCAGTATCCAGGCAATCTTTTTAAAAGAACACCTTGGGGAGGAGGAAGAAGAGATCTTCCAACGATAAAGACATTCAGAGCTTCTGGAATGGCTCTGTGACCAAGGAGTAGATTTCTATCGTCGAAGAAGTGAACGATTAGTGGAATGTTCCGACCGTTGTCTGCAGAGACTTGGTGACTGTTGAAAAATAGTTTCATACGGTTACGACTGTGCAGAAAACATCAGATAGTAAATTATATGACGTGTTTGGGAAAGACAGTGAGATACAAAGAAAAAGCAACTAACACATTGAAGTGGGTTCATATCAAGGTACCAGTGATCACAATATCTGCCATTATGCCCCTAACATCCTGTATGTGAAATTAGTCAACGGCCTTGCCGCACTGGATATACCAGTTACCGTCAGATCACTTAACATAAGCAACACTGGGCGTGGCCAATACTTGGGTGGGTGACCAACCGTTCTCGCCATACGTTGCTGGCATCTTCGCCTGTTCCTTTCTGGCAAAGGGGAAGAGGCAATGGTGGCGTTAAGCTCCTGATTATCTGTCTTACCGCCAACGTGCTGGATTACATTCTGAGCCTCTCCGCAACGCCTCATGCATTTAGGGCATGTGACACTGTTTAAGGTGATCCATTTGTCGAATGTAGACATTAAGCTCGGCTCTTCCTTTGTTGTTTTTCGAGAGGCGCAGATATGTGCTTGCACTGGGTTTTATCGTTTTTATCCTCTCCCTTCCCTTCATCCATTACGACACAAAGAACACTACACTGTACAACCACTCATCACAGTTATCCAGACATCACAGCTAGGCAATTGATACTGCACAACAGGTCGAAGAAAGGCAATGGTAAACTGCATCGAATAGCGACTTGCCATGATCCACGATGCAGGATTCCTGCACCAGTTCGCCCAAGCTCTTTCTCTGAGTACGGGACTAATATGACTACTTCAATATGTGAAACAGACATAAGCGTGGAACATATGTGACATTTGCGTATGCAGGTGAAGCCACCTGCAAGAATACAGTTAGATATTAGAAACATCCCCCCCATGAACCCTGGACCTTGCCGTTCGTGGGGAGGCTTGCGTGCCTCAGCGATACAGATGGCCGTACCGTAGATGCAACCACAACGGTGGGGTATCTGTTGAGAGGCCAGGCAAACGTGTGGTTCCTAAAGAGGGGCAGCAGCCTTTTCAGTAGTTGCAGGGGCAACAGTCTGGATGATTGACTGATCTGGCCTTGTAACAATAACCAAAACGGCCTTGCTGTTGTGGTACTGCGAACGGCTGAAAGCAAGGGGAAACTACAGCCGTAATTTTTCCCAAGAGCATGCAGCTTTACTGTATGATTAAATGATGATGGCGTCCTCTTGTGTAAAATATTCCGGAGGTAAAATAGTCCCCAATTCGGATCTCCGGGCGGGGACTACTCAAAAGGATGTCGTTATCAGGAGAAAGAAAACTGGCGTCCTACGAATCGGAGCGTGGAATGTCAGATCCCTTAATCGGGCAGGTAGGTTAGAAAATTTAAAAAACGAAACGGATAGCTTAAAGTTAGATATAGTGGGAATTAGTGAAGTTCGGTGGCAGAAGGTACAAGACTTCTGGTCAGGTTAATACAGGGTTATAAATACAAAGTCAAATAGGGGTAATGCAGGAGTAGGTTTAATAATGAATAGGAAAATAGGAATGCGGGTAAGCTAGTACAAACAGCATAGTGAACGCATTATTGTCGCCAAGATAGATACGAAGCCCACGCTTACTACAGTAGTACAAGTTTATATGCCAACTAGCTCTGCAGATGACGAAGAGATTGATCAAATGTATTATGAGATAAAAGAACTTATTCAGATAGTGAAGGGAGACGAAAATTTAATAGTCATGAATGACTGGAACTCGATAGTAGGAAAAGGAAGAGAAGGAAGCGTAGTAGGTGAATATAGATTGGACCTAAGAAATGAAAGACGAAGCCGCTTGGTAGAACTTTGCACATAGCATAATTTAATCATAGCTAGCACTTGGTTCAATTCTTATAAAAGAAGCTTGTATACATGGAAGAAGCCTGGAGATACTAAAAGGTATCAGATAGATTATATAATGGTAAGACAGAGATTTGGGAACCAGGTTTTAAATTGTAAGACATTTCCAGGGGCGGATGTGGACTCTGACCACAGTCTATTGGTTATGAACTGTAGACTAAAACTGAAGAAACTGCAAAACGGTAGGAATTTAAAAAGATGGGATCTGGATAAACTAACTAAACCAGAGGTTGTACAGAGTTTCATGGAGAGCATAAGGGAACAATTGACAGGAATGGAGGAAACAAATACAGTAGAGGAAGAATGGGTAGCTTTGAGTAATGAAGTAGTGAAGGCAGCACAGGATCAAGTAGGTAAAAAGACGAGGGCTAGTAGAAGTCCTTGGGTAACAGAAGAAATATTGAATTTATTAGATGAAAGGAGAAAATAAAACATGAGAAAATAAATAGCCCCTCTTTCGTGGGAGATACGTACTTTTCAATGAATGGAGCAAATTTAATCAAACATTCTACGTTTATGAATTAGTACCAGGAGATAATTAGCGTGAGGGCAAGAGACCCTAGCGCTTATTTTAATGGATGCAGGTGGGAGGGTGGTGCCATTTAAGCATAAACCTCGAATGCGTGGACAATGCCAACCAACTTTAGTATGTACATGACTCACTACCTAGAAAAACACACTGTTGAGGTGAGAAACAGCGAGCAGCATTAGGAATGGGTGAGGGATGGTGGGGGCCAGGGCTTGGAGACGGTGGCATCTAAAAATAATTGAAAACGAACGACATTACTGTCAGGTGCATGGAGTTCCGAAGATCCTAGATTGGATGACACTCGTGTGCAATTAACCTGAAACGGATTGTTTGATTCGACAGAAAAGATAGATTTCATTCCTTTTCGTATAGAATACAAGATTAAGGAAAATACTCATTCAGGCAACAACAGGTAATAAGCTACTTAAATATTGTATCATTTGCAGTAATTCTTAATAGACCGTTCACAATTGGATCACCTAGTGGAGCCTCCAATAATCCTGATGCAGCACGATTCACGAGAGAAAGGGAAACTCGGTAATACACTTTTACGGAGTAAAACGGGTCGTGAAAACAGAGCGAACGTGAGGCAGGGAAAACATTGCGCCCGTGCGTTTAATGGCGTATTCCGTACCATTCGCAGCCGCCTTCCAATATTGCGCCTTATTGAAAGCGGAGGATCGGTGAAAATGGCTACGATGCCGCCACCGGGCGCCGAAAATAACTGGAAACGGGATTCGGCGAGTTGGAACGAAGGTTTCAGGCACTGCCACGCACAGCCGAGCACTTACAGTACGAAAACGGGAGCCAAGCGGGTAAAAGTACGGACCGTGCAGAACGCGACCACAAACGTGACGCCGGGTGGCATTGGGTTTTGCTTTCGCCATGTCGAAAATTAATGCAAGGGTTGGAAGGTTTCTCACCGGCCTTCGGAAGTCCCAGAATCAGCTTCACAATAACGAGCGGGAGTTAACAGGAATCACATGGAACCAGAGAATCGAGTTTAAATCGGCCAGCTAATCGCATGTTATAGCTTAAAACTACGACGTAAATACACTGACAGAATAAATCACAGCACAAAGAAGGAATTGTGTGACATTACCGAAAGTTGATAGGCGTTTTTACACCTGAAATATGATGTCTATTCAAATTTCGCGCCAATCGCATGAGATGCAAATCAGAGTTGGTTTAAATACACGTTATAACGGTCGTGAACATTAGGTACCCTTGAGTTTGGACATTATGAGTTAACGTTAGTGAAGAATGTCTTTAAGACAACGACGACGCCATTATCAACACCTCACTGAGTTTTAAGAGGTTGTGTAATAGGGTTACGAGAAGAGGGACGTTGGTAGTGGTAAGCTCCTAAGGGACCAAACTCTTGAGGTCATCGGTCGCTGCCGGCCGGAGTGGCCGAGCGGTTCTAGGCGCTACAGTCTGGAACCGCGCGACCGCTACGGTCGCAGGTTCGAATCCTGCCTCTGGCATGGATGTGTGTGATGTCCTTAGGTTAGTTAGGTTTAAGTAGTTCTAAGTTCTAGAGGACTGATGACCTCAGAAGTTAAGTCCCACAGTGCTCAGAGCCATTTGAACCATTTTTTCATCGGTCGTTGAATGTTCCTTCTGCGATACTGCATAAAGATTTGGCAGGAATGCAGCCACTATACATGATTGCTGGAAGTGGTGGTCATGGGAAGGTAAGGTAGCGAGAAGACCGGGTTGCAGACGGCCACCAGGCTTTACCGAGAGGCAAGACCGTCGTGTTCGGCGTATGACTGAGGCGCATCGAACTGCGTCTGCAGCAGGCAATCTGAGCAGCAGTTGGCATCAAGGTGCGTCCACACTACTCGTGTAACTCGTGTACTTGTGAGACTCGCGAGCCTTACGAGTAACGTGGACGGAGGTAGGCTCCAAGAGCTCACCGCGAAACAGGCTTGCGAGTCGGCCGACCTCGTGGCTTGTCTGGCTCCGGCTATTGTCGGTACAACAAAGGGATGCGCGGTGAGCTGTGCGAGTGGTGTGGAAGGCAACAAAGCACTGACCAGTTGGCTCGCTGCACTCGTACAGTTTGGTCTTGGTATTATTCTTTTTCTGTGCTGTGGACATCGGCTTTTCTTTTGAAATGGAGAGGACCGACGATTTTGTCACTAAATTCATAAATACTTATGAACAATACCCTGTGCTGTGGGATGCAACAAACTCCCGATATCAAATAAAATAAAAAAGAAAGTGAAGCGTGGCATTCCATCGCGACGGAACTCGGCGTGGATGTGGACGAATTTAAAAAAAGTTGCCAACTTATTAGCCACTTACAGGAAAGTCCGTCAGAAGAAGACTGTGCCTGGGAAGTCTGGTGCTGTGGTTGAGGAAGTGAACGCTCCAAACTGGTTCGCTTTCAAAGCATTTGAATTTCTGCACTGCAAATATTAGCCGCGGAAGACAATCAACACAGATGTAAGTAAAATATATTTATTTTTGGAAGTGTATACACAATCTATTAACAAACTTAATGGGGGTTCAGTCCCTTTTTGGTTCTGTCTCCTCGGCTACCTAACTTTTTATCTTTCTCAGTTTACATTTCGGTCCCTGCTCATTTGTTAATTTTAATTTTTTTGGTGCTATTCCCTTATATAACATTAATCGCACAATTTCTTAAGATATTTTTTCATATTTATTTTAGCTTACTACCATTTCTATTAGGAATATACCTAGTAGTTGCTTAGAGTTTTCAAATTTAAAAATTAAAAAAAAGTTATTGTTGTGATAAAATTATAAGGTTTATGGCAAAATGAGTTCCGACGTCACAGAGGGGAAAGGAGGAAATGGAGTAACAGAATTGGAATACATACTGGGTAACTCTGGGTACTCAGCTAGTAATAAATAAATAATAATGAATAAACTTTATTTTTCTAACACAGTATATTGAAACACATTTATATTTATATGTATTTTATTTGTATATAATGTTGTTTGAGAAAATAAAAATAAGAAAATAGGAATTAATAAAGGTAAAACTTTACATATATAGGTAATTGAAATGTATGCAGTCAGGCAGTCACTAGTACATACGTAGCTAGTAGCTGAAAATTCTTTAATAAGTTATTGATAATCGACTTGCCGTGGCAATCTTCCATTCTTCGGAAATGAAATAAGCAGTGAATTCATCTCTAATGTCTTGGGCAGACTGCTTTGAACGTCGTGAAATCTTCGCTAATCGTGGCAGGAGTGATCTCATTTCTCCAAGTTCCTGGATTTAAATGCCCGTTCTCCTCATGATCCACTGCTCCTAGAGAGGTATAAATTTGTCTGGAAGCAAAACTTTTTCACAGGAAATTATGGAGGTATATACAAGTCATAATAACACTTTGGGCTTTCTCAGGCTGTAGTAATACAGGCCTTCTTAGTATCCGGAATACGGAAGGAAGTATTCCGAACGCATTTTCCACAATCCGCCGTGTTCTTGAAAGTCTGCAGTTGGAAATTCTTTTCATTGACCTCCGTGGTTGTTGTCCACTATACGGCTTCATGATATCGTCGTCTGCGGCAATAACATAGGTACTCTTTTTCTGTCTACCTTGGAGGGTACCATCGTCCAGAAAAACGATGGTACCATTACTCATATTCTTTAAAAAGATGTGTTTCGAAAAACACCACCGCCTGAAATTCGACCTTGGTAGCCGACATCAGCATACAAAAACCAATAGTCAGCATCCACTGGACCAAAAAAGAACAATATTGAAAAAGTCTTATAAATGAAAAAAATCGCTTCCAGAATTAACTAGGCTTTGGATTCCGCAATGTTTGCCATCCATCGCACCGAGGCAATGAGGAAAGTTCCATTTTCTCTCATGCTCCTTTGCTACAAGTAACCACTCTTGTTGTGTCTGTGGCATCTGTAAAAAAGTAAATAGAAACTAATAACTCCTGTTGTTGTTGTTGTTGTCTTCAGTCCTGAGACTGGTTTGATGCAGCTCTCCATGCTACTCTATCCTGTGCAAGCTGCTTCATCTCCCAGTACCTACTGCAACCTACATCCTTCTGAATCTGCTTAGTGTAGTCATCTCTCGGTCTCCCTCTACGATTTTTACCCTCCACGCTGCCCTCCAATGCTAAATTGGTGATCCCTTGATGCCTCAAAACATGTCCTACCAACCGATCCCTTCTTCTAGTCAAGTTGTGCCACAAACTTCTCTTCTCCCCAATCCTATTCAATACCTCCTCATTAGTTACGTGATCTATCCACCTTATCTTCAGTATTCTTCTGTAGCACCACATTTCGAAAGCTTCTATTCTCTTCTTGTCCAGACTAGTTATCGTCCATGTTTCACTTCCATACATGGCTACACTCCAATCAAATACTTTCAGAAACGACTTTCTGATACATAAATCTATATTCGGTGTTAACTAATTTCTCTTCTTCAGAAACGCTTTCCTTGCCATTGCCAGTCTACATTTTATATCCTCTCTACTTCGACCATCATCAGTTATTTTGCTCCCCAAATAGCAAAACTCCTTTACTACTTTAAGCGTCTCATTTCGTAATCTAATTCCCTCAGCATCACCCGATTTAATTTGACTACATTCCATTATCCTCGTTTTACTTTTGTTGATGTTCATCTTATATCCTCCTTTCAAGACACTGTCCATTCCGTTCAACTGCTCTTCCAAGTCCTTTGCCCTCTCTGAAAGAATTACAATGTCATCGGCAAACCTCAAAGTTTTTACTTCTTCTCCATGAATTTTATTACCTACTCCAAATTTTTCTTTTGTTTCCTTTACAGCTTGCTCAATATACAGATTGAATAACATCGGGGAGAGGCTACAACCCTGTCTCACTCCTTTCCCAACCTTTGCATCCCTTTCATGCCCCTCGACTCTTATGACTGCCATCTGGTTTCTGTATAAATTGTAAATAGTCTTTCGCTCCCTGTATTTTACCCCTGCCACCTTTAGAATTTGAAAGAGAGTATTCCAGTCAACATTGTCAAAAGCTTTCTCTAAGTCTACAAATGCTAGAAACGTAGGTTTGCCTTTTCTTAATCTTTCTTCTAAGATAAGTCGTAAGGTCAGTATTGCCTCACGTGTTCCTACATTTCTACGAAATCCAAACTGATCCTCCCCAAGGGCCGTATCTACCAGTTTTTCCATTCGTCTGTAAATAATTCGCATTAGTATTTTGCAGCTGTGACTTATTAAACTGATAGTTCGGTAATTTTCACATCTGTCAACACCTGCTTTCTTTGGGATGGGAATTATTATATTCTTCTTGAAGTCTGAGGGTATTTCGCCTGTCTCATACATCTTGCTCACCAGCTGGTAGAGTTTTGTCATGACTGGCTCTCCCAAGGCCGTCAGTAGTTCTAATGCGATGTTGTCTACACCGGGGGGTAATATAAATAATTATTAAATGCATAGACAATAATGGACATTCTAATAATTATGAACATTAACAATAATTAAAATCAGTAATTTTGCGTAATAATAGGTAGTAATCATTATAACAAATATTCTGCATTTCACTTATCAAGTTGACATTGTTACCAATTTTTTACGATTATTATCGTGTATCTCCCTATTCCTACATCCATTCTTTTATTTTTTTAATTTACTTGCTTTGCTATTGTTTATATCAATCTTTTGTCGTTACTTTGTTTTAGGAGGAATTCAAGGAGGATTTGGAAGAACATAGGTTTGCGGGCATGGATACAAACGAAGAAATTAGTAGTCAAGATGTCGATCATCAAACAACGCAGGGCAACAAACTACCACCCACACCAAACAAACGCACGAAGGTATTTGTTTCACATTAAAAAATCAGAGAAAAAGGACCGACGATCTTCGTATAGGAGAGGCGTATAATGCACTACAAACTGCTTTATCTAAAACTGGAGACGAGTGTGGCGCCTATGGAGAGTACATAGCGAACGTTCTACGGTCCATGGACAACAGATCACCTGCTTTTGTTAAAAAAAAGAATGCAAAGATGCAAAGCAACTTCCAACAGACGTCTACTTCTACTTCTGACAACACCGAACAAGGCTCTCCACATTTTCTGGATCTGCTTGATTTCTAATAATTAACAGTAATAATCTTTGCGTTTAATTGTTTCTCATTCTTTAAATCTAAATGTTTTTATTTCTTTTGCTTATTATCTGATGAATAAAAGTGCATTAATAACAAAATTTGCATAATTTATTAACTTACCTTTACAAACTCCTTCAAGCTGACAAGAGCTGCACTTACTACAGGAACAATGTTTTATATCACTTGCTTGGAGACTTTAAATAAAAAACTGAAGCTGGTGTAGGAATCGCCAGTTGCTAGGTATCTGAGCGAAAGTGCCAACTGCTCAGCAAGTGGTATAGTTTTCCGAAATTTGCTGTCAGCCTTTGATATTTTCGGTCCTACCAAATTTATCAGGTATTCAAAAATCTGATGCGGAGATCCGGCAAAATGTCTTGAAATGTATGTTTTCAACATCCAAGTCATCCATCGAAACACTCCCACTATATCTTTTTCTGCTTCTGAAAACCTGCGTTTTCTTGGGACTTTGTAGCGCCTCCTTCTATCCTCTTCCTTAGCTAAAAGGCGCATCACAAGGAAGCTGGCACTTGCTATAACCACTTGGTTCATTTTTAAATTAGGAAACTGGCACTGGTCACGACTGCGAGTACGGTACGGATCCTTACGAGCCAAAGCCTGGCAAGCAACTGGAGTAGTGTGGACCAAGAAGAACCAGCACGAGCGCAAGTCAGACAAGTTTGACAAGTCTCCCGACAGACAAGTATGACGAGCACAAGTGTGGCGAGCACGAGTAGTGTGGACCCACCTTGTCACAGTGACCACAATAAACTGTTACAAATCGGTTACTTCAAGGACAGCTCCGAGCCAGACACCCTGTAGTGTGCGTTCCACTGACCCCTAACCACCACAGTTTGCAGCTGTAGTGGTGTCCAGCTAGAGCTTACTGGAGAGTGGAGTGGAGGTCTGTTGTGTTCTCTGATGAAAGCCGATTCTGCCTCGCTGCCGTTGATGCCCGTGTATTGGTTAGGAGGAGGCCAATTGATGGCCTGCAGCCAACATCCTTTTCTGTGTGTGAATTGTCATATATGCTTCAGAATAAGCTCTCTCTCGTGGCAAGAGATAGCCATTGCTGGCTGCTCTCCTGTGAAAGCGCTTTATAACTGTAAACGAATGTTCATCTACATCTACATCTACATCTACATCCATACTCCGCAAGCCACCTGACGGTGTGTGGCGGAGGGTACCCTGAGTCCCTCTATCAGTTCTCCCTTCTATTCCAGTCCCGTATTGTTCGTGGAAAGAAGGATTGTCGGTTTGCTTCTGTGTGGGCTCTAATCTCTCTGATTTTATCCTCATGGTCTCTTCGTGTGATATACGTAGGAGGGAGCAATATACTGCTTGACTCTTCGGTGAAGGTATGTTCTCGAAACTTTAACAAAAGCCCGTACCTAGCTACTGAGCATCTCTCCTGCAGAGTCTTCCACTGAAGTTTATCTATCATCTCCGTAATGATTTTGCAATTACTAAATGATCCGGTAATGAAGCGTGCTGCTCCCCATTGGATCTTCTCTATCTCTTGTATCAACCCTATCTGGTACGGATCCCACACTGCTGAGCAGTATTCAAGCAGTGGGCGAACAAGCGTACTGTAACCTACTTCCTTTGTTTTTGGATTGCATTTTCGTAGTATTCTTCCAATGAACCTCAGTCTGGCATCCGCCCCATCGACGATCAACTTTATATGATCATTCCATTTTAAATCACTCCTAATGCGTACTCCCAGATAATTTATGGAATTAACTGCTTCCAGTTGCTGACCTGCTATTTTGTAGCTAAATGATAAGGGATCTATCTTTCTATGTATTGGCAGCACATTTCACTTTTCTACATTGAGATTCAATTGCCATTCCCTGCACCATGGGTCAATTCGCTGCAGATCCTCTTGCATTTCAGTACAATTTTCCATTGTTACAAACTCTCGATACACCACAGCATCATGTTCTCGGTATTGTGTGATTTACTCCTTGTAGGAAGTGGAAATCAAGGCTAAAGGTAAATACAAATCAAATTAGCAAGGGGGAGGAGCGATGGAAGGTACAGAATTTATTTCCTCATCAGAAGCAATGTCACCATTGATTAACTAACAGCATATTAAAAAAAATGATGAAAAATTGAATCATGTGAAATCCTACCACGCCACATCCAAAGAACGTCAGGACTTTAACGTAGACCTTGAACGTGTTTTCTAGAGCAATAGGCAAATCTGGCCTTTATTCATTCATTCACTCACTCACACATGATATTTTGTAAACCTCATCAGGAAGAAGACTTTGCAGGCAGAAGCAGTCACTGCAGCATATTTCTTTGAAGTATAATAATAAATTATGATGAATACTAATCCAATCTGGTAACTATGGAAATTACCCTATGTTAATGCACGTTAAGGACAAAGCTAAGTTGAAAAAAAAAAATCACTGCTGCTCCTCTTAGACTAGTTAGCAACTGCTTTTACCTACTATTCTCTGCCAATGTCAAGGACGTCTGGTAGATTTATCCCATTTCATTGCAGCATACAGTAAATAATATTTCCTGCAGACCTCATCCACTATATTAATAATTCTATTGTCAATACAAGTAAGACAGTTTTTTAACTTTTCTCCAGATCCACAGCACATAAAACTGGGCATGTGCAAATCAACTGATTACTTATGGAGAATACCCACACTACCTCTCATATACTTCCTAGCATTCATGTTATGTTACTGAACTGAGGATTACGCAACCTGCTCTACATCAAATCACACGCATTCACCCAGATGTTGTGCACTGAAGGAGAGCTGAGCCATTTATCTACAGTCTTGTTCGCTCGACATCTTATACACTGAGATGACGAAAATTACGGTATATCCCGTATTATCGTCTCAAACATCCTTTTGCCCGGGTTAGTGCAACAACTTGACGTGGCATGGAATCATCAAGCCTTTGGCAGTCCCCTTAAGAAATATTGAGCTTTGGTGCCTCTGCAGCTGTCTATAATCGCGAAAGTCTTGCTAGTAGTGCAGTATATTGTGCAAAGACTAACCTCACACGATTATGTCCCATAAATGTTCGATGGGATTCATGTCGGTCGATCTGTCTGGACAAAGCAAACACAAACAATTGTGGCCCGCTGACATAACATAGTTGATTGCGAAAATGGAGTTTACAAATGCCTGAAAATGGTCTCCAGGTAGCCAAACATAACCGTCCAGTCAATGATTGACTCACTTGGACCAGAGCATCCAGTCCATTTTGTAGACAATCTGGTGTATCAAACCAGGGTTAGAGATGTAAAGTACTTGTAGGCACGCGTTGACAATACATTTGAAGATGTCACGGTGGAGATCTTCAATCGTACATGGAGACAAATGAACTCCGACTAGACATTATCCATACCACTAAGAGTGCACGCATTGATATGTTTGAGTGACGAAACAATACTTTATGAGCTACCTTACAACATGTTGAAAACCATTTGTTAATATCTAGTATAGTTTTAAAGGTATTAAAGTCTTAAGTTGTAAAGTTAACATATGAACACCCTTTATTAGTCGATCACAATATTATTGGACCTAGAGGGAGGGCGCTTTGGTATGCCGGTGTGTTCTCCTGTGCGCTTAAAGTCGTTCGGAATGTGCTCTACTGTTCTAATGACCAGCCAACTTGCTCACGAATCAATTCGTAGATCCACAGTGTGTACGACAGTCGACAAAACTGGTGTGGCTTTTGTTTACTGTAATGTCACTGCACATTTCCGCTGACGGCCATGAGAGGCCAACTGCAACAATATCATGGTTGGATAACAACTAATATACATAATAAGGGCCTATTTTCTGTGGCTTATCACTTGATGGATGTGTTCTGTGGCAGATGGCCAATCGCTGAGCTTACGTTTCTTCACACTACGGCTGTACTGAGTATGAAGAATATATAGTATTAACGCTGGCCAATAATTTGTCCCCTACATGCCAAACCGCGATTCGTAATTAGGAAAACCGCAGATAGTTTATAAACTGGAGTGTCTACAATATTTTTTTGCGTTCAGTGAGTTTTTCCATCACTGGCGACGCGATCGGTAAACGTGCACAGAATACGGTCTTCGTAGTTTCTGTGTGCGCCCATAGACTCATAGTGCTTTCCGCCTGCCCGGCAGGCGCCCATTGTCGTTTCATTTCCCTGGATTGGTTTTGTGAAAACAATGAAATGCAAAATAGACTGTCGATACGGTTCGTGTCGTTCCTGTAACGCGTAAACCGCGACAGTAAAACGGAAAGTGAAATGAAAGCGACTACGGGACTGTAATGGGAGAAGCGTCGAAACGACGACGTGGGGGATGAGATGGTCGCACCTGCACTGCAGCTGCCGTGCCACCTAAGCGGTAGAGTCTGATATTTAAACATGATACGCTGGGCCTAAGCGATCCGTTTAGCACCAGCTGTAGAACTGATACATAAGGGGTGATCAAAAAGCTTCCGTTCGAAGGCCACACAGTCCAGAATCGGTATGTAAAGCAGGGAAAATCTCTGGGCACATTGAGGCAATCATCCCACCGACGAACCAGGTTGAAGATACCTGTTGGTAAAACATTGTGTCCTGCTGCGTGAAGAAGTCTGTTACTGCCTGCTGCAGAACCTCGTCCAGCAGTAACCGTCGACCCTTCAAGGTCTTTTTTAAGCGATCGAAGATGTAGTATTCGCATCAGGAATGGATGAGCTGGCCTTTCAGACCGACCAGTGCCTTGTGTCGAACCGAGACCAGAGCAGAACTTGACGCGGTGTTTGCCCTTCAGCAGCAAAGAAAAGAATAACAGCACGTTGGTCCTGTTTGGACGCATTTGGTAATAACGTCGGGATAGATCACGTTTCCTCACTTACCCCATGCACGTTGGAAAGACACAAGTGCTACTCGAACCCTTGGCTACATGTTGGTCCTCATATACTGGCATCAGTGCCACGCTATGTTGCATAAACGCTGCAGGAATGCCCTTAAAAGGAAACTTTTTGATAATACCTTATATATTCATATGGTTGTACCGAAAGTGAAATACTTATTTCTGTATCTTAATCTTCAGATACTTGAAATCAAATTTACACAGGAAATCGAAGTAAATAAGCTTTAATAAGTTAACTAGCATCACTCATATCATACTCATGAATAATGTATTTAGGATGGTTACACATTGTTGTAGGCAATGTATCATGTATGGGATGTCACATTTCTGTGAAGACAAAATTATATGTGGGTAAAAACAAATATTACTACATTTAGTGTACTATCTAATACAAACTTTTTCAGGGTACAAACTGCACAAGATTGTTGAATGTTGTCTCTTTATTATTGTTTATTTAGATTAAAAATGTTAAACCTCACTCTAAATTCTAAAATAAGGAAAAAAATAATTACAATAAATAGTTGTTTACTATATAAGCAAGTATTATAAAAAAAGTTACCAGTTGCAGTTTCTGTATATATATTGAGTAAACAGTCATGTGTTATTAAACATCTGCAATGCATAAGCTTATTCTTTAATGAAGATTACATACTTGTCTGATTCTCTTCTGGTATTTCCTTTCAACAAAATCTGATAAATATTTCACATTGCAGATACCAATTTTGAGCAGTCAGTGAGCATCACACTGGCAACAGATTTTTGATCTGTTCACCATTTGATGATGAACATTGGCTTTCTCGAAATCAGTTACAGCTTTGTGAAATGCGTTTGGGATTGAGTAGTATATCTATGATGGCTCTAAACAACTTTGATCTTTGCTCATCAGGTTGCCTAAACGTATGATCAGAGGCTTGCCTATGTGTGGCAGCAATGACATCATAATCAAAGCTGGCAGCAGCTTCGCTCTCCTTGTCTATAGTGTGTCAAACCACACACTCCTCACCTATCATGTGACAAGTCAAGACCTCCCCACCCACTCCACCTCTCAGCCCTTTTCTCCAGTCTCATACCAGTACTTTATAGTCCATTAAAATGAATAGTATGGATTTGTTTACATTATACTCAGAATGATTTATCCATAAAATTACATAAAAGAATGTAACATCCAGTGTTTCCATATCTACAATACATCAGCAAAACACACACACACACACACACACACACACACACACACACACACACACACACACACACACACACACACACACACATGAGCTTACAGACCAGCAGCACTAGTGAATGTTCATAGTCCGATTTATTTATCATGTTTGGCATAAGGCAGAACAGAGCCTCAAATTCATTATTTTCCCCATCAGATGCTATTTTCCATACACACACACACACACACATACACATCATACTTCTGTATACAATGTTATTGTGAACTCTAAAGTAAATATCCTAGTACTGTCTACGTGCTTAAGTAGCTGCAAACAACATGCTAAATGAACAAATTGAAATTTCAAGTTAAAACCAACCTGATCAAGCTTTAACTGCATAAAATACATGTTGGCTAAAATACCATATAAGAAGCCAAAAACACAAACAGATAGGCAGTGTGAATTACTATGAGCTACTGGAAGCATGTAATTAATTCCATTATTTAGGCCTACATTTGATGTAAGACAAAGTTCACACTAAAATTACATATTTCACCATCTCAATTGTTCTATGATGATTGTAAAGTGTTACAGTGCTGTCAGCACACATAAAGTAAGCTAAGGGTATTGATATTTTTGTGTGATGTTGTGTATTCTTGTTCCATAGAACTATTATCTTCACCTAACCTTTTTACAAGTTTTTAAGTAAGCACCAGATTAGGGGGAAGAACATAGTGAATCAAAGTCTATACTAGAGAAATATAACCTATTATACTGACTGGTAATGATTATCGCTTTTTATTACATGTAATTTGGCCTTGTCAAGTTTCTGTAGAATAAACATTTTTGATGAAAGCTGCAATATTTACCAGTCAGAAATATAACGCCAAACCTATCTAAAACTCCTCCAACATGTAATAAAAATACATGAAGTGAATACACCGTTTTCACATACAGCACAGCTGAAGGGCAAATGGACTGGTGAAACGTTCTTTCCTTCATAAAATCATAAGATGTTTAATAAGATTCATTTTGTTGCAGTGTATCTCTTAAACGCCACGTTTTATTAACACTCTAAGAGATCTTTTGTTATGTTTACAGACATCAAGACACAACCAAAGATGATGCTGGAATACAAAGCTGAAACATCTCCACAGACGATGGTGCAATAAGGCAGAGTCGATTTCTCAAAAATAATGTCTTTGCCACTCAAGTAATACTACTGATTATTTATGATGTAAAAAACATATGCAGATTGTTTATCATATTATGCAAGTGTAGTTACAGTTTCGTGATAACAAACGAAAATCGAACTTTGCTGCCAACGAAAATTGTGTGTTATTTCTCAAAATATGGAAGATTTCGTACACTCAAAACACAGTACACTAATAATGTAATTTCATTCACGTATAGGATTTAAAATGAAATCAAATGGCTTGCATATCGGCACATTTCATAAAACTTTTAGTTAAGTAGCAGTTGTTAATGCTCAAAGTTTGAGTGCTGTGCCAAACTTTGCAAACACAATGGGCCTGTAAATTAAATAATTCCACATCTAAATTTTCTGTATAACTTATTGACTACTGAAATAAATTTTACTTTAGTTGATGACCAAAGTTCAGTTTTACTACCACATATCAGATTCATCTAAACACATGAAAATTGGTTCTATGACATTTCTAAATACATATGAAAACTAATGCTGATCTAACTTATAGCTTAAAGGGAACCTGTCGACGAGAATTACCGAATCTGAATGTTCGATATTTGTACCACACTTTGCAAGTCTAATAACAATATATAGAGGTACTATCCAGCACACAGTTAAAATTTCTGCTGCTACTTGATGCCAAAGGTGTAACACTGTAATTGATGGTGGTGATAGGAAATTAAAAATCTAAGATGGTTGATGGTGGAGATTTCCAGCAATGCAAGACGTTATATCGTGGAGAATTTAAAAAATGGAAGATGGTTGTGGGGAGAAATTAAAAAAACGCAAGATGGCAGGAAATTTAAAAATCCACATTGGTGTGATTAATCCAGCCAGTTTTGTAAACCTCACACAATGTAGCACCATAACCACCATCTTGGCTGTCTATAAAAAGCTACGAATTTTGCACCATTCTCAAAAGTACTCAAACGACTTGAATTATTTGTCATAAAATTACATTTACAGTTTTTCCACATCTAAATATGCCAGAATATCACACACACACACACACACACACACACACACACACACACACACACACACACACACACACACACACACAACATGCATGCTTTAAGAAAATGTAACCTTTGTGTAAATTGTTTAAAATGGTAACATGTCAAAAAAAAAGTTGCCAACAAAATTTTTATTCTTCACTTGAAATAATTGTTTATATACTGCCTCACCATTCATCTGTAAATTTAACTGCAAACTGTATAGCATTTGCTATGGACAGTGAGAATGAGTATAATACATATTCCCCATAAATAATTAAAAACTGACGTTTGTTTATGCAGTATAATTAACTAATTGGAAATATGTAGCTGCTGAAGATATGTTTTATTTTAACTACTACGCCATAAATCTGCAGAATGTAAAATAAAGTCAAATGCAGCTTTAAGTTCCTGTTACTTGACATCACCAACAGGTGGCAGTGTTCGTACTCCTATCTGTGTACCACTCCTGGTGTCATTGATGCAAAAGTGTGTAATGTTTTTACATCAAGCATCACATTGTTATTTTCCACACACACACACACACACACACACACACACGCACACACACACACACACACACACACACACATACAAAAGTCAAATTGGTGCCTAAAAAGTGATTCTTAACCAAAATTTGGCTAAAGGCTGCAACGTTTACCAAACGAAACTACAGTGCCAAGATCTCCAAAACTGCATTTCCCATAGTCATCTACTAAATAACACCAATGTCTAGTAAAAATGTTTGATGTGAAAAAAAATTAACCGTGCAACGACTACGGTCGAAGGTTCCGAATCCTGACTTGGGAATGCATGTGTGTGATGTCCTTAGGTTAGTTAGGTTTAAGTAGTTCTAAGTTCTAGGGAACTGATTTTTATTATATGCAAGCTTTCGAGAGCAGAAAATACTTTGCAAGTACAATGGGCCCTCCAGTTCAATATTTTCGCATTTAAATTGGATATATAACGTATTAAAGCACATGTAGATCGTTTACTGACACCACTGAAATAGGTTATAGAGTAAATCAACATTTTTTACGAGATGCATCCAGAAAGTAAGTTTCCTGACGTTGTTTCCTTTAAACTAGACGTATTTATCCGGAAAAACTGCGCATGTGCAATAGATCTAAGATAATCAAATGTCGGCGGGACAGGTCCCATCGAGTAGCAGTGGTGCAGCAGCAGTGCCCCGAAATGGCTTCTCTTACTCGTTCTCCCACCGTATGCAAGGTTCGGTCACTGATAAGATTCCTTAATGTATAAAACATAGCGCCCATCGAGATTCATCGTCAGGTCTACGGGCAGAAGATCATGAGCATGCAATTGATGCGTCGCTGGTGTAGGCTTTTTTCCGACGGTCGTCAAAGTGTCCACGATGAGAAGAACGCATTGGACGACCCTCCCTCATCAATGATCACCTGGTTGAGTTGGTGCGGCAGCGCGTCCTGGAGAACCGTCGCTTCACGATTACGAAGCTCAGCAGCCATTTTCCGCAGATATCGCGATCCTTGTCGCATGAAAGTGTCGCTAAGCACCTGTTGTTCAAGAAGTTGTGTGCCAAATGGGTGCCGAACAGCTTTTGAACAGCACTGGCATTTCTGAAATGGTGTTACAATGATGGCAACGAGTTCCTCGATAGGATCGTCACAGGTGATGAGACGTGGAGTGCTCACTTGACCCCAGAAACCAAGCAGCAACCAACGCATTGGCGTCACAATGGATCTCCGGTCAAGACGAAATTCAAACAGACTGTGTCGATGTTCTGGGACAGCAAGAGCATTGAGCTCGTTCACTTCCTTCCCAGAGGTGAAAAAATGAACGCTGACCGTTACTGTGAAACAATGCGGAAACTGCGATGTGCCATACAGAACAAGAGACGTGGGATGCTTGCTGCAGGTGTTGTGCTGCTCCATGACAATGCTTATCGCCATACGGCTCGGTTTACAGCAACTGTTCTGCAGAAGTTCGGCTGGGAGCTGTTTGATCATCCAGCATACAGTCCTGATCTTGCTCCCAGCGATTTCCAACTTTTCTTGCACCTCAAGAAACTCCTATCCTCTGGTCAGCATTTTGACAACGACGAAGAGATGAAGACGACTGTCACACACTGGTTCCATTCACAGGCGGCTGACTTCATGACACAGGATTATAAAAGTTGAAACTACGATAGTCTCAATTCTTTTGGTGACATTGCTGTACCTGTTGCCAATAAAGATTTTCATGTAACTACGTTGTATTTGTTTAAAAGAATAGGGAAACTTATTTTCTGGATGTGCCTCGTACTATGAATTACATTCATCCAACAACATGAAAACTGACTGCAAGACGCAATGAGTACTACTACTGATCTAATTACCAGTCGAAAGTACACTTGTTGTTGAGGGTAGTGAAGTAAACATTGTCATTCCTATAAAAAAAGTCTGATACCAAAGTCAGTCAAAAATTTTAGTGACATCATCCTAGGCTATTAATTTCATCTTGCGTATTGGAACATTGTCATCTTTGCTGTTACACAGTGGAAACTTAAGGGAAAACTGTATTAATTTCTAAGTGCCACAGTCCGGAACCACGCGACCGCTACGGTCGCAGGTTCGAATCCTGCCTCGGGCATGGATGTGTGTGATGTCCTTAGGTTAGTTCGGCTTAAGTAGTTCTAAGTTCTAGGGGGCTGATGACCTCAGAAGTTAAGTCCCATAGTGCTCAGAGCCATTGTATTCATTTCATTCCCCCTGTAATAAACTACTGTGTGGTTGCCTCACTGAACCTACCATTACAGTCTTTGAGTCCGCTGTAATATATTATAATGTTGTTATTTGGAAATTTACTGTGGTGTATAAACCACAGAGTTGATTCAACTGCTGCTGAGAACTGTATTCCTTTCATTCCCTGAGTCATACATTCTACAGTTTTTGCCTTAATAAAGTAAGGATTACAGAAAGAGAGAGAAGAGAGATAGAGAGATAGAGAGATAGATAGATAGATAGAGAGAGAGAGGGAGAGAGATAGGAAATATTCTGCGCCTTTAAATCAGAGAGATGATGTTAGCTGCTGGGGTAGTCAGACTCTCAAAAGGAACCCCTTCAGTGCGAGGTCTCAAAAGGCCGATGATGTTTACAGCCACTGCTCAAATTCTGAATAAAAATAATCAGTAACGGCGGCCGAAGACTTCCGGCATAAGGAGACACCCTCATTCTGCAAACAGTCTTGTCAAAGAGGGCAGAGGAGCGGACAGATATTCAGGGCATTCTCTTGCCCTTGAGGTGGGAAAGTGCCCCTAAAGCGGAAGAATCAGTAATGATCAACAGCATTGGGATGCAGAAGGCAAAGAAAATCACTGCATTAAAGATTAATAACGTGTATCCACAGGATATGTGGCCTTTAATTGAAAAGTGTCATGATGATCAATCCATTTGTAAAAGATTCGGAAATAGTCCCTCATTCCGATCCCTAGGAGTCTGCCAAGACGCAGATGACCGTGAGAAAAAGACTGAATGACCAACGAAAGGATAACTTTCCACGAGTCGTGGCGTGGAATGTCACAAGTTTGAACGTGTTAGGAAAGCTATAAAATCTGAAAAGGGAAATGCTAAGGCTCAATCTAGATATTATGTATGTCAGTGAAGTGAAATGGAAAGAAGACAAGGATTTCTGGTCAGATGGATATAGTATGATATCAACAGCAGCAAAAAATGGCATAATGGGAGTTGGATTCGTTATGAATAGGAATGTAGGACAGAAAGTGACTTGCTGTGAATACTTCAGTGATAGGGGTATTCTCATCAGAGTCGGCAGAAAACCAACACCGACAACGATAGTTCAGGTATACATGCCGACGTCGCGAGTGGATGATGAAGAGGTAGGGAAAGTGTATGAGGTTACTGAAAGGGCAGTTCATCACGTAAATAGAGATGAAAATCGAATAGACGTGGGAGACTGAAAGGCAATTGTAGGAGAAGCAGTAGAAGAAAGCGTTACGGGAGAAAATAGGCTTTGTACTAGAAATGAGAGAGGGGAAAGACCAGATGAGCTAATAATAGCGAATACTCTGCTCAAGAATCACAATAGGAGGAAGTATACTTGAAAACGGCCGGAAAATACAGGAAGATTTCAATTAGATTACATCATCGTCAAGCAGAGATTCTGAAATCAGGTACTAGACTGTAGCCGGCCGCGGTGGCCGAGCGGTTCTAGGCGTTTCAGTCCGGAATCGCGCGACTGCTACGGTCGCAGGTTCGAATCCTGCCTCGGGCATGGATGTGTGTGATGTCCTTAGGCTAGTTAGGTTTGAGTAGTTCTAAGTTCTACGGGACTGATGACCTCAGAAGTTAAGTCCCATAGTGTTCAGAGCCATTTTTTTTAGTTCTAAGTTCTAGGGGACTGATGAACTCAGATGTTAAGTCCCTTAGTGTTCAGAGCCATTTGAACTAGGCTATAAGGTGTAGCCAGGAGCAGACTACAATTTATTAGTGATAGGCTGAACTTTAAGGGGCTAATCTGGAAAAATCGATACGTAAAGAATTGGGATACGGAAGTAGTAAAGAAAGAAGAGATACGCTTGAAGTTTTCCAAGGCTGTAGATACTGTGATAAGGAACTGTGGTGTCACCGCCAGACACCACACTTGCTAGGTGGTAGCCTTTAAATCGGCCGCGGTCCGGTAGTATAAGTCGGACCCGCGTGTCGCCACTATCAATGATTGCAGACCGAGCGCCGCCACACGGCAGGTCTAGAGAGACTTCCTAGCACTCGCCCAGTTGTACAGCCGACTTTGCTAGCGATGGTTCACTGCCTACTTACGTTCGCATTTGCCGAGAAGATAGTTTAGCATAGCCTTCAGCTGCGTCATTTGCTACGACCTAGCAAGGCGCCATTATCAGTTACTATTGATATTGTGAACTATGTACCGTCAAGAGCGACGTTCATCATTAATGGATTAAAGTCAAATATTCCACCAGCTACGTCCGTTGTTTCTAAATTCTAATTTCCTTGTCCTGTTCCAGACCTCGCGCCAACCTGCGTGAGCTAAATCGCGTGCCTTTCGGCCTCCTCTAGTAACACGGTGTTGGCTCTCCTGCCAACCACAAAAGGAACAGCTCAGTAGGCAGTTCAGTTGGAGAGTAGTAGTCACTTAAAAAAGGGCAGACACAGAATTTGGAAAGAAAAACATAGGTACAAAGAAGGTAACTGCGAAGAAAACAAGGGTAATAGAAGAACTCTCTGGATGATCAATGAAAGAAGAAAGTACAAAAATGTTCAGGGGCATTCACTAATAAACAAATGAAAGTCACTCAGGAGTGAAAAAAACATGAATGTGCGAGGAAGGTAAAGCGAAATGGCTGAATGGAAAATGTGAAAAAATTGAAAATGAAATGATTGTCGGAAGGACTGACTCAGTATATAGAAAAGTTAAAACAAAACCTTCGATGAAATTAAAAGCAAGGGTGGTAAGTAACATTAGGAGTGCAATGGGAATTACTCTGTCAAATTCAAAAGAGAAAGTGCATGGGGGCTTAATTAAATAAATTGCAAATATTTTTTAGTTTTAGTCGCTGTTTGTCCGGCTACGCAGTCTCGTAACCGGTTGGCCCTGAATAATATTAGTATGCAATCTGACTGCATAGAATAACAACAAAGAATGAAACGAAATTTCCGTTAACACAATTAATTAATTAAGTCCCCAGCAACTATAAAAGCTACGAAACAACAAAGTACAAATGTAACTGTTCTGTGTGTGGAAGTGTGATTCAACGTACACATCTGGCACGGTTCTACCTCAATAAGACAAGATATTTTAAACACGATTTACACTGAAGTAATTAAAAAAAACTAGAAATACTATAATTGCATGTAGAAACCAAAATTACAGTTTAACACAAGAACACGAGCCAGATGCTTTGTTGACTGAACCTGTGACCAAGAGGCATAAGACATTTGAAATAAAAAATTTTCTTTACCTTCATATATATTGACGAAAAATACACTTTGATCATTACAACATCCCCAATCGAATAACATATGGTGTCTTGCCCAACAGAACAACTGCACACGACATGGTCATAATTAGTACTATAATTACGGCTACTGCCCTCAGCAACTTCTCAGCTGCAATTGCCAGTGGGGGCGGCTGAATAATACTCTTTGGCGCAATCTCTGGCGCTGTGACTCAGTGTAGCCACCTTTGAAAAGCAAACGGGTGGAAAGAGTACTGTGAATGCATCTATGAGGGAAGATTATCTGTTGACGTGATAGAAGAAGAAACAAGGGACGATTTGGAGGAGATAGCAGATCCAGTATTACAATCAGATTTCAAAAGAGCTCTCGAAGACTTAACATCAAATAAGGTAGTTGGGATAGATAAAATTCCATCACAATTTCTAAAATCGTTCATGACAGTGACTACAAAACGACTATTCATGTTGATATGTAGAATATATGAATCTGGCGATATACCACAAGATTACAAGAACTGACAAATGCGAGCATTATCGCACAATTAGCTCAACAGCTCACGCATCCAAGTCGTTGACAAGAATAACATACAGAAGAATAGGAAAAATGAGAAAGAAAATTGAGGATATGTTAGATGACATTTAGTTTGGCTTTACGAAAGGTAAAGCCACCAGAGAGAGAGAGAATACTGTCGTTGTGGTTGATACTGGAAACAAGACTAAAGAAACATAAAGTCACGTTCATGGGATTTGTCAACCTGGAAAAGGCGTCACATGGTCCAATATGTTCGAAATTGTGAGAGCAATAGGGGTAAGCTGCAGCGAAATACGGGTAATATACAATATGTACAAGAGCCAAAAGGAATACTAAGAGTGGAAGACCAAGAACGAAGTGCTCGGGTGAAGAAGGCTATACGAGACGGATGTAGTCTTGCGCAATTGCTGTTCAATCTATACATCGAAGAAGTAATGACGGAAATAAAAGAAAGGTTCAAGAGTAGAATTAAAATTCAAGGTGGAAGGATATCAATGACAAGATCTGCTGATGACATTGCTATCCTGAATGAAAGTGAAAAAGAGTTACAGGATCTGTTGAATGTTATGGACAATCTGTTGTTGTTGTTGTGGTCTTCAGTCCTGAGACTGGTTTGATGCAGCTCTCCATGCTACTCTATCCTGTGCAAGCTTCTTCATCTCCCAGTACCTACTGCAGCCTACATCCTTCTGAATCTGCTTAGTGTATTCATCTCTTGGTCTCCCTCTACGATTTTTACCCTCCACGCTGCCCTCCAATACTAAATTGGTGATCCCTCGATGTATCAGAACATGTCCTACCAACCAGTCCCTTCTTCTAGTCAAGTTGTGCCACAAGCTCCTCTTCGGCCCAGTTCTATCCAATACCTTCTCATTAGCTATGTGATCTACACATCTAATCTTCTGCATTCCTCTGTAGCACCACATTTCGAAAGCTTCTCTTCTCTTCTTGTCTAAACTGTTTATCGTCCACGTTTCACATCCATACATGGCTACACTCCATGCAAATACTTTCAGAAACGACTTCCTGACATTTAAATCTATAATCGATGTCAACAAATTTTTCTTCTTCAGAAACGCTTTCCTTGCCATTGCCAGTCTACGTTTTATATCCTCTTTACTTCTACCATCATCAGTTATTTTGCTCCCCAAATAGCAAAACTCCTTTACTACTTTAAGTGTCTCATTTCCTAATCTAATTCCCTCAGCATCACCCGAGTTAATTCGACTAGATTTAATTATCCTCGTTTTGCTTTTGTTGATGTTCATCTTATACCCTCCTTTCAAGACACTGTCCATTCCGTTCAACTGCTCTTCCAAGTCCTTTGCTGTCTCTGACATAATTACAATGTCATCGGCGAACCTCAAAGTTTTTATTTCTTCTCCATGGATTTTAATACCTACTCCGAACTTTTCTTTTGTTTTCTTTATTTGCTTGCTCAATATACAGATTGAATAATATCGGGGAGAGGCTACAATCCTGTCTCACTCCCTTCCCAACCACTGCTTCCCTTTCATGTCCCTCGACTCTTATAACTGCCATCTGGTTTCTGTACAGTTTGTAAATAGCCTTTCGCTCCCTGTATTTTACCCCTGCCACCTTCAGTATTTGAAAGAGAGTATTCCAGTCAACATTGTCAAAAGCTTTCTCAAAGTCTACAAATGCTAGAAATGTAGGTTTGCCCTTCCTTAATCTAGATTCTAAGATAAGTCGTAGGGTCAGTATTGCCTCACGTGTTCCAATATTTCTACGGAATCCAAACTGATCTTCCCCGAAGTCGGATTCTGCTGGTTTTTCCATTCGTCTGTAAAGAATTCGCGTTAGTATTTTGCAGCTGTGACTTATTAAACTGATAGTTCGGTAATTTTCACATCTGTCAACACCTGCTTTCTTTGGAATTGGAATTATTATATTCTTCTTGAAGTCTGAGGGTATTTCACCTGTCTCATACATCTTGCTCACCAGATGGTAGAGTTTTGTCAGGACTGGCTCTCCCAAGGCTGTCAGTAGCTCTAATGGAATGTTGTCTACTCCGGGGGCCTTGTTTCGACTCAGGTCTTTCAGTGCTCTGTCAAACTTTTCACGCAATATTATATCTCCCATTTCATCTTCATCTACATCCTCTTCCATTTCCATAATATTGCCTCAAATACATCACCCTTGTATAGACCCTCTATAAACTCCTTCCACCTTTCTGCTTTCCCTTCTTTGCTTAGAACTGGGTTTCCATCCAAGCTCTTGATATTCATACAAGTGGTTCTCCTTTCTCAAAAGTTCTCTTTAATTTTCCTGTAGGCAGTATCTATCTTACGCCTAGTGAGATAAGCCTCTACATCCTTACATTTGTCCTCTAACCATCCCTGTTTAGCCATTTTGCACTTCCTGTCGATCTCATTTTTTAGGCGTTTGTATTCCTTTTTGTCTGCTTCATTTACTGCATTTTTATATATTCTTCTTTCATCAATTAAATTCAATATTTCTTCTGTTGCTCAAGGGTTTCTACTATCCCTCGTCTTTTACCTATTTGATCCTATGCTGCCTTCACTATTTCACCCCTGAAAGCTACCCATTCTTCTTCTACCGTATTTCTTTCCCCCATTCCTGTCAATTGTTCCCTTATGCTCTCCCTGAAACTCTGTACAACTTCTGGTTCTTTCAATTTATCCAGGTCCTATCTCCTTAAATTCCCACCTTTTTGCAGTTTCTTCAGTTTTAATCTACAGGTCATAACCAATAGATTGTGGTCAGAGTCCACATCTGCCCCTGGAAATGTCTTACAATTTAAAACCTGGTTCCTAAATCTCTGTCTTACCATTATATAATCTATCTGATACCTTTTAGTATTTCCAGGGTTCTTCCACGTATACAACCTTCTTTCATGATTCTTAAACCAACCGTTAGCTATGATTAAGTTATGCTCTGCGCAAAATTCTACCAGGCGGCTTCCTCTTTCATTTCTTAGACCCAATCCTTATTTGCCTACTATGTTTCCTTCTCTCCCTTTTCCTACACTCGAATTCCAGTCACCCATTACTATTAAATTTTCGTCTCCCATCACTATCTGAATAATTTCTTTTATTTCATTGTACATTTCTTCAATTTCTTCGTCATCTGCAGAGCTAGTTGGCATATAAACTTTTACTACTGCAGTAGGTGTGGGCTTCGTATCTATCTTGGCCACAATAATGCGTTCACTATGCTGTTTGTAGTAGCTTACCCGCATTCCTATTTTCCTATTCATTATTAAACCTACTCCTGCATTACCCCTATTTGATTTTGTGTTTATAACCCTGTAGTCACCTGACCAGAAGTCTTGTTCCTCCTGCCACCGAACTTCACTAATTCGCACAATATCTAAATTTAACCTATCCATTTCCCTTTTTAAATTTTCTAACCTACCTTCCCGATTAAGGGATCTGACATTCCACGCTCCGATTCGTAGAACGCCAGTTTTCTTTCTCATGATAACGACATCCTCTTGAGTAGTCCCCGCCCGGAGATCCGAATGGGGGACCATTTTACCTTCGGAATATTTTACCCAAGAGGACGCCATCATCATTTAACCATACAGTAAAGCTGCATGCCCTCGGGAAAAATTACGGCCGTAGTTTCCCCTTGCTTTCAGCCGTTCGCAGTACCAGAACAGCAAGGCCATTTTGGTTAGTGTTACAAGGCCAGATCAGTCAATCATCCAGACTGTTGGCCATGCAACTACTGAAAAGGCTGCTGCCCCTCTTCAGGAACCACACACTTGGCTGGCCTCTCAACAGATACCCCTCCGTTGTGGTTGCAACTACGATACGGCTATCTGTATAGTTGAGGCACGCAAGCTTCCCCACCAACGGCAAGGCCCATGGTTCATGGGGGGGGGGGGGGGGGCGAGAGGGGGGGGAGGGGGGGGGCAAGGATAATCTAAAGAGTACAACATATGGATGGAGAGTAATCGAAGAAAGATGGAAGTATGAGAGCAGCAGAAATGAGGACAGAGGGAACTTAACATCAAGTTGGGATCGATGGAGCATGGAGGACGTCGAAATCAGACTAACACTGGCAAAAAGGATATCCCTAGCCAAGAGATGTCTGCTGGTACTGAAAATAGGCCTTAATCTGAGGAACAAATTTCTGAAAATGTAAGTTTGGAGCACAGAGTTATATGGTAGTGAAACGTGGACTGTGGGAAAACTAGAACACAAGAGAATCGAAGCATTTCAGCTGTGGTGCTACAGAAGAACGTCGAAAATTTGATGGACTGATAAGGTGAGGAAGTTCTTCGTAGAATCGGCGAGGAAAGTAATATGTGGAAAACTCTGACAAGAAGAAGGGACAGGGTGGTTGGACATCTGTTAAGACATCAGGGAATGAGTTTCATGGTACTAAAGGGTGCTGTAGAGTGTATAAACTGTAGTGGAAGACAGAGATTGGAATACATCCAGAAAATAAGTGAGGACGTAGGTTCCAAATGCTGGTCTAAGATAAAGAGGTTGGCAGAGGAGAGGAATTCGGGGAAGGCTGCATTAAGCCAGTCAGAAGATTGATGAATCTTCCCACCCTACACCCCCCCCCCCCCCCCCCCTCAAAAAAATGGTTGGTATGACCAAGTATATATTCTTTCAGTGCACGTGCACAACAAGCCCGATCTCTTGCGGGAATTCGAAATGGTGAATAAGGGGTTCAAGTTATGGATAGGTGATGCTACGCTAGTAGTGTGTAACAGTTTGGGAATTTTGGTCGGATGGGATGCGTGCTCAGATGACGTAGGCGATTAAGGCGTCAGCTCGCGTTAAGCCCGAGCTCTGAGTTAGAGCCCCGGTGCAGCACAAATTTTCACCAGTTACGATTTATTCAATTCAATGCCCTTATGCGGCTAATGTCAATGAAAACCTGTAAATAAGCCTAAGAGAGGCAGGGTGCAAGGAGGCAACCAAGGAGTATTTTTGCATGAAGTTGCCGTTAGCCAGTCAAGGAAGTAGGCGAATTTACTACCCATCTGTGTCTGGATGCCTCTTGCAATGCTGCCCAATAACGAGAGAAGTTCAAAAACCCATTCAGTGTCCTGCGTGACAAGGCGAAACAGTGGCGGACCAAGCCCGCATAAATGCTGCCCATTTCAGCCACGTATTTTCTGTCAGAGCGTGGAGCCAGCTGCGAGAGTTTACTATGCCACCTGAATCAGGTCATCCAGTCTGCTACAGCAGACATTGCCTTCGCCGTTGCTGAAATAAGAGCTGCATCTATGTCCAGCTGTTACTGGGAGCTGAACTGGTGCCTTCCAGCTGGGTGGCCACATGCTGGCTGACTTGTGTCGACTGCAGGATGCCTACTCGGAGATCCGTGATAGCTGCCTCGGCCACACTATGTGCGAAACCATGGCGCACCTTATGCAGGAACTTTCGGATGCCGCTGGCTTGAGTTGTTCGGACACACTCTACTACTGAAACCATTGCTACTGCTGCCTACAGTGGGGTCCTTCTTTCTTCATTGCGCATTCGCGAGTTTTCTGCACTCACAAGGAGAACACGGAAAGTGCCATAATCTAATTTCCCAGAAACTTCGCTCAGTGGAAGAAGACACAAAGTAAGTGAACACCTGTCTCAGCTTGTCCGTAAAAACTCAGCCGTTTCTGAGAAAACGACTGTCAACATGTTAGACGTAATTTTGATGTCTTTTAGCCCGTAATGAGCTCAGCCCACCTGATGGCATAACGATCAGCGTCGAGGCCTCACTTTTGAGTCCCTTTTTGCGATACCAGATTTTATTTATTTTTTCAGCTCACACCATAACCATCAAGCGTAGCGAGATACCCAATTTTTCTGGCCATCCTGACACCCTACTGCATGCAATTTTTAACGTAATTGTTTCGTATTGTTACACTGCATGTAAGATTACTTATGGATTTTACTAACAAATTTTGTAATATTATATCGTTCCTCTAATAATAACGCATAAAATGAGCATAATAACTGTGGGATTATTCTAACACTGGCTGTTACCTGCGGCTGCCCTTACATACCAGTAGTTTTGTTATGACGAGCGGTGGCGAGTAGGTAAGCTAGTAATACGGGGTGTTCAAAGTCTCTCCGCGTTGCCGTATTATTGTTAGGCGCACGTGACATATGCCACAGTACAGTGAATATACCGAAATGAAACTCAATTAAATACAAGTTATTAATGCATTCAATATTCATTTTTACTTACAAATTTTCAAATTAAATGTTGAATGTTTTCCCCCTGTTGTTGAATACACAATTCAATTCGTCTAATCATGTTTCGAAATACAAGCTGTAACATTTCTTCTGTGACACAAGTAGTGTATGTGGATATTGAAGTTTTCAATTCATCGATGGATTTTGGGCGGTTTTTATAGACAGTTTCTTTCGCTGCACCCCAGAAGAAAAAGTCAGGTGGTGTTAGGTCTGGCGATCGTGGACGCCAAAGTACCTGTGAAATTATGCGATCACTAAAAACATCAGCAAGCACTGACTTTGAAACGCGAGCTGTATGCGCGGTTGCACTATCTTGTTGAAAAAAACCGTTCAGTATTTCACTTAACTCAAGTTCTCCTATGAATGGGTACAGAATATCACTGCAGTATCGTTGTGCGTTTATTGTTTCGCTAAAAAAATGGGACCTAACTGCGATCCAAACTCCTATCTCCACAGAATGGAGTGGTTTCTCATGAACACACAGTGGATTTGCAGTACTCCACATACGAAGATTTTGCGAATTCATGTACCCGGATAAATGAAACCGCGCCTTATCAGTGAAAAACGTTTCTTAAGAATATCCCTTCCAATTTGTTGAATGAAATTTTTGAACCATTGACAATAATGCAGTCTCTTGCCATGATCAGTATTTTTCAGTTCTTACACGACTGTCACTTTGTATGGGAAAAGTTCAATTTTTTTACTTACAGCCGCATGGGCCGTTCCGACACTAACATCGATTTCCTGGGCGAGTTTTCTTACTGACTTGTTCGGACTCATGGACATTTTATCGGAAATATCGAGTAGTTTATCCTCAGACAAAACGCTAGGACAACAACTTCTCGGTGCCTGTCACTGAATCCGTACTTCGAAATTTGTTAATCAAATCTCGCACAGTATCGCGATATGCTAGTGTTATCTCTGTGAAAACTGAATTAAATGTTTGACTAACTGAAACTGTGTATTTACCGCCAGCTTTGAAAACTTGTTCGACTAAAAACACACGTACTTCAATGGTTAGCATTTTAACAGTGACAAACACGAAACAAACGAACAAAGGAACTAAACTTAAACGTTCACGTCAACACGTAACGACACACACACCAACGATACTACTGACGCTGGCTGAGATAAACGAAACAGTGGAATGTTGGGAGAGTCCAATTGAAGGGAAATAACCCAGGCAAGCGAATAATCATACGGCACTCGCAGCTAACAATCATACGGCACTGCGGAGAGACTTTCTGAACACCCCGTATTTTCAAATACCAGTGTATATAGTGGAATAGAGACGTATGTATAAAATCTATGCAGTGGCAATATATAGGTACATAATAGATTTGTTTATATTACTTCGACGTATTTGAATCCACATGCACGTCTTATATTTTCTAATCGTTGTTGTTGTGGTCTTCAGTCCTGAGACTGGTTTGATGCGGCTCTCCATGCTACTCTATCCTGTGCAAGCCTCTTCATCTCCCAATACACACTGCAACCTAAATCCTTCTGAATCTGCGTAGTGGAGTCATCTCTTGGTCTCCCTCTACGATTTTTACCCTCCACGCTGCCCTCCAATACTAAATTGGTGATCCCTTGATGCCTACCAACCGATCCCTTCTTCTGGTCAAGTTGTGCCACAAACTTCTCTTCTCCCCAATCCTATTCAACACTTCCTCATTAGTTATGTGATCTACCCATCTAATCTTCAGCATTCTTCTGCAGCACCAGATTTCGAAATCTTCTATTCTCTTCTTGTCCAAACTATTTATCGTCAATGTTTCACTTCCATACATGGCTACACTCCATACAAATACTTTCAGAAATGTCTCCCTGACACTTAAATCTATACTCGATGTTAACAAATTTCTCTTCTTCAGAAACGCTTTCCTTGCCATTGCCAGTCTACATTTTATATCCTCTCTACTTCGACCATCATCAGTTATTTTGCTCCCCAAATAGCAAAACTCCTTTACTACTTTAAGTGTCTCATTTCCTAATCTAATACCCTCAACATCACCCAACTTAATTCGACTACACTCCATTATCCTCGTTTTGCTTTTGTTGATGTTCATCTTATATCCTCCTTTCAAGACACTATCCATTCCGTTCAACTGCTGTTCCAAGTCCTTTGCTGTCTCTGACAGAATTACAATGTCATCGGCGAACCTCATAGTTTTTATTTCTTCTCCATGGATTTTAATACCTACTCCGAACTTTTCTTTTGTTTTCTTCACTGCTTGCTCAATATACAGATTGAATAACATCGGGGAGAGGCTACAACCCTGTCTCACTCCCTTCCCAACCACTGCTTCCCTTTCATACCCCTCGACTCTTATAACTGTCATCTGCTTTCTGTACAAATTGTAGATAGCCTTTCGCTCTCTGTATTTTACCCTTCAGAATTTGAAAGAGAGTATTCCAATCAACATTATTAAAAGCTTTCTCTAAGTCTACAAATGCTAGAAACGTAGGTTTGCCCTTCCTTAATCTTTCTTCTAAGATAAGTCGTAGGGTCAGTATTGCCTCACGTGTTCCAATATTTCTACGGAATCCAAACTGATATTCCCCGAAGTCGGATTCTACTAGTTTTTCCATTCGTCTCTAAAGAATTCGCGTTAGTATTTTGCAGCTGTGAC
Organism: Schistocerca gregaria; assembly: GCF_023897955.1. Classification (NCBI taxonomy): domain Eukaryota; kingdom Metazoa; phylum Arthropoda; class Insecta; order Orthoptera; family Acrididae; genus Schistocerca; species Schistocerca gregaria. Next base: position 570,806,956 of record NC_064923.1, read on the forward strand.
TTATTAAACTGATAGTTCGGTAATTTTCACATCTGTCAACACCTGTTTCCCTTGGGATTGGAATTATTATATTCTTCTTGAACTCTGAGGGTATTTCACCTGTCTCATACATCTTGCTCACCAGATGGTAGATTTTTGTCAGGACTGGCTCTCCCAAGGCCGTCAGTAGTTCCAATGGAATGTTGTCTACTCCGCGGGCCTTGTTTCGACTGAGGTCTTTCAGTGCTCTGTCAATCTCTTCACGTAGTATCGTATCTCCCATTTCATCTTCATCTACATCCTCTTCCATTTCCATAATATTGCCTCAAGTACATCGCCCTTGTATAGACCCTCTATATACTCCTTCCATCTTTCTGCTTTCCCTTCTTTGCTAAGAACTGGGTTTCCATCAAAGCTCTTGATGTTCATACAGGTGGTTCTCTTATATCCAAAGGTCTCTTTAATTTTCGTGTAGGAAACCTAGTGAGATAAGCCTCTACATCCTTACATTTGTCCTTTTCTAATCATATTTTTGAAAACTATCTCGATCCATTACATTCGTACAGAGTTAGAGTTTTTAGGGATCCCTCTGGCTCACCTTGTACTAGATGTGAGATGTGTCACCAGAGAAACCCTTCCACCGTTTCTACCTTCGACTTCAACGCATTGTAGTGCCTCCATTTTTTATTCATCTCTTAAAATGACTAATTTATGATTAAGGTAGCCAGTTAATGGATCACAACCGAATGCAGCCTCACCAAAAGCCTCCCACGTGCCACAAGTAATGGCATGACGTCTGTTTGTCGCACAGCCTTTAAATGATGTCGACGTTGGGAGTCCTCAGTCGATTGGAAGCGGTGAGAGACGCGTGATGCTCAGCGGTATCTGGAGCGTAGCCATGTACGAACGTGAAACGCGGACGATTAGCAGGGTGAGAAAAGAAAAGGATAGAAGCTTTTGAATTGTGGTGCTACAGAAGAGTGATGAAATTTGGAGTAGTGGATCCAATTACTAATGAGGAGATATCGAATCGAATCGAAGAAAAAAATAATTTGTGGCAGAAAGTCACTAAAAAAAATCAGATGATACGAGATTTTCTGAGACATATTGCATCTGGAGCTGCAAATCAGAGAAGCGACTCGTGAAGGCAACATATTGGATCTCTTCGCAACCAACATGTCACCCAGCGTTGAACAGGTAGTCAGTGATCGTCAGGTCATTACAGCGTAACTGAATACGACTAAAAATAGAAGAGTGAAAAAGAAGGAAGATATGTCTTCTTAGCAAGAGTGTAAAAAGGACGAAACATTTAATACTACTTGAGCGGTCCATACGAAAATTTCATCTTCCAAGATCGATAATGTTTAGCGTATATGTACAAAATGCCTTAGAGAGTGAGTCTACTGGGGAACACTTACATGTGGCACGTGAATATGATATATTAATGTAAACTACAATGAAACTCGTATATGACTAACGGTGTATGTCTCTCATACAGTGTAAGCTTTCACGGCCGGTATTGTCTTCACTTAAAACTTCCGGGCTGATAGGCCGTGGTCGAAGTATAAAACTCTCTCCTGACGTTTCGTCTCCGACTGCGAGAGACATCATCGGAGGTAAAGCGCCGAACTGCGAAGAGAACTCGAGGAAGCGCTGATTATATAGGCAGTACAGAGGACGCCACTGTTGATCACGTGGCGTCGGCTATGAGATTATCTCTGGTAACGCCAACATTCTCGATTGGAAGTAATCGATCGTCACTCTTGCGGTGTAACGCTGACATCCAAATTTTATCCCTGATAGGCTTGATAATGCAGATCGCTGGCTGTGCACGGCCGCAGAGTCAAAGATACTACTTCTGGTTTGATACTGTAGTGTTGGAGTAAGAAAGCGCTGGGCGCTCAGTAGTAGGACCTAGCTGTCTGTGAGCGAAAAGACGGAGTAGGCAGTTTTTGTGGTGTGCTTTGTGAAGCCACCAAGTCTTAGATTAATGTAGGGATTACGAGAACGTGAAAGCAGAAGCCTTCATGAAAGCAAGGTGAAGATGTTAAATAATTATGATTTTCGTTTTGCCAGTGCGCTAGTATAGATGAGTTGGTTGATAAGTTGTGATTGTTGAGTAACCCCAGAATGTGTGTAAATTAATTTGATAAAAAGGCTAGTTAGATATTTCTTTTTTGTAATGTTTCTAAGATTTGTTAACTGAGCTGTATGTAATTTGATGATCTGCGTTTATGCTGGTTTAGTGAGATTAGATAATACTTGGTGTATAAATCTCAATGTCGTGAATCAATTAGTAAATATGATGTACTTTTCTGACCAATTTCAACTGTCAAATGTTTCTGAAAAGCCAATCTTAACTTGCAATATAATTTCACAAAAAAGTCATTGTTAGTAATTCACCACAATCAGTATCGACTCCCTGTCCAGGTCATATGTTTCTCAACGAAGTTTGATTTGTCTTAAATGTTTTCATTTGTCAGCCAAAAAATTTCATGTGCATTTCAAAGTATTATGGCCAATATTACACACTGCTGAGGTTGTAGCTAGTTTATTTATATTTTTTATGAGACACCAGAATATATCGCGTTCCACCTTGCTGCTTTAGAGGTAAGACAATTTAGTTCATTTGTTATGTGCACTATTCTGGCGTAATGAAAGCGCCGGCACGAAGATGAAGAACGAAAGGGAAGAGAAGGCTGTGAGACGACGTCAGCCAATATTTCGGTGAGTGGGACCACACCACGACAGGAGCAGCCTCTAGCCGAAGAGAATATATGCGCTGCTCCTGCCAGCTACAGTAGTAGACCGGCAATAGCAGACTCGGACAGGAGAAGACGGACGCTAGCAGAGGCACTAGCAGAGGGGACTAAAACAGCAGTGATATTAACGATAGCAGTGACTTACGAACGAGAGGCAATAACTTGTATGTATATTGTACACTCCTGGAAATGGAAAAAAGAATACATTGACACCGGTGTGTCAGACCCACTCCGGACACTGCGAGAGGGCTGTACAAGCAATGATCACACGCACGGCACAGCGGATACACCAGGAACCGCGGTGTTGGCCGTCGGATGGCGCTAGCTGCGCAACATTTGTGCACCGCCGCCGTCAGTGTCAGCCAGTTTGCCGTGGCATACGGAGCTCCATCGCAGTCTTTAACACTGGTAGCATGCCGCGACAGCGTGGACGTGAACTGTATGTGCAGTTGACGGACTTTGAGCGAGGGCGTATAGTGGGCATGCGGGAGGCCGGGTGGACGTACCGCCGAATTGCTCAACACGTGGGGCGTGAGGTCTCCACAGTACATCGATGTTGTCGCCAGTGGTCGGCGGAAGGTGCACGTGCCCGTCGACCTAGGACCGGACCGCAGCGACGCACGGATGCACGCCAAGACCGTAGGATCCTACGCAGTGCCGTAGGGGACCGCACCGCCACTTCCCAGCAAATTAGGGACACTGTTGCTCCTGGGGTATCGGCGAGGACCATTCGCAACCGTCTCCATGAAGCTGGGCTACGGTCCCGCACACCGTTAGGCCGTCTTCCGCTCACGCCCCAACATCGTGCAGCCCGCCTCCAGTGGTGTCGCGACGGGCGTGAATGGAGGGACGAATGGAGACGTGTCGTCTTCAGCGATGAGAGTCGCTTCTGCCTTGTTGCCAATGATGGTCGTATGCGTGTTTGGCGCCGTGCAGGTGAGCGCCACAATCAGAACTGCATACGACCGAGGCACACAGGGCCAACACCCGGCATCATGGTGTGGGGAGCGATCTCCTACACTGGCCGTACACCTCTGGTGATCGTCGAGGGGACACTGAATAGTGCACGGTACATCCAAACCGTCATTGAACCCATCGTTCTACCATTCCTAGACCGGCAAGGGACCTTGCTGTTCCAACAGGACAATGCACGTCCGCATGTATCCCGTGTCACCCAACGTGCTCTAGAAGGTGTAAGTCGATTACCCTGGCCAGCAAGATCTCTGGATCTGTCCCCCATTGAGCATGTTTGGGACTGGATGAAGTGTCGTCTCACGCGGTCTGCACGTCCAGCACGAACGCTGGTCCAACTGAGGCGCCAGGTGGAAACGGCATGGCAAGCCGTTCCACAGGACTACATCCAGCATCTCTACGATCGTCTCCATGGGAGAATAGCAGCCTGCATTGCTGCGAAAGGTGGATGTGCACTGTACTAGTGTCGACATTGTGCATGATCTGTTGCCTGTGTCTATGTGCCTGTGGTTCTGTCAGTGTGATCATGTGATGTATCTGACCCCAGGAATGTGTCAATAAAGTTTCCCCTTCCTGGGACAATGAATTCACGGTGTTCTTATTTCAATTTCCAGGAGTGTATATAGCGAAGGACACTGATTATTTGCATGTCGCCCATCATTGGCGACAAATCATTGTAATCAAAGTAAAGTAATGTCAGTCTACTTTATTGTAATAAAAGCCATTAATGTGATTTGCTTGAACTGTTGTATAGCTATCCGAGAAAGCAGTATCCTGTAGGGACCCTGTAAGAGACGAGTGGACAGGACCCCACATTCACAGCGACCAAAGTTGTAATTTTTGAACAGGGCCAGAGGATTCAGTGTCTAAGGCGCTCATTGTTTCTTGCAGTGACTGCATTTCTTTATTGGTACTGGGAGTTGCATTCCCCAACCAAGTCGTATAAAGTTTTTGCCGACAGTAATACAGAGTAAGCACATCACTTGCAGTTACAACACACTACGAGATAATTCCAGTTACGTATCCATTCTTCATTTCAGGCATTCATTCAACGTAATCAAAGAAAATATTTTTTAAAAAGAATGCTTAGTGAAATCTTTGACATTAAAATAGTCAGACATATATATTCTGTTCTCTAAACATTTCTGCAGCAAAAACAGGTTTTTTTTTTTTTTTTTTTTTTTTTTTTTTTTTTTTTTTTTTTTTGCGCAACGCAATTTACTAATTTGTACAGAATTCTTTCCACAGTTCATCGGCATTCTTATATTCTTATGCTCTGCTTTGTTGTCCATTTATTTGATTGATATTTCTTATCTTTGGAGTTGTACTTCGTATTCGATTTGCGATGCCGCGCTGTGTTATTACAAATCAGACGCGCCATTTGACTGTTGACAATACTGCCATGAATAATTTATCGGTTAACGATAACAATATTGAATGTAACATTGGCAATGATAGTGATAATTCTGCGATGCCTAATTTGCAGTGCACCACAGACAACGTACATACTGATTCTCAAAATAATGAACAAACTCCCGACACTGTAATTTCACCCACTAATTTGACTAGTAATCAGACGGTAGAGTCCGGTATTGCGGAAGCCGCTGATCTGTGCATGGCTCACATGCACAATTCAAAGCTTGATTGTTTACCGAATGAGGTCAGTGATTTACCTCCTTCTCACGCAATTTATCAGACTGCCAACAGTATGTCACAGGACACAGCAGCGCAATGTACTCAATCTGCGTCTGAAAACCCGTTAGAGTCTATTAGCAGTAATTATGTAGATAATACAACAAACGAGAAGGCTATGGTTGTTGATGGTACTTCAGAACACAAAGCACTACACAGGTTACACCTGATGCACCAGTTCAGAGTAATATTGAAGCGATGCTTCAAACTCTCAAGCAAATGATGGTTAAACAGATTAACAAAACTGATGCCATCATTGCTCAGTTCACTGAACGATCCAATAAAAATTATGAAAAATTTTCCAGCTTATGAGATAAACAAGATGACACCACCACTCAGTTCAATGAACAACTTTCCAGCGTACTTGACGAGCTTAAAGAGTACACAGAAACGACTGATAACCGTTTCGAACACGTAGATACAGATATTAAGGCCATTGAAAATAATTCTGTACAGCCTGTTGCAGAAGTTGCCACATCGCAAAACTCACACTCTATTAAAAAACCCATCGAAAATGCAGAGCAAAATTTTAAGGAGGTATTAACCATGACAGCTATTAAGCAACATGAAATTGTCAGTTTTTCCTCAGACACTACCATCAGCATCAGCAGTTTGATAACCCAGGAAAACACTGATGAACCAATGTGCCTACTAAATCTGATATCAAAGCTAAGTTTCCCACGTCAAAGATCACCGACTGACAGAGTGATATCTGCAAAAGGTTAAGTGCAATGCCGTCCTTGAAACCAGCAGTGGCACGGTCAAGAATACTGTCGGGTCGCATGTCACTCTACAGCATACTTCAAAGTAATGAAGTTCTAAGCCGACCAAAACAAAACTCGGCTCCGCGTATATCAGGCCCACTGATGTCAAAGCCACTTCCTTTTACTCGCGAAGCCAATGTGATTTAACAGCAGTGGACAGATTCTATGAGATTAATCGCCAAATCATCAACAGCAAATCAGTCAACAATGAAATAGCCAGAGTTCAATATCACCAGCAACAAACTGTCAAGCATATTTACTTGAAAACATCGATTTCCAAAACTAATCACGTTTACATTCATCTCCAAAATATTATGCCAAGCCAAACACAGAGCTGGATCACTTATATTGCACTATGTAAATATAACACAACAGATTCTGTCATCAATAAATAACTTTTTGTATGATTTTGCCTTCCCGAACTGCGACGTTACACACGATTTAGGCACTGATACACTGAATTTGTCCATTTTTAATATCTTTTGTAGCTATGCAACACCTGAATATGCTCTAAATTTACATTTCCATCGTACAGCAATAATGAGAATTACTGAAATAACAAGAAGGTAAGTTTTAGCGCCAAGCATACAGCTGCGATTGTAAACGAAATTATAAGCACTCTTATTTCAATGGCAAAATTTGAAAAGAAAATTTTACGTCACTTAATCCACAAAATGTATGTAACCAGCTACTTTCTTTGCACTACTAATATGCGCCAATATTGACGACCTAAATTTTTTCTTGCGTTCTGAAGACATTACAATTTTGCTATTTATGTATTTTCGTAACACTTTGCAGCTTTGTATAATCTTTTTTCTACTTTTCAGGAAATATGATATTTAGTATTTGCCTTGCAGAAGTCGTTACTTGCATTACCAGGAAATCTCAACTTATGCTTATTTTGGTTCTACATGTGAGTCCACATACCTGTAAAACACACCAGTCCTTTTACATGAACCATTTCAAGCTTATAGAAATTGTATTGGAAACTTGTTTTCACGCTTCCTTGATTATTCAGCATTTTATTATCTTGGCACATGCTCGGTAGGGAGAATCTTGCAGGTTGGTTCTCTTACTGTAAGTTTAAGCCTTGCATATTTTTCTGTTTTCATATGAATGTGCATCAAAACCATAACGGAAAGAGACACCATTTATTTTGGCATGTGTTCATCGGATCACATCCCTTGGGTGGTCTGATCACTGCAAACTGTAACTTAAAACATTTTTTTTCATAATAAGATTTTGTATTCTTTTGGTATATAGCCTCTATATATCTTATGTTCATTTATTTATTATGCTATTTTGTCTTCGCTGAAATCGTGTAAGGTGCTATTTTTTATGATGCTATACTGGCATTTATGTTATTGTCTGATGATTTACTTTAAATGTTTTGTTAGTTTAGTCACTCCTTCTATTTCATAATGTTGCCATGTTTCATTTATGCCCTGTCTTGTGATCTATTTTGCTATATATCTCTAGTAGTTGATGATATCACTAGTTTACTTGTTTTCATCTATGCAGATTTAATAAGTTAATGTATCCTGTAATTTATGTCCATTGCATATATTTATTCATTTTGGATATTTCGCAGAACCAATGAACCAAAGTTCATTATGATCATAAACAGCAATTATGATCATAAACAGAAGCAGATGAAGGTATGAAATGTGCCACCCATAGAGATGTACAGGAAATGCATCACATAGAAAGTATGACATAAGCAACTTATATGAAATACTAAACACCATTGACACTTCTCACACAGTTTCCTGGCAGGTCTTTATAAACATTTTCCTGTTAGTTTACAAGGTAAATTAGGCAGATTACGTATAAAGATTTAGGATTAAGGATATTTTTTCTCTGCATTTTGTGTTAGGTGTAAGAGTGTTGGTGTAATATTTAATGAGCGTTCATGCCCTGAGCTTCACCAATTTTATGGAATAATGATGAAATGTTGATGTTTAATGAGTGTTCATACCATGAGCTGTACTCCAATAATGAGGATTATATTAATATATTGATGATTTTTCTATAATGATATTGTATGATATTAATAAGTATTTTGTGAATGTTGTGTCCTTTCTAGGAAAATCTGTCTTACCTTCTGACACATGCCTGGAGGTGTTTGTGGAAGACTGTCACAGAAGCTTCAAACCTAATAACATTTTTTCAACTTCCCTTATGAGATTGCATATGATGCTGCCTTCTTATGTTATGACTGCCTTTTTTTCAGGTTAATCATACAATGTCATACTTTGACTTTATGATGCTGTTTGTCTAATATGTAAGCACACAAATCTGTCTTACCTTCTGACACATGATTGGAGGTGTTTGTGGAAGACTATCACAGAAGGTTCTAAACTAATAACATTTTTTCACCTTTCATTATGAGATTGCCTATGATACTGCCTTCTTATGTTATGACTGCCTTTTTTTTTCAGGTTAGCCATACAATGTAATACACTGATTTTATGATGCTGTTCGTCTAATATGTAATCACACAGGCCATACATAGCCATACTTTTATATAATACTTTTATTTTAGCACTTTGTTCTTGTAAAAGCCATGTTGAGATAAATGTTCTCATTATGAATTAAGCACAGGCTTCTGAGCGCCATATAAAGTTATAAGTAAATGATATTGTATGATACTTTGATGTTTATTTCATGTAAGACTAGGACACTTTGAGCCACAAATATAATTTCTGTGACTTTCTACCTATTAAGGTCAGCATTTATTTCATGTAAAACCAGGCCACTTTTGAGTCACAAAGATGATTTTTGTCACATTTTAGCTGTTAAGGTCAGCATTTATTTCATGTACTAGGCCACTTAGTGTCTCAATCATTTTATAGCTATTAATATCAGCATTGAGGTATGTAGAGAGCCCACTTACAACGTCTGATTTATATTTTCTGTATAATTGTTTTATTTATTAAGATCTGTATAAATTCCAAGTACAAGGCCACCTGGAGCCATTCAATTCTTGATTTTAGTGTTAGGTTTTTTAAAGTATTATGTCTAAGTATTGCATATTCAAGGCCACTGAGAGTCATAATATAATGTTGTGAACCAGTGATGTTCTCTGTCATGTTGGGTTATTCTATGTCTAATTGGCAACTTAATGCCACACTTATTGATGCTGTCTTTATCAGAACTTACTTTCAGTTTTGCCTATTCACTCTGATGTAAAGCATTGTTGCATCATCGAGTTTGTAGTTTCATTAGGGTACTGAACTTTTTCTGATCAAATAGATTACTCAGTGTTGACATAGGAAGAAATGGTCATGTTCCTCAATCTTGCCTTAGCTACTTTTAATGCCTTCCATTATCTGGCATCCTACCTCTCTTCGTGGTACTTGAGCAATTTGTTACTGGTATTCATACTTCAATATAAGTGACTATATATCTCTTTGGATCCCAGAAGAATCTCTGCTTTGAAGAGTGGTGATGATACTGGTTATCAAAATACTGACATTATGATAATCGCCAACTATGGTTGTTGGTAATGTGTTGCTGAGTACATATTGTATCTCTGCACATGACTGAGGAACATGGTTCTACACTGCTCAAGATTTCTACTTATCAGTAATGAGATAAATTTACAGCACATTTGTTGTACAAGGTACTTCCAGATATGTGCCAACTTTGTTAAACCCTGTTGGACGGTTGTGAAAGGGGTCTAATGGGGCATACTTGTATGTACCATCCGAATATGATAGTAATATTAATGTAAACTACAATGAAACTAGTATGTGATAAATGATGTATGCCTCTGATACACTTTATAATGCGGATCACTGACTGTGCACGACTGCAGAGCCAAAGATACTGCTCCTTGTCTGAGATTGGTGCTAAAGTAAGAGAGAACTGGGCACACTGTAGTAGGTAGCTGCCTGTGAGTGAAAAATGATGGAGTAGGCAGATTTTGTGGTGTGCTTTGTGAATCCACCAAATCTTACATTAATGTAGGAATTATGAGAACATGGAAGCACAAGTCTTCATGGAAGCAAGGTAAATATGTTAAATAATTATGATTTTCGTTTTTCCAGCACGCTACTATAGATGAGTTGGCTGATAGTTTTTAATTGTTGAGTAACCCCAGAATGTATATAAACTGATAAAAGGCTAGTTAGATATTTCACTTCTGTAATGTTAAGATATCTTAACAGAGCTATATGTAATTTGATGGTGTGCATTTATGCTGGTTTAGTGAGATTAGATAATACTTGCTGTATAAATCTCATTGTTGTGAATCAATTAGTAAATAAGATGTATTTTTCTGACCATCTTCAATTGTCAAATGTTTCTGAGAAGCCAGAATTAACTTGCAATATAATTTCACAAAGAAATTTGTGTTAGTAATTCACCACAATCAGTACCACGTCCCTGCCCACGGTATATGTTTTTCAAAGAAGTTGGATTGTTATTAAACGTCTTCATTTATCAGCCAAAAGAATTTCATGTGCATTTCAAAGTATTATGACCAACACTGCACACTGCTGAGGCTGTAGGTAGCTTAGTTATACTTTTTTATCGCTGCTTTAGAGGTAAGACAATTTAATTTATTCGTTATGTGCATAGAGACCATAGTTATCATTTTTGAACAGGGTCAGAGGTTTCAGTGCCTAAGGGGCTCAATATTTTTTGCAATGACAGTGTTTCTTTATTGGTATTGTCCACCCTTGGTAGCTGAATGGTCAGCACGACGGGATGTCATACCTAACGGCCTGGGTTCAATTCCCGGTGGGTCAGAAATTTTCTCTGCTCGGGGACTGGGTGTTGTCCTAATCCTCATTTAATCCCTATCGACACGCAAGTCGCCGAAGTGGCGAAGTGGCGTCAGCTCGAAAGTATTACACCAGGCGACCGGTCTACCCGACGGGAGGCCCTAGCGACACGGAATTTACATTTTTATTGGTATTGGGAGTTACATTTCCCAACCAAGTTGTATAAAGATTTTGCTAATAATAACATAGAGTAAACCCACTACTTGCAGTTACAACACACTACACGACAATTTCAGTTACGTATCCATTCTTCATTTCAGGCACTGATTCAACGTAATTAAAGAAATTGTTTTTTTAAAGAAAGTTACAAGAGGTATCTGGCGAACAAAGCTGTAATGGATGCGAAAGACCCACCATGGTTTGACAGCCATGTAGAAAGTCGATAAGAGACAAAGTATACTTCACTGCAAATTTAAATGTAGCCAAAACTTCACAGACAAACAAAAACTGCATCTAACCAAAGTTAATCTAAATAGAACCACGTGTGAAACGTAAACGAATTATAAAGTAAAATTCTATCTACCGCTCTGACAGTAAATCGTAAAAGTTGGAGTGTTATGTTAAAACAGTAAGCGAACGAAGTCATTTGTCAGACACTCTTTGGCCGACCGCGGTGGTCTAGCGGTTCTAGGCGCTCAGTCCGGAGCCGCGCGGCTGCTACGGTCGCAGGTTCGAATCCTGCCTCGGGCATGGATGTGTGTGAAGCCCTTAGGTTAGTTAGGTTTAAGTAGTCCTAAGTTCTAGGGGACTGATGACCATAAATGTTAAGTCCCATAGTGCTCAGAGCCATCAGACACTCTTTGATCACAATTGCATCGAAACGGAGGATGACATAGAAAAGCCCAAGTATTAAATGCCTTTTTTCAAATCTTATGCAAAATAATGTACAACGTGCCTCTCTGGTGTACTGCCATGTGGATACCTCTAATGAACCTCTGTCTCTCACTAACTCTGTGACAAAGAATCATCACTTCAGTTACACTGTCCAATGGCACCACCAACTGTGTGTGTAAGTGTGCTGGATATCAATGTTCGTGTTCGCACATTTGTAGTGCCACCTAAAAAGTGAATTAAATTAGCCCTACCACTGACAACCTGCAATCTGGAATAACGTGTGGTTTCGTTCCCAAGTTCTGACAATATTCTACTGTAACGTAAGTAGGATCGGTACTTGGAGTGTAATCCTAGTAAAAGTTGAACAACTGGATATTGATAAGATGTTTATTGTAAAAACAACTCCCAAAGAAAGATAAGCAAGTTGAACAAGTATAGACATAGAACGTTAACTAATAGTTATTAATCTACATTTGAAATTGCCAAAATCTCTATGAGTTGACTCGAACTCGCGCCCTCGTTTATATGACAGATACACTGAGTGGTTGGTATTGACTAACAATAAGGTTAAGAAAGCCTCCACCCTGACTGGCACTGACAGCAAAGAACTCTGCGATAAAACAAATGGAACTTAACGCATTTCTTGTTAAAAATTTCCTATCTCCCAAGCCGTGGTGCGTATATCAGCACATTCAGTGGTACAAAGAGAAATTCTACAGCGCCTACCAGCGGTCGTGCTGACGAAGTGGGTTGCGTAGCTAAAAAATTGGACTACACAGACGCCGTGAAACAGCGTCCGCAAACTCCAAGGGTCAAAGCTATTTCCGTACAATGGACGGACACGAATTAAGAATTCTGCTTATTCATGAGATAGAAGCAGAAATTTGACTCAAGTGTGTGGTCGTACAGAAGCAGTTCATAATGCCTCAATCTCCATAAAGAAGCACAGATTCGTTCCTCTTTGAGGAGAGAAACGAACGTGAGCTTCTTTGTGGAGAGAACGAATGATGCCTTTCCTAGTGGCGATATCAGCACCTTTCCAGCATTGTCTCAAAACGCTATCCGGCGAAGTATGTCCAATAGAGACATGTCCGAGAGTTCTCTCGCTACGCAGTGCCCACTTTAAGGCAAACCTCGCCTCATGAACGTTAACTCTCCTTGGAACCAATCAAACGGAATACCTCCCACTCTACGAGTCGTGAATCTGTCGGCCAATCGCTTTCAACTCATATTTGGTCGAATCCAATAGTTCAGCTAACTAGATACGTTTCTGTGCCTCTAAGCAGCAGGCAATCCTTGTACAATCCTCCATGCAAAAAGGGCTCGTTGCGGCGCTTGTAAGATGCTATCTCTACCATCTTAGACTTTCAGCATCGTCTCGTCCCCACCTCCTTAGAAACCGTAGTGCCGGCGCGAGAAGCCCTTTTCCACCTGCTTCTTGACGGGTGGTGGAGCCCTAAACTACCCAGCCTGCAGCCCTTGTTCCTTGTTGCTTTCATAGACCGCGAAAGCCCACGTCCCCCTTGCTGTCAGAACCATCGCGAAATTACGCTCAAAGGATGCATCTCTACAGACACGTCAGTATGAGGCTACCCACTATCAGCCAATAAATGATTAACAGTTCGATAACAATACCTAAAATGTGGTCCCATACGAAGTAAATGAAATAGAAATTGTCAGAATTATTCATCTAAGTCTTGCCACCCTGCAACTGCTATGGAAATTAAATGGAACAAATATTAATGCAAATGGCTATAAATTTTGGCCCTGTGTAATGAAACTGAAAATGCCACAAGGTATTTCTCACTCCAAGGCTAATCCTATTATCTTCCATGTAAGCAAGTAAAACAGTCGAAGTGTCTTGTGAACTTAAATGATAGATAAAATTAAATATTATGACATATTTGTTCATAAAGACATGAGTGAAATGGAATATGTGTCAATATAATACATTGATCATACTCCATCTCCCGTTTGTGAACTAACGTGATCTTATTGGGAGTTGACAACGCTGGTCCAAGGCAGATGACGTGACTTTATTTATGATTTTCAATGGGTAACGCGATTTGCCTGTGATTAGTATGAATGACAGTGATTGTGATTTGAACCCTGGAACAAGTTACTACAATGCGTTTGAATCCAACAGCACCTGCAGTTCTCATGGGGGTACAGTCAATTCATTTTAAAGACTCCTAATACCAGTGCTGTGAAATGCTCGACATACACGTGCAGAAAATTCGAGATTGAGTGACTGGTGTGCATGGGTGTCAAGTCAGTGGGTAGACATATGTCACCTCCTCTCGTTGGGATGCACATTCGTGCCCAAATTGCAAGTCCAAAAAACCACATCTCCTCCATAGGCCGCGACCGCACCTTGTCCACACTCTTCTGCGGTTTGTCACTGAAATCCCTGCTCCTCACGCTACCTGCAAGACTGTAGAAAAGCTCCTTGTGGAGTTTTAGCCAACAAACTATAACCGAGTTCTCCTGCTCCTGACTCATCGCTCCCATGGCCAGCCCACATGGCTCAGGCTGTGTCCTCTGCAGCGGCTGGTGCTGTGCAAAAGTGCCATCACAGCTGCCTTTTCAAAACTAGCACCATTAAGCCTCACATCTCACAGTTGTGGCAGCCCAACCAAACACAAGCGCTTGTGTCCTCCACCTCAGGTAACTGCATGCATCTAGCCTTGATTCAATTCAGCGTTACAACCACTGTCAGCCCTCTCTAATATCCCATTGACGACAGAGGATGTGGTTATCAGTTAGATTGAGAACATAAAGTGGAAGAAAGGCACATCAAAAAAGACCTGCCATCTTTCAGACTTGCCCCTCCTGCAGCAGCAGTGTGCCATAGGCTGCTAAAGGAGAGGAGCGTTTCTAGTGAATGGAAAAAGGAGCAGGTCATTAGCGTTTTCAAGAAGGACCACTAACCAAAGACATAAAACTAAAAGCCTATGTCTCTGATACCAGTCTGATGTAATATTTTGGGACCAGTTTTATACTCATGTCCTATGTCATTTCTAGAGAATCAAGATGGGACCCAAAACAAAGATCTTATAAAGTCCAACCCACTCTGCTCGTCCACCATACCTGGAAAGCAGCAGGTACCAGCACTCAGGTTCCTAGACATTCCTTGACTTTGATGCAGTTCAGCAATGCCATCTAATAAACAAAACGTGAGCATATAGAATAGCAGACCAGCTGTGTGACTGGATTGAAGGGCTAGTAGCAAATGGAACACAACTTGGCATGTGTGACTGGTTATGGGGACTCTGGTGCAAGTACATAAAATGGAGGCCCATCCTTCTCCTACATTCTGCCTCTCCCCACTCACAAATTAACCCTGGGGCAAGCACATAAAGTGGGTCCTAGGCCCGTCCTACACTCAGCACCTCTTCATTTCCATCTCAAGCACAAGGAAAAGAAGATAATGTACCCAATCCCCATTGTACACTCCATCCTTTCTCCATTTCCAACTTAACCCTGGAGCAAGTACATATAGTGGGTCTATGTCCCCCTCCTACAATCCCCCCTCCCATTTTCGATTCCAGCCCCAGGGAAAGTATGCAATGTGAGGTTCATCCCTCTCTTAAGATCTGCCCCCTACTCATTTCCAACTGAATACCCAGGACAAATAAATAAAGTGAGGCCCAATCCCCTTCTTACACTCTTATCCCTCCTTGCTTCCAACTCAACCCATGGGACGAGTGTAGAATGTAGAGGCTCATCCGCCCACACTCTGCCACTATCAATTTTCCATCTCAGCGTCTGGGGCAAGTAAATGAAGTAAGGCCCGTCATTCACTTGCACTCTGTCTAATCCCCATTTCCAGTGCAGCTCCTGGGGCACATACATGAAATGGGGCCCTTGTTCCCCTATTACACTCTCCAGTTCCCCATTTCCAAATCAACCCCTGGGCAAGTAGGCAAGTACATAAAGTGAGATCCCATTCCTCTTCCACACTGTGCCACTTACCCTTTCCCAACTCATTCTCTGGAGCAAGTATATAATGTGAGACCCCCATCCCTCTCCTACATTATACCTAATACCCATTTCTAACAGAATCCCTGGGGCAAGTAAATTAAGTGAGGCTCCATCCTCCCCTTACACTCTGACCCTCCCCCATTTCCAATTCAGCACCTGCAATAAGTACATACAGTCGGACCCTGTCCACCTCTTACACTCTGCTTCCTGCCCATTCCCAAATCAAACCCTGAAGGAAGAGTATAAAATGGGACCCAATTCCCCTCCTACAGTCTGTCCCTTCCCCTTTCCTACTCAGTCCTAAAGTGAGATCCCATCAGTCTCCTACACTCTGCACCTCGCCGTTTCCAACTCAACACCTGGGGCAAGCACATAAACTAGGGTCCCATCCCATCTTACACTCTGCTACCTCCTCTTTTCCAACTCAAAATCCTTCCACTTTACGTAAAATGGGACCCCATTCTCCTACTACACTCTGCCCTTTCTCACTTTCGAATTCAGCCTCTGGAGCAAGAACATAAAATGAGGTCCCATCCCTCTCCTACACTCTGCCTTCTCCCTATTTCCAACCCAACCGCTGGGGCTTCATTTCTCTCTTGTACTCTGCTCCCATTCCAACTCACTCCATGGAAGAAGTACATAAAATGGGGCCTCATTTACCTCTTGCACTCTGCCCCTTCCCCATTCCAACTCACTCCATGGAAGAAGTACATAAAATGGGGCCTCATTCATCTCCTTCACTCTGCCCCTTCCCTAACTCAGCTGAGGGGCAAGTGCATAAAGTGCCACTCCATCTGTATCCTACACTCTGCCTCATCCCCATTTCCAGCTAAATCCTTGGGTCCAGTATGTAAAGTGGCACCTCAGCCTCTCATAAAGTCAGCCCCCTCCCCATTTCCAACTCATCCCTGGGGCAATTACATAAAGTGGGGCTACGTCTCCCTTCTATCCTCTGCCTTCTCCCCATTTCCAGCTCAGCCACTGGGGCACATACATAATGTGGGCCCCCATCCCTCTCTTACAGTATGAACCCTCCCTATTTCCAACACAGCCCCTTACACAAGTACATAAACTAGGGTCCAACACCCTCTTATGCTCTGCCTCTGTCCTATTTCCAACTCAGCCATTGAGACAAATACATAATGTGGAGTCCCCATTTGTAACTCAGCTCTGGGACAAGTACATAGAGCAGGCCCCATCCCCCTCGTAATTCTGCTTTGTCACCTTTTCCACCACAACCCTTTGTACACTCTGTCCCTTCCCCAGTCCAAACTCAACCCCTGGGGAAAGTATTTAAAATGGAACCCCATCTCCCTGTTACACACTGCCCCATCCTTATTTCCAACTCAAAAAAACCTTTCCACTTTGGGTAAAGTAGAGAAGTTCGTAAAATGGGTCCCCATCGCTGTGATGCAATGAGCCCCCTTCACATATCGAACTCAACCTTGGGGGACCAACATAAAGCGGGGATCCATTATCCTCCTACATTCTGCAAACCCTGGAGCAGGCACATAAAATGGAGGCCCATTCCCTTTTTATACTCTGCCCATTCCCCATTCCCAACTCATTCACTGGAGCAAGCAAGTACAGAAAGTGAGGCACTGTCCCTCCCCTACACTCTGCCGGCTCCCTATTCCCAACTCAACCCCTAGAGCAAGTACATAAAATGTGGGCTGTCCCCCTCTTACACTTTGCCCCCTCTTCAATTCCAACTCGCTCCCACATTCACTCTAGTTTACTCCCTGAACGCTCTCTTCCAACGTGAGTAAAAAGGTATTGAAAGTAATAAAAACTTAAATACAACTGCCTCTTTTATTTTTAATACTTTCGTATAGCGAAAGTCTCAACCAGCTTCGAGATCACACAGACGCTTAGCAACAATTGTTCTTGCTGCAAAGTATTCGTGACTGGAACTGGAAATGGAGGAAGCGACTGTGGTACACATAGTACTTTCCACCACAAGCTGTAAGGTGACTTGCAAAGCAGGGATGTTGATATAGATCAAGGTATCGTGAAAGTGGAAGTAGAGAGCTAAAGTTGTAGAGGCGGACCAAGTCTTAAACGCAGTAACCATGGTCGTAAAATGGATATAGGAGGCAGCTGTTAAGCAGATCTGAAGAAGCGTGGACGGGATAGACTAACGTGGAGAACTACATCATACCAGTCTTTGGACTTTGGACTTTGTCTATCACAATAGTATTGATTTCACATGAGCGTTCCATTTCAGATTTCTTCTTCTTAGTATTACCCCTAAATACTTATGTGACATGATGTGCTCGAATGATACCTCTACTGTTCTGACAGGATGTTACCAGGTTCTTAGTCTTTCTTATTTTCACTATCATTCACATTTATAGTGAGCGGCAATTCATTACACCAAGAGGATATTTTGTCTAAGACTTCCTGCATTTACTTACGATCATCGAAAGACGGTAGTGTCCTATCTAAAATAGCATCTTTAGCGAACGATCTTGTTGTGCTGCCAATCTTTTTTGATAAATCGTTTGTGTATATTGTCACGCCGTAATCACAATCAAATCCAAATCCGAAAACAGGGCCGACATTGAAGTACAGTACAAGCTGAGCGCAAGGTTGTGAGTAAAGACAAAATACAGCTTCCTCCTGGGTGGAGAGTGCTGCTGTTCATACAGTCATCGAATATCCCAAAATATGCAAACATTTCAAACTTAAGAAATTTAGAGAACCTTCTAGAAATGATAAATTATGAATCCATACATATTATAAAGGTCGATGTATCGGTACGCATATGACAGCAAGCATTACCAAAAAGCTGCCCAATAAAACCGAGATTTTTCTGGCGCTCATACCTCGGGTTCTGTTGATGATAGAAAGGTAAGGCAAAATGTTTCGGATAACCGTTGAGCTAGGGTTCATTTGTATACCCAATAGAAGAATCGTCTTACTGTAACGATCCTACATTACAGGGTCAAACTTTTAATATTACACACTTCCTCCATGTTACATAAATCGAACAAATCGGTTCGTAGAATGAGATTTTCACTCTACAGCGGAGTGTGAGCTGATGTTTAACTTCCTGGCAGATTAAAACTGTGTGCCAGACCGAGACTCGAACTCGGGACCTTTGCCTTTCGCAGCAAGTGGTCTACCATCTTCTTTATTTTATTTATTTTTCTTATTTATTTATTTTAATTTTTTTAAATTTTGCAGTTCAGGTGAGTTTCGAACACTTGACCCTTTTTTTTACTTAACTGACAAAATGATTTTGTGCCGAATGTCTAGTTTGCTTTATTTTATTCTTTTATTTTTTTTACACTACTTAAAAGAACAAAATGCGTACGTAACACAAATAGGCATTTTTTTAATAGCCAGCTATCCTAGCCACTATTTTTTTAACAAAAATGAAAAAAAGGAAAAAGGATTTTGGAAGGTTTGTTTTTCTGCCTTTTTATTTTTATTTTATTTTATTTTTATACAAATGGATAAAAGGAAGGTCGTTCCTCTTCGGCTACATAAACAGAATAGTAGGAAGTCGTCCCGTTACGACAAAGGATGCTCCATACTATAGCCCGCTGCGAATTTTTCGATGACTGTCTGCTCGTTGCTGTGTTGTTTCCGTTGTTTTTTCAATCTCATAAAGAAAGGAACTGGGAAGAGGTGCTATGGTTATCTTCTCATGTCATCGATAATCCAGCTGCGAGGCGGATTATGGAATGCGCTCCAAAGGAAATTAGAAAAATATTGCCTATATTTAGGGTTCTTGACGATCGCGCAATGTCGTTCGTTGAGGTAATACCACAAATCGGGTACTGTATTTTCGCCATTCCCGAAGAGGTAGTGAACAACGTGGCCGCTGATCTACGTCACAGAGTTCGTTTTTGCTCTTGGGAAATAAATCTTATCGGGGAAAAGAAGTGATCGGGTAGTTATCCTGTCGGGAGTCGTGCGTGTGAGAAAAGCCAATATATGACGCACCAAATACCAAACGTCCTTTGTTGACCCGCATTCGAAACGATGTTCATCCGTGTCAATCACTTGGCATGTGGCACACAAGGGTAAATAAGCGAGGTGGATGTGATGTAGGCGGGACTGGCACAACTGTTTCCCATTAACAGTTACGTACCATGCAGATCGCACGTCAGTATCAAGGGTGGTGGCATTCACTGCCTGCCACACAGCGCGCCACTTTGTATTGGGGTGTTTGCTTTCAGTCACATTCGGCGTCATGTTCATTTGCATGGCAGCATATATCGCCCTCGTCATCATCAAGCGTGTGGGTAGTAGTGCAGTGCGGATGTAGCTTAATTCAAGGAAGAATTGGCTAATGTCGAAGAAAGGTGCAGGAATGTCCGATGTCATCACAGGGGGTGCGAGTGAGATTGGTCGTAAGGCTTCCAGCAAGAGACTTGTGAGGCACGTCGGACTTCGTCGCCACCGTTGCAGGTGACAGCTGACAAACAGGGCCTTCACTCTGTTCTGAACATGATAAAGGCCTAAACCCCCTCTGCTCCTCGGGAGGGTTAGGGACTTGTAACGAATCTTAAATAACATGCCCGTATTAACAAAGGATCCCAAAACCGCCAACATGCGGTGAGCCAGGGTAGGTGGTATGGGGAGTATCTGTGCAAAATGGGGGATACGTCACTCCAAATAGACGTTAGCATATCGTGTCCGTTGCAGGAGGTCTAGATATCTCAGACGGTGGTCACTTATTCCTGCTCTCATCTGATTCAATAAACGCCTGTAGTTAAGGGCTGTTGAATTCTTCATGTCAGATGTGAAATCAATGCCAAGACAGCGGATTGTGTCACTGATTCGTAGCGGTGCGACGCTCTCGTCGGGTAGGCCTCTGCCTATAGACAGAGCGTGTGATTTGTGGAGATTGAGATGGCTGCCCGATGCCGCGCCGTAGGTCGCCACCCACGCCAGTGCTGCACGAACATCGTCATTATTGCAAAGAAGGAGTACCAGATCATTCTCATAGGCAGTGCAGCAAAAAGTGTGTCCACTAAGGGACATCCCCGTCAGGCGTTGTCGAAGGCCGCAGAGGAGTGGTTCCAAGACGAGGGCGTACAATATCGCCGAAAGAGGGCAGCCGTGTCGCACCGATCGCTGGATCTGTATCTGCGCCGTAAGACGGCCATTATGTAACACCTTCGACGTCGCGCCGCGTGGGAGGCGCATCAGTACATTAACTATGACTTCCGGATACCCCATGTGTCGCAGTACGTCCATCAAAAATGTGTGGTCAACTCTGTCAAAGGCCTGGCTAAAGTCGAGTGAGGCCAAAACTCCTGGAAGTTGGCGAGCTTTGGCTAGCGCGATCATATCTCTATATCGGCACAAAGCAGTGCGAATATTATGGTCATCACCTAACGATGCCTGGTCCTGCGACACAACACATGGTACTGATCGCTTTAGGCGTGCCGCCAGAAGCCGGGTGAAAATCTTCAAGTCACTGTTGAGTAAGGTCAAGGGCCGATACTCACTGAACCTGGATCCGCCTCGTGGTTTGTGTATGGGCACAATCAGTCCTTCTAGGAAGGACCCAGGTATCTGCGTCGTGGGAGACATAAGATCGTGGCAAATATCAGTCCATGCTGGTGCCAGCAATTGTTGATACGTCCGGTAAAATTCCAGAGGAAAGCCATCAGGTCCCGGGGACTTATGAGCAGCCCCAGCCTGTATTGCTTCAATGATTTCCTCTTCCGTTACATCTGCAGTCAAATCCGCCGCCGCTATCGGAGAGATCGAGCCATAAGTGAGTTGAGAGACTTCGGCGATCACCTCTGGGGGATGTCGATGTTCCGAGTACAGCATAGTGTAGTGAGCATGAAGGGCGTTTCCTATGTCGCGCTGGGTATCAAGGCGTCATCCGTCTTCCGTCGTGATAGCTTGGATCAGTGTCCTGCGTCGGCGCCGTCATTCTGCAATGACGTGGTACATGGACGGTTCCTCCTGGGCCACTCTGTCTTGAGTGCGCGGTCCGACGATCCCACCCTCAAGGTGGCAACGTGTTAATCTGATGATCTGTGCCTTGGCACGGTTCATCGTCACCTGCCGTGCAGGTGAGTACGGCAGTGTTGCACATTCCCTTAAGATGCTGTAGCAAAAGTCCATGGTATGTCTCTTCCATGCTGCAACATCTCGGCCGTAGCCTATCAAGGTCTTACGGAGGGCTGGTTTGGCGCAGAGTAACCACCACGACAGTGTAGACCGGTAGGTGCCACGCCGGCGGCTACAAGAGTCCCACGTGTTCTCTGTAAGGCGGCAGCATTCCTGAGAAGCTAGGTGGGCGACGTTCAACTTCCAAGGACCACGGCTGTGCCATACCTTCTGGCGGCCGAGGGTAATAGTGCAGATGTAGTCCTCGTGATCAGAAAAAGCTGTGGGCCAAACTTCGTCAGCTCTTGTCCCCACAGCTATGGAGCGCGAGATGTAAATCCGGTCGATGCCGCTGGAGGAATGGCTGGTGTAGTGAATAAATCAGGGCCGATCGCTACAAACATGTTCCCACGAGTTCACCAATTGAAGATTATTTATAATTGTCGTACGTTCTGCGCAGGGAGAATGATGTGGTAATTGATCCTTAGGTGCTTGGCTACAGTTGAAGTCCCCTCCCATTATCAAGGCGTCCTGACGACCCATAAAGAGGAGTGTGATTGTATGAGAGAAAAAGGTGGATCGTTCGCGACGCCGACCAGATCCTGACGGAACATAGATGTTAATAAGTTTGACTCCTTGGATAGTAAGAGCCATGCCTCTGGCGTCAGGGAGATACTGGACGTTTTCTGCGGATATACCTTCGCGGAGGAGGATTGCCACACCACTGCCATTGGCAGATGTATGTGAGACCCAAGTCCCTTGAAGTCTGCGACATACACCTCTTGAGGGAGCGCAATGTCGATGTCTGCTGCGTTGAGTAGATCCTGTAGCATCGCTAGTTTATGTCGGGCACGTATGTTGTTGATGTTAATCGTCGCTAGACGGTATGTTTGGTCAGCCAGGTCGGCAACTGGGTTGTGTAGGAGGCCAGGTGTGGGCGGCAGGGGCGGCCCCACAGAGGCTGACGATACAGCCGTAGTCACTGTTGTTGGCTGGTGCTGGGTATAGCCGAGGGAGCATCTCTGCCTTCGGCATCCTCCTGGTACTGTGGCTCATCCTCGACATCATCCGCCCAAGAATCAGATGCAGCAATTGGCAACTGTTGACTAGTGCTGTCAGCAGAGCGCTTGCGAGTATGTTCAGTAGCAGAAGTGATGTTGTCAGACCGAGGCTCAGAAATTGTATCCGCCGTAGCATCGTGATGGGAAGGTTGAGTTGTGATGGTAGAGTCCTGAGTGTCGTCCGACGCCGGATATTCGTCTGGGTCACACATCCGAAGCAGGCAATCATCGGATGGCGTATGGCGCCGTTTCTTGCGTTTTCGAGGGGACCGTTGTTTCCGCACATGTTGTTCTGTGTCAGAGTGCGGGCGTCAATCATCTGATGCGGTCTCCATTGTTAGGAAGGCAGAGGTCGGGACAATTTCAGTTTCTACTTCCATCTTCTCTTTAGGCTCGTCTTGGTGGCACAATTGATCACCGTCTTGAGGCAAGTCTGCCGAAGGCGTCGTAGAGGGGGATATGCTGTCCGCCACACTGTCATCGACCACTGACTGCAATATGGTGTTACGATCCTGGGCAGGAACAGCTGTTGCGGTTGCAGCCGCTGCATACGTGATGAGGAGTGAAGTAGGCGTCGCTGGTGATGGAACTTCACCAACCTGTGTTTGAGTCAGTCGGCGTTGAATGCAGGCCGATCGGACATGTCCTTCCTGGCCACAGCCGGCGCAAGTATGCGGTTGTCCGTCGTACATGACAATGGCACTGCAGCCGCCAATTGCTAGATAGGATGGCACATGCTTCGTCAGTTCAATCTTAATTTGTCGCACTCCATTTAAGACGGGGCACGTCTCAAACGTTTGCCATTTTGCAGCCAAGTGGCTTAGCACGTTGCCGTACGGTTTGAAAGCTGTCATCACAACATCTGGAGGGACTTCGAATGGCAGCTCGAAGACTCTCAGAGTGCGAAGGCCTAATCCAGCGTGGTCGATCGTGACAGTTCCTATGTGACCATCAGAATGCTTAAATTTAAGTCCATGAGCGTGTCGGCACACATAATCAGTGCACGCCTTTTCATTGATCATTTTTATGTAGACGACACTTTGTGTTATAGAAAAGTGGATCCTAATGATGTCTTGAGGTGCAATATGAAGTTCTTCCCGGATGAAATGTTCAATGTCAAGTGCTAAAGGTCTTGCGTAGTCCGCTTGAAATGTGATCTTAATTGTGGACTTGCGATACGAGTGCGCCATGGCACTACCGAGGCACGGACGTGTGACACTCGCCGCAGCGGAAGGTAAACAGTAAACAGGCGCGCGCGCCGTGCGCTAACAGGTGGACACGGGCACGACGACCTTGCCCCACCGCTGCTAACAGCAGACTGACCATTTGAGCTACCCAAGCACGACTCATGCCCCGTCCTCACAGCTTTACTTCCACCAGTACCTCGTCTCCTACTGTCCAAACTTCACAGAAACTCCCCTGCGAACCTTGCAGAACTAGCACTCCTGGATAAAAGGATCTTGAGGAGACATGGCTTAGCCACAGCCTGGGAGATGATTCCAGAATGAGATTTTCACTCTGCAGCGGAGTGTGCGCTGATATGAAACTTCCTGCCAGATTAAAACAGGGGAGTATGAGACAAGGTACTGGTGGAAGTAAAGCTGTGAGGACGGGGCGGTGAGTCGTGCTCCGGTAGCTCAGATGGTAGAGCACTTGCCCACGAAAGGTAAAGGTCCCGAGTTCGAGCCTCGGTGTGGCACACAGTTTTAATCTTCCAGGAAGTTTCGAATCGGTTGGTTCTTTTTGTATTATGTGTGTTCTACGGTGCACTTTACGGAGCATATGGGGCACCATTTGATTCTTTGTCGGAACCTGAGAAAATCGGAAAAATGCGTTTTTCAACATTTTTCGCCGTCAGCAGCGAATATGTAAATATCTAGCTGCAGCAGATCGCACAAATCTTGATATATTCTCTAGGCGGTTTTCTAGAAGTACCATCTTCCAGTTTTCAAGAATCTTTATCCGTTATCGAGAAACACCCCAAAAACCCGAGGCTCGCGGATTCCAAGACAGCTATGCACAGCACATTCTTGCAATTTTTACGATGGACGTGGTGGCTCAAACCTTTTGGGTCAAATTGAAGCAGGTGATAGTGGGTCCACAACTGATGCTACTGAGATAGAGGATCATAGGTTAGAAATCCATATTTATTGTGTTACGGTGATACATAGTGTAAATTGTATAACAAAAACGTAGCACATAGTAAAAATGGTTCTGAGCACTATGGGACTTAACATCTATAATCATAAGTCCCCTAGAACTTTGAACTACTTAAACCTAACTAACCTAAGGACATCACACAACACCCAGCTATCACGAGGCAGAGAAAATCCCTGACCCCACCGGGAATCGAACCCGGAAACACGGGCGTGGGAAGCGAGAACGCTACCGCACGACCACGAGCTGCGGACCAGATCATAGGAATTGCTCAAAGCAACGAGAGCCAGTCTCAGTGTATGTTTTGCAACGTCGCATGCGATTTTTGCTGCCCTCCGCAAAGATCCTGGGTGTAGATTCAACAGCACAGTGCACCAGCCCACTTTGAAGTTAATGTCCACCAGTAGCTGAACAACACGTATTCTCGTTGTGCGATTGGAAGGAGAAGTCCTGTCCCATGGCGATCACTATCGCCAGATCTCAAGCCTCTGGACTTTTTCCTCTGTCGTTACGTCGAGCTATAGGTGTATGAAACGCCTGTATAAACAAATAAAGACCTGCTTGCTGGGGGCCAAGCTGCCTGTCACCTGGTACCAGAGAGAGTTTACGGATCTTTGAAATCATGTGGCAGACATTCATGAGCCTTTGCCGTGCATGCATTGAGACTGGCGGTCACTACTTTGAACAAACACTATGAACTACCATGTTTTTATGTGGTGTAACACAATAAATATGCATTGGTTCCTATCTATAAATAGTCGGTTGTGAACCCACTATGACCTGTTTCGATTTGACCCAAAAAGTCTGAGGTACCTTGTATTTCTAAGATCTTGATCGCAAAAAACCTTGTAATTTTCTCGATGTATTTATCCGCTCCCGTTATACAAAGGTTCAAAGTTATTCTACTTGTGCAAGTAAAATCTGACGTGAGGTGAAAACGTAGTTGATAAATTGACATAAAGCACTCCGTCTTCTGGCCACGAGTGGCCTACCGGGACCATCCGACCGCCGTGTCACCCTCAGAGGAGGATGCGGATAGCAGTGGTGTGGGGTCAGCACACCGCTCTCCCGGTCTTTATGATGGTATTCTTGACCAAAGCCGCTACTTTTCGGTCGAGTAGCTACTCAATTGGCATCACGAGGCTCAGTGCACCCAGAAAAATGACAACAGCACTTGGCGGCTGGAATTTCACCCATCCAAGAGCCGGCCACGCCCAACAGCGTGATAAATTGACATAGCATGGAGAAATACGCCGCAAAGTGTATCCGTTATCATCAGAAGGGTTGTGGAGTCCACTGTTGTAGTACTGAAGCACATGCAAAATTGTTGTGCTTGTGAAATCCGGTCTGAGGTGTAAAATTAGTTTTGGTTTATTTCAATTTCACATAAATAAACTATCAAACAAAGTTTCACTGTCTCATGAGTTCTTCTCATATGAGTGACATGCCTTGCCGTAGCAAGAAAAAGAAGGGAGCCACTGGAATATGCTCCTACCACAAAAAAGGCGAACATGCTCCTGCCTGAAAAGTGGGGTACCAACTGCCTCAATTAATCTTCCTAGGAAACATTAAAATTTTCTCCAAAAAATTTAGCAAACGAGACACATTGGGAAAGAGATGGAAAAGTAATAAACACTGCAAGATAGTAGATAGTGTCTGTGGTATAGAAAGAGTGAAGGAGTCAATGGCAATGCGAGAGAAAGAGAGGGACACAGTGGCTGTGGCACATAGTCGACAGTGACCGAGCAGTGCAAGAAAAAGAGTGAAGGAAGCAGTGCTAGTGAGAGAGGAATGAAGAGAAGCAGAAAATGGCAGTCAGTGAGAGCCAGCGAAAATGAGAGGCAGAGTCTGTGACAAAGACAACGTGGAACAGAGAGATAGTACAGTCAAAAGAGACAGCAGCAGTGGGAAGAAATGAATGAGATAGTAGCAGCAAGGGAGAGCTAGGGAGAGACAGAAGTAGTAGGACAGAACGAAGAAGACTGGCTGTGAGACAGCAGACAGTGACAGAGACACAAAGAGATCATGATAATGAGTTTGGCTGAATGAGTGAGTGAGAACTGGCAAGTGGGAATGTATGGGTACAAGTGACTTACAGCAATGGACTAGTGGTTGTGAACGAGTTACAGTTCGCGATGTTTGTGGGAGGGAGAGGTGAGCTGCATGTTAGAAAGGTGCGAATTGAGAACTGGCAAGTGGGAATGTATGGGTACAAGCGACTTACAGCAATAGACTAGTGGTTGTGAACGAGTTACAGTTCGCGATGTTTGTGGGAGGGAGAGGTGAGCTGCATGTTAGAAAGGTGCGAGTGTGTTCACATGCCAAAATTATGTGAGTATTCTTAAATATGCTGAGGAAGGTAGAATGAGGCAGCTGGTACACAACTTTTCAGTCAATGTATTAAACACGAGCATTTTCACCTTTTTTGTGCTCTAGTAGGATCATTTTTCTGCTGATATGTGCATGTTTCACATGTCTTCCTAAACCACTGGATCGATTTCAGTCACAGTTGGTACATACATCTGGAAAGAACAATCGTCTGGATATGAACCACTTACCTTCCCATTGGACGGGGGCGGGGGCACGAAAAAGAATTGTAGCTCATGATGTGCAAATAGCCAAACTATATTTATAATGTATGCGGGAGTCAGAACACTTAGTGATCTACAACCAGCTTTGCACGTAATTTCAAACCTTTACTAGACAACCCTCTAGAAAATGATGAAAGGAAAACTGTTTAACGCTTTCTACATTTTCGCTGTTCATGCAGCAAAAACGGCTTTTAATTTGTTGCTTCTTTAGTACTAACTCTGTTTGCAACGAAATTTGCAGACAATATTCGCATAAACCATTGAATGTAATAGCAAAAATGTATCATTGCACACCTCATAGTTCAGTAGAATAATATCATAAACATTGAGATGTCTGAAAACGAAATTGCAGGGCGAAATTCGCCAGGTACACTGGTGAAATACATGTAGAGAAATGCTTCAAATATATTCAATATATATGAAATATTATGTGTGACCTGTGCGTATGTGGGCAAAGTAATGGGTAAAAAGACTTTCGTAAATCCATGAATCTATTTCAACCAAACTTGGTACACATATTACTTAATATCTGGAAAGAAATACTGTGGAGGTAAGAACCCGAAGAGGCGTATTGGAGGGGGGGGGGAGCTAACATGAATTGACAAGGGGAGGGGGAGAAGATGGAAAGACAGACAGAGAGAGGAAGGAGATGGACGCAGCTAGGGGGGAAGAGGAGATTGTTGGAGAGGAAGATATGGACAGAAAGGAGGGAGAGAGAACCAGAGAGAGGGGGGAGATTGAGATGGACAGAGAAAGGAAAAAGGAGGAAATGGACAGGGAAAGGAAGGATTAGTAGATGGACAAAGAGAGCAGTTAGGAGGACACAGGCAGTGAGATGAGGTGGAGGAGACGGACAGAGAGAGGGGAGGAAGAGAGGGAGAGAGGCAGGGGGAAGAGAGTATAGACAGAGAAAGGGAGGAGGAGCAAATGGACTTACAGGAGGGTGAGAAGAGGATATACGGGGATGAGGATGTGGACAGAGAGTAGGAAGGCGTAAACCATTCAGGTACTAACAAATATTTGCTGGTAGTTAGAGTTGAACTAGAAAGCTGTAACATGACAGGATATAGGGTGTTTCAAAAATGACCGGTATATTTGAAACGGCAATAAAAACTAAACGAGCGGCGATAGAAATACACCGTTTGTTGCAATATGCTTGGGACAACAGTACATTTTCAGGCATACAAACTTTCGAAATTACAGTAGTTACAATTTTCAACAACAGATGGCGCTGCAAGTGATGTGAAAGATATAGAAGACAACGCAGTCTGTGGGTGCGCCATTCTGTACGTCGTCTTTCTGCTGTAAGCGTGTGCTGTTCACAACGTGCAAGTGTGCTGTGGACAACATGGTTTATTCCTTACAACAGAGGATTTTTCTGGTGTTGGAATTCCACCGCCTAGAACACAGTGCTGTTGCAACAAGACGAAGTTTTCAACGGAGGTTTAATGTAACCAAAGGACAGAAAAGCGATACAATAAAGGATCTGTTTGAAAAATTTCAACGGACTGGGAACGTGACAGATGAACGTGCTGGAAAGGTAGGCCGACCGTGTACGGCAACCACAGAGGGCAACGTGCAGCTAGTGCAGCAGGTTATCCAACAGGGGCCTCGGGTTTCTGTTCGCCGTGTTGCAGCTGCGGTCCAAATGACGCCAACGTCCACGTATCGTCTCATGCACCAGAGTTTACACCTCTATCCATACAAAATTCAAATGCTGCAACCCCTCAGCGCTGCTACCATTGTTGCACGAGAGACATTCGCTAATGATATAGTGCACAGGATTGATGACGGCGATATTCATGTGGGCAGCATTTGGTTTACTGACGAAGCTTATTTTTACCTGTATGTCTTCGTCAATAAACAGAACTGGCGCATATGGGGAACCGAAAAGCCCCATGTTGCAGTCCCATCGTCCCTGCATCCTCAAAAAGTACTGGTCTGGGTCGCTATTTCTTCCAAAGGAATCATTGGCCCATTTTTCAGATCCGAAACGATTACTGCATCACGCTATTTGGACATTTTTCGTGAATTTGTGGCGGTACAAACTGCCTTAGACGACACTGCGAACACCTCGTGGTTTATGCAAGATGGTGCCCGGCCACATCGCACGGCCGACGTCTTTAATTTCCTGAATGAATATTTCGATTATCGTGTGATTGCTTTGGGCTATCCGAAATATACAGGAGGCGGCGTGGATTGGCTTCCCTATTCGCCAGACATGAACCCCTGTGACTTCTTTCTGTGGGGACACTTGAAAGACCAGGTGTACCGCCAGACTCCAGAAACAATTGAACAGCTGAAGCAGTACATCTCATCTGCATGTGAAGCCATTCCGCCAGACACGTTGTCAAAGGTTTCAGGTAATTTCATTCAGAGACTACGCCATATTATTGCTACGCATTGTGGATATGTGGAAAATATCGTACTATAGAGTTTCCCAGACCGCGGCGCCATCTGTTGTTGACAATTGTAACTATTGTAATTTCGAAAGTTTGTCTGCCTGAAAATGTACTGTTGTCCCAAGCATATTGCAACAAACGGTGTATTTCTATCGCTGCTCGTTTAGTTTGTATTGCCGTTTCAAATATACGAGTCATTTTTGAAACACCCTATATATATATATATATATATATATATATATATATATATATATATATATATATGTGTGTGTGTGTGTGTGTGTGTGTGTGTGTGTGTGTGTGTGTGTGTGCATTTATGCCGATGTATAATTGTATAATTGGTTTGTGTTGTAAATATTATTTGTATTTTTACGCTGGGTCTTGCCTAGGGAAAACTATGCTATCGAACGATTACGTCGATAGGTCGTGTGGAGAACCAAAGTGATTAGGATCTTTGGTAGTGTTAACTCTGCCGCGACGAGCGCAGGCAGAGGGGAGTCTGGCTGGAGTAGGGCGGTGGAGCAGGTGTGTTGAGTGGCGCTCCCGCGAGTTACTGTGCTTTCGGGGTTTGGCAGCATGTAATTGCGCTCGATTTCCTATGATAGTTTCTGACGCGGTATCGCGGACGGGAAGCATTAGCTGGTGCACATCAAGAGCCCGTTTCGCCTGGTGACAGTTTCGAGAAGAAGGCGAGCCAACATCCAGCTTCTGCAACATCGACTACTGACAATGAGTGACTGTCGCCACCTCCTCGACCGACGACTTCAAACCTTCAATCAACCAACAAGGAAGACTGGAAGCACGCAAAGTTTTAGAACTGTATCGCAGACCTCAGCTTTTAAAATTGTCCCATTTGCCTCACAAAATTACAGCAACTTAGGATGAATCTTTGTTGCTCATTGTCCCAATTGCATTACCAAGCAGGGTCCCTTCCTTTTATGGAATGAACCCGAGTGTCGTTGAAATTCAAACGCCAGCATTAAAGTGATATCATTCCATTTCACTGCTTTAATTTCAAAGTTCAGTCAAAGTATTCATAGCTGGCTACAATATTTAGATTACACAAGCACAAATTAAGAGTGCGAGTTTTGTTACCATATTTTAGCTTACTTGTGACTGCAGCTCAGCATGGTACGTACTAAATTTTACTATTGTTAATTGTTCAGAATCATTTAATTCAAGTTCAAAGTTAAATCTCTTATTTCTAAATTGCGTAGATTCAAGTAGCTTTTGAAATGATTGTTGAGGTAGCCCAAGACTAACCTTATTTTATTGAATTTCGTAGTGCTGCCGAAACAAAGTTCACTATTAACTTCAGTCACTAAATTAACTTTCAATTTCTCGGTTTTATTAATTCTTTTGCTAAATTAAGTCAGAGTGTAGCGAAATTTATTACTTCTGGCAAACATTGAGTTTTCACACAACATGTGTAAACCTTCAGTTGCCACGATTCTAGTGCTAATTATATGTCTAATAACCCTTCTTTTTCAGTTACTATAGTAATTGTCCATAGGACTGGCGACCGTAATTTCCCCCAAATCTCAAATATCTAATTAACGCCGGTTAATTGTTAACGTAACGACCGCACATTTACTTTCTTTATTAACTTTACCCCTTTTCAAAATTAATTTCCACCAGTTTCATTTGCATTTTTCCTTTCAGTTTAGATGTAACCCTTTCTCCCTCTTTACCGACAGATTAACTTTTTAACAGATTGCTTTTCCCAAATTTCCATTAGGTATACGCGGTTTAATTTTTTACGGTTATTAAGGTCGATAAGTGAGGGGGAGGTTACACAGTGAGCCAATATTTGCGTGTGGTCTTATCTTGGTCATCAGTCGAGGATGTGGCACAGTGAAAGACGTCGTGTACGAATAAAACAAGTGTATTTCGCATTCATGCGGTCGCATAGATAGCCAAATACGTTATCATGCCAGTTCCGGGATTCGTGGTGGCAGCTGAGCCCCGATATAATCCGCACGGTAGATTGAAGATGAGGGTCGGTGTGTCGGCCCGTCTGCATATGGTTTGTAAGCGGTTTGCCACATCCAGCAAGGTGAAAACTCGGCTGATACCCACGTCACGCCCCAGTTACACGCTTCATGTACACTTCGAACGCCTTCTAGCACATTCATATGCATAACATAGACAAAGACAGGTGGAGTTCCCACAATATGTGTCCTGGGAGCTGTTCGAGAGGGGGGAGAGGGAAAGAAGGACTGTAGGGGGTGGGGGTAAGAAAGGAGGGGGCAGCGACGTCGACTGGCGATAGGAAGGGCATGCGGCACTCTCTACCACTAACACTTCTAAATCCTGATCAATGTACCGATCACATGATAAGGCTAGGACAAAGAAGATCCATTAAGAGCGCTCATAACCAAGCAGCTCTACATCTTCCCCTACATACACTACTGGTCATTAAAATTGCTACACCACGAAGATGACGTGCTGCAGACGCGAAATTTAACCGACAGGAAGAAGATGCTATGATATGCAAATGATTAGCTTTTCAGACCATTCACACAAGGTTGGCGCTGGTGGCGACACTTACAACGTGCTGACATGAGGAAAGATTTCAACCTATTTCTCATATACAAACAGCAGTTGACCGGCGTTGTCTGGTGAAACGTTGTTGTGATTCCCCGTGTAAGAAGGAGACATGCGTACCATCACGTTTCCGACATTGATAAGGATAGGATTGCAGTCTATCGCGATTGCGGTATATCGTATCGCGACATTGTTGCTAGCGTTGGTCGAGATCCAATGACTGTTAGCAGAATATGGAATCGGTGGATTCAGGAGGATAATACGGAACGCCATGCTGCATCCCAACGGCTTCGTATTACTAGCAGTCGAGATGACGGGCATCTTATCCGCATGGCTGTAACGGATCGTGCAACCACGTCTCGATCACTGAGTCAACAGATGCGGACGTTTGCAAGACAACAGCCATCTGCAGAAACAGTTCGACGACGTTTGCAGCAGCATGGACTATCAACTCAGATACCATGGGTGCTGTTACCCTTGGCGCTGCATCACAGACACGAACTCCTGCGATGGTGTACTCAACGACGAACCTGGGTGCACGAATGGCAAAATGTCATATTTTTGGATGAATCCAGGTTCTGTTTACAGCATCGTGATGGTTGCATCCGTGTTTGGCGACATTGGACGCGTGTATTCTGGTACTGGCGTACCAGCGGGCGTATGGTATGGGGTGGCATTGGTTACACGTCTCGGTCACCTCTTGTTCGCATTGACGGCACTTTGAACAGTAGACGCTACATTTCAGATGTGTTACGACCCGTGGCTCTACCCTTCATTCGATCTCTGCGAAACCCTACATTTCAGCACGATAATGCAGGACCGCATATTGCAGGTCCTGTACGGGCCTTTCTGGATACAGCACATTCTCCAGATCTCTCACCAACTGAAAACGTCTGATCAACGGTGGCCGAACAACTGGCTCGTCACAATACGCCAATCACTACTCTTGGTGAACTGTGGTATCTTTTTCAAGCTGCATGAGCAGCTGTACCTGTACACGCCATCCAAGCTCTGACTCAATGCCCAAGCGTATCAAGGCCGTTATTACGGCTAGAGGTGGTTGTTCTGGGTTCTAATTTCTCAGGATCTATGCACCCAAATTGTGTAAAAATGTAATCACATGTCAGTTCTAGTGCAATATATTTCTCCAATGAATTCCCGATTATCATCTGCATTTCTTCTTGGTGTAGCAATTTTAATGGCCAGTGGTGTACGTACTCCGGAAGGCAACGTATGGTGCGTACCGCTGGGTATCCTGTACCACTACTAGTGATTTATATTCGTATTACACTGGAAAATAGAGAAATGGAAAAGCGACTATTTATTAGCCTCCGTACGAGCTTAATTTCTCTTGTCTTCGCAGCGCATATGAGAAATGTACGTTAGCGGCCATAAAATCGTTCTGCATTCAGCTTGAAATGCCTGTTCTCTACATTATCTCGACAGTTTTCCGCGAAAAGAGCGTCGCCTTCTCTCCTGGGATTTGCACTTGCGTTCACGAAGCATCTCTGTAATTCTTGCATGTTGATCGAACCTAATGGTAAAATGTTTTGCAGCCTACATTTGAATTGCTTTGATGTCTCCCTATAATCCGACCTGGTGGGGATCAGTGCTGAAGAATGGATGGCACTAGTGTTCTGTATGCGGTCTCTTTTACAGGTGAGTCATATTTTCCTAAAATTCTCCCTATGAATCCAAGTCAGCCATTCCTCCTCCCTCCTACCGTCCTTAGGTGCTCGTTCTATTTCGTATCGCTTTGGAACTTTGCACCTAGATATTTAATAGACGTGACTGTGTCCGGTAGCACACTACTAATGCTGAATTCGAACATTACGAGATTAATCTGCATTTTCCAACATTTAGAGCAAGCTAGCACAGTAAAATCTTATGGGCCTTAACTGCTAAGGTCCCCAGTCGGTAAGCTTACACACTACTTAACCTAAATTATCCTAAGGACAAACACACACACCCATGCCCGAGGGAGGACTCTAACCTCCGCCGGGACCAACCGCACAGTCATGACTGCAACGCCTTACACCACTCGGATAATCCCGCGCGGCAAGTAACATTGCTCACACCTACTAGAAATTTTATCTAAGTCGTATTTTACCTACGTACAGTCACTCGACGACGACACAACAGCGTCATCCTAAAACAGACGCAGACTGCTGCCCACCTTCTCCGTCAGATCATTTACGTATACACGGTATTACAAAAAGGTACGGCCAAACTTTCAGGAAACATTCGGCACACACAAAGAAAGAAAATATGTTATGTGGACATGTGTCCGGAAACGCTTACTTTCCACACAGCAACAGAACGTACCAGCGTGACTTCAAAATGTCCTCCTTTAGCGAGGATACATGCATCCACCCTCCGTCGCATTGAATCCCTGATGCGCTGATGCAGCCCTGGAGAATGGCGTATTGTATCACAGACGTCCACAATACGAGCACGAAGAGTCTCTGCATTTGGTACCGGGGTTGCGTAGACAAGAACTTTCAAATGCCCCCATAAGTGAAAGTCAAGAGGGTTGAGGTCAGGACAGCGTGGAGGCCATGGAATTGGTCCGCCTCTACCAATCCATCGGTCACCGAACCTGTTGTTGAGAAGCGTACGAACACTTCGACTGAAATGTGCAGCAGCTCCATCGCGCATGAACCACATGTTGTGTCGTACTTGTAAAGGCACATGTTCTAGCAGCACAGTTAGAGTATCCCGTATGAAATCATGATAACGTACTCCATTGAGCATAGGTGGAAGAACATGGGGCCCAATCAAGACATCACCAACAATGCCTGCCCAAACGTTCACAGAAAATCTGTGTTGATGACGTGATTGCACAATTGCGTGCGGATTCTCGTCAGCCCACACATGCTGATTGTGAAAATTTACAATTTGATCACGTTGGAATGAAGCCTCATCCGTAACGAGAACATTTGCACTGAAATGAGGATTGACACATTGTTGGATGAACCATCCGCAGAAGTGTACCCGTGGAGGCCAATCAGCTGCTTATAGGGCCTGCACACGCTGTACATGGTACGGAAACAACTGGTTCTCCCGTAGCACTCTCCATACTGTGACGTGTTCAACGTTACCTTGTACAGCAGCAACTTCTTTGACGCTGACATTAGGGTTATAGTCAACTGCACAAAGAATTGCCTCGTCCATTGCAGGTGTCCTCGTCGATCTAGGTCTTTCCCAGTCGCGAGTCATAGGCTGGAATGTTCCGTGCTCCCTAAGACGCCGATCAATTGCTTCGAACGTCTTCCTGTCGGGACACCTTCGTTCTGGAAATCTGTCTCGATACAAACGTACCGCGCCACGGTTATTGCCCCTTGCTAATCCATACATCAAATGGGCATCTGCCAATTCCGCATTTGTAAGCATTGCACTGACTGCAAAACCACGTTCGTGATGAACATTAACCTGTTGATGCTACGTACTGATGTGCTTGATGCTAGTACTGTAGAGCAATGAGTCGCATGTCAACACAAGCACCGAAATCAACATTACCTTCCTTCAATTGGGCCAATTCGAGGTGAATCGAGGAAGTACAGTACATACTGACGAAACTAAAATGAGCTCTAACATGGAAATTAAGCGCTTCCGGACACATGTCCACATAAGATCTTTTCTTTGTTTGTGTGTGAGGAATGTTTCCTGAAAGTTTGGCCGTACCTTTTTGTAAGGCCCTGTATACAGAATATCAGCGGTCCTATCACACTTCCCTGCGGCACTACTTAACGTTCTACTGCCTCTGATCAACATTCGCCATCGAGGACAACGTTCCGCTATGTAAGAAGTCTTCGAGCCATTCACATGACTGGGAACCTACAATGTATTCTCCTACCTTAGTTAACAGTCTGCCCTGGTGCCCTGGAGT
Source organism: Schistocerca gregaria (assembly GCF_023897955.1). Lineage (NCBI taxonomy): Eukaryota > Metazoa > Arthropoda > Insecta > Orthoptera > Acrididae > Schistocerca > Schistocerca gregaria. The sequence continues at coordinate 570,843,464 of NC_064923.1, forward strand.
CGCGATCCCTTCCAGAACCCTTCGTGGCGTTACGGTTCGGTCTGCCTTGTTAGGCTCACAGCGATTCCGCAACACGAGTCCGTGCTTGTGCTTGTGTGTGTGTGTGTGTGTGTGTGTGTGTGTGTGTGTGCGTCTGCTCTACGCGCGTCTGCAAAAAGCCCGCGGTGAGAGCGGCAAGGTCGCCTGCCATACTACGGCCACTCACACAGGCGTTTTATTCGCGTCCCTCCTGCTGCTCGCGCTGATTACCGAACAATTAGGCGCAATCAAAGAGTACTATTACTGTTTTTACAGGTCATTTAGTTCTGAACGCTGTTTTCCACTTCGTTATTACGGCGTTTTTCTGCTCACTGTTCGATATTAGCTCCGGCAGTGACTGGCTGCTGAACACATTATTTCCTCCGTATCTTCTATTTACCGCGTTCCCCAGATCAAAATTTTTTTTCGCAAGGCACCGTCCTGCACGGGGCGGCCGCTTCGACGCTCCGCGACTGCACAGTTCTGTCTATAATTGTATCGGAGTAGTGCAGTAAGGTAGTGTACGAGCCCGTGTAGTGTCAAACAGTGCACGGGGCACGGCTCAGGGGTGGGCCGAATCTACCAACAACCGTGACGTGCGACATCATACGTGCGCAAATGAAAATAGAACAGAACACTGACGATGTTTACTTTGTCACTACGCCGTTCTTCAAGAGCTGAGTACGAGATAGATGAAACAACATATCATATTAATGAATGAAAGCGCAGGAGCATGTTCCCAGAGCTTCGACCAAAAACCAAACAACAGCCGTATTTCAACCAGTGCTTATTTATTTTTGTTTGTCGGTCCCAGGTAGCTGAGTGGCAATGACAATCTACAAGAATATCGAGAATATATGAAAGACTAATACTTCAAAATATACCGGAACAAAGACCATAAAAAGAAGTCCGGGAATATGATGCAAATTTTGTTTCAGAAACAAGGCATCGGTTAATACTTAAATAATATGAAATCGACGGAACAAGACAGACTGCCAAAGTAGGGGATTGCTGTTGAGGGTGAAGTACGGTGGGGACTTCGTGTGCCCTGGGGCCGATACGGCAGCCGTGAAGGCCTCAACAGAACCCCGAAAAAGTATGTTTTCCCAAAAACTAACAGGCGTCATGCCAGAGCACAAGAATAGTAGGAAAAAACTATTGTAATGCATAAGACGTGCATCACTGAAGAATTTGAATTTCCTCTCTTAATTTTTTCTTTTGCTTCTCTCTCATTTTAGTTTAAATTCTAATGGAAGAATATTTTGCGTTCCGTTAATGCAGTCAACAGTATTATAAAGAGAGTTATTTTCACGGTAATCTATTCGGATTACAATTTTCTAACATTGTCTTCAAGATGCAATTCAGTTACATAACCCATAAAAAAAAGTGGGGCATTGAGGCTCGCCGAAGAAGGCGCATTAAGGAGAGCGAATGGAAAGGCTAGAAGGGGAGATGGGAGACCCTTAAAAAAAAAAAAAAATTGTCAGCGCGACGGAATGTCATACCTAACGGCTCAGGGAATGGGTCTTGTGTTGTCCTTATCATCATCATTTCATCCCCATCGACACGCAAGTCGCCGAAGTGGCGTCAACTCGAAAGACTTGCACCAGGCGATCGGTCTACCGGACGGGAGGCCCCAGCCACACGGCATTTCCATTTATCTTCGTTTAAGCTACTAGTTTCGGCACTTCAATGGTGCCATGTTAAGGCCCCCAAGCACACTGTGAATGAATGTACCACATGGCTTGACACAGTACAACAGGAGCCTTAAGGTAAATCTGAATTCCATGAATATGTTTCCGAAATGAGTACCCTATCTGTTGTTGTCCAACCGTTGGGGTACTTACTTGAGAAAAATATTCGCGGAATCCAGATATACTTGATGGCTTCTGCTGTATTACATAAAGCTACATGGTACACCCGTTCCAGTGCACATAGGGGCCTGAGAATGACACAGGTGAAGTGCTGAAATTGGTAGCTTAAAGCAAATAAATAAGAACTGCCTGAAATATGGCTGTTATTTGGTTTTTGATGTACATGGTTTGATCAACCGCTGTCGCGAGTCCATGATGGATCCAAGAACGTGTTGCCAGAGGTTTCCCAATCGTGCACAGGAAGATGGACGTCACATGACACGGGGTCTGGGTGACAATATCGCCAAATGGTGCTGGCCTCGCAACACGGGGCAGTTGAAGGAAAGGGAAAGACAGTGTTTGTTAAACAGCAAGCAGTTACGATGAACTGTGGCGGTGTCCTTCATTACAAATGACCCAAGGACTACATTTGGATGGTTTCTCAGAGGCAGGAGTCGTCGAGAACTGGAGAAAGGCCTAAAACTGCCGAATGTAGGTCAGGAGTTTGGATTTGCTCAGTTTTATGCGCTCGAGGAGTGTTCTGAATCACAGGCAGTGCTGCCCGAAAATTGGAAATTTGTAGTAAGGTCTTATGGGACCAAAGTGCTGAGCTCATCGGTCCCTAAGCATACACACTATTTAATCTAACTTAAACTAACTTACGCTAAGGACGACACACCCACCCATGCCCGAGGGAGGACTCGAACCTATGAGGGGGGGAGCTGCACGGACCGTGACAAGACGCCCCAGACCATGCGGCTACCCGGCACGGCCCTGCTGCACGGAGGAGAGGAGGTGGATGACCACTGTCAACTGCAGTAGCAGATGACAGCTGCATTATGCAACAGGCAAGAAGGGATCCGCTTAGACAGTGGATGCAGTTGCAATCACATGTAACAGGACTGCAAGGCACACCGTCTCACGCTCCACGGTGGCATGGCAACACCACTGCGATGGTCTCTTTGCCGAAAGACCAGTACGTTGTGTTTCGTTAACACCCGCATATCGGCGGTAGCGTTTGGTGGTGGCAAGGACATCGGGACTGTACTAACGAGAAACAGGGTTGCATACTCTTCTGGGATGAGAGCAGATCCAGTGTAAATAGTCATTCTGGACGTGAACTAAAATGGCGGGATGCAGGAGGAACACGAAGTGCATCCAGTAACATTGTGGAACGTGATCGTTTTGTGGGCCAGGTGTTAAGGGCCTGGGGAGGCATAACGTTACACAGACATGCTGACCACCAAATTTCTGAAAACGACACACTGATTGGTCGACGCTACTGTGACGTTGTACTCCTTCCCCAAGTGCGTTTTTAGGAGTGTATTCGGCCCTGACTTCATTTCTATGGACTGCAATTCGCGACCACATCCAACAGTGCAGATGGAGAAGCTCTTGGAACGAGATGATATTCGACGAATGGACTGGCGCGCCCTTTTCCCCGACTTGAAGAGACTTATTGCAGCACGTCCACATCCGCCAAAGACACCCAGCAGTTGTCAACGGGGCTGATGCCGGAATGGAACGCCCTACGGGTTTGTATACGTCTTCGCATATATTTTGTATTGTTGTTATTTGATTTTTTCCGCTCCTAAATTCCTTTTTACTTCGACTCACATAGTTCCACCAAAACCGGTTCAAATAAATAGCAAGTTATGTAGATTAATTGCCGTCTTGTCCTCCCCTGGTAGCTGAGTGGACAGCGCGACAGGATGTCAATCCTAAAGGCCCGGTTTCGATTCCCGTCTGGGTCAGAGATTTTCTCCGCTCAGGGACTGAGTGTTGTGTTGTCCTAATCGTCATCGTTTCATCCCCATCGACGCGCAAGTCACCGAAGTGGCGTCAACTCGAAAGACTTGCACCCGGCGAACGGTCTACCCGATGAGAGGCCCTAGTCACACGACATTTCATTGCCGTCTTTAGCAAATATAATAAAAGTCTTATTAAGACCAGAAGCGTTTCGCTTTATTTTAAAGCATCTACAGTGATCAGGTTCTTTTTTTGTTTATTACATTCATCTTGTCTTCCACGTGCATGTGTTAAGTATTTGCTTTTGCACTTAGCACTTTCACTGCACTTAACACGTTTACAGTTCTGGGCACTATCCCCTCGTCATTTTGCGCGTTCTATGGCTCGCGATAGCAAAACAGAACTCGCAAAATGACGAGAGAATAGTGCAAAGCGGTGTAAATGTGTTAAGTGCAGTGAAAATACTAAGTGCAAATTCAAATACTTAACACATACACGTGGAAGACGAGGATGAATGGAATAAACAGCAAAAAGCCTGATCACTGAAGACGCTTTAAAATACAGGGAAACGCGTATAGTCTTAGAAGACTTTTACTATAATTAATAAAGACGGCAGTTAACCTATACAGCGCGTATACGTGGAATTGCGGAAAAAAGAGGCAAAAAATACAATGAAGACAACACCTACAAATAAATAAATGTACAAAAACTAATTCAAAACAGTTTTTTATTGATTTCTGCACCTCTTCTTGTGACGGCGGGACATAGGTTAGCGGCGCAGTTATCTGGTACGTCATACTTCTCCAGTCGTCTTTCAACGTTCTTCCTATTGGTTCAGAAAAAAAACATATTTCAGTTTAAAACAAAACGAAGTCGATGAATTATTGTGGAAATTATAAACGTTAACAATTGCTTGCGTAGGTCGAAAAATATGAAATAGCGGATTTCAATGTATTTCTCCATTCGTGATATACTTGTGGTAGTCTGTTTTAGCTGCCATCCTGCTTACATACCGACAAAAAAGAGTGAAATATCCAGAGGACATGGAGGGACGTCAATGTAACTTCGTACACGTATACGCCATCGGCAGTTATGTAAATGATTAGAATTGAAATTCTCAATAACAGATAGAATTTCCACCTGAGTAGATTATTGTTGTTCTTGTTCGGTGGTGTTACCAGGCTTGGTAGGTTATATAAGAGGCATCAACGGTGTCAGATGTCGAGTGATCACTGAGAACACGGAGGTGCCGCTTACACATGTGAGATAATTTTATCAGCAGAATGAGATTTTCACTCTGCAGCGGAGTGTGCACTGATATGAAACTTCCTGGCAGATTAAAACTGTATGCCCGACCGAGACTCGAACTCGGGACCTTTGCCTTTCGTGGGCAAGTTTGGAAGGTAGGAGACGGATACTGGCAGAAATAAAGCTGTGAGTACCGGACGTGAGTCGTGCTTCGGTAGCTCAGTTGGTAGAGCACTTGCCCGCGAAAGGCAAGGGTCCCGAGTTCGAGTCTCGGTCGGGCACACAGTTTTAATCTGCCAGGAAGTTTCAATTTTATCAGCACTTGACAGAATTTGCCAGGAGCCTCATCGTGGATCTCCATTTGTCCTACTGGTCGAATCGTGCAGTATCCTGCGTCGAGGAGTATTCCGATGTGCAAGCAGCCCGAGTTTGGACTCCATGGGAATGTGAGTGCAGGCATACTCATTGTTGAGGTTCCGGTCGAACGCATCTGACTACGAGCAGGTATATGGACCATGTTGCGCACGGAGCACATGTGAGCGGCGTTTGAAAAGTCCGTGCAAAAAAAAAAAAAAAAAAAAAAAAAAAAAAAAAAAAAAAAAAAAACTACTTACGTTATGGGGTAAACCTTTTTTTTATTTTTCGACATAGTCTCCTTTTAGACTTATACACTTCGTCCAACGCTGTTCTAATTTGTTGATCCCTTCCGACTAATAGGAATTGTCCAAGTCTGCAAAATATCTACTAGTTGCTGCAATCACCTCCAGTCATTTCTTCAAATTGGGGAACAAATGGTAGTCCGAGGGAGCCAAGTCTGGAGAATAGGGGGGATATGAAACGAGTTGGAATCCTATTTACATTAAGCTTGCGACCACAACTACTGATGTGTGTGCTGGTGCACTGTCGTGATGGAAAATGACTTTTTTGCGGCCCAATCGCCAGCGTTTTCCTTGCAGCTCGGATTTCAAACGGTCCAATAACGATGAATCATACGCACCTGTAATAGTTTTACCCTTTTCCAGATAGTCTATGAGAATTATCCCTTGCGAATGCCAAAAGACAATCGCTAAAACCTTTCCGGCCAAAGGACTGGTCTTCGCCTTTTTTGGTGCAGATTCTCCCTTGGTAACCCATTGCTTAGATTGTTGTTTGGTCTCAGGAGTATAGTAATGTATCCATGTTTCATCCTCAGTGACGAAATGACGCTTTAAGTCCTGCGAATTCTTCCTGAACAGTTGAAAACCATCCTTGCAACACTTCACACGATTCCGTTTTTGGTCAAACGTGAGCAGTCGCGGAACCCATCTCGCGGATAGCTTTCTCATGTCCAAAAGTTTATGCAAAATATTATGTACCCGTTCATTCGAGATGCCCTTATACTAGCAATCTCACGCACCTCAACTCTTCTGTCATCCATCACCATATCACGGATTTTATCAATGAATTATGAAGTCGTGACCTCCACAGGGCGTCCAGTACGATCAGCAACAGTTATGCCCATATGGCCACACCAAAAAGTTTGAAACCACTTATAAACAGCTCTAATGGAAGGTGCAGAGTCACCAGAATGTTTATCAAGCTTCTCTTTAGTCTCCTGAGGTGTTTTACCTCTAATAAATAAATGTTTAATCACCACACGAAATTATTCTTCGTCCATCTTTTGACAATCACTCGATTTCCTTGATTCACACGAATGCCAAATAGAAAGAACTAGACCAATATGGTTGAAACTTGGTGTACGTTCTTTCATAAGATGCTACTAACTAAACATGACCCCGTTACGCACCGGTGGTGCCTTCTCTCGGATTTTGCACGGACTTTTCAAACGTTCCTCGTAGTAAACCCTTTCCATCTGTTTGGACTCTCTGTAAAATTCTGTGTCATCCCTGCACCATCGGACCAGGGAATTATCGTCCATGTGCAAGCTCAGTTAACGCCACAACACAGACGGTTGCGTTTGGAGTGGTGCCACAACAGGGAAGCATGGACTGTCCATGAATGGCGTCGCATTGTGTTCAGCGATAAATAGCGGTTCTGCAGTACTCTAGATAACCGCCATCGACGTAGATAGCGGTGACCTGGGGAGAGGTCTCACTGGTTGAAATGGCTCTGAGCACTATGGGACTTAACATCTGAGGTCATCAGTCCCCTAGAACTTAGAACTACTTAAACCTATCTAACCTAAGGACAACACACACATCCATGCCCGAGGCAGGATTCGAACCTGCGAGCGTAGCAGTCTCGCGGTTCCGGACTGAAGCGCCTCGAACCGCTTGGCCACCGTGGCCGGGGAGGTCTCACTCTTTCAATGTTTTGGAAAGAAACGGCAGTGTTACACATGTTGTCATGGTCTGCGGAACCAACTTCAGGGCATGGCTGCTAGTGTCTGAGAGAATTATGACGGCATAAGGATGCGACGTGGACATCCTGCATCCTCATGTGTTACCTCTCAAGCGACGCTATAATGGTACCAGTTTTCAATAGGACAATGCTCGTTCTGAGATGGCACGTGACTCTGTGAGCTATAAACGTGATGCTCAGATAGTCCCACGGCCAGCAGGATCCCCAGATATGTCCCCGATAGAATATCTGTGGAACCAGGTTGGAAGTCAACTCCGTCCTAGCGCCAGCATCCACGATATCAAGGACCAGTTGTGGTCCAGCTCGCCTCAGGAGAGGATACAACGGCTTTGCGACTCCCTTCCCAACAGAATCAATGCATGCATCGAAGCCAGAGGGGCTGCAACTTCACGACACTAATAAGTAGCCTCATACTGCTAACTTCTTTGTAAATTTGACTCGATATTCTAACGACTGAAGTAAAATCAGTCCCTCTTAGCTCTTGAAGTTTTAAGCTCTTCTGGTTGCTTCACTCGTTTTGTCATGGAGCGTATAAATATCGTAGAATGATCGTTTGAGGTCATCGATTTCTTGTACAATACTGAGGACGACTGCGTAAAAACTGTGTCTAGCGCTAAATTACGATTTATTACTGCTTCGGTATTTACTTCTCACGTGTGTACTTTAAAAAACTGTGGACGATGCATGGAATGCGTTTGTACTCCTTCTCTAGTTTCTAATTAAGTTGTACTACTCCTTTCGTTATTAATAACAATATGTAAGTTTATATTATTTTCAAATCTTCGTTCACATAATGGCGCTAATCTATGTCAATAAACAGCGCATTTCAGTGTAATTAATAATGGTCGTGAAACTTCCTGGCAGATTTAAACTGTTTGCCGGACCTAGACTCCAAATAGGGACATTTGCCTTTCGCACGCAAGTGCTCTACCATCTGAGCAACCCAAGCACGACTCACGCCCCGTCCTCACAGCTTTACTTCCGCCAGTACCTCGTCTACTGCCTTCCAAACTTCACAGAAGCTCTCCTGCGAATCATGCAGAACTAGCAGTCCTGATAGAAAGGATATTGCGGAGACATGGCTTAGCCACAGCCTCGTGGATGTTTCCAGAATGATATTTTCACTCTGCAGAGGACTGTGCGCTGATAGGAAACTTCCTGGAAGATTAAAACCGTGTGCCGGACCGAGACTCGAACTCGGGACCTTTGCCTTTCGCACGCAAGTGCTCTACCATCTGAGCTACCCAGGCACGACTCACGCCCCGTTCTCACAGCATGGTTCGCAGGAGAGCTTCTGTGAAGTTTGGATCGTAGGAGACGAGTTACTGGCGGAAGTAAAGCTGTGACGACGAGTAGCTCAGTTGGTAGAGCACTTTCCCGCGAAAGGCAAAGGTCCCGAGTTCGAGCCTCGGTCCCGCACACAGTTTTAATCTGCCAGGAAGTTTCATATCAGCGCACGCCCCTTTGCAGAGTGGAAATATCTCATTCTGGAATAATGGTCGTGTTAAAGTCATTAAAAGCAACACGAGTTCTATCTTTCACTTATTTGATTAAAGATGAAAAGACATCTAAATTGACAAAACTGAAATAAAAGTGGTGCTTTTGAGTTCTGTTACAAAAAGTAAAATCAAGCATGTATATGAAAAGTAATCACAAAAACACAAAAAAGTATGCTATGCAAATGACTAAAATTAGAGCGATTCGTTATACAATGATGTACTGCCACTATAAGAACGTGTAGAAAAGTATGCTGTAATCAATGTCACCGTTATCACTCGTTCACTACTGCCATGTCTATCATACTTCAGTTATGTACCGATATTTTAAGTCTTGTTTTTGGGATGACAGTCCAATTGTTTGATAACACTGCTCTAACTATGTATGTAAAATGGAATTCATATGTAAATAGTTCGAACCAAACAGTTAATTCAGCAAAATAGTTTGGAAATATAGCGAACTGAATGAATAACATAAATGAAGAGTGCTTAGTGTCTGTCTTCCATTATTTTAAAGCCAAGTTAACTTCAAATCACAGTTAACAGTCAGTTATTTCAGCACAGATTAACAATTTACGGTAATGACAACGAATATAAGTGCCATTATACAGTTAATACTAGTTTTATCTTATACTTGCTGTTGTTAAACTTCACATTGGAGACAATGGCAACATTTGTAGGGAGATGATTGTCGACGTCATATCTGTCGTCCCAGTTCGCGCCTCACTCAATACGCCAGTTCTTCTTCCATTTTAAGAGACTTATTGTCGCGTCTCCTTGGTTTGCTTTTGTTGACTTACGGCCTCGTCTTTTACGTTCATCGGAGTTACTTGTCCATGCCCGGTATGTTAGTGTTATCAATTTGTCGGTCGGCGACACAACGTTCTTGAAGTACGCCAGAAATAACTTCAGTTATATGCATGCTAACAGGCTCTTGGTCACAAGGAAATCAATTTCCGAAAACTTAATTTTGAGCATTTTACAGTTAGTTTCCCTTTCAGCTGGACCAGTATAATATGGGGTTACTGTCACACTACTGGCCATTAAAATTGCTGCCCCAAGAAGAAATACAGATCATAAACTGGTATTCATTGAACAAAAATATTTTACTAGAACTGACATGTATTTACGCTTTCACGCAATTTTGGCGCATAGATACTGAGAAATCAGTACCCAGAACAACCCACTCTGCCCGTAATAACGGCCTTGATACGCCTGGGCATTGACTCAAACACGGCTTGGATGACGTGTACAGGTACAACTACCCATGCAGCTTCAACACGATACTACAGTTCATCAAGAGTAGTGACTGCCGTATTGTGACGAGCCAGTTGCTCGGCCACCATTGACCAGACGTTTTCAGTTGGTGCGAGATCTGGAGAATGTGCTGGCCAGGGCAGCAGTCGAACATTTTCTGTATCCAGAAAGGCCCATACAGGCCCTGCAACATGCGGTCGTGCATTATCCTGCGGAAATGTGGGGTTTCACAGGGATCGAATGAAGCTTAGAGTCACGGGTCGTAACACATATGAAATGTAACGTCCACTGTTCAAAGTGCCTTCTATGCGAAGAAGAGGTCACCGAGACGTGTAACCAATAGCAACCCATACCATCACGCCGGGTGATACGCCAGTATGGCGATGACGAATACACGCTTCCAATGTGCGTTCACCGCGATGTCGCCAAACACGGACGCGACTATCATGATGCTGTAAACAGAACCTGGATTCATCCGAAAAAATGACGTTTCGCCATTCGTGCACCCAGGTTCGTCGTTGAGTACACCATCGCAGGCGCTCCTGTCTGTGATGCAGCGTCAAGGGTAACCGCAGCCACTTTCTCCGAACTGATAGTCCATGCTGCTGCAAACGTCGTCGAACTGTTCTTGAAGATGGCTGTTGTTTCGCAAACGTCCCCATCTGTTGACTCAGGGATCGAGACCTGGCTGCACGATCCGTTACAGACATGCGCATAAGACGCCTGTCATCTCGAGTGCTGATGAAACAAGGCCGTTGGGATCCAGCACGGCGTTCGGTATCACCCTCCTGAACCCACCGATTCCATATTCTGCTAACAGTCATTGGATCTCGACCAACGCGAGCAGCAATGTCGCGATACGATAAACCGCAATCGCGATAGGCTACAATCCGACCTTTATCAAAGTCGGAAACGTGATGGTACGCATTTCTGCTCCTTACACGAGGCATCACAACAACGTTTCACCAGGCAACGCCGGTCAACTGCTATTTGTGTATGAGAAATCGGATGGAAACTTTCTTCGTGTCAGCACGTTGTAGGTGTCGCCACTGGCGCCAACCTTGTGTGAATGCTCAGAAAAGCTAATCATTTGCATATCACAGCATCATCTTCTTGTTGGTTAAATTTCGCGTCTGTGGCACGTCATCTTCGTAGTGTAGCAATTTTAATGGCCAGTAGTGTATTTGCTGCACTTACTTTTTCTCTATCTAAATCTACACTCGACTAATCGTCGTGATGTACTAGGCTGAGTGTTCTCTTTATTATAGCATAGCCGTGCTGGGTAGCCGCACGGTCTCAGGCTTCTGGTCACGGTTCGCGTGGCTCCCCACGTCGGAGCTTCGAGACCTCCCTCGGGCATGGGTGTATGTGTTTTGTCCTTAGCGTTAGTTAGCTTACATTAGCTTAAGTAGTGTGTAATCCTAGGGACCGATGACCTCAGCAGTTTGGTCCCATAGTCCTTACCACAAATTTCAACTTTATTATAGCATACTTTAAAGTTTCACCGCGCAACTTTCACGAATGTAGTATGGGAAGAATACTAATGCGAGCCGGTATTAACATAATTTTATCCGAAAGATCGATACGGGATAGGTATACACTGAGGTGACAACAGTCATGGAATGCCTTCCAGTATCGTGTCGGACCTCCTTTTGCCTGGCGTAGTGTAGCTACTCGACGTGGCATGAACTCAACAAGTCGCTGGAAGCCCGTTGCAGAAATAATGAGCCATACTACCTCTGTAGCCGTCCCATAATTGCGAAGACGTTGCCGGAGCAGGATTTTATGCGTGAAATGATCTCTCGGTGGGATTCACGTCGAGGAATCTGGGTGGCCAAGTAATTCGCTTGAATTGTCCAGGACGTTCTTCAAACTAACCGTGGCACTTGTGGCCCAGTTATATGGCGCATTGTTATTCATTAAAAAAATCCAGCGTTCTTTGGTAACAGACGGCCCTTTGTGGCCGAGCGGCTCTAGGCGCTTCAGTCCGGAACCTGCCGGCCGTGGTGGCCGAGCGGTTCTAGGCGCTTCAGTCCGGAACCGCGCTATTGATACGGTCGCAGATTCGAATCCTGCCTCGGGCATGGATGTGTGCGATGTTCTTAGGTTAGTTAGGTTTAAGTAGCTCTAAGTCTAGGGGACTGATGACCTCAGATGTTAAGTCCCATAGTGCTAATCCTAGGGACCGATGAACTGAGCAGTTTGGTCCCATAGTACTTACCACCAATTTCAAATTTTCCATTTGAACCATTTCTGTTTGGTAACATGAAGTCCATGAATAGCTGCAAATGGTCTCCAAGTACCCGTACATAACCATTTCCAGTCAATGATCAGTGCAGTTGGAGCACGTAAACACAGTCCACACCATTATGGAGCCACCATCAGTTTGCACAGTGCCTTGTTGACAAGTTGGGTCCATGGCTTCTTGGGGCCTGCGCCATACTCGAACCCTGCCATCAGGTATTGGCAACTGAAATCGAGACTCACGTGACCAGGCACGGTTTTGCAGTCGTCTAGGGCCCAACTAAAATGGTAACGAGGCCAAGTCGGGGGCAAAAGGGGACGTCGTGCTGCTAGCAGAGTCAGCCGCGTCGGTCGTCTGCTGCCACAGCCCGTTAATACCAGATTTCGCCACCTGTCCTAACGGATACCGTCCACATTGATTTCCGCGGTTATTTCACGCAGTGTTGCTTGTCTGTTAGCACTGAAAATTGCACGCAAACGCTGCTGCCTTCGGTCGTTAAATGAAGGCCGTCGGCCACTGCGTTGTCCGTGGTGAGAGGTAATGCCTGAAATTTGGTATCCTCGGCTTACTCTTGATACTGCGGATATTGGAATGCTGAATTCTCTAACGATTTCCGAAATGAAATGCCCTATGCCTCTAGCCCCAACTACCATTCCGCGTGCAAAGTCTATTAAGCTATTGTCGTACGCAGTTTGCGACCAGCTTAGAGAAAGAAGCGGTGATACTTTCCGCAGGACCCGTCCATCACTTTGGAGGACAACGCTCGCGCGCGTATGGCGTAAGTTGTGACTGATTTATTCGATCGATGGTGGCTGTGAAGTGCTGTACTACGGACCGCGCTCCCCGGTGTTCAACCGTTGCGACTTGATCTTGATTCCTAAGATTAATTCTTGTTAAACGCAGCTACATCTTTATTTTCACGAACTAATGAGTGCTATCGACAGGGGATCTCAAACTGCTTCCATATTTCTAGTTTTCTAAAAGGCTTTTGATACCGTTCCTCAAAAGCGATTTATAATCCAGCTGCGTGCCTGCGGAGTATCGTTTGAGTTATGCAACTGGATTCTTGATTTCCTATCAGAAAGGACACAGTTTGTAGTAATTGACGGAAAGTCATCCAGTAAAACAGAGGCGATGTCTGTGTCGCCCCAAGGAAATATTCTAGAGCCTCTGCTATTCCTACTCTATATAAAAGACTTATGAGACAGTCTGCTGAGAATGCCGTCATTTACTGACTGCTAAAGTCATCAGAAGATCAAAACCAACTGCAAAATGATTTAGACGAGATATGACGGTAAAAGTGGCAACTGGCCCCAAATAATGAAAAGTGTGATTACATCCACACAAGTACTGAAAGGAATCGTTTAAATTCCGATTACACGATAAATCACACAACTCTAAGTGCTGCCAATGCAACTTAATACCAAAGAATTACAATTTTGAACGGCTTACATTGGATCGATTACATAGTTAATTTGTGGGGAAGGCAAATCAAAGACTGTGTTTTATTGGGAGAATACTCAGATAATGAAAAAGACCCACTAAAGAGACTGCCTGCATTACTCTTTTCTGTCCACTGCTAGCGAATTGCTGAGCGGTACAGGATCCTTACCAGACTGGATTGAAGGTGGATATCGATAAAGTTCAAAGAAGGACAGCTCGTTTTGTACTATCACAAAACAGGGAGAGAGAGTCATGGGTGTGATACGCAAATTGAGGAAGCATTCATTAAAACAAAGACGTTTTTATTTGCGGGAAGGTATTTCCACGAAGTTTCAATTCCAAACGTTCTCCTCCGAATGCTGAAATATTTCGTTGACACCAACGTACACAGTGAGAAATGATCATTATGATAAAATAAGAGAAATCAGAGTTCGCACGAAAAATTCAAGGGTTCATTTTTGTCACGCTCTGTTAAAGAGTAGGACGGAAGAGAGGTAGTCTGATGGTGGTTCGAAGAACCCTCTGCCAGCCACTTCAGTTTGAATTACAGAGTAGTCATGTAGATGTAGACGTACACATAGTATTAGCTTTATGTTTCTATTTAACTGAAAACAGTGCTCTACACGTAAATGTCGATTGTATGCTGAATGTCTTGTTTGAAAACCAACTTAATGCGTCCACACACGGTACTTGTTGCTGACAACAATAATGCCCACTTTACCCTCGCCCTCATTCAGTACCGCTTTGGTTAACGTGACACACAGCAGGACGGGTGGGTTTGCTGGTGAAGGGTTCGCCGGTATACGTTTCGTGTATGGTTTCACCGAAAGCAGTGCAAGACCGGCACAACAACTCCTATCTACATCTACATGGATACTCTGCAAATCACATTTAAGTGCCTTCACAATTATCTATTATTCCAATCTCCTATATCTTTCCGTACGAGCTCTGATTTCCCTTATTTTATCGTGGTGATCGTTTCTCCCTATGTAGGTCGGCATCAACAAGATATTTTCGCATTCGGAGGAGACAGTTGGTGACTGGAATTTCGTGAGAAGGTTCCGTCGCAACGAAAAACGCCTTTCTTTTAATGATGTCCAGTCCAAATCCTGTATCATTTCTGTGACACTCTCTCCCATATTTCGCCATAATACAAAACGTGCAGGGCTTCTTTGAACTTTATCGATGTACTCCGTCAGTCCTACCTGGTAAGGATACTACACCGCGCAGCAGTATTCTAAAAGAGGACGGACAAGCATAGTGTAGGCAGTCTCCTTAGTTGGTCTGTTACATTTTCTAAGTGTCCTGACAAAAAAACGCAGTCTTTGGTTAGCCTTCCCCACAACATTTTCTATCTGTTCTTTCCAATACAAGTTGTTCGTAATACATAGGTATTTAGTTGAATTTATGACTTTTAGATTAGACTGATTTGTCGTGTAACCGAAGTTTAACGAGTTCCTTTTAGCGCTCATGTGGATGACCCCACACTTTTCGTTATTTAGGATCAACTGCCACTTTTCGCACCATTCAGATGTTTGTTCTAAATCGTTTTGCAGTTTGTTTTGATCTTCTGATGACTTTATTAGTTGCTAAACGACAGTGTCATCTGCAAACAACCGAAGACGGCTGCTCAGATTGTCTCCCAAATCGTTTATATAGATAAGGAACAGCAAAGGGCCTATAGCACTACCTTGCGGAACGCCTGAAATCACTTCTGTTTTACTCGATGACTTTCCGTCAATTACAACGAACTGTAACCTCTCTGTCAGGAAATCGCAAATCCAGTCACATAACTGAGACGATATTCCATAAGCACGCAATTTTACTACAGGTCGCTTGTGTGGTACAGTGTCAAAAGCCTT
This sequence comes from Schistocerca gregaria, assembly GCF_023897955.1. NCBI lineage: Eukaryota > Metazoa > Arthropoda > Insecta > Orthoptera > Acrididae > Schistocerca > Schistocerca gregaria. Next base: position 570,858,996 of record NC_064923.1, read on the forward strand.
CTGGAAATTCAGGAATACGGAATCGATCTGAAATCCCTTGTCAATAGCACTCAGCACTTCATGTGAATAAAGAGCTAGTTGTGTTTCACAGGAACGATGTTTTCTAAACCCATGTTGACTGTGTGTCAATAGACCGCTTTCGACCGCGGTGACGACAAACACCCACAGTATTTTTTTTTTTCTTCTTTCCATAGGCTTCTGTGAGAAATAGGACGAGTTGTACGAGGGACATCAATAAGTAATTTCTCTGAAAGCAGGTTGGTTTTATTCAGGATTTCAATACGCCACGTCATTCTCCACTCTCTTGGCTACAAAATTCTATTTTCCAACACAATCTCCGTTCAATGTTACGGCCTTACGCCACCCTACTGGAAGGGCCTGTACGATCTCATGGTGCCACTCAATTGGTCGACGTCGAGACAACGTCTTGCTTCATCAATAATCTCAATGTCAACCACGTACTACTTCCCAAGGAGTGCATTTTTCACTGAGTCAAACAGAGGGAAATAGGAAGGTGAGCGACCAGGCTGTAAAATGGATGAGAAAGAATAGTACCATGAAGTTCTGTGAGCTCCTCTCGGCTGCGAAGACTTGTGCGAGGCCTTGCGTTTATCATGAAGAACGAGAAGTTCGTATGTATTTTTGTGGCGACGAACACAATAAAGTTCTTTCTCCAATTTCCTGACGGTGGCACAATACACAACAGAGTTCATCGTTGCTCCACGAGGGAGGACATCAGACAGATTTGTGACTGTGATCCATCGATCACCTCGAACGAGTGTTTCCACACATTCCAACATTGTAGCAGTTACAGCTGTCTGCGGCCGGCCGGCTCGCGAGATATCGGACAGTTCTGCGCGTCTTGTTGCGATGATGACAGACTCATCGCCCAACAACTCACCCTGCTTTTGTTCACCGCCAGATCTCCGTACACATTCTACAAGCGCCTATCAATATCTGCGACGCTCTCGTTTTCCGCCAAAAGAAATTCAATGACAGCTCACTGCTTGGAACGCACCTCCATTACAGACACCTATACCACCAATAGCTGTTGGAACTTCATGAAACTTCATGGGCTGAAGCGGGAATATTCCACGATGGCCCACAAAAGATTCCACATTTTATCAATTGAAATCGGCCGAGAAAAAAAAATTGCATTGTTTATTGACCGCCCTTCGTACGTTTTGGTGATTACATATTACTATCTTTTTCATTATTGTGGCGGTATTTGTACAGAAACGAGGGTAAAAAACCAAATAAATCGTAATCACATTTTTACTCTCTAGCGATCCACGGGAGACTGTGGTTTGTCGGTGGAGTGCACCATCTATAGTATGAGAATAGCCCGAGTTGAGTTTGGCGTGATTAGTGTTTACGGTACCCGTTACTCATTTACATGGACAAGGTTATTTTTCAAAATATTTCATGAACTTTGCACTCAGAATGGAGTACAGCATTCTGCTGGAAATAAATGTGACTTCTGTGGGTACGTTATGCCTTCCAGTCACGGGGAAAGCATCCCTACTGAGGGTATGTGCAGTATATTACAGTCAAAGCTGGAGCTAATTCATTCGCAGTTTCTGTATTAAGCTTGACAAGGGGATGGCACAATACTCGGCCCGAATGTATACGTATATCGTGTTTCAGATAAGTTGTTTTTCTCTGCAACGAACAAATTAACTAGTGAAAGGAATATTCATTTAGAGAGGTAAAGGTAAGAAACGTTGCTGCTTCTGCAGAGTTATGAACATAGTGTATTTAGTTATTTTCCAGAGAGTTACAGCAACAAGTCATAATCTTTCAAACAGAACATCACTTTTTTCGCTCATCTAGCTGCGGTATTGAAACTGTGTTCAACTCAATTTAAACAAAATTTATATCAATGTTATATAATTCGGTTAGATTATAGAAACTTCCGTAGGCAATGCGGACTGGACAAACGTACGAGATTTGGTCTGCCACAGATATTGACGTGGAATAAGCATGCCGTACATATCAGATGACTACGTTGCTATATTGCTGACGCTCGGCGACTGCCGACACGATTTAACTGAAGGATCCACGACTTAGGCGTGACATGTACTAGGCGAAGAGATCAATCGGCCATTAAAATTAAATTTCTTACGTTCTGAAGAACAACTTCGAGAAAAAAGCAGTTCGAGAAGACGTGGAATTGGTAGGAGAAAGCCAACAAAAAGTGAGCATAGGGAAACGTTTGTTTTAGGTGCAGCACACCACAATCTTCATTTCGACGTATGAGACGTTGCTGCTACCACTAGCCTTACATCTGTGAGGTGAATAGTACGCGTTCACAAGTTCCGTAGCACCTGTCACTGACACAGGAGCTGCATGCGATCGATCTCAGTAAGAGAGTTACTTTCTGTGTATGGGCCGTGAATAATGTTGTCTGATGAATCCATGCCCACAAATCATGCTACAGTGTGCCGCCATAGCATTATGTCCATTAACGTGTGATGTGGAATCTTGGGGACGAAATTATTTTGTAGGTACTCTGGCAGGTGGCATTGTGGAACTTTTATCGCAAAAAAATTTAGGTAGTTTCTTCGAAAATGTCAGGCGAACCCAATTTAGTTAGTTTGTTAGTTGGTTGCGTGTTCCATTGATCAATCGCATGGTACGGTAGCCGTTGTGATGTGGTACGTGTCAAGTGCACAAGAAAAGCACAGTAAAAAATCTAGTTTCATATGTGCTTTTCTTGTACACTTGACACACAGAAAAAAGAAAGACTTACACCAACCTACCTTTGACACAGAAAGGAGTAAAGTATGCTGTAATAAAAATTTTCTGCAAATTACCAGATGAAATAAAATGTCTGACCGACAGCAGTAATAGCTTCAAAAATAAATTGAAATCATATGTCCTTGACAACTCCTTCTATACCATAGATGAATTCTTGAATAGGAATAAATGAATCTATAAATATAGTAATTACATTTTGTGCCATTTAAGAGAATGGGGTAAATAATATATATATGTTTGTTGTTGTGGTCTTCAGTCCTGAGACTGGTTGGATGCAGCTCTCCATGCTACTCATGCTACTCTATCTAATGCAAGCTTCTTCATCTCCCAGTACCTACTGCAACATACATCCTTCTGAATCTGCTTAGTGTAGTCATCTCTTGGTCTCACTCTACGATTCTTACCCTCCACGCTGCCCTCCAATACTAAATTGGTGATCCCTTGATGCCTCAGAACATGTCCTACCAACTCATCCCTTCTTCTGGTCAAGTTATGCCACAAAATTCTCTTTTCCCCAATCCTATTCAATACTTCCTCATTAGTTATGTGATCTACCCATCTAATCTTCAACATTCTCCTGTAGCACCACATTTCGAAAGTTTCTATTCTCTTCTCGTCCAAACTATTTATCGTCCATGTTTCACTTCCATACATGGCTACACTCCATAAAATACTTTCAGAAATGACTTCCTGACACTTAAATCTACACTCGATGTTAACAAATTTCTCTTCTTCACAAACGCTTTCTTTGCCATTGCCAGTCTACATTTTATATCCTCTCTACTTCGACCATCATCAGTTATTTTGCTCCCCAAATAGCAAAATTCTTTTACTACTTTAAGTGTCTCATTTCCTAATCTAATTCCCTCAGCATCACCCGACTTAATTCGACTACATTCCATTATCCTCGTTTTGCTTTTGTTGATGTTCATCTTGTATCCTCCTTCCAAGACACTATCCATTCCGTTCAACTGCTCTTCCAAGTCCTTTGCTGTCTCTCACAGAATTATGATGTCATCGGCGAACCTCAACATTTTTATTTCTTCTCCATGGATTTTAATACCTACCCCGAATTTTTTTTTTTTTGTTTCCGTCACTTCTTGCTCAATATACAGATTGAATAACATCGGGGAGAGACTACAACCCTGTCTCACTCCCTTCCCAACAACTGCTTCCCTTTCATGTCCCTCGACTCTTATAGCTGCCATCTGGTTTCTGTACAAATTGTAAATAGCCTTTCGCTCCCTGTATTTTACCCCTGCCACCTTCAGAATTTGAAAGAGAGTATTCCAGTCAACATTGTCAAAAGCTTTCTCTAAGTCTACAAATGCTAGAAACGTAGATTTGCCCTTCCTTAATCTAGCTTCTAAGGTAAATCGTAGGGACAGTATTGCCTCACGTGTTCCAACATTTCTACGAAATCCAAACTGACCTTCCCCGAGGTCGGCTTCTACTAGTTTTTCCATTCGTCTGTAGAGAATTCGCGTTAGTATTTTGCAGCTGTGACTTATTAAACTGATAGTTCGGTAATTTTCACATCTGTCAACACCTACTTCCTTTGGGATTGGCATTATTATATTTTTCTTGAAGTCTGAGGGTATTTCGCCTGTCTCATACATCTTGCTCACGAGATGGTAGAGTTTTGTCAGGACTGGCTCTCCCAAGGCCGTCAGTAGTTCCAATGGAATGTTGTCTACTCCGGGGGCCTTGTTTCGACTCAGGTCTTTCAGTCCTCTGTCAAACTCTTCACGTAGTATCGTATCTCCCATTTCATCTTCATCTACATCCTCTTCCATTTCCATAATATTGTCCTCAAGTACATCGCCCTTGTATAGACCCTCTATATACTCCTTCCACCTTTCTGCTTTCCCTTCTTTACTTAGAACTGGGTTTCCAACTGAGCTCTTGATGTTCATACAAGTGGTTCTCTTATCTCCAAAGGTCTCTTTAATTTTCCTGTAGACAGTATCTACCTTACCCCTAGTGAGATAAGCCTCTACATCCTTACATTTGTCCTCTAGCCATCCCTGCTTAGCCATTTTCCACTTCCTGTCGATCTCATTTTTGAGAGGTCTGTATTCCTTTTTGCCTGCTTCATTTACTGCATTTTTATATTTTCTCCTTTCATCAATTAAATTCAATATTTCTTCTGTTACCCAAGGATTTCTACTAGCCCTCGTCTTTTTACCTACTTGCCCTCGTCTTTTTACCTACTTGATCCTCTGCTGCCTTCACTACTTCATCCCTCAAAGCTACCCATTCTTCTTCTACCGTATTTCTTTCCCCCATTCCTGTCAATTGCTCCCTTATGCTCTCCCTCAAACTCTGTACAACCTCTGGTTCTTTTAGTTTATCCAGGTCCCATCTCCTTAAATTCCCACCTTTTTGCAGTTTCTCTAGTTTTAATCTACAGGTCATAACCAATAGATTGTGGTTAGAGTGCACATCTGCCCCTGGAAATGTCTTACAATTTAAAACCTGGTTCCTAAATCTCTGTCTTACCATTATATAATCTATCTGAAACCTGTCAGTATCTCCAGGCTTCTTCCATGTATACAACCTTCTTTTATGATTCTTGAACCAAGTGTTAGCTATGATTAAGTTGTGCTCTGTGCAAAATTCTACCAGGCGGCTTCCTCTTTCATTTCTCTCCCTCAATTTATATTCACCCACTATGTTTCCTTCTCTCCCTTTTCCTACTACCGAATTCCAGTCACCCATGACTATTAAATTTTCGTGACCCTTCACTATCTGAATAATTTCTTTTATTTGATCATACATTTCTTCAATATCTTCGTCATCTGCAGAGCTAGTTCGCATATAAACTTGTACTACTGTAGTAGGTGTGGGCTTCGTATCTATCTTGGCCACAATAATGCGTTCACTATGCTGTTTGTAGTAGCTTACTCGCATTTCTATTTTCCTATTCATTACTAAACCTACTTTTGCATTACCCCTATTTGATTTTGTGTTTATAACCCTGTAGTCACCTGACCAAAGGTCTTTCCTCCTGCCACCGAATTTCACTAATTCCCACTATATCTAACTTTAACCTATCCATTTCCCTTTTTAAATTTTCTGACCTACCTGCCCGATTAAAGGATCTGACATTCCACGCTCCGATTCGTAGAACGCCAGTTTTCTTTCTCCTGATTACGACATCCTCTTGAGTAGTCCCCGCCCGGAGATCCGAATGGGGGACTATTTTACCTCCGGAATATTTTACCCAAGAGGACGCCATCATCATTTAATCATACCGTAAAGCTGCAAGCCCTCGGGAAAAATTACGCCCGTAGTTTCCCCTTGCTTTCAGCCGTTCGCAGTACCAGCACAGCGAGGCCGTTTTGGTTATTTTTACAAGGCCAGATCAGTCAATCATCCAGACTGTTGCCCCTGCAACTACTGAAAAGGCTGCTGCCCCTCTTCAGGAACCACACGTTTGTCTGGCCTCTCAACAGATACCCCTCCGTTGTGGTTGCACCTACGGTACGGCTATCTGTATCACTGAGGCACGCAAGCCTCCCCACCAACGGCAAGGTCCATGGGTTATATACGGTACGGTAGCCGTTGTGATGTGGTACGTGTCAAGTGCACAAGAAAAGCACACACACACACATATATATATAGTAAAAAATCTAGTTTCATATGTGCTTTTCTTGTGCACTTGACACGTAAATTATATATATATATATATATATATATATATATATATATATATATATATATATATATACCATTCTCTTAAATGGCACAAAATGTAATTACTATATTTATAGGTTCATTTATTCCTATTCAAAAATTCAACTATGGTATAGAAGGAGTTGTCAAGGACATATGATTTCAATTTATTTTTTTAAGCTATTACTGCTGTCGATCAGACTTTTTTTTCATCTGGTAATTTGCCGACAATTTTTATTGCAGCATACTTTACCCCTTTCTGTGTCACAGATAGGTTGGGTAAAGGATAGTGTAAGTCTTTCTTTTTTCTGGTATTATAATTATGAATGTCACTGTTGTTCTTAAACTGGTCCATGTTGTTGAAAACAAATACATTAGTGAATAAATGTACTATGAGGATGTTGTAAGAATTCTCAATCTTTTAAAAAGATGCCTGCAAGATGTGTGCCTATGAACCCCACACATTATTCTAGCCACTTTCTTTTGAGCAGTGAATTCTTTTTGTCTAAACATTGAGTTACCCCAAAATATTATTCTGTATGACATCAGAGATTGAAAGTATGCAAAGTATGTTAGCTTACTAATTTCTATATCCTCAAAATTGACAATTATTCTTATTGCGAAAGTTGCCAAACCTAGTCGCTTTAGAAGATCCAAAATATGAATTTTCCAATTATGATTCTCATCCATATATACACCCAAAAACTTAGTATGCTCTAACCTGTCTACTGTCTTCTGCTGCTGATATGTTGTATTTATTGAAGTAACTGTACCTTTTTCAGCAGAAAATTGGATGTTCTGTGTTTTTTCAAAGTTTAACCAATTAATGACTTTTCCAAAGATTTTGTTTGTATCATTTTCAATTGTAGTTTCTTTAACTGGATTAATAATGATGCTTTTACCATCAGCAAACAGTGTCAATTCAGCTTCCTGTTTCAGATAGGAAGGGAGGTCCTTCACATATATCAAGAACAGAAGGGGCCCATAATTAAACACTGTGGAACACCTAATGTAATTTCACCCAGTTAGATGAAGTGGGAAACTTATTTAAATCACTTGACTCTTATAAGGAAATCCCAGATGACGTCAAATATCGCATCGAAGAAACTTATTGCAGCGTGACACCAGCACCTTTATGTACTGCATGTTGCGTTGACTCCTAACTGAAGTTCACAGAAATTTGATTTAAAATGATTGGTACGCGGATGGTTTAAGGAGGGTTCGATAAAGCGTTAAAAGCCTGCGACACGGATTTCTTGTGGCAGCGTTCGCATTTAACGAGTGACCTCGCGGAATATAAGAAGCTTATTAGCTTCCTTAACTTGCTGCAACCCACAAGACCGATACGTCGTAGGTGTAGTGAAATACCCCTAGATGGGAAAAGAATCAGGCACCACAGGATAACCAGGGCAGCCAAGATACTCTCTGAAACTTCCTGGCAGATTAAAACTGTGTGCCCGACCGAGACTCGAACTCGGGACCTTTGCCTTTCGCGGGCAAGTGCTCTACCAACTGAGCTACCGAAGCACGACTCACGTCCGGTACTCACAGCTTTACTTCTACCAGTATCCGTCTCCTACCTTCCAAACTTTACAGAAGCTCTTCTGCGAACCTTGCAGAACTAGCACTCCTGAAACAAAGGATACTGCGGAGACATGGCTTAGCCACAGCCTGGGGGATGTTTCCAGAATGAGATTTTCACACTGCAGTGGAGTGTGCGCTGATATGAAACTTACTGGCAGATTAAAACTGTGTGCCCGACCGAGACTCGAACTCGGGACCTTTGCCTTTCGCGGGCAAGTGCTCTACGTGCGTCGTGCTTCGGTAGCTCAGTTGGTAAAGCACTTGCCCGCGAAAGGCAAAGGTCCCGAGTTCGAGTCTCGCTCGGGCACACAGTTTTAATCTGCCAGGAAGTTTCATATCAGCGCACACTCCACTGCAGAGTGAAAATCTCATTCTGGAAAGATACTCTCTGTTTGTGACCTTTTCTCGTCATTTTCTGATTTCCTGTCTCACGGGATTAGCCGAGCGGTCTAGGCGCTGCAGTCGTGGACTGTGCTGCATTTGCCCCGGCGGAGGTTCGAGTCCTTCCTGGGGCATGGGTGTGTGTGTTTGTCCTTAGGATAATTTAGGTTAAGTAGTGTGTAAGCGTAGGGACTGATGACCTTAGCAGTTAAGTCCCGTAAGATTTCACACACATCATGTTAAAGAGATATGATTTCCTGTACCCCATTGAACACAAATTTATGCGAAGTACTGTTGTAATCATGTTGAGGATGAATTTCGCTATGGACGTGCTCTTTGCTCTCGCAAAAACCCCGTATTGTCTAGTCGGGTACGTACTCATGGCACATCTGGCGTCTTGATCTGACTGCAGATCATTAACCATTGGCCGTGGAATCTTATGTATCGGCTACCTTCCACACGACATGTGCTGCCACCTTCTACATACCTGAAGGCGCTAAATTTAAAACGATATTCTGCCGTGCAGTACGTTTTGATATCGATAGTTTCCGCACGTTATTAGCCTCTCTGGCCGCAGTAGCTTCTCGAGCGGTACGTCACCTGGAGAGGGCAGGTGTGTGGGCCACAATGTAAGCGCTGTCTTGGCCACGAGACGCTCTCGAAGTGACAGGCGGTTGAGCGGTGTGATCGACAGTGGCTGGAGAAAACGCTGTGAAGTCGTGGCCGATAGTACCCTTGACCCGCTGCTAAAGATGTGTTTTTCGTCACTGTCCGCTCGGTGGGGTTGAGTGTCGCATCGGGTCGTGAACTCTGCTCGTTGAGCAAGCTGTCGCTGCGCGATGCACGGGCCCGACTTGTTCACTGAATTTGATTAAAGAGAAGCCTGTGTCGACTGTGGTACCGGCTTGAGATCCTATGAACCAGTTTCAAGCTGCGCGGGATTAGCCGAGCGGTCTTAGGCGCTACAGTCATGGACTGTGCGGCTGGTCCCGGCGGAGGTTCGTGTCCCCCTCGGGCATGGGTGTATGTGTTTGTGCTTAGGATAATTTAGGTTGAGTAGTGTGTAACCTAAGGGACTGATGACCTTAGCAGTTAAGTCCCATACGATTTCACACACATTTGAACGTTTGAACCAGTTTCAAGAACCGGGTGCAGGTTCATCCCGTGAACAGTATCCGTTGGTTCCTGATTCTTAGCAAACTCATCATAACACCTACTTGATTTCACTCAAGTTACGTTCCTGTGAACGTGTGTGACTAAACTAGTTGTGCTTGAGCTGTTTCACTAAGTTCGGCCGCACCTATAATTAAAATCTGTTATTTATTTTGGAACCAGGTTCTGCATGAGCAGAATTGGTGGTGGAGTGTTTGTGTCTGTCTGTAGTGGTTTATCTTGTAGTGAAGTCGAAGTAGATACTCCGTGCGAATTGGTGTGGGTGGAGGTTATACTTAACAGCCGAATTAAGTTAATAATTGGCTCCTTCTACCGACCCCCAGACTCCGATGATACAGTTGCGGAACAGTTCAGAGAAAGTTTGAGTCTCGTAACAAATAAATACCCCACTCATACGGTTATAGTTGGTGGGGACTTCAACCTACCCTCGGTATGTTGGCAAAAATACTTGTTCAAAACCGGTGGTAGGCAGAAAACGTCTTCCGAGATTGTCCTAAATGCATTCTCCGAAAATTATTTAGAGCAGTTAGTCCACGAACCCACGCGAATTGTAAATGGTTGCGAAAACACACTTGACCTCTTGGCCACAAACAATCCAGAGCTGATAGAGAGCATCATGACTGATACAGGGATTAGTGATCACAAGGTCATTGTAGTTAGGCTCAATACCATTTCTTCCAAATCCATCAGAAACAAACGCAAAATAATTTTATTTAAAAAAGCAGATAAAGTGTCACTAGAAGCCTTCCTAAAAGACATTTTCCATTCCTTCCGAACTGACTATGCAAATGTAGACGAAATGTGGCTCAAATTCAAAGATATAGTAGCAACAGCAATTGAGATATTCATACCTCATAAATTGGTAAGAGATGGAACGGATCCCCCGTGGTACACAAAAAAGGTCCGAACGCTGTTGCAGAGGCAACGGAAAAAGCATGCGAAGTTCAGAAGAACGCGAAATCCTGAAGATGGGCTAAAATTTACAGACGCGCGAAATTTGGCACGTACTTCAATGCGAGATGCCTTTAATAGGTTCCACAACAAAACATTGTCTCGAAATTTGGTAGAAAATCCGAAGAAATTCTGGTCGTATGTAAAGTACACAAGCGGCAAGACGCAGTCAATACCTACGCTGCGCAGTGCCGATGGTACTGTTATCGACGACTGTGCCGCTAAAGCGGAGTTATTGAACGCAGTTTTCCGAAATTCCTTCACCAGGGAAGACGAATGGAATATTCCAGAATTTTAAACACGAACATCTGCTAGCATGAGTTTCTTAGAAGTAGATACCTTAGGGGTTGCGAAGCAACTCAAATCGCTTGATACGGGCAAGTCTTCAGGTCCAGATTGTATACCGATTAGGTTCCTTTCAGATTACGCTGATACAATAGCTCCCTACTTAGCACTCATATACAACCGCTCGCTCACCGATAGATCTGTACCTACAGATTGGAAAATTGCGCAGGTCGCACCAGTGTTCAAGAAGGGTAGTAGGAGTAATCCATTTAACTACAGACCTATATCATTAACGTCGGTTTGCAGTAGGGTTTTGGAGCATATACTGTATTCAAACATTATGAATCACCTCGAAGGGAACGATCTATTGACACGTAATCAGCATGGCTTCAGAAAACATCGCTCTTGTGCAACGCAGCTAGCTCTATATTCGCACGAAGTAATGGCCGCTATCGACAGGGGATCTCAAGTTGATTCCGTATTTCTAGATTTCCGGAAAGCTTTTGACACCGTTCCTCACAAGCGACTTCTAATCAAGCTGCGGAGCTATGGGGTATCGTCTCAGTTGTGAGACTGGATTCGTGATTTCCTGTCAGGAAGGTCGCAATTCGTAGTAATAGACGGCAAATCATCGAGTAAAACTGAAGTGATATCAGGTGTTCCCCAGGGAAGCGTCCTGGGACCTCTACTGTTCCTGATCTATATAAATGATCTGGATGACAATCTGAGCAGTTCTCTTAGACTGTTCGCAGATGATGCTGTAATTTACCGTCTAGTAAGGTCATCCGAAGACCAGTATCAGCTGCAAAGCGATTTAGAAAAGATTGCTGTATGGTGTGTCAGGTGGCAGTTGACGCTAAATAACGAAAAGTGTGAGATGATCCACATGAGTTCCAAAAGAAATCCGTTGGAATTCGATTACTCGATAAATAGTACAATTCTCAAGGCTGTCAATTCAACTAAGATACTGGGTGTTAAAATTACGAACAACTTCAGTTGGAAAGACCACATAGATAATATTGTCGGGAAGGCGAGCCAAAGGTTGCGTTTCATTGGCAGGACACTTAGAAGATGCAACAAGTCCACTAAAGAGACTGCTTACACTACACTCGTTCGTCCTCTGTTAGAATATTGCTACGCGGTGTGGGATCCTTACCAGGTGGGATTGACGGAGGACATCGAGAGGGTGCAAAGAAGGGCAGCTCGTTTTGTATTATCGCGTTATAGGGGAGAGAGTGTGGCAGATGTGATACACGAGTTGGGATGGAAGTCATTACAGCATAGACGTTTTTCGTCGCGGCGAGACCTTTTTACGAAATTTCAGTCACCAACTTTCTCTTCCGAATGCGAAAATATTTTGTTGAGCCCAACCTACATAGGTAGGAATGATCATCAAAATAAAATAAGAGAAATCAGAGCTCGAACAGAAAGGTTTAGGTGTTCGTTTTTCCCGCTCGCTGTTCGGAAGTGGAATAGTAGAGAGATAGTATGATTGTGGTTCGATGAACCCTCTGCCAAGCACTTAAATGTGAATTGCAGAGTAGTCATGTAGATGTAGATGTTCGCTTTTTCAAGTATATTTGCAGTGTCTATTTGTGTTATAAATGAAAACTGTTAATTAGTCGTTCCTATGTTACATGATAGCTTATGGCATCTGTTGTTTATATGGTTGGTTCAGCTAAAGAGCCCTGGGCACGATAAATGTCTTTACTGGGAGTGTCTATCCGTCCAGTGGCCTTCGTCGTCCACAGTTAAGTGAAGAAAGAGAAATCTCTTGGCTCTGCAACTCCCACTTGTATCATACTTCGAACTTAATGTTGTCAGGTTATTCCGCTTGCTTGGAACCAGAAGTCTTCCTTCTAATTATCTGCAAACAGTCAAGTGATAAATGGATGGCTGATATTAGTGACTTGTCAGCTTTTTCAATATCTTTTTGAATATCTTTTTGGAATATCCAGGTTAATTTTATAGACTTGTGAACCGATTAGACCTCTGTCATAAGCACCTATCAATTATTTTTTTAGCTTCATGTTGCTCTCAAAAAATAATTTTTCTTAATAAGAACGTTAATAAATTTGTAGCCTAGTATCTTTTGTAACGTTCCCTGGCAGCACACACACTATTAATAAAATGAAATGACATTTTATTGTACTATGTACGCCGCTATGAAGCAATTCGAATGTACTGTAATTGTCTAACAAAAAGTGTTATTTAATTTTGTGTAAAGGAAGTTCGTTATTATTGTAATATTTTCTGCAATAATATTCTCGATGTATTTATGATTGTAATATTTCTATACTAATAATGTAATTACGAAATATGTTAATATCTGCGATGAAAAAATGTAAAATATAGCCATAGAAGGAAATAATGTTGTAAGATTACAAATAGACATTCACAATCAGCAATAATATAAATAGCGCTGCATAATGTGTATTCTTTGTCGTCTTCCTCGAGAGCTGAGAGAGAGAGAGGAACCTGTGACGTAGCATTATATGAATGAGTAGACTTCGTTTGTCTGCATCTATCTTTAGCCGTCATTAGAGGCGAAATTATAAAGGTGTGTAATTATAATTATTGTTATGGTCTAAATACATTATAACTTATCAAAATTGTGTATTACTAATGTAAATTAGCTTGCCCATGTCATCTATAATATCTCTTTAAAGAATTTTCAGCACTTTTAGGGATTATCGTTGCTGTTTCTGGGCTGTGCCGCGACCGAACGATTTGCAGCGGTGGCACATTTAAAAAATTGTTCCGCTATAAAATTAACCAAACCCGTAAATTGGGGGCAGGTGAAATTAGCAGTGAATTACGAAATATTTTTCTTTTACAGCGATCCTGAGGCTGACTGAATTTATTACTGGTTTTACATTTGTGCATTCATAGGCGGATAATTAACGCTGAAGTTGTTAATCTGTTGGTTCTTTCTATTTCTAAAGCAAATAACTTAAACGTATAGTGAAGTGTGTTTTGTCAATGATAATTAAACGTTCAGGTCGGCTTGGCAATATTTAACCATTTTATGCTAACAGAGACAGTCTTATGTCCATAGCTAACGCCGGGAAAGAATTCAGTAAATATTTAAAAACCCACTGCATCTAGAAAACGTGTGCCAAGGCCGAAATACGTAAAAAAATTTAATTTAAATAAGTTTCAAATAAATGTTATTAATCAGTTAGCTTGAATTTATCAGCATGAGAGGGTTTCTAAGGTTCACGTAATTTAAAATGTACTTAATTCTGTCTAAATGAATTTTTATTACCACACGTAAATAAGGGGTTCTACAACAAAGTTCGTACTGAAAGAGTAAATAACATAAATATTTAAAGCCATTTCTTCCCCATTTTTTGATCCATTCACATTTTTACATAATAAATATTTCATATCTATTTTTTTCTCATCAAACTTTTTAGTCAACAACAGCTTCCTACCAGATTACAGATGTGCGGTATTCCGGCGTTGCTTATTGACTTACCCCCGTACTGTGCACCTGTAGCAACGAACACGCCGACGACTTGAGGACGTTACAACAGCGCCCCATTATTTGGCGAGCGCAGTGCGTATGGTGGTCCTCCCCATGGAAACGTGTTGTTATGGTGGTGGTCAGCAGCGTCTGAGGGCAGAAGGAAGCACCAGCTGCTGCTGGACTGTCCCAGTGGACATTTTTTATGCAGCCATCTTCCCTCAGACGTCACCTCGTATTTTCTGCCAACTTTTCTTTCGCTGTAAGTTACAGAAACGAGACGACTTTTCACTTTTCTGCAACTAAACTTTTTTTCGCATGCACAATAAATGTGATCGTCTTCTTTACGATCTCTCATTTCTTTTTCTTTCCCGAAACTTCGCCATGAATTCTTTAAGCCGTAAGTACGATAGTCTTTTAACGGAGCCAGAACTGTATGTAATCTGAAGCGTTTGCTTGTTATTAGAAGGCGACTTTTATAGTTATCTCAAATATTAAACTTGCAGAGAAACAAGAACTTACGTTTTTAGCATTTCCATATTTAGAGAAAACGTTTGACAATGCTGACTGGAATACATTATTTGAAATTTTGAAGGTAGAGGAGATAAAAAGAGGGAGTGAAAGATTATTTACAATTAATGCAGTAACCAGACTGCTGTCATAAGAATAGTTGGACATGAAAAGGTTGCAGTAATTGAGAAGGGGCGACAAAGGTTTGTTATTCAATCTGTCCATTCAGCAAGCAGTAAAAGAACCTAAGGACAAAACTGGGAAGTAAATTATAATTCAGAGAGAAAAAATAAAACTTTGGGGTTCGACGATGACGTCAAAATTCTATCAGACATAAATGACGACTTGGAACGTTAGTTGAAAACGGATAGTTTCTTGAAGAGAGATTGCAAGTTGAATAACAGCGAAAGTACATTTAAACAAGCGTAATGGAATGCAGTCGAATCAGATCAGGCGATACTGAGGGAATTAGATTAGGAAATGAGACACGGAAAACAGTAGGTGTGATTCGCTACTTCGTCAGCAAACTAACTGATGATAGCAGAAGTAGAGATGATATAAAATGCAGACTGACAAGAGCAAGAAAACTGTTTTTGAAACAGAGAAATTTACTAACATCGAATACAAATTTATCTTAGGAAGTTTTTCCTACACTTCAGGAGTATAGAATTGTATGGAAGTGAGACATGAATGACAAATTGTTTGGACAAGAAGGGAATAGCATCTTTTGAAATTTGATGGTACAGTAGAATGCTGAAGATTACCTGTGTAGATCGTCCTGCTAATGAAGAGATATTGAATCGAACTGCAGAGAAAAGAAATTTATGTTTCAACTTGGCTAAAAGAAGAGATCAGTTGATAGACACTTACCGAGACATAAAGAAATTATGTATTTGTTAATAGAGGAAAATGTGAGAGTGTAAATGGTAGAGAAAGACCAAGCCTCGAATAGAGTAAGAAGTTGTAAGTGGTTATAGGCTGCAGTAGCTATGAAGAGATGAAGAAGCTTGCATAGGGTACACTAGCATGGAGAGGAATAGCAAACCAGTCTTCAGACTGAGTGCTCAAACAGGAAAAGTTTATTCTTTCAAATTGAATCGTAAGCTTTTTATATCAGAAAATGTGCATAGTAGTTTTTTTCACAAATATTTTTTGCTTAAGATTAGGTATGGGTGATTCCATGTGACACTGAGCCTCAGTTTTTTCATAGTTTTATTTTTAGTTTAATTTATGTCATAATCTTCTGAATGTAGGAAAGATAATTTTTACTGTCCTGAAAAACTTTAGAATTATAAAACTACTTAATCGAATAATTAAACAATGTTAAAACTTCTGCAGACGAGGATGGAGGACAAAAGTTTTGTTTTTTTGTATTGGTTGCTATTTAAATTTAGGTTACAGCCATGGTCATTAATCATTCATTAAATTTTAAGAGTAGGTCCTTATCTTCCAGAGAAGCTTAAGTTTCTAAAAAATGGTATTTTTCATTGCGTTTACAAAAATAGCTGTGCATTTAGTGTCTCATCCATCAGAAAAAATACATTGATAACTGTACTTTAATGATTATTGATAAAATGTTTGAAAAACAGCAATCTAAATTCAGTTTTAAATAAAAATTCAGTTTTAATAAAGTAATCAACCTTGACTGCAAATAATTTTATTCATGGTAACCGGTTACAGTCTCTGAAGATTATCATCACACCATTAAGTTCCTATTAACGATCTGCAGAGTCAGTGAGTGAAGGCAAACATATACCAAAACGCACATTCACCTGCTGCTTTTGTCATATGTTTGGCTCTACTCGCGATCTCTACACATCGCTATAGAAGACACTTAATGATCTGATTATGGCCTTCAACCGGTTACCGCGAATGAAATATTTTGTGATTGATTCTGTTTATTAAAATTTATTCTCTGACTCAGCAATTATAGCAATTCTGTTAAATTGCGTTAGGAGTAAGAAAAACCAATGTAATTACCCACAAAGCAGTACATAATAAGAAAATGACCATGTATAAATGTTGAAAGAAATTGTGTCCCATCTGTGACACTTCTTTGGATCGCCACCATTTAACACCTTTTCTCATTTTTACGTTATGTTGATTGGTATAACTAGTGCCTTAATGGTTTACACTAGTACTGTTTTATTATTTGTTCAGAAAATGGGGATATCGAGATCAGTAGATTGTACAAGAAACTCAGAGAAAAGTTGCTGAGAGACAGCAGCAAATATAAAACGCTTAAAGAAAAGGGAAGGGTGCAGGCTAGAAGATGAAGATAAAGGCAACCTCCCATGAAAAAGTATTACCTGAACATTGCAAGAAGGAAGCTTATAGAAAAAGAATGTAAAGGACTGAACTGTAATCTGTACCTCTTGAAGGTGAGTTTGAGACCGGTGCTTTCCAGAAAGGGTCATACAAATCCCTTCAGGCTCTCGACGTAGCTATTTCTTGAGTAAAGAAGATGTTTCTGTCCAGCATCTCAAAAAATTAGTAGTCATAAAAAGTTTATATGGGAAAGCCTGACTTATGAGGTAGCAAAGCAGATTTTCTTAGTGGTCAAGAAAACTTCATCTTGTAAACTTAAACATGATTATCTGGAAGACACAAATCTTTTCCACATATGACAAAATCAGGAGGCAAACACCTCGTATAAAGACGTCAAGTCTATTCTAGATCAGCAACTGGGAATAGAGTTAGCTTGCAGAAACGTTACGTGAACATGGCAGTAAAGAAAGCATTTTTTAAGGAAAAAATCCAAACACCGGAATTAACTTTTTCAGCTTACACCCAACACATTCTGTCTCACGTATGCAGTATTGTCGTTGACCTGCTGACACAATCTCGAAGTTACTTGTGGGAAAGATCATGCCAGGCACATTCACGTTAGTGGAGTTTCGAACTTCAAGAAGGAAAGTAGCCAATTACAGGTATGCCACAGTTGCACAGAGAGCTGTTGAAGAAAATGGAGAAATACATATTACAGACTATGTATGAGATCTGTGGTGAACTCAGCGAACGTGCTTGAACCTGGCAATAAGATGTATCCTAGACTGAGTTTGGACAGCATCTTGCTGTTTCCTCGAATCCAAACATCAAACATGGTAGAAACCCGTTGTATTATGAGTTTTCAGAAAAAAATTTGAGAGTTTTGGAAGTCGATTCGTAGTCCCTAGTTTTTCTCTTTAAGTGTATTTTTAAAAGGGAAATAATTACATACTCACGACTTGAAAGTAATATTGTACTGAAATTCATCTTATTTATAGCTAACAAATTTTCTCACAATGTCTGATTCATCTATGAATTGATGTGATAAAATTAATTATATATAATGAAATAAATTTTGTAGTGAAATAGTCCCTTGTTCCATCTGTGATAGTCTTCAGCTGGAATTTTTATAAGTAAATACTACTAATGCAACATTTATTGAGATTTCATCACATAGAGAATTATTTTATTAGTGTGAATTCAGTGTTAAAAAAATTAGTGCACAGTACACAGAGTTCTTGTAAAATATTGCTGAGGATTCAGTTCTGTGTCCATTCACTGTCCCACTCATATGAAAAAGTTTTTGAGATAATTAACAGCTCACTTTGTAAACTCATAAGTTCAGATTTAAAGGAAAGGTGAACCAATTATCCATATGATGACTAATCAGTCTTTAATTTATTTGTATTTATATTTTTTGTTCATTAGCTTTTGACTGTTGAAAAACGTTCTGCAGTTGTCCCATCGATGACAACAAAATTAGCCCTTATAGATTCAAAATGTACTCTCGACAAGATATATCTGGTCTAAATGCAGTTCAATATTCTCTAAATACAGACCCAAACTGTATTTTCCCCTTGAGGAAGAAGCCATTGTGAACTATGCTTGTATGTAACCATTAGTAATAAATGATGTTATTTTATAGTTATTCACATCAGTGCTGTCGACATTTTCGTGTAAGGCGTAAATTAATTCAATAAAAGCATTATTATTGTTGTTAGTCACGTTTCTGCCCTACGGGACCATGGAATTCTCAAAAAACTGAAATTCAGAATTTTGTTTTATCTTTTCTTTGAATTTGTGTTGCTATCATTCTTTCAGAAAGGGCTCTTTTCCTGTCCTTAGGCCAAGTGGTGCTATTCTTCTTGTTTTTTTTCCCTTTTGGCTAGCTGCCCGGTTGTGAATTCTCTACCAAAAAATTATTTTGGGTTACATTCCACTTTCACAAACATTGTTATTATTACTACTCAGTGTATCTCGTTGTTGTTCGTTTACTGAAGTGACACATCACTTGATCGCATAGCACACGCAGCGTGATCCTACGAAACTAAGCTGTAGTTTGTTCTCAGTTTGAAATGGCTGTGTGTTGCGCCCATAAGGCTGAGCATGGCAGCGTAATGGTAAAATATTGAACTCGTATTGAGGAGGACGAGGGTTCTAACCTCTGTTAGGTCATCCATATTTAGGTTTTCCGTGATCTTCCTAGAACGATTTATAACACAACGAGATGGTGAACCTGAATTCAAATAATGTAAATGACTGTGTAATTAAGTGTTTACCTTATCTGCATACGTAACACTGAATGAACTATAGTGTATTAGTCAAGATTGTTAAATTCCGCAGGTGGTATTCTGGATAACTACTGTCTACTCTACTAACGCAAAATCAACAAAGATATACTCATATACTCTCCCTGCAGCACTACTCAGTATGAAGAAAGAATGGTCAAGAAAATGAAGTAAACGCCATTCTGTGACATTAAATAATCTCTCGCAAATGTATAGAACCAATGTTGTTGAATAATAAGTGCACACGCACCACGAAACGCACTCAGTTACTCGAAATACGCTGATGCGTCCAGCCTATGTACCTCGAATAACATTGGAGACGAAGTGTTCCCAAAGATGTGTACGCCAGATTTTAATGCAACACCTGCTGCGATTCTCGACCAATCAGAGCAAAGCGCGTTTACGTACCATATGGTGGCGGTTTTCAAATATGTCTAGTTAATAATTTACATAATTTATACTGAAAATCAGAATGTATGGAACTTGAAAAATTCATTGAATGAATGGGAGCACGTGTGACTTTAATTTTATAACCAAACAGGAAATTTATAGGGA
Source organism: Schistocerca gregaria (assembly GCF_023897955.1). Lineage (NCBI taxonomy): Eukaryota > Metazoa > Arthropoda > Insecta > Orthoptera > Acrididae > Schistocerca > Schistocerca gregaria. The sequence continues at coordinate 570,878,898 of NC_064923.1, forward strand.
GGAATGTGAAGCAAATACTAGATTTAGATGTTGGTACTGTAGCAGCAATCTGTGACAACACTGTCGGTCTAAGACAATACGAGTAGTACATCTGAGACAACATTTTACCTTAGAGACAAAACACATAGTACACTTCTTTTGCTATTGAGATCCTGATCATCGTATTTAGGAGACTGAAATATCTCCACTTGGTTGCGTCTGACCTTATTGCAGAACACCGAGGTGTTGCGGCTACGACGACGCGTTGGAAATTATGGGTCCAGGTCTGTTATAAACCTGTTCCAGGTATTGATACGACTTCTGTACTGTGGCAGCTGCCGCGAGGAGCATAACGACAAGAGACTGTAACTCTGCAATAACACAGTTTTGAAACACGTGGCTCTGACTTGTTTGTCTATATGGTATGCTACTCAATAGCACCTACGAAACAACCTCAATTCATTGTGTGACACAACGCAGTTCAAAGATTACTCACATCAAAGCAGAGTCCTTGTAATAACGACCGGTATGCATCCCTTGCATACGCGAAAACTGTCTTAGTTCAACCAGGAATGAGAGCACAGCACACAGTCCATAGTTTACTCAACAGTAATCACTGTCTTGCTACAGTTCACATTGATAGGCGCATATATTACTTTAAATTCTTGATCCAAGTCTTCACACACGAAATCCCATCAGGGATAGTGGTTATCGCTGGAATAGCCAGTTTTCAGTCGTATTGGTTTTTTCCAACGCCATTTTAAACTGACTGTTAAAACTGTTCAAAATAACCGGTTCCTGAAATAATCGATTTTTTATTTTTTATACTTTTTATTTGCTGTAATAAAGGAAATCGAACAAAAAAAATTCCCTCCCTCAATTTCAAAATATATCGCATTAAAATATTACATTACATAGGGATAAAAGAAAACCACCACTCGCTGTTTTTCTCGAAAAGTGATAGAGGTAGAATTCTTCACAAAACCACCAGTATTTTCCTATTGATTATAATTTGTAGGAACTCTACTCAAAAATCAAGTTGTAATCTGAGATCATAGTGATGTTTGGGAATTACCGATAGACAGTGCTGGAATGTGACAACTGACGTTGAAGAACTCTGTTTCTCGTGTTAATTTGTCCGTTTTCAAGGGTTACGAGCAGATAAAGGGATATTCTGTAGACACAGGCAGCATATCAGTCACCTTCTATTTTTATTGTATACTACGAATGAGTTGTTTAAGATTTTAATGTATTACTGTTATCATAATTTCCTTCCCCTTATTTTACTTCATAGAAATGTCAGACAAACCTATAATTTTTTAAGGCAAATGAAGCATTATATTTCATTGCTACGTCAGTTCGCAAAAATATTTCTGGTTTAGGGTTGGTGCCATTCTGCAACACAAGGGACCTTCGGCGACTTCAGCGAGAAAGTTTTGTATAGAGAAGGCGGGGACAAGTCTTGTACACTGCACGTACACGCGTGCCTTAAGCCACGATACACGTAAACAGGGAAATTATTGTCTCAGCAGTTCTTATGAAAGAAGACGAAGTAAATATTCCAGAATTCGAAACCAGAACAATTGTTAGCATAAGTCACATAAAAGTAGATATCTTAGGTGTTGCGAAACAAATCACTTAAGAAAGGCAAGTCTTCCGGTCCAGATGGTATACCAATCAGGTTCCTTTCAGACTATGCAGACACAATAGCGCCTTTCTTAGCAACCATATACAACCGGCAACCATATACACTGGCCGAAGGCCTGTTCCTAAAGACTGGAAAGTAGCACAGGTAACACCAAAATTCAAGAAAGGAAATAGGAGTAACCCAGTGAATTACAGGCCCATATCACTGACCTCAATTTGCAGTAGGATTTTGGAGCATATACTGTACTCGAACATTATGAATCACCTTGAAGAAAATGACTTATTGATACATAACCAACACGAATTCAGAAAATATCGTTCTTGTGCAACACAGCTAGCTCTTCATTCCCATGAAGTAATGAGCGCTGACGACAAGGGATCTCAGATTGATTCCATATTTCTAGATTTCCATAAGGCTTTTGATACCGTTCCTCACAAGCGTCTATTAATCAAATTGCGTGCATATGGAGTATCGTCTCAGTTGTGTGACTGGATTCGTGATTTCCTCTCAGAGAGGTCACAGTTCGTAGTGATGGACGGTAAATCATCGAGTAGAACAGAAGTGATATCTGGCGTTCTGCAAGGTAGTGTTATAGGCCCTCTGCTGTTCCTGCTTTATATAAATGATCTAGGTGATAATCTGAGCAGCCCCCTTAGATTGTTTGCAGATGACGCTGTAATTTACCGTCTAGTAAAATCATCAGACGATCAATTCCAATTACAAAATGATCTAGAGAGAATTTCTGTATGGTGCGAAAAGTGGCAATTAGCACTAAACAAAGAAAAATGCAAGGTCATCCACAAGGGCACTAAAAGAAATCCGATAAATTTTGGGTATCCGAGAAATCGCACAAATCTAAGGACTGGCAATTCGACTATATACCTAGGAGTTACAATTAGGAGCAACTTAAATTGGAAAGTCCATAGATGATATTGTGGGGAAGGCGAAACAAAGACTGCGCTTTGTTGGCATAACACTTCGAAGATGCGATAAACGCACTAAAGAGACAGTCTTGTCCGTCCTGTGCTGGAATATTGCTGCGCGTATGGGATCCTTACCAGGTAGGATTGACGGAGGACATCGAAAAAGTGCAAAGAAGGGCAGCTCGTTTCGTGTCATCGCGCAATAGGGGTGAGAGTGTCACCGATATGATACGCGAGTTGGGGTGGCAGTCACTGAAAAAAAGGCGGTTTTCTTTGCGGCGAGATCTATTTACGAAATTTCAATCAGCAACTTTCTCTTCCGAATGCAAAAATATTTTTTTGACACTCACCTACGTAGGGAGAAATGATCATCATAGAAAATAAGAGAAATCAGACGTCGAACGGAATGATTTAAGTGTTCCTTTTTCCCACGCGCCATTCGAGAGTGGAATGGTAGAGAAGTAGTATGAAAATGGTTCGATGAACCCTCTGCCGGGCACTTAAGTGTGAATTGCAGATGTAGATCTAGAAGTGTTTCTTGCTTATTTTGGTCAGCATTGTTATTAAAAGAGCACTGATCGCTTTTCCCGTTTTCTATAATACCGTAATATCTCAAACTAATGCAAATTTTACCAATAAAAATTACTGCTTTTTAAAAAAGATCGATGGAAAAGGAAAAATATTTGTACTTCTGTTATGGCTAATTTGTATTTCAATTTATTTTATAGGTTATTTGTAAAAAAAGAAATAGATAAATAAAACCTGTTATAATCGACACCAAACAAATACCGAAAATAGTAATTATTCAGAACTAAAACACCCCGTATCGGTTTAGCCAGTCGGTTTTTCCCATCTATAATACCAACCCACCGGTCTTTCTCACTGAACCCTGACACTCTAGCATTCAGTTTCGACAGTTCTTGGTGCAGGCTTTCTTACAGCAAAGATACCATGTAAAATCAGATTGCGAAAGTTATGTGTAGATAGATGTATTGAAATAATGTAAAATAATGGCATTTATCACTAAATACGAGTATAATGAATGAAACAAAATAATAAAAGGATAAAAAAATTTTATAGGCTCCGTAGAGCTACACCTTTACAGGTTAAGGCGAATGCTAATAGTTTTCGTTTGCAAGGGCACGGTCGATTTCTTTTCCCACCACTGACCAATCTGAGCTTGTGTTCTGTCTCTAATCACCGCCCCGTCGACGTCGACGTTAAACACTAATCTATCTTTTCTACCTCCTTCACCTACAGTAAGCTCTAAAGGAGAAGTTAACAAACTTTGGCTGCTCCGTTCTCGAGACCCGAAAGACTGACCTTTCGACATTTATGAGCGTAGTAAATCCCTAAAGTAGGCATTAACGATGATTACACTTCTTATCGATGATAAAACCCGCAGCTCTTTGTTCCGAAACAGCACGGAGGAAAACGCCAGCTATTCGCGAATGAAAGTGACGAGATCAAGGGCCTAGTTCGGTGAACAAAACCCAGAGCGCGGCATCGCTAATTACGTCACTCGCGCTACACGGCTCATCAGTCACATCGCTAATCTGCCCGCGTCGTGTTAAACTCGTCATCTGTCTCTCCCAGAGGACGGAATTGGAAAGTACGTCTGTGAAAGGCAGTGGAAAGCTTTCTTCAGCTTCATCAGCCTACATTGTTCGAACACCGCATGTGTCACACAATGCTTCTCCCGGGTTCGATTACCGGCGGGGTCAGGGATTTTCACCTGCCTCGAGATGACTGCGTGTTTGTGTTGTCCTCATCATTTCTTCCTCATTCATGAAAGCAGCGAGAGGGGGCTGAGCAAAGGTTGGGAATTTGTACGGGCGCTAATAACCGCGCAGTTACGTGCCTCCCCCCCCCCCCCCCCCCCCCCCCCCCGCCAAACCAGACATCACCATCACAATGCTTCTCAACCATCAAACCGTTATCCTCTGTCTAAATCATATTATGGTTGAAAAATGCTTAAAGCCTCTAGTACCTTACGCTGTACATCTAGTTTCCAGTCTCAGTCACTCACATAAAACTGAATAATTTCTGCAGTTCATGTTGTCCGGGGAATCACGCCACCAGTTAAAGAAGACCTGCACTTCCAAATATAGTGCTATAGGAAGCGATTATGTGAAATGAAATTACGCTTTAGATGTCAGTCGGTTTTTTATTGACGAATGATCACTGCTGTATATACTGTCATTTGGACATCTCCATTACTGAATAATCAAGTGTTGTCATTTCGACTCGGTTCATCTAAGTTACAAACAGTTCGTCATTAACCTCTACACAGCTGATATTCAGCATCCCACATTCACTACTGACCACCTTTACAAGTGACTACACTGACAACAGTTACACGAGTCACATGATGGTCATCGTATCATAAAATCAGACAGTTAGCTAAACGAAGTATTGACAGTCTTTTAATAAATCTTGACACGTATTCCGAGGCTCATAAAAAATCCCTTTGACTAGTTTTATGAGTGTGTTTGATATGTATGATTAGTTCTTGGATCCAGAACGCCAACCATCAGCCATAAATTTAGCAACAATACTTAACTTTTAAACGAAAAATAACGTTTGAACATTGTTCTAATTATTACATTTCCTTGAGCGTAATTTCTCTTAGTATTTGCGGAAGGAACATTAGTATATCTCTTCGTTTGTAAATAATGTAATCTGTATTTTTGTTTTTATGGTACGTTGCACATCCTCGAGAATTTTCTCACTGAGGATGAATCAACAGAAAGTACATATATCAGTATAACTTTCTATGCGTAGACATCTGAATATGGAAGTCATTAACTGTTTACGAAATAATGAAACATGTGGCTTAAGTCTGTAACACGTGTCAGCGGTTACGTTTCTCCTTTTGTGTAAAAAATACCATCTATTTCGTGTATAATGCTTCAGTAACTGGAAATTCAGTTTTGTGAATCGTATATATACACGTAATGGCGTCTACATATTGATTTGACAAAATTTCACCCATTATCAGTGAATACTTAATAGTTCTAATGTTTTTACGACAATGCTGGTAAAAGTCTAATGGCTGAGATCAGATGATGAAGTTAATTATGCATGTTTACGACTAGAATCGCAAGTGTACTTGGAGTTATGATATTACAATACTTGTCAACTGATCAGCGTTATGATACTGATATCAGAAAGGTGCAGCATGTGCAAACATTTTTCATAGGAATGGATTATTCCGTCACTTCATTGTAGCACAATATCATATTTACGTTTCAAAAGCAGACGGACAACATTATTTCACTAATGTTTATCGAAATTAATGACGAAAATTTGGTACACCCAGAAATCAGTAATCAAAGTTGTTCCAGTGCACCTTTAGGTTGATTACAATCGATTTCTTGCAGCTAAGGCGTTATAAATCGAACATACATAGATCGACAGCAAGCTATTTAGTTCAGAGATCAGATTTTTTTAACGAGGGAGTTCCCAGTCAACATCCAGTTATATCACAAGTTCTGCATCCTCTGAAATTCGTCGTAGTCACCCTGTCATCTTAGTTATTCAACATATACGTCTACATTACAAACTATCGAATGTTAAGGTTTATTTGTCAAGAAACCTGCAATCCAATCATGCAGGAAGGAGAAAGGAAGGAAGATTGATTTCAACGTCCTGTCGACGTCGCGGTCATTAGAGGCAGAGCACAAGCTCGGATTGTGTCGGGGATGGGGAAGGAAATGGTCAGTACCCTTTCAAAGGAACTACCCAGGCATTTACCTGAAGCTATTAGGAAACCACGGAAAATCTGGACGGTCGGACGCGGGTTTGAACCGCCGGCTTCCCGAGTGCGAAAAAAATGGCTCTGAGCACTATGGGACTTAACTGCTGAGCTCATCAGTCCCCTATAACTTAGAACTAATTAAACCTAACTAACCTAAGGACATGACACACATCCATGCCGGAGGCAGGATTCGAACCTGCGACCGTAGCGGTCGCGCGGTTCCAGATTGTAGCGCCTAGAACCGCTCGGCCACTCCGGCCGGCGTGGGTATGTCATATCGATTATCAACAGAGGTTGCCTATTAACGTGTGGTGTGGAATCTTGGCGACAAAATTACTTTGTAGGTACTCTGAGAGGTGACATGGTGGAACTTTTACTGTAAAAAAATTAGGTAGTTACTTCGGAAATGTCAGTCTAGGTGGGGAAATTTAAGGAATCGGGCCGGCCCAGAGTGCAAGTCCAGTGTGTTAACCACTGCGCCACCTCGCTTGTTTCAATCATGCACCTATTCTCACATTCTGTAGGCATGTAGTAATAGTATCAGATCCATCCAGCTTCTTCCGTTCAAAATGAAGACTGTAACCTAATCTTTTCTAGGATAGATATAACTGCAGTTATTGCCGCACACCTTCCACCTGCACCTTTCGTCTTCACGTTCTCCAGTATTGTTCCCACTCCTTTCTGAAAACAACTCTTCTCTCAGTGCAGTCTGCATCCAAAGTCTTCATGTAGGAAATACAGGAAGCGACACTTGAATTACACTCACGGGATTCAAGATTGCACACATCGCCAACGTTACACCAAGCTTCAAATTATCACTTATATTCTTATCAGTGCATACATATTTTTAGGTGTTTTGTTCAAACGCTGAAGAGCAGCAACGTAATCACTGCCAGTGCTCGCTCTACAGGGAATGTAAACACAAAAAAATCCCAACACCAAGAAGGAGTTGTGCGAGATAAACGATAGCTAGCAGGAGTGTTTGTACATATCAAAGTTGATGTCTATTCACATTTCGCGCCAGTTTGCACAATAGTGGCGCTGGTAGCGCCAATAGAGGATGCAAATCAGGTTTCTTGAATTACGAGCTGTAGCGACCGTGAGCGTTAGCTAGCTTTGAGACTGGACGTAGTGAGTTGAAGTCCGTCAAGAATGCTTTTAAGACGACGAAGAGACCATTATCAACTGCTAAAAGAGTTTGAAAGAGGTCGCTTAGTAGGGCTACGAGAAGCTGCATGTTCCTTCTGCGATACTGCAGAAAAACTCGGCACTTTGCATGATCTCTGGCAGCGGTGGTCATGAGAAGGTACGGTCGCAGTAAGACCGGGCACCGGACTGCAACGCGGCGCTATCGCGAGGGAAGAACGTCGTGTTCTGTGCATGGCTGTGGAGCATCGCTCTGCGTCTGCAGCAGCAGTTCGAACACCAGTTAGCACAACAGTGACGCAACAAACTGTTACAAATCGCTTACTTCAAGGACAGCTTTGGGTCAGGCTCACTGTAGCGTGCGTTCCACTGAACGTAAATCACCACCGTTTGCGACTTCAGTGGTATCAAGCGAGAGCTCATTTCAGGGAGGAGTGGCGGCCTGTTGTGTGTTTTATGAAAGCCGATTGTGCCTAGGTGCTAGTGACGGCCGTGTGTTGATTAGAAAGAGGCCAGGTGAGTGCCTGCAGCAACCTGTCTGTTGCCTAGACACACCATACCTACACCCGGAGTTGTGGACTGAGGTGCGATTTCTCATGACAGCAGTACCACTCTCATGTTGAAACAATGCACCATAATAGGAAATGTCTGACAGTCTAGTGATTTATCCTGTTGTGCTGTCATTCACGAACAGCGTTCCAGGGAGTGTTTTGAAATAGGATAGCCTCGACCACATATTGCTGTTGTAACCAACATGCTCTACAGAGTTTCGACGTGTAACCGTAGCCTGCTCGATCTTCAGAGCTGTCTCCAATCAACCGCCTATGGGACATCATCGGACTACAACTCCAGCGTCATCCACAATTATCATTAACCGTCCCTGTACTGACCAACCAAGTGCAACAGGCACAGAACCTCACGGCACAAACTGATATTCGGCACCTCTGCAACACAATGCCAGTCTAGTGATCTGTCCTGTTGTGTTGCCATTCACGAACAGCGTTCCAGGGGATGTTTTCCAATAGGATAACGCTCGGCCACATACCACTGTTGTAAGCCAACATGCTGTACAGAGTTTCGACGTGTAACCTTGGCCTGCTCGATCATCAATTCCGTCTCCAATCAACCACCTATGGGATTCGTCGTTGAGTACACCATCGCAGGCAATCCTGTCTGTAATGCAGCGTCGAGGGTAACCGCAGCCACGGTCTTCGAGTTGATAGTTCATGCTGCTGCAAACGTTGTCGAACTGTTCGTGCAGATGGTTGTTGTCTTGCAAACGTCCCCATCTGTTGACTCAGGGATCGACACGTGGCTGCACGATCCGTTACAGCCATGCGGGTAAGATGCCTGTCATCTCGACTGCTAGTGATACGAGGTCGTTGGCATCCAGCACGGCGTTCCGTATTATCCCCCTGAACCCACCGATTCCATATTCTGCTAACAGTCATTGGATCTCAACCAACACGAGCACCAATGTCGCGATACGATAAACCACGATCACGATAGGCTACAATCCTACCTCTATCAAAGTCGGAAACGTGATGGTACGCATTTCTCGTCCTCGCGCGAGGCATCACAACAACGTTTCATCAGGCAACGCCGGTCAGCTGTTGTTTGTGTTTGAGAAATCGGTTGGAAACGTTCCTCACCCCCTTTTCGTGCTCCACCTGGGGATGATGCATGGGAACAACCAATGTTGGTAGGCCTCCGAGCTCGAGTCACTCCAGTTTTATTTCAGTGGTCACTGTGTAAGACATGCTGCCTTCTTGAATTCTCTCCCCAGCCAGCGGCTCGCGCCAGTCGCACAAGAGGGTGCGGGCATCGGTTAGATGTCGGACGCAGCGCCTCGCCGAGGTGTGTTCTGGTGGTGCAGGGTGCCTAATGTCAGCTGGAACCGGAGCGGAAACTTCGCCTGGGAGCCTGTGCCAAGTCGCTGTGGGCAGCGGTCGACAATTCACTGCATGGCGCCGCGGTCCTTGGACGGTGCACCGGCCGAGGGTATTCAGCATCGTGTGGCTGTCCCACGGATTTGCTGCAGCGAACGCAGTTCGGTACAGATGGATTGCACAACTGGTACGGAATCAGCCACATCTTCTGGAAGCCAGTGACCAGCCGCCGCGCATTGCGTCAGAGTCCGAGAAATGTGGCCGTATGGAAGGAAAGTGTGGAGGTAACAAGTTTATTTTAACAGACTGGGTAGAGTAATGTTGACATTACTGAGTCCCTGTCTGACAAGCGGCCTGCTGTTTCAGTATCACAACGGCATTCACCTGTAGGGCGCGTGCTGACCTGGCAGGGATGGGAAAGTACTGCGTCGTTCGGATGAAATATTTTTGTTCAGCGAAATCAGACTGATTTTTTTTGTCGTCGGAAGCTGTCACCCTCCTGGTACGTGCTGTAGAGGATTACGAGGAATGAGATGATGAATAGGATACAAATGTTAGCGGGGGAAGGAGATAAAAAGTAAATGAAGATGAATAACTAGAACCACAATAAGAGGAATATTAAGAAGACTTGTTGTTGCTATCTCCAGTCCAGAGACAGGTTTGATGCAACTCTCCATCCTACTTTATCCTGTGCAAGCCTCATCATCTCTGAGTAACTACTGCAACCTACATCCTTCTGAATCTGCTTGGCGTATTCATCTCTTGGTCTCCCTCTACGATTTTTACCCTCCACGCCTCTCCCTAGAACGTGTTCTACCAACTGATCCCGTCTTTTAGTCAGGTTGTGCCACAAAGTCCTCCCCAGTTCTATTCAGTACCTCCTCGTTGGTTACGTGATCTACCCATCTAATCTTCAGCTTCTTTTTGTAGCACCACATTTCGAAAGATTCTATTCTCTTCCTGTCTAAACTATTTATCGTTCATGTTTCACCTCCATACATGGCTACACTCCATACAAATACTTTCAGAAAAGACTTCCTGACACTTAGATATATATACTTTGTTTAACAAATTTTTCTTCTTCAGAAACGCTTTCCTTGCCATTGCAAGCCTACATTTTATATCCTCTCTACTTCGACCATCGTCAGTTGTTTTGCTCCCCAAATAGCAAAACTCATCTACTACCGTAAGTGTCTCATTTCCTAATATAATTCCCTCAGCATCACCCGATTTAATTCGACTACATTCCATTATCCTCGTTTTTCTTTTGTTGATCTTCATCTTATATCCTTCTTTCAAAAAGACAGTGTCCATTCCGTTCAAGTGTTCTCCCAGGTCCTTTGCTGTCTTTGACAGAATTACAATGCCATCCGCATACCTCAAAGTTTTTTCTTTTGTTTCCTTTACTGCTTGCTCATTATACAGAAATGACGAATTAAAAATTAAACATGTTATAAATTACGTTTTAAAAATTAACAATATTTACCTGTGTTGATGAACTTTGATGTAAATCAGTTTATTCGTGCTGGCTTAAGGAAATTAAACAGCTCCAATAGCCATTGCGCATGGTAGTAAAATTAGATTGTCAGCACATGGCGCCTTCTAAATTCTGAACATCGACGTATATGAACGAAATCGCATTATAGACTACGCTTGCGTAACGAATCCCAACAGCTGCAAAACCTGTCGTGCATGTTAGTTAAACGGATATTGCATATATGGCACCTTCTGCATTGTTTTTACAAAAGTGTTTTCAGAGTAAGTTTGTTTAACGGAAACAACAACTTCAAACTATTTGTGTATTTTTCGTTATTTTTGGTGAACGAAATCTCGAAAATGATGTCTTGTTCATTAATATTGATTAAGTTATATGAGAGATACGGAGTACCGACAATGAAACACCAACAAGAAATTAAATGTCTGATTCTTACCCCAGACAGTTGCCAATGCCACGATTAAACTCTCAGGACCATTGCTCCATACCAATATGTCCATTTAAAACAATTACATAACAAGCATTATATTTTCCAATCCAGATAGATCCTTGCCAAAAGAAATCGACCTCACACAGTAATCAACAGAGGCTTTAACAAACACATTAGTGTACTCAAAATGGGGTTGTCCAAAATATTCACTACTCGAAACATCAGGAATAAGAATCGCTACGAATTATCACAGAGGGGCTAAAAAAATTATAAACTACTATTGCTTCCAAATGGCGACGTAAGTTGGAACTTATCGGTATGATGCGACAACATGCATACGTATTATGTTCCAAAACAACATTTATAAAAAATGAGTTTTCGGTGGTCATACCTAGGGCTTTGTTGGTGATAAAAAGGTAGGGTCAAGTGTTTTGGATAGGCCTTGAGCTGGAGACAATTTTTATGAACAGTCTTAGTGTCACTGTTTTAGAGTTGTGGGTCAAAGTATGAATATTACACACTTCATCCTGTTTAGGCAAAATGAGCAAATCGGTTGGTTCTTTTTGCATTTGATGTGGTCTGCAGTGGGCTTGAAGGGCCTTATGGAGATCCCATTAGTTAATGGGCGGTTCTTCGGTAAACCCCAAGGAAATTTTTTTTAACTATATTTTCTCCGTCACCAGCGGACGAAAATCTAGCCAACGATTTCGAGACGGTTATGCACAGCAAATGGATGTAATTTTTACGATGTATTTCTAAGACCCCGATCACGGACACCTTGAAAATTTTCTTGATATCTTTACTCGTTTCCAAAATACAGAGGTTCAAAGTTACCCTACTTGTATACTTAAAAGCCGGTGTGAGGCGTAAACGCAGTTTATAAAGTGAAGTAGCTACCAGAAATATGCAGTAAAGGGTGCCCGTTCTTATCTGGGAACACAAAGCTGGAGTACTGAAGCACTGCCAACATTTTTTCACACTTAAAATCCGATCTGAGATATAAAATTAGCTTTAAGTTATTTCACTTTTATCCAAGTAAACAATGGAAATTTTACTGACCAATATATTTGCTTTCATATTAGTTACATACCCTGCTGCACCAGGGACAAGAAGGGAACCAGAGGAAAATGCTCCATCGGAGCAAAAAAAGAAAAGTGCGAGTATGTTCTTGTTCATTTAAAAGATTGACTGAAAAATGGGGTACAAGCTGCTTCATTCTACCTTCTTCCGTATATTTAAAAATTTCCCAAAAATTAACACTTTTTATGCAGAGAGAAAAGAAGAGAGGGCCAGTGGCCCAGGAAAGAGAGAAGGAGAGAATAGAAGTATGAGAGAAAGAGAGGGACAGTGTGGCAGTGCAACGTAGCTGACAGCGGCAGAACAGTGCTATGAAAACACTGAAAGAGACAGTGCAAAATGGAGCGGAGGGGGGGGGGGAGAATAAAGATAAAGATAAAGTGGAAGTGGTGCGAGACAGAGAATATGACAATGGCAATGAAGACGAGAGAGAGAGATACCGAAAGTGAGAAGAGACTGCAGCAGTAAAAAGGAAGGAATGAGATATTAGCAGTGAGATGGAGCAAGAGGAAGATAGTGACGGTGAGAGAGGACTGTAGTAATGGGTCAGAACGAAGGGGATTGTGGCTGTGACGAAGACAGTGACAAAGAGACACAAAGAGATGATGACAATTAGTAAAGCTGATCGACCGAGTGCGAAACATAAATTGGGAGTCGATAGTGTTGGACTACTGGGTGTGAATGAGATACAATTAGGGGAGATTGTGGAAGTTTGAAGTGGGTTGCATGTTAAAAAAGAACGAATATATTCGCATGCCAAAATTTTTGGGAACATCATTAAAGATGCTGAGGAAGCTAGAATGAGGCAGCCGCTACCCTACTTTTCAGTCGGAGTTTTTTAAGTAAAATTTCGCGCTCCGATGGGAGCATTTTTCCGTTTGTGACTACTACTCAGTTGTTGTTGTCTTCAGTCCTGAGACTGGTTTGATGCAGCTCTCCATGCTAATCTATCCTGTGCAAGCTACTTTATCTCCCAGTACTTATTGCAACCTACATCCTTCTGAATCTGCTTAGTGTATTCATCTCTTGGTCTCCCTCTACGATTTTTACCCTCCACACTGCCCTCCAATGCTAAATTTGTGATCCCTTGATGCCTCAGAACATGCCCTACCAACCGGTCCCTTCTTCTTGTCAAGTTGTGCCACAAACTCCTCTTCTTCCCAATTCTATTCAATACCTCATCATTAGTTATGTGATATACCCATCTAATCTTCAGCATTCTACTGTAGCACCACATTTCGAAAGCTTCTATTCTCTTCTTGTTCAAACTATTTATCTTCCATGTTTCACATCCATACATGGCTACACTCCATACAAATAATTTCAGAAACCACTTCCTGACACTTAAATCTATACTCTATTCTCCAGAAACGCTTTCGTTGCCATTGCCAGTCTAGATTTGATATCCACTCTACTTCGACCATCATTAGTTATTTTCCTCCCCAAATAGCAAAACTCCTTTACTACTTTAAGTGTCTCATTTCCTAATCTAATTCCCTCAGCATCACCCGACTTAATTCGACTACATTCCATTATCCTCGTTTTGCTTTTTTTGATGGTCATCTTATACCTTCCTTTCAAGACACTGTTCATTCCATTCAACTGCTCTTCCAAGTCCTTTGCTGTGTCTGACAGAATTACAATGTCATCGGCGAACCTCAAAGTTTTTATTTCTTCTCCATGGACTTTAATACCTACTCCGAATTTTTCTTTTGTTTCCTTTACTGCTTGCAAAATATACAGATTGAATAACATCGGGGACAGGCTATAACCCTGCCTCACTCCTTTCCCAACCGCTGCTTCCCTTTCATGCCCCTCGACTGGTAGAAGCCGACGTCGGCTTCTACCAGTTTTTCCATTCGTTTGTAAAGAATCTGCGTTAGTATTTTGCAGCTGTCACTTATTAAACTGATAGTTCGGTAAATTTCACATCTGTCAACACCCGATTTCTTTTGAATTGGTATTATTATATTCTTCTTTAAGTCTGAGGGTATTTCGCCTGTCTCGTACATCTTGCTCAGCAGATGGTAGAGTTTAGTCAGGACTGGCTCTCCCAAGGCCGTCAGAAGTTCCAATGGAATGTTGTCTACTCCCAGGGCCTTGTTTCGACTCACATCTTTCAGTGCTCTATCAAACTCTTCATGCAGTATCGTATCTCCCATTTGATCTTCATCTACATCCTCTTCCATTTCCATAATATTGTCCTCAAGTACATGGCCCTTGTATAGACGCTCTATATACTGCTTCCACCTTTCTGCTTCCCCTTCTTTGCTTAGAACTGGGTTTCCATCTGAGCTCTTGATGTTCATACAAATGGTTCTCTTTTCTACAAAGGTCTCTTTAATTTTCCTGTAGGCAGTATCTATCTTAACCCTAGTGAGATAAGCCTCTATATCCTTACATTTGTCCTCTAGCCATCCCTGCTTAGTCATTTTGCACTTCCTGTCCATCTCATTTTTGAGACGGTTTGTATTCCCTTTTGCCTGCTTCATTTACTGCATTTTTATATTTTCTCCTTTCATCAATTAAATTCAATATTTCTTCTGTTACCCAAGGACTTCTACTAGCCCTCGTCTTTTTACCTACTTGATCCTCCGCTGCCTTCACTACTTCATCCCTTAGAGCTACCCATTCTTCTTCTTTTTCATTTCTTTCCCCCAATCCTGTCAATTGTTCCTTTATGCTCTCCCTGAAACTCTGTACAACATCTGGTTCTTTTAGTTTATCCAAGTCCCATATCCTTAAATTTCCACCTTTTTGCAGTTTCTTCAGTTTTAATCTACAGTTTATAATCAATAGATTGTGGTCAGAGTCCACATCTGCCCATGGAAATGTTTTACAATTCAAAACCTGGTTCCTAAATCTCTGTCTTACCATTATATAATCTATCTGATACCTTCTATTATCTCCAGGATTCTTGCATGTATACAATCTTCTTTTATGATTCTTGAACCAAGTGTTAGCTATGATTAACTTATGCTCTGTACAGAATTCTACCAGACGACTTCCTCTTTCATTTCTCTCCCTCAATTCATATTCACCCACTCTGTTTCCTTCTCTCCCTTTTCTTACTCTCGAATTCCAGTCACCCATGACTATTAAATGTTCGTCTCCCTTCACTACCTGAATAATTTCTTTTATCTCAGCATACATTTCATCAACCTCTTCGTCATCTGCGGAGCTAGTTGGCATATAAACTTGTACTACTGTAGTAGGCATTGGCTTCGTGTCTATCTTGGCCACAATAATGCCTTCACTATGCTGTTGGCAGGAGCTTACCCGCACTCGTATTTTTTATTCATTATTAAACCTACTGCTGCATTACCCCTATTTGATTTTGTATTTATAACCCTGTATTCACCTGACCAATAGTCTTTTTCCTCCTGATACCGCACTTCACTAATTCCCACTATATCTAACTTCAACCTATCCATTTCCCTTTTTAAATTTTCTAACCTACTTGCCCGATTAAGGGATCTGACATTCCACGCTCCGATCCATAGAACGCCAGTTTTCTTTCTCCTGATAACGACGTCCTCTTGAGTAGTTCCCGCCCGGAGATTCGAATGGGGGACTATTTTACCTCCGGAATATTTTACCCAAGAGGACGCCATCATCATCAACCATACAGTAAAGCTGATGCCCCCGGGAAAAATTAAGTTTGTAGTTTCCCCTTGATTTCAGCCATTCGCAGTACCAGAACAGCAAGGCCGTTTTGGTTAGTGTTACAGGGACAGATCAGTCAATCATCCAGACTGTTGCCCCTGCAACTACTGAAAAGGCTGCTGCCCCTCTCCAGGAACCACACGTTTGTCTGGCCTCTCAACAGATACCCCTCCGTTGTGGTTGCACCTACGGTACGGCCATCTGTATCGCTGAGGCACGCAAGCCCCCCCACCAACGGCAAGGTCCATGGTTCATGGGGGTAGGTACTACTCAGTAATGAATAAAAAACATTTATGTAAATAAAGAACACGACATCTCCAAACATGCCAGTAGCAAAGTTTATAGGACGTCAAGTTGTTCTCACATGGGATGTGTTTCTCATCACGAGGGACGCCCGAAGTGGTGTCCGTCGAGCTGCTGCACTCTCTTCAACAACCTGCTGCATATCATGTCAAATAACGTGCTCACCATCGGAATCTGCGACCGCAGCGCTCTCCAGTAGCAGCTCACGGCCGCAACTGGCTCGCAAGTCACAGTTTCCTTACGAAAATGGACGCTCGTAAAATAGCCGCTTTAACGCTCTTAGCGATTCACGAAGAGAAGCGTAGAAGATCTCGAAGAAGATTCTGGACTCGTCGATGGCTTGAACAGTGAACTGCTGGTAGAGCAACACTGCGTAATGTTGTGCAACGATCGTAGGTACAGACTACTAGAAGTTATTCGTTAACTCAGTTGTACCCGCATCTCATCTGCGGTTTTCAATTGAATATAGTTCATGTATAACGGCTAATATCAGTTTTCGCATGGTTAAGATCCATATTCTCAATGTTGTATTGACTAGCACCACTCTAAATTAGCGTACTTTATGTTGGTTTCAAAATCGGAACTCGTTTTGTAATTTGAATGAAAGAAGAGATTTTTTCTAAGCCCATCACCGTCATTGAAAAAAATATCTCCTGGCAAGATGCCAACATGAGACATTACATAAAAGCAGTAGATAGGTATAGACATTTTACGCAAAGTTTGGTAATAGCTTAAATTTCCAGTGTGCAACTTGAATTTACTTTCTGATACAGACTGGCAGTCGCATTAAGATATCTGGCCTCTGGAGAAATATTCCAGTCGTTAGTCTATGCAACAAGAATTGTAGCAAATATATTGTTTATAATAAAAACAGTGTCTATTGCAGATAATACTTCTATTAAAAGGACACCCAGAATCTTTTAGAAAAGAAAAGTTGAGAAAAATTGTTTGCAAGTAGGTTGACCTAAACACGCTACCTTTCTGTCGAGGGTTCACGACGATATCAACGACGCCATGGCTGTGTCACGCCTGCAGCGCTTCGGTTAAACGGTACACACTGTGTAACGTCTGTATCACAGAATCTCTTTATCTGATATTTAACTACGACAAATTGCACCCAAAACATTTGGTACAAAGCGTTGAAATTGTATACTTTCATATCACACAAGTTGCAGCATTAAAAGCACCAAATATGGGAAATCTCTACCTACTGACATGTGATTCCTGTCTTTTTACTATAACAAATCGTACCTAAAGCGACGCCTTTGTGAGAGATCCTCAATGGGTTGACGCTTTGAAACAGCTTACATTCATACCATGTACTCTATAATAAAAAACACCAAATTTGGAGTTCACCTTCATTGAACTTTTTGACTTCTAATTTGTATTTCTAATGTAAAATCGATGCCGCGTCTTATTCGCCAAGTTCCTCTCCAAGAGGCAAAACTCTGACATGCTAGATTGAAGATGAAAAAGTAAAAATTGGTGCTTACAAGTAAATGGGACACTCTAATCGTCAAAACGCCAAGAATTTGAACGTTCGAATACAGTGACAGATAATTTAATTAGATTTGGCGGGCGATATAGACCGAACGTTAAGTAGAAAATTATTTGAGGCATCGAAACGGTTCCTTTAGTGAAAATGAAGTCTCACAAACCGTTAGTCCTCTCAACTTGTTGCTGATTTACGGTTGCCTGTAACTGCCAGACGGGTACGACAAATTTTGTCAAATGACAAACATGTTGCATTCAAGAAGCGACTGCGGAAACCTGTTGCAACACTAAAATATAAATAGGCTAACAGGAGTTTGCTGGAAACCGTACGTTATGGCTCCGGAATGGGATAAAGAGAGCGTCAGAGACGAGAAGAAGTTTAATTTAGATGGGCCGGATGGTTTTCAATATTACTGGCGTGATCTGAAAACAGAGCAGCAGGTAAGGATACAGTGAACTCTAACAGTTACAACGAGACTCTAAGACAGAATTGATTAGGATCTATGATGACCTAGGGAACGAAAGACCAATGTTTTAACAAGATAGTGACATCTGTGCTTGTTTCTGTTACAACCAAAAGTGGTTTGAACATAAAGATATCGATGTATTCCCCGACCTCCACGTAGCCCAAACATGAACCCATGGAAAACCTTTGGGGAATACTTGCAAGGCGTATTTATTGCAATGGAAGACAATTTTAGGCCGTATGTAAGCTGAAAAGTACGATACGAGAAGAGTGGGTGACAATTTCACTTCAAGAACTACAAACCCTAATAAAATCAATGCTGAAGAGAAGTTTTGAGGTAATTTGGAAGAATGGTGATTAGAAAACGTACTAAAAATGCAATAACAGGACAGTGGTTGCCTTTATATCAGTTTCCACCCTGGCAGCGCAAACATCTTATTTTGTTACTTATGTTACGAAAAGAACTTTGCAGTTCCGTCATGATTGTTTATGTCTTATATGTATCTGCTACTTTCATAATAAATTCGATACAGTATACTACAAACATTGTACTATTACTTTCTTAGGAACCCTGACTTCATACTGATTTTCACTACTATATATTGGTCAAGCCATCTCTCTTTTATTTCAAGTTTTAGTTATCTCAGACGCAATTTTTCCGCTCTAAAGGAATCGTTAGAAGTCAATATAACTTGTCGGTAGTAAGTTAAGCTCCGACCTGAGTAGAGTGTCAGGTTCTGAGAAAGTAGGAAGGAGAACTTTGGTGCGATGTTGAGGAAGGCGTAAGATTGGGAATGTTGTCTGTCTGCTATAAAGTGATGCAACTTCAGGAATGCATGCACGCAGATAATCAGCGGCTGTGCTGTAAACTGTGCACGGAAGTAATAAGGTTATGTGGATGTATATCATAGGTATTCATGTGAAAACAATTTTTCAGTTGACATAAAACTCGTGTTCGCCGTACTACTGTACTGGCGGCTAATCAGAGGTGGCAAGCGTGGCCAGCCCTCCTCGTTGTTCTCTGACAGTAGTAGTAGTAGTAGTAGTAGTAGCAACAATTATTTTTACGGTAAACCTTTAAGCACCTTTGTCAGCGAGCGCTATAGACGTTAGCTTGTGCTATTTCTTCTATACCGCCAGTACTAGAGAGCCAAATATACCCTAGACTAAGGCAGATGGAGCAAGAAGCATATAGCATGGAGGCCAGACACATTCCAGACCTCCTGTAAATGCTCGGTTGCCATGGTAACCATGACGTCACTACGAGGAAAAGCGTGCCCAACGATAAACACAGGCCTAAGGGCATGTCTGTGTGACATTAGCAATGTAGAGTTGACTGCCGGCCGACACAAATGCATGAAGCCTGATGCCTGTATTCCATTGCAGATCTTTGACAAGGAACTTTGTCATAGATTTCGTCAAACTTCTTCGGTCAAGCTACTTCACTGGAGTAATTACACGATCGTAAACTTTTCATCATACCGTAGTTGTTCCACAATGGATGTCGAACAGTTAATCAGTTAATCGCCTATACAACAACCTATGAGGGGCTTATTTCAGTAGTACATTACCTCCACTTTTCTGTCTATAATGCTTCTGAAATTAATGATCCAAACAAACAGAAAGAAAGGTTCATCTCTAGCAAGAAGCCATGTGCTTGAATATTCCTGGTATCTTAACTGCAGATTTTTCAGCGCTCGTTTAACTTTAGAACTCTGTGTCTCAAAATGAACAAAAATCGACTTGTACCACTATTGAAATAAGCCCCGCATATGTTCGTGGTGAGTGCATTAATTGAAAAAAAGGGAAATGGAAACGATCGTCGGTGAAATAGTGGACAGTCAGAAAAGAAGCTCGAAGTGTTCACCAGAATTTTCTTCCTTGAGCTACAGTGCGAAAGCATCAGGAACAACGAGAATTGTTTGAAAATCGGCGAACAAACATTTCAGTTTGCCCCCATGAAAGCGGTCCCTCATATCTACATACATAATACTCATTTAGGAAATGCCTTTTCGTAATGTCATTCATCTTAATTCATGTTTCTGGACAGTCTGCAACTGAGTCATTCGTGATTTAAATAATGGAACACTTCTCTAGTTAGCAGTAAGCATTTTTTCGTACTTAATATGACGCGTTTGGAGAATTTATTCTCATTATCAAGAGGAAATATTTACATAGTTATTTTAAGCGTTGTTTCTTTATTGTTCTGACTCTCTTGTCCTGCAGTTGTGTCTTTATGGTTTACTGCACTCGAAAAGATTTCTTTTGTTCAAGTTTCCGAAACATCACGTAAAAATCCTGTGCAAATATTTGTATTTGATAGTGAGAATAAATTATCACGAAGCATCGTGAAAATCCTGAAAAAATCGTAACTGATGTGGTGTTTCATTATTTAAATCACGAACTCTGTTTCTGCTAAATACCCATCTGATGGTTAGGTTAAGACTTTTAGCAACAGACAATATACTACTCGAATGCCTCAGTGTATCATCTTACGTGCTATTCCAGAAACAAGTGAACCAATATACAGGGTGAACATTAATAAAACAAGCTGTAGGGACAGATTCCTGACTGAAAATGGAAGAAAAAAGAAGCTATGATAATGTGACCGGAACACTGACGAATGAAAATTTTTCTGACCACGTGACGTGTGTTTCTTTCGTGCTGCAGGTTGTGTGATTTACGCAGCGTACTGTAAGCAGCAGAATGGTCCGATATTCATGTCGGGAACAAGCCGAGATGGTGTTTGTGTGCGGCCAGGCAGATGGAAACCACCGAGAGGCAGCATGGTTGTACCAAAAGAAGTACCCCCAGAGACACCAACCACATAACACAACATTTCAATCCTTTTTTGGGCGTTTTGATCATGGGTCCTTTCAGACAGACAAACGTGCAGGGAGGCAGCGGGCGGTGCGTACACCAGAATTGGAAGACCGTCTCGAACTTTTCCAATCTGCTTGGCCGTGCACAAACACCATCGCGGCTTCTTCCCGACGTGAATGCCGGACGATTCTGCCGCTTACAGTACGCTGCGTCAATCACACAGCCGGCAACACTCAAGGAACACACTGCACGTGGTCAGAGGAAATGTCATTCGTTAGCGCCATCTACGTGGCAACAATGCATTTCCGGACACATGTTCATAAGATCATTCTTCCTCTATTTCCACTCAGTAATCCATTCCTGCAGTGTGTCTGTTTCATTGTTGTTTACCCTGTATAAATGACCTACGGAGGAATTTATAAAGGTGAAGTTAGATTGTGTAGAATACAAGTAAATACATCTATTTCACTTATGTATGCTATGAACATATTTGGATTTTCACACCTTCATTTCCTTTCACAACCATTCATTTTACACACTGAAGCGGCAAAGAAACTGGTATAGGCATGCATATTTAGATACAGAGATACGTAAACAGGCAGTATGTGGCGCTGCGGTCGGCAACGCCTATGTAAGATAACAAGTGTCTGGTGCAGCTGTTAGATTGATTACTGCTACTACAATGGCACGTTATCAAGATTTAAGTGAGTCTGAACGTGATGTTATAGTCGGCGCACGAGCGATGGGACACAGCATCTCCGAGGTAGCGATGAAGTGGGGATATTCCCGTACGACTATTTCACGTGAATATCAGAATCCGGTAAAACATCAAATCTCTGACATCGCTGCGGCCGGAAAAAGATTCTGCAGGAACGTGACCAACGACGACTGAAGATAATCATTCAACGTGACAGGGCAACCCTACATCTACATCTACATCCATACTCCGCAAGCCACCTGACGGTGTGTGGCGGAGGGTACCCCGAGTACCTCTATCGGTTCTCCCTTCTATTCCAGTCTCGTATTGTTCGTGGAAAGAAGGATTGTCGGTATGCTTCTGTGTGGGCTCTAATCTCTCTGATTTTATCATCATGGTCTCTTCGCGAGACCTACGTAGGAGGGAGCAATATACTGCTTGACTCTTCGGTGAAGGTATGTTCTCGAAACTTTAACAAAAGCCCGTACCGAGCTACTGAGCGTCTCTCCTGCAGAGTCTTCCACTGGAGTTTATCAATCATCTCCGTAACGCTTTCGCGATTACTAAATGATCCTGTAACGAAGCGCGCTGCTCTCCGTTGGATCTTCTCTATCTCTTCTATCAACCCTATCTGGTGCGGATCCCACACTGCTGAGCAGTATTCAAGCAGTGGGCGAACAAGCGTACTGTAACCTACTTCCTTTGTTTTCGCATTGCATTTCCTTAGGATTCTTCCAATGAATCTCAGTCTGGCATCTGCTTTACCGACGATCAATTTTATATGATCATTCCATTTTAAATCACTCCTAATACGTACTCCCAGATAATTTATGGAATTAACTGCTTCCAGTTGCTGACCTGCTATTTTGTAGCTAAATGATAACGGATCTATCTTTCTATGTATTCGCAGCACATTACACTTTTCTACATTGAGATTGAATTGCCATTCCCTGCACCATGCGTCAATTCGCTGCAGATCCTCTTGCATCTCAATACAATTTTCCATTGTTATAACCTCTCGATACACCACACCATCATCTGCAAAAAGCCTCAGTGAACTTCCGATGTCATCCACAAGGTCATTTATGTATATTGTGAATTTCAACGGTCCTATGACACTCCCCTGCGGCACACCTGAAATCACTCTTACTTCGGAAGACTTCTCTCCATTGAGAATGACAAGCTGCGTTCTGTTATCTAGGAACTCTTCAATCCAATCACACGATTGGTCTGATAGTCCATATGCTCTTACTTTGTTCATTAAACGACTGTGGGGAACTGTGTCAAACGCCTTGCGGAAGTCAAGAAACACGGCATCTACCTGTGAACCCGTGTCTATGGCCCTCTGAGTCTCGTGGACGAATAGTGCGAGCTGCGTTTCACACGACCGTCTTTTTCGAAACCCATGCTGATTCCTACAGAGTAGATTTCTAGTCTCCAGAAAAGTCATTATACTCGAACATAATACGTGTTCCAAAATTCTGCAACTGATTTACGTTAGAGATATAGGTCTATAGTTCTGCACACCTGTTCGACGTCCCTTCTTGAAAACGGGTATGACCTGTGCCCTTTTCCAATCCTTTGGAACGCTACGCTCTTCTAGAGACTCTGTCGTCTATTTCGATATCTACCATTTTGTCATCTGTGCGACAATCTAGAGAAGGAACTACAGTGCAGTCTTCCTCTGTGAAACAGCTTTGGAAAAAGACATTTAGTATTTCTGCCTTTAGTCTGTCACCCTCTGTTTCAGTACCATTTTGGTCACAGAGTGTCTGGACATTTTGTTTTGATCCACCTACCGCTTTGACATACGACAAATATTTCTTAGGATTTTCTGCCAACTCAGTACATAGAACTTTACTTACGAATTCATTGAACGTCTCTCGCCCAGCCCTCCTCACACTACATTTCGCTTCGCGTAATTTTTGTTTGTCTGCAGGGCTTTGGCTATGTTTATGTTTGCAGTGAAGTTCCCTTTGCTTTCGCAGCAGTTTTCCAACTCGGTTGTTGTACCACGGTGGCTCTTTTCCATCTCTTACGCTCTTACTTGGCACATAATCATCTAACGCATATTGTAAGATGGTTTTGAACTTCGTCCACTGATCCTCAACACTACCTGCACTTGAGACAAAACTTTTGTGTTGAGCCATCAAGTATTCTGAAATCTGCTTTTTGTCACTTTTGCTAAACAGAAAAATCTTCCTACCTTCTTTAATATTTCTATTTAAGGCTGAAATCATCCATGCAGTAACCGCTTTATGATAGCTGATTCCCTGTTCTGCATTAACTGTTTCAAATAGTTCGGGTCTGTTTGTCACCAGAAGGTTTAATATGTTATTGCCACGAGACGGTTCTCTGTTTAACTGCTCAAGGTAGTTTTCAGATAAAGCACTTAAAAAAATTTCACTGGATTTTTTTTCCCTGCCACCCGTTATGAACGTTTGAGTCTCCCAGTCTATATCCGGCAAATTAAAATCTCCACCCAGAACTATAACATGGTGGGGAAATCTACTCGAAATATTTTCCAAATTATCCTTCAGGTGTTCAGCCAAAACAGCTGCTGAGCCAGGGGGCCTATAGAGACATCCAATTACGATGTCTGAGCCTGCTTTAACAGTGACCTTCAACAAATTATTTCACATTTCGGATCTCCGTCAATTTCCTTCGATACTATTGCACTTCTTATCGCTATAAACACGACTCCCCTTTCACTGCCCAGCCTGTCTCTGCGGTATACATTCCAATCTGAGTTTAGGATTTCATTACTGTTTACGTCTGGTTTCAGCCAACTTTCTGTCCCTAGTACTATATGGGCGTTGTGACCGTTTATTAATGAGAACAGTTCTGGGACCTTTCTATAGACGCTCCTGCAGTTTACTATTAGCACATTAATATTGTTATTCCCTGTTGCATTTTGCCTAATCCTACGTTGCCGCGTCTCAGGAGGCGTCTTGTCGGGCTTAGGGAGAGAATTCTCTAACCTAATAAATCCCCATGTGCACTCCACACGTACTCCGCTACCCTTGTAGTCGCTTCTGGCGTGTAGTGCATGCCTGACCTATTCAGGGGGACTCTACATTTCTCCACCCGATAGCGGAGGTCGAGAAATTTGCACCCCAGATCTCCGCAGAATCGTCTGAGCCTCTGGCTTAAGCCTTCCACTCGGCTCCAAACCAGAGGACCGCGATCGGTTCTGGGAACGATACTACAAATAGTTAGCTCTGATTCCACCCCGCGAGCGAGGCTTTTCGCCTTCACCAATTCCGCCAACCGCCTTTAGGAGCTGAGGATGACCTCTGAACCCAGACGGCAGGCGTCATTGGTGCCGACATGAGCAACAATTTGCAGTCGGGTGCACCCAGTGCTCTCTATCGCCGCCGGCAGGGCCTCCTCCACATTTCGGATGAGACCCCCCGGCAAGCAGACAGAGTGAACACTGGCCTTCTTCCCCGACCTTTCCGCTATTTCCCTAAGGGGATCCATCACCCGCCTAACGTTGGAGCTCCCAATAACTAATAAACCCCTCCCTTCCGCATATTGCTGCAGCCTTCAACGCTGGACCATCAACAAGTGTCAGCGAGCTAAACATTCAAGAAAACATCGTCGATGTTGGCTTTTGAATCCGAAGCCTCACTCGTGTTCCCTTGATGACTGCACGACACAAAGCTTTACGCCTCGCCTTGGCCCGTCAGCACTGACATTCGACTTTTGATGACTGGAAACTTGTTGCCTCGTGGGACGAGTATCATTTCAGATTGTATCAAGTAGATGAACGTGTACGGGTATGGAGGCTACTTCATGAATCCATGGACCCTGCATGTCAGCAGGGGATTGTTCAAGCCGGCGGAGGATCTGTAAGGTTTGGGGGCGTATGCAGTTGGAGTGATATGGGATCCCTGATACGTGTAGATATGACTCTGACAGGTGACACGTACGTAAGGATCCTGTCTGATCACCTGCATCCATTCATGTCCATTGTGCATTCCGACGGACTTAATCAATTCCAGCAGAACTATGCGACATCCCACACGTCCAGAATTGCTGCAGAGTGACTCTAGGAACGCTCTTGTGAGTTTAAACACTTCAGCTAGCCACCAAACTCCCCAGACATGAACATTATTGAGCATATCTGGGATGCCTTGCAACGTGCTGTTCAGAAGACATCACCACCTCCTTGTACTCTTACCGATTTAGTGACAGCCCTGCAAGATTCATGGTGTCAATTGCCTCTAGCAGTACTTCGGACATTAGTCGTGTCCATGTCACTTCATGCTGCGGTACTTATGCGTGCTGGAAGGGCCCTACATGATGTTAGGCAAGTGTACCAGTTCCTTTGGCTCTTCAGTGTGTGTACGCTTAACATCATTCACAGAGCAGCGATTTCGAATGCCGCAATTTCGTTCTAACTTATTGCAGATTGTGTAGTCTGTGTGATTTTTGTTATGAAGAATTTCGTATTCTTCTCACTTTGCAGTGATCACTATGGTAATAGACACACACCAAATATAATTTGCCATTTTATAGGTGAAATGCACTAAATGAAGCGAAGCAACATGTAAACAATGGCTCTCACTCTTACTTCATCAAAGATATTTGCTAGAAACTTTCCTACTACACTGTCTAAGATCTGATCAAAGGTCTTTGATAAGTAATTGTCGCTGGCGAGGAACACTAAGTAGAAACAGAAAGGGGGGTACAGCTATGGTAGCCGCGTTGCTACGGGTGGCCAGTATCTGCGGTGCCGCCTTTCTCGGTTCATGGATGCAGCACAGCCTTGTACCAGTACTGATGTAACGCTTCCGAGTGAAGATATCTTTACTTTCTTGCAGGAGCTTTCGTTTTCAAGGAAATGTGAAATTGAACGACATTACATTTTGAAGGTAGGACGTCTAACAGTTGCGTTAAGCCTTCCTCAGAAATGTAAGTTCAAAACACGTGCATTCCAAAGTTTATTGTGAGAATAGCACTAATGGTTACATGTCAACCCTATAAAAGGGGAATTAATCTGCCGATCATGTTTGCTCTTGAGCACAAAAAAAGCTGTATGGTCCTCTAAGCATTTCGGCGATCTGTAGAATCTTTTTATAGGTTTAGCACGGCATGGTTGTTCTAAAGCCCATCTAAGTAGTTTTATTTCTTATAAAGAACTATCCAAGGAAGTGTTTAGTATTGCAAGTTACTTAATGAAAATCACAAACTGATCAAAATCAGACAAAATAATGAAGTGGAAACTAACACAGACAGCATGAAAATTGTAATTGATGTCGCAAATATTTTGTGTAAGCTGGAGCTAGATTTCAGGTGTCATGATGCGACGAAAGATTCCCTGAATCCCGGAAATTTCGAAGCCATTCTCAAATTTGTGGTAAACAGAAACGAAGATTTGAAAGCACAGTGGTAGAAAATAGGGTATTTCCGGGGATTTTCAGACACTGTACAGATTGTATGTGCAAACGAGGAGGCGATTTGTGAATATACACATTCAGGTTCGAATAGAACCTCATTTTATGCCTTCAGTGTGGCCACAGCAACAGACGCTCCAGACAAGTCACAATGCTGTATTATTGTGAGCCTAGTGGGCTTCAGTGGCAACATATAGGAACATTTTCTTGGCTTTCATGACATTACATAAGCTAGAACTGCTGCTGCTTTATTCACTGTGCTTAGTGGTGCGTTTCGAAATTATGGTATGAAGAACAAACTAGAGGCCCAAACGTACGAAGTGCTTCCATTCTGACAGGAGAATTACATGGCCTGCAAGCTAAGATCCGTATAACTGCGCACCAAACTATTTCACTGTTTTGCACATCTTTTAAATTTCACTTTGCAGCAGAACTGTTATTGAGCAAAAACATTTAGGATTTTTTTTCTCCACCGGACTTCCAGACGCACAGCAATTCTCGACAATATTGTTGGTATGCACGTCACTGTACTTCGAACAGTGAAACGAGATAGGACTGTAACGCTAAAAACTATCTGCCATTTACGAAACCCGTCTGGGCCTAAATGAAGACTACAGAAGATGCCTATAGTTTCAAATATACTCTTCTAGACGCTGATTTTTTCCCTCTGTTTTTCAAAGCATATTTCTAAAGGCCGAACTGCTTTCCAAGATTCTTCACAAAAAAACCAATGACTCTCCGCTTCACAACAGTGCTGTCTCAGAATGCATAGCTTACGTGATAAACTTAGGAACTCAAGAAAAAATGATGGGCTTTTTAAATTCCACGAAACGCTCGACTAATTCGCAAGCTGAAGATTCCATAAAAAGAAGTTGTTCTTGTCTCCAACGCGTAAAACGCGTGTTTGAGGAACAGTATGCCTCAGGATTGTTTATCAATTCTTGCTTTTACCTCAGTTTAAAAACCATTGCTGCGAACACTTGAAAGCGGAGTCACATGGTATGACGATGTCATCGAAAGATTTGGGAAGAAGAGAATCGTCGAGTTAGATTTGTTTTACAAGTAACAACACTCAAACAACCAACACATCAATTCGTTTGTGAATAAAACTGAGTGTCATTGTTATTTTTATTACTATTATTATTAACAGCATAGTAATTAGTCATTGGCGTCCTTGTCATCTTACTATTAGTAGCAGCAGCAGTTGTAGAAGCAGTCGTGCTGCTGCTGGTGACGGCTAGGTATGCGTACATTAAAAGGGAAGAAACGGGGATTTTCCATTATGTTTCCTGGCCTCCATACAATTTAGACCCATGATCCTCCACTGACACCCCAAACTTCAGATGTCAGACCTCAGATCGGTACCAGATGTTGTATATCGATAGAGTATCAACCAAAACACCTATTTAGTTCGTGCTATGTGCTGTCGTCCAGTAGAACATGCGTAAATGGTATCTGAAAGTAACACTAGAAGTACAGAGCATAGCAAAGGCGTATCTGTGAGTGATTGTCTCGTAGACTTCGCGTGGATGAGTTGGTAGAGCGCGAGGTCATCGTACCAAAAATACCGCATTCTAACGCCACTGGCGTCAGTTTTTTTTAACTGTTTACACGTGAAACTGTTGCAACGGAGAACATTTTCCTGAACTGTAAAAGGAGTTTTCGGAGTTCGTAGCAATGTTGTTTTGGCAGCCTGCTTTCGCTTCGTTAATTGAAAGTAGCAAAACCTACAGAGTACATTTGTATAGATAGGTGTGGTGTTTATTGCACACCCCGAGAGAACAACACACCTATCACTACAAACGTACTCTGTAGGTTTGCTACTTTCAATTAACGAACCGAAAGCAGGCTGCCAAAAGAACATTTCTACGAAATCCGAAAAGTTCTTTTACAAGGTAGAAAAATGTTCTCTTTATAGCAGTTTCACGCGTAAACGTTAAAAAAATTGACATCAATGGCGTTCGAACGCGGTATCTTTGGTACGATGACCTCACGCTCTACCAACTCACCCACGCGAAGTCTACAAAACAATCACTCACAGACAGGCTTTTGCTGTGCTCCGTAGTTCTCATCTTACCTGTAATTACCGTTTACGCATGTTCTATGTGACAACGGCACACATCTCGAACTAAATCGGTGTTTTGGTTGAACTCTAAAGACACACCAACGTGCAGCACCAATCTGACTGTGTGACATCTGGAGGTTGGGGTATGAGTGCCACAACTTTAGATCACTGAAGTTGGCAGCAGTCCTAAACATAAGAAGTTTCGAACTTGTACCGATAACGAGTAGGGAGGCGGAGCCCAAATTAACATCGGCAGCTAACAGACATTTGCCACTTCTTGCTGCTGGCAAATTTTGCAATCTGACAGTCATTGTAAGCGTTCAACAGGTAAAATTTAATCTCATATTCATTAAATTAGTAACCGCATATTTTAACGTGAGTGATCTTAACGTACTTATAATCTACATGGCTCTGGAAGAGGAGGGGGTGTGAGGTGGGGGGGGGGGGGGGGGGAAGTGCTGAATGCAAGCTTGAGGGCGAAGAGTAAAGTGGCCACTACTGTTCTCAATAATAAGTATCGTGGCTGAATGGAACATCTCGATTCCGAAACACGAGAGACAGCGCATTTCGTCGACATTTTCAGTGGTGTGCAGTTATTTTCCCTGCAATACACATCCCGACACCATGATACTCGGATAATATCTCTCAAATACCTCCAAACTGTAGTCAATGGATTTCGGGTTCACGCTACTAAGGGCAGCATTTATATAATTCTTACATTGTAGCTCTAACTGTTAGAAATGAAAACTTGAGAGGGATTGGGACTCCAGCTGTACATGAATTGCTTCTGTGACTAGTGCAGTACGTGGAAACAATGTGTTCATGCGCTTTAACCACGCTCTTCCGAAGACGGTGGAAACTACTGTGTAGACGTCGGAATCCCCGTGGTCCTATCTTCCTCTTATCCGCGAGGAACCCGAGGTGACGTAAACCGGCTCGTCAGTCAGGGTGATCAGGCTGGAGTAAAGAAAGAACCACCGTAAAGGGGTTTACACCTCCTTTTACGCTGCTTTTATTTGCTCCTACGAAGTTTTTCCATCTCGTGTGGGCAATTTCGTCCGCCTTTGTTTTCATGCCGTTTTAGGGTGCAGTGTAGTACTTCCTGGGTGTGTCGAGGAGCAATGAAAGAACTAACGTAACAGACGACAAGATACAATGTCTCCGACAAAACGGCGCTTAACAGTTTGATACTTTAGATACGTTACAATTTGGTACTTAAGGTTCGACAACCACAGACATGTAAAAGTGACAAAAGGTACTGGGTTGGAGCATTAATTCGTGCCGTTTTGGCATTGCCATAAATTTCTTTCATGGATGTAAGATACACTACATTACTTAACAGAAAATACACATTAATAAGATTGATACACTACTCGCCATCAGTGATGTAATCATCATCTTTTTCTATGACCGCCTGCCAGCGTCCAGATGGGAGTTTCTGCCTCTCCTGTAGAACTGTTGCAGTTTAGAGGTGAACAATTCTGTTAGCAGCTGCTAAGAAGAGCTTCATCATGAAATAATTCTTCATGAATATTGTTAAAGAGAAGTCAGAAAGGTGATAATCGTAAATGTCTATGTCCGCTGAACGTGGAAAGTAAGGAAGTGGTTCCTAGCCAAGTTCAGCACTAGTGTCTTTGGTGGTTCTAGTCGTAGGCGGGTATGAATTATCGTGGACTAATTTGTTTTCAATAGCAGCAAGCCTTAGCTGTTCTGTATAAGTGGCAGATTTTATCGTTTCTTTTCATGGTAGCAATTAATGACGAAGAATTTCACTTTGGTTCCAAAAAACGCATATAATAATTTGTGCAAGTGCACCATCCATCCAGTCTTCCACATGAAGTATTGCTTTTTTAGGTGATCTGAACTGTTCTTTCCAACTATTCTTTAGAACTCTAAAATTAGTTGGTATTACGCTCAGTGCACATTTAAATGCATTTTTCAAAACAAAAGTAGTAATACCGTTATCAATGTCAGCGTTATTACTATTACTTTGTTTACGCAAAAATTTTGTGTCTCTAGCTCTTTGCCTTTCAGTATCACATGTTTGTGTTCTTTTCGGAGGCACAGCCCAAAACAAACGCCGTTTCCGTATAATAAGGAAGTCGTTGCATTTTCACTGCGGCAAATGAACACAAAGTCAGTTCCGTTTACTGTTAAACTAAACGAAGCGAAAAAACATCAGTAAACAATAATGTCCACATCAACAAACCTTTCAAGTCCAGGTACGTTAGGAACTCCAGAACCTCCACGTACAATAGCTACAGTGAGCCAAGCATTCCCGCGATCGAAAGTATCATTAATGTCAATACTAAAATTAAGTCTGCAACCACAGAAAACACAAGGTCCGTCGACAAGTGCAGTAGCAGCAACACTCTAAACTGGTAAGCGGTTCTTCTTGTCCCCGGCAGTTGTTGCGAACTCGATGTTTTCGATAGTTTTATAAACTGTCTGTTTAGAACGGCGACGAATTCTCCTGTAAGGTGTTTCCCCTCTAGGGTTTCGTTGCTGCCATGCATAATATGGTCCCTGTTAGGTGCAATTTTGCGGCGAGTAATCCCATAACCATGTGCCGCCATACTCTATACTGGCCCCTGTGTACCGTATCTGACGGCAGACGCGGTACCTAATGAATGCAAAAAATGGTTCAAATGACTCTGAGCACTATGGGACTCAACTGCTGTGGTCATTAGTCCCCTAGAACTTAGAACTACTTAAACCTAACTAACCTAAGGACATCACACACATCCATGCCCGAGGCAGGATTCGAACCTGCGACCGTAGCAGTCGCACGGTTCCGGACTGCGCGCCTAGAACCGCGAGACCACCGCGGCCGGCTAATGAATGCAAATGGTTACCTAGTGAAGAACGTACTGGTTTAAGTACCGACCCAGCATGTTTGCTATTTTTGTACACATGTCCATATGTGAAGAAATAGTGCAAAAAAATGACTCTGAGCACTATGGGACTTAACATCTATGGTCATCAGTCCCCTAGAACTTAGAACTACTTAAACCTAACGAACCTAAGGACATCACACAACACCCAGTCATCACGAGGCAGAGAAAATCCCTGACCCTGCCGGGAATCGAACCCGGGAACCGGAAGCGAGAACGCTACCGCACTACCACGGGCTGCGGACTAAATGGTGGAACCCGGTTGGTAGATGACATAGGAACCCCTTGTGGTCGAATGTAACAAAGACTTTGAAGATCTATTGAGAGGAAAGGGGAGCGTACTATCCACAGAATATGGCTCAAGGTTAAACAAAACAAAGACAAAGGTGACGAAGAGTAGGCGAATGGAGAATAACAATTGCCTGACTTCGAAACAGCGAAACGGAGAACGACGCGGTAGTGGAAGATGTGAAAGAGTTCATCTACATAGGAAGCGACATTGCTCTGAATGAAGACAAAGGTGAGGAAGAGTAGGAGAGTGGAAAATAACAAACTGTCTAACATCGAATTAGGGAACGATTTGCTTGTGGTAGAAGTGAGAGTTTGCCTACATAGGTATCAGAAGTTGGCTGGTTCAGGCCTGTTGGTGGTAGTCGGCTCTTGCTTTCCGCTGACGTATAATTTACTCTGAACAGCTACACGTCCTCTGCGATGCTTTGCCTTAGGGCTGGTCTGCCCTGTTGCGGAATACTGTGCCCCACTGAGGCTCAATAGCACACATGTGAGAAAAATTGACGTGGAGCTAAATGCGGCATTGAGGACAATAACAGACTGCATCAAATCTACTCCTCTATGCTGGTTACCATCTCTAAGCAACATTGCGCCACCAGACCTCCGAAGACAGAGAGCCCTCCTCAAGGAATACCAGAAATTGCTTAAAATCCCGGAGCTTCG
Source organism: Schistocerca gregaria (assembly GCF_023897955.1). Lineage (NCBI taxonomy): Eukaryota > Metazoa > Arthropoda > Insecta > Orthoptera > Acrididae > Schistocerca > Schistocerca gregaria. The sequence continues at coordinate 570,912,009 of NC_064923.1, forward strand.
AATGCACTCTGACGTTCCTGCACTCCGAATGAAGCGATTAAAATCTTGGCAGCCATCTGTCCTACTGGCAGAAACACTACGGGCAGTTACTTTCAGTATCAACAAAAAGTGGACAGAAATGTGGACCACTATTGCCCATGAGGAACATCAGGCCCTCCGAAGACCTGACACAAGACCAACCGGTATGAGACTAACGAGACGTGCCTGGAAAGCAACTAATCGGATCCGCACAGGCCACGGCATCTGTGCTAAAAACATCTACCGACGGGGAAGGGCTTCATCTTCTCAGTGTGACTGTGGAAATGAACGCCAGACGATCCGTCACAATGTAACAAGCTGTAGCAGAAGAACCTACCATGGGATCTTGGAAGATTTTTTTGAAGTGACAGAGGCAGCCCTTGAATGGGTCGACAAATTAGATATTAATTTATAGACTTATTTTTTAAATTGTAAATTATGAAATTAATGTATTTTTGTAAAATTTTGTGAAACTATGTAATCCACAATTGCTAGTCGCTGTTCATATACAATGCCATACGCTAAATAAATAAATACTCTGAACAATGGGGTAAATTGCTATTTTTTTACGTATAAAAAAACCGCATAAGTGCGTGAAGGACTCGTGCACCGAGTGTTCCGTACAAACTCAGTTATGTATACGGATGATTCAGCCATCCCAGGAATCAATACAGGCAAGATATGGATCTGCCCTTTTCTGAGAAAAAGGGGCCTTGATAGGACAGACAGTCGGGTGACAACTGACAAAAAACGTATATTTTTTCATGTGATACAATTGCAAATTAACAGTTCTCGGATCTTTACCTTTGCTTGTAATGTGAAATCTTGCTTCTTGCCAAATATCATGATTCCAGGCCAACAGGAATTACCATGCTGGTTTTGATGAGAAAGCTTGCGAGTATGAAATATGTGACATAAAAGTCCGTCTCTTTTGATTTCTTTGACTTTGAAGCTTAAAGGTGTTACACCGCCAAGGGACCATAGACCTTAGTATGAGACATAAATTTCAGCTTAGTGCGTCAACCCGTTCCTAAGAAAAAGGTGTTTAACAGTTGGACAGACGTACAGTCGGATAGCAAATCATAAATTTTTTTCACGTGATATAATTGCAAAATAGCAATTTTCGGATTTTTCCTTTAGTTGTACTGTGAAACATTCCTTCTTGGTTAATTTCATGGTTTTTGATCAACGAGAAGTACCTTGTAGGTTTTGATGATTGAGTTTGCGAGTGTAAAAATTTGTTACATAAATGGCCGTATCTTTTGATCGCACGGACTTAAAAGGGTCAATTTCTTACACCGTCAATGGTTCGTAGACTTTAGTATGTGACATAAATTTTAGCTTGATACATTTACCCTCTTCCGAGAAAATGGTTTTTTAACAGTCGGACAGACAGACAGCGATCGTGTAAGGGTACCGTTTTTACCGACTGAGGTACAGAATCCTAAATATCATTGGCAGAGGTGAAGGAAAGGCTAATTGGAAGAAGGATACCCTCTTACCAACTGTGAAATGAACCGGGCACTAACACACATAGAAAACCAAACAACGCCGACTGCGGGATTTGGGGTGCCACTGAAAACAACACGCTATTTCGACCCATATTGATTGTAAATGTGAACACCACCGGATAGATCCGGGAGCAAAGTCCCGTTGTAGTGTTACAAACATTTTAGCACTCCGTTCCTATAGAAATTGTGGACAATTGTTATTTTCAAGTAATGCCTGTAATGTATTACTGCTAAAGTAGTAAAAGCAACTGCATAATTGTCTTTATTTAGTCCGTTGCATGTCACCGAGAGAGGGTAGAGCAGCCCAACTCACGTACCTCCTCTGTGACGGGTCAGATTAACGCCGGTCGTGCAAAACCTACTGGCCGACGGCCAACCCTCAGGAGACAATTAATGCTGCTGGAAGCGTCTGCGGCGCTGATATTTTTGATTGCTGCACATTACTAAAGAAATATAATTGTATTACATGCGTTAAATTTTTTGAGATTTTATATCAATGAATCTGTGTTCATCTGTTGTAAGGGGTTCATTATTCGCTAGCGCACTAGAGCAGATGTAATTTCGATGGACTGCTCACGCGCTGCCTGCGATATGGAATATCTATGCTACAACAGAATCGCAGGTCAGAGCAGTGTTGGCAGTAAGTCAACTTTAGTACCTCGCAGAGCAGTCGTGTTTCGTAGCTCGCACAGAGCACTTTAGTTGTTTAGTTCGGACAGGGCGGTGCAGCGGTTGACTTATGTTGGGCCGGTCGTGCAGAACGATGGCAGTGCCTGAGCGATATTGTCTAAGTTAATATATATATATATATATATATATATATATATATATATATATATATATATATATATATATATATGTGTGTGTGTGTGTGTGTGTGTGTTCTTTGTTGCCACGGGCATATGCTAATTGCCACAACTGATTTAACCAGAATTGTAATGTTGAAGTCCCAGAAATGTTTAAATAATAACTTCTGTTCTGAAGAAAACTTCTGCCAGTTATTTATCTGAGTTTAAAGATTTTACTCATGTTGATTAAGCAAAAGAAAATCAGTTGTTTTCCTACAAATGAAAATCTAATGGCCGGCATTGCACTGGGCTGTGCCAAAAATTTGTAATAGGAGCAGATATATACATAGCATTATCCGGCGCCATCATTGCGAGATAAGAACTTTTCAGTTTATTCAAGATGGTTTCACAGGCCCATGACGCAGTGCTGCGGACGTCAAAACTTATCTCGATTTGCAGTCAGTCTTTAATGGAAGGTCACATTAAAACTTGAAATTTTATTATTGGTAAGAAATTTTTTATTGGGAACTTAAACGAGATTTTTCTGTTGGGAGGTTACACTAAATGTGAATATTATAATTATTTTTCTGTTCGGAGGTTACACTGTCTAGCTCTAAAATTTGTCTTTACCTGTCGAACTATTCAATATATTCAAAGTCATATGTTTTATTGTGAGAAAATTCTGTGTGATTGCTTGTCAAGAGCATAAGAAAACTGATTCAAACGGACTTAGACGAGTGAAAGAAATGTTTCAAATGTTAAATACAAGGGGCGCTCAATGAGTAATGCAATACATTTATTTTCTGAAAATTGGTTGGTTTTATTCAGAATTCTAAAACAACGTATTATTTCCATATCTTTTGGTTATAAAACTCTATTTTTCAATGTAATCTCCGTTCAGTGCGACGGCCTTATGCCACCCTACTGGGAAGACCTGTACGCCCGAATGGTATCACTCTACTGGTGGACGTCGGAGCAAACGTCTTGCTGCATCCGTAACCTCCACGTACCGGTACTGCTTCTACATCTACATCTACATCTACATTTATACTCCGCAAGCCACCCAACAGTGTGCGGCGGAGGGCACTTTACGTGTCACTGCATTACCTCTCTTTCCTGTCCCAGTCTCGTATGGTTCGCGGGAAGAACGACTGCCGGAAACTCTCCGTGCGCACTCGAATATCTCTAATTTTACATTGGCCCGCATCTCGTGGTCGTGCGGTAGCGTTCTCGCTTCCCACGCCCGGGTTCCCGGGTTCGATTCCCGGCGGGGTCAGGGCTTTTCTCTGCCTCGTGATGGCTGGGTGTTGTGTGATGTCCTTAGGTTAGTTAGGTTTAAGTAGTTCTAAGTTCTAGGGGACTGATGACCATAGATGTTAAGTCCCATAGTGCTCAGAGCCATTTGAACCTTTTTTTTTAAATTTTACATTCGTGATCTCCTCGGGAGGTATAAGTAGGGGGTAGCAATATATTCGATACCTCATCCACAAACGCACCCTCTCGAAACCTGGACAGCAAGCTACACCGCGATGCAGAGAGCCTCTCTTGCAGAGTTTGCTAAACATCTCCGTAAAGTTATCACGCTTACCAAATAACCCTGTGACGAAACGCGACGCTCTTCTTTGGATCTTCTTCATCTCCTCCGTCAACCCGATCTGGTACGGATCCCACACTGATAAGCAATACTCAACTATAGGTCGAACGAGTGTTTTGTAAGCCACCTCCTTTGTTGATGGACTACATTTTCTAAGGACTCTCCCAATGATTCTCAACCTGGCACCTGCCTTACCAACAATTAATTTTATATGATCATTCCACTTCAAATCGTTCAGTACGCATACTACCAGATATTTTACAGAAGTAACTGCTACCATTTTCCGAATACTAGCGGACATGTTTCGGAGCTTCCTATTGAAAGGCAACTGTTCCGATCGACCGTGGACGGCCGGAGTGCACTTTTGACTACTCATAACGGTCATGAAAAAAAGAATAATATTATAAAATGTAACTAGGACATAAAATGCACATTGTTGTAGGTATATGCCACGATTTAGGGAGCACACTAGGCGGAATATACTGCACCTACTTGAAACTTTCTAGTTTTTAAACTTCTCTCAGTTTTTCCGGTAGATGAATGACAGCATTTCCGTTTGGAAACGTTTCGGCACAGAATTGTGCAGCAGCTCCGTTGTCGCCATCAACTCTGATGCATACGAGGAAAAGGGGACAAGTCGTAGGATATCGATATTCACATATACTGATGGCGATAGTATCGTTTACACAATGTGTGAAATTGCAGTGCATTGGCAGCATTTGTACTCAGATGATTATGTGAAAAGGTTTTCGTTGCGATAAGGGCTACGCGATAGGAATTACCAGACTTTGAACACGGAATGGTAATTGGAGCTAAACGCATGGGACATTCCATTTCGGAAATCGTTAAAGGAATTCAATATTCCGTGATCCACAGTGTCAAGAGTGTACCGAGAATATCAAATTTCAGGCGTTACCTCTCACCATGGACAACACAGTGGCCGACGGGCTTCACAACCGACAGCAGCGGCGCTTGCGTAGAGTTGTCAGTGCTAACAGATAACCAACATTACTTGAAATAATCACAGAAACCAATGTGTGACATACGACGAACGTATCCGTTAGGACTAGGCTGTGACAACAGACGAGAGACGCGAGTCTCTTGCTAACAACTTGATATCGCCTGTAGCGCCTCTCGTAGGCTCGTGACCATATCGATTGGGCTCTAGAGAACTGGAAAATCGTGGTCTCGTCAGATGAGTCCAGATTTCAGTTAATAAGAGCTGACGGTAGGATTCGATTGTGGCACAGATCCCACGAAGCCATAAACCCAGGATGGCACTGTGCAAGCTGATGGCGTCTCCATAATAATGTGGACTGTCTTTACATGCAATGGACTGGGGCCTTTAGTCCACCTGAATCGATGATTGACTTCAAATGGCTATGTTCGGCTACTTGGACACCATTTGCAACAATTCATCGATTTCATGTTTTCAAACAAAGATGCGCCATGTCACCGAGCCACAATTGATCGCGATGGGTTTGAACAACCTTCTGGACGATTTGGGCAGATGATCTGGCCAGTCAGATCGTCCGACATGAAACCCACCGAACATTTATGGGACGTAATCGAGGGAACAGTTCGTGTACAACATCCTGCGCCTGAAACACTTTCGCAGTTATAGACGGCTATGGGGGCAGCATGGCTCGGTATTTCTCCAGGGGACTTCCAACGACTTGATGAGCACATGCCACGTCGAACTGCAACAGTATGCTGGGCAAAAGGAGGTCCAACACGATATTAGGAGTTATTCGATGACTTTTGTCTCCTTCGTGTCTTGGCCGTTTCGTTTCGATATTTAGGTACTGGTACAGGTCGTAATGTTTATTGCAGTGGTACACCTCACCAATATGCAGTTGCATAGATAAGGTCTACGTAAAGGTGCAGAACATGTACTGGAAGGTTATTATCGCAGCTCGTACATTCACTTTATACTGATGGCTAAGAGGTTGCGTAACTCGTTAGGATTTCAAACAAAGTCCAAAGAAACTTCGACACAACGGTTCTCAAAGTTTCACACCCCTCATCACCCGAACTGTGCATTTTCCTTGTTGTAGACACCTTACATGCTAAGTATGCAAACCCATATCCTCATTTAAAGACGAGAAGGGATGAACAGCCTTCAGCAGTGATAGTACTTCCTAACTTTTAGATAAAATTTTCAGCTAACAAGGTAAGTGCGTGTCGTAGTCGAGATTCAAGGCACTTGGTTCATTTCAGTTTTTTATGTGTTGTAGGATACAACGTGCAAGTCCATTTGCATTGCACGAGTCACCCCTATAAGGAAACTCAGACAGGGAGTGGTTACGTATGTTCTGTTTTAAATTTCTGGCTTCCATTTATGGTACTTTAGCTTATGTTAAATCTCCCTGAATTATTACACTGCGCTATGAGAATGTTCCTGGTCACTACAGCATATAACATAAAGTTAGTCATTTGACTGCCCCTCGACTGGGGACCTGTCTGTTATCTGCATGTGAGCCATGTAAGACTGAAGAAGACTTAACCTGTCATGCTATTTATAATCGTGCTTTGTGCACTGCACACTTGCCTTAACGTAATGGAGAGAGACTGATCACAGTATCTGGCGAACAGTAACTCACTGGAGGAAGTGTTGTCGCACGTCGTGGCCATTGGCATGCTCTGTCGTCTTTGATTGTAACAATTTGGCCAAGTTGCGTATGTGATGTGACCATTCGCGTGAGGCAGACAACGTCGCATCGTCCATTTATTTCTGTGAATTTGATCATGGAGTGTTGTGCAGTTATCCGATGTGGTAGAGTCTGCATTCCTAAAACGCGTAAAGTGTGTCTACCTTTGCGACCAATAGTAAGTAACATTGATACTTGTACACATGATTTAGCCGAACATTTTCCTTTCTTGCGTAGACCATTTGTTGGCAAATGTTCACACCATATACGCAACTCTGCCAGTTTTATCAACAGACTGGGAGCTCTTGGTAAAAGTAGTTCGGACCTCTTAACTTTAGTGTAGTATAACGTCTTACAAAGGTCCGTCTTGCAGAGTCTTTGGCTTTAATCGGTAATAAATTTCAGATGACATCGCTGTTTTATTCAACGTAATGATACTCAATTCTCAACAAGGAATTTTTGGAGCTGACTGATGGGATCACTGTGGGTAGCTACACCTCTTTCACACTTTGTGGTCAACTTTTTTGTAGAAGACTTTGAAGAGAGAACGCTTGAATCAGCGGCGTTTAAACCATCTGTATTTTGGAAGTATGTGGATGATACTGTCAGAATTTAGCCTCACCTGAGGATAAGTTAACAGAGTGTTTACGTCACCTCAGCTCCATTCATAACAACAACAAAATGGTTCAAATGGCTCTGAGCACTATGGGACTTAACATCTATGGGCATCTGTCCCCTAGAACTTAGAACTGCTTAAACCTAACTAACCTAAGGACATCACACAACACCTAGTCATCACGAGGCAGAGAATCATAACAACATGTAATTCATTCTTTAAATAGGAAAAGGTGGTTTTCTGCCTTTCCTGGGTATTTTCATTAACTGGGAGAATGGTGACGTTCTGGAACATTTGGGTTATCGGAAGCTGACTCATATCGATTTTTATTTACAATTTTAGAGTTATCATCACCTTGTAACGTTCCCTGGCAGCACACACACTATTAATAAAATGAAATGACATTTAATTGTAATATGTACGCCGCTATGAAGCAATTCGAATGTACTGTAATTGTTTAACAAAAAATGTTATTTAATTTTGTGTAAAGGAAGTTCGTTATTATTGTAATATTTTCTGTAATAATATTCTCGATGTATTTACGGTTGTAATATTTCTATACTAATAATGTAATTACGAAATATGTTAATATCTGCGATGAAAAAATGTAAAATATAGCCATAGAAGAAAATAATGTTGTAAGATTAGAAAGAGACATTCACAATCAGCAATAATATAAATAGCGCTGCATAATGTGTATTCTTTGTCGTCTTCCTCGAGAGCTGAGAGAGAGAGGAACCAGTGACGTAGCATTATATGAATGAGTAGACTTCGTTTGTCTGTATCTATCTTTAGCCGCCATTAGAGGAGAAATTGCACAGGTGTGTTATTTAAATTATTGTTATGGTCTAAATACATTATAATTTATCAAAATTGTGTATTACTAATGTAAATTAGCTTGCCCATGTCATCTATATTATTTCTTTAAAGAATTTTCAGCACTTTTAGCGATTATCGTTGGTGTTCCTGTGCTGTGCCGCGACCGAACGATTTGCAGCGGTGGCACATTAAAAAATTGTTCCACTATAAAATTAACCAAACCCGTAAATCGGGAGCAGGTAAAATTAGCATTGAATTTCGAAATATTTTTCTTTTTCAGCGATCCTGAGACTGACTGAATTTATTACTGGTTTTTCATTTGTGCATTCATAGGCGGATAATTAACGTTGAAGTTGTTAATCTGTTGGTTCTTTCCATTTCTAAAGCAAATAACTTAAACGTATAGTGAAGTGTGTTTTGTCAATGATAATTAAGCGTTCAGGTCGGCTTGGGAATATTTAACCATTTTATGCTAACAGATACAGTCTTGTGTTCCTTAGCTAACGCCGGGAAAGAATTCAGTAAATATTTAAAAACCCACTGCATCTCTAAAATGTGTGCCAAGACCGAAATACATAAAAAATTTATTTAAATAAGTTTCAAAAAAATGTTATCAGTTAGTTTGAATTTATCAGCATGAGAGGGTTGCTAAGGTTCACGTAATTTTAAATGTGCTTAATTCTGTCTAAGTGAATTTTTATTACCACACGTAAATAAGGTGTTCTACAACAAAGTTCGTACTGAAAGAGTAAATAACATAAATATTTAAAGTCATTTCTCCCCCATTTTCATTTTCAACCATTTTCATTTTTTACATAATAAAAATATTTCTTTTATTTTTTTTTCATCGAAACCTGTCGTCAAATATGAGTGTGCTTAAAACACAGTCGCGAATGCACATAGTTTCCCAAAAGACCTCGACCATGTAATTACGGTATTCAGAGAAACTGGGTATTCTACCCAGCAGATTAACAAGTTGAAGCTAGTGAAGGATGATGAGCTGGAATTATCAAAATAACTTACGTAGGAAACTTCCTGGCAGATTAAAACTGTGTGCATGGCCGAGACTCGAACTCGGGACCTTTGCCTTTCGCAGGCAATTACTCTACCAACTGAACTACCCAAGCACGACTCACGGCCCGTCCTCACAGGTTTACTTCTGCCAGTACTTCGTCTCCTACCTTCCATACTTTACAGAAGCTCTCCTGAGAACCTCGCAGAACTAGCAATCCTGGAAGAAAGGATATTGCGGAGACATGGCTTAGCCACGTGATGTTTCCAGAATGAGATTTTCACTCTGCATCTGAGTGTGCGCTAATATGAAACTTCCTGGCAGATTAATACTGTGTGCCGCCCCGAGACACAGCTTTAATCTGGCAGGAGGTTTCATATCAGCGCACTGCAGAGTGAAAATCTCATTCTGGGAACTTACGTAGGGCTTACATAGGCCAGATCACACGCACCGAGGAAGAACGTTTCACTGAAAATTGACGCAGCACTCGCCTTTTGCATCCAAGCCAGGGTCTGCTGTTGCTTAACATTGTATCTACACCGGACATTCAATGGAGTATGAGAAAACAATAATTTTGGCCTCAGGAATATCGGAACTCCATTATTAAAGATGTCGTGGAAAGATGCTTGGATGAAAAATCTGATGAAACGTGACAGCGGCTACCAGCTGGACACTGCGTAGAATACTATCATCTCCACGATTTGCTGCAATCGAAGACGACAGAGACCGCCGATGGTTGCAGCAAGGGACAGCCCTTAGGAGAAAAGAGTTCTGTAATTCCAGCAGCGACGCCACTGCAGCCGGGAGTGTGCTCTATCTGTCACAACCGTCTTAAGGGGTAATAACAGTGAAAAGATCTAAAAAAAAAAATCCGTTTTCTTGACGCTTTAAAATGAGCATAAACGGTCTCGACCACCGTTATTTCTGTGGATACCGGTTTCGGTCAGTTACAGGTGATGTTAAGACCTCATACCATGATGTCAGGCGGTGGCAGAGACCAGAGCAGGCGTTACGAACGTCAACTGGTAACCGTCGAGACTGTTTATGTAAATTTTGAAGTACTAAGAAAAACCGCTGTTCTCCACGAGATATGCCCTCAAAAATTGCTGTTTTCATGACAAATTTTTGGCCGAAAGAAAGGCGATAGATAAATAATACTTGAGCATATATTTAAGTATCTTACAATAATTTTTTGTTGAAAAAAATTACAAAATGGCTACACTGCAGCAATTTTCCCGAGGCATGCTGAATTTAAGGCGATCTGCGACGCGCATTATACACTACTCGAGATTAAAATTGCTACACCACGAAGATGGCGTGCTACAGACAGGAAGAAGATGATGTGATATGCAAACGATTAGCTTTTCAGACATTCACACAAGGTTGGCGCCGGTGGCGACACCTACAACGTGCTGACATGAGGAAAGTTTCCAACCCATATCTCATACACAAACAGCAGTTGACCGGCGTTGACTGGGGAAACGTTGTTGTGATGCCTCGTGTAAGGAGGAGAAATGCGTACCATCACGTTTCCGAATTTGATAAAGGTAGGATTGTGGTTTATCATATCGCGACATTGCTGCTCGTGTTGGTTGAGATCCAATGACTGTTAGCAGAATATGGAATCGGTGGGTTCAGGAGGGTAATACGCAACGCCGAGCTGGATCCCAACGGCCTCGTATCACTAGCAGTCGAGATGACAGGCATCTTACCCGCATGGCTGTAACGGATCGTGCAGCCACGTGTCGATCCCTGAGTCAACAGATGGGGACGTTTGCAAGACAACAACCATCTGCACGAACAGTTCGACAACGTTTGCAGCAGCATGGACTATCAGCTCGGAGACCATGGCTGCGGTTACCTTTGACGCTGCATCACAGACACGAGCACCTGCGATGGTGTACTCAATGACGAACCTGGGTGTACGAATGGCGAAACGTCATTTTTTCGGATGAATCCAGGTTCTGTTTACAGCATCATGATGACCGCATCCGTGTTTGGCGACATCGCGGTGAACGCACATTGGAAGCGTGTATTCGTCATCGCCATACTGTCGTATCACCCGGCGTGATGGTATGGGGTACCGTTCGTTACACGTCTTGGTCACCTCTTGTTCGCATTGACGGCAGTTTGAAAGTTACATTTCAGATCTGTTACGAACCGTGGCCCTACCCTTCATTCGATCTCTGCGAAACCCTACAATTCATCAGGGTAATGCTCCACCGCATGTTGCAGGTCCTGTGCGGACTTTTCTGGTTACAGAAAATGTTCGACTGCTGCCCTGGCCAGCACATTCTCCAGATCTCTCACTAGTTGAAAACGTCTGGCCAATGGTGACTGAGCAACTGACTCGTCACAATACGCCAGTCAGTACTCTTGATGAACTGTGGTATCGTGTTGAAGCTGCAAGGGCAGCTGTACTTGTACACGCCATCCAAGCTCTGTTTGACTCAATTCCCAGGCGTATCAAGGCCGTTATTACGGGCAGAGGTGGTGGTTCTGGGTACTGATTTCTCAGGATCTATGCACCCAAATTGCGTGAAAATGTAATCACATGTCAGTTCTATTATAATATATCTGTCCAATGAATACCCATTTATCATCTGCATTTCTTTTTCGTGTAGTAATTTTAATAGCCAGTAGCGTAACTGGTGTCAGTTTGAATCTGGAAAAAAGAAAAAAAAGTCTATGTGCTCTACATGAGTGTAGCTAGTGAACCTTGTAGGGGTTTTTAGAAATATTGATTTTTGTGAAATTGGTGAGTGTTTGAATAAATTCTTTCAGTTTTCACCAAAAAAGGACAGTCGTTTGTTTATGAATATTGTTTAAAACAACCAATCAAAAATCCCCTACGTTGTTCGCTTCGAAATGTTGTTTCAAAGTTGTAGTTAAATTTTCAAGTAAAAAGATTTAAAATTGTTGGAGTTATGCTGTGTGTTGTTTTGAAAAATCATATTCCGAGTAATATTGTTTTGAAATGCATTATAGATATGAAGAAACGAAAAAAATCTGCTTTTAGAAAACTGTTATCATTAATTCGCTATCCCAGAACTGACCTGTCCCACTTTTGCCGTTGCGATCGAAATTATATCCACTAGTTTATCACAGAACGACTGATATATCGGTCGTGACAACTCTATGAACGCACGAAACTTTACAATTCCTTTTAGCTTTATTCCGAACAGGCGCATTGCTAGAACGACTCGATAGTTGATTTCACACACGTTCCTTGTAGACTCACTACGCAGTATAACAACTTCTATGCAAATTGGACAATCAATCATTAATGTGAAGCCCAAGCCTCGAGGACCTCGTTCTCGCTTAGTGATGTTGCACTCCACATTTTACATTCCAAGTGTTGAGAAATATCAGAGAAAACGGCAAGAACATTTATAATCGTATTGCTCGACCCGTAGTTCACATCAAAATCCTGGTCACTCGCTTTCATTTCTTAGCAGTGGCACTGACTCCTTTCCGAAATGCTCGCAGCCCCATATCTATTCTTTGCAAGCTTTGATGACATACTTCTCCGACGTCGCGTTGGATACTATGTTTTGGTATCTTTTCTAGCAGAGTACACTTCCGTACCTCTCGTTCTTACCTGAAAGACAAAACTGTTTACTGAAAGATCACAAATAAACTGTCAAAAGTCAGTACTGCAGACAAAATCAAAATACGGAGAGAAAGATTTGTCTCTTTCATACACGTACTGGTGCTTACTAACGCCATGCTAACGTATTATTATTCTGAAATACTTCTAACTATATTCCCACACTACAGGGGTATCGATTTTGGGCAAGTGGCCCGTTCCGGATCATCCAAGGCGTTAGAGCAGCTCTGAATTCCATAGATTTTTTTTTTAGGGCTTAGGCTTTTTGCCTCATATTTTAGGATGTTAATAGCATCTTTTAAGCGAATAAAAATGATTTTTCAAAGTTATACAGTAGTGTTACTGCTTAACACATGCGGCAAGTACTCAGTGCGCACTAACACATTGGGAGACGGGAGAAACATTCTTCAACCTTCGATGGGTCACCTGAATACTACTGGCAGGTTCCCAGACGAAATATCGTGCATGTGGTAAACAATGACCCGCTGCTAACCCGTAACTTCTTTGTGTACTCTGGTCTCTATGAAAATTTTAAAATTCTCACAAGAACGCCTAGACTGAACAAAATGTAAAGCTGTGCAGAGATTTTAAGGATTGGGTATACATTTAGAAACACCTAAGAAAACACGTCCCGGCTGAAAGTGTGGAATCTTCCTCATGTAAAAATGTACACCACTTCCCTAGCAACCTACGTTAAAGTACGCTTTGCGTTTTTATCGATTGCTACTTCACAATGTGAAACCTACCACTCGATAGAAACGTAAAATACAACCGTAAAGTGATTGTCGCAAAATGTGAATAAACTGCAAGATTACTGTTAAATATTAAAGTCCATATTAATCACGATAGGCGCCTTACGACTAATATGCTTTTATCTGCATCTGATAATTACAAGCACTTCTGTGCAAGATTTTCTACAACGTGTGACAGCTGTGCTTAATGTACACCTTGTGGAGGGAAATACAGTTTTTAATATTTCAAAGTTACTTAAGTGTTACACAGACAATTAAAAAATACATTATGAGATCAAAAGTATCCGGCCACTAGGCTGAAAATGACTTACAAGTTCGTGGCGCCCTCCATCGGTAATGCAGGAATTCAGTGTGGTGTTGGCCCAACCTTAGCCTTGATGACAGCTTCCACTCTCATAGCCATACATTCTGTCAAGGTGCTGGAAGGTTTCTTGGGGAATGGCAGACCATTTTTCACAGAGTGCTGCACTGAGGAGAGGTATCGATGTCGGTCGGTGTGGCCTGGCACAAAGTCGGCATTCCAAAACATCCCAAAGATGTTCTATAGGATTCAGGTGAAGACATTCCAATACAGGGATGTTATTGTCGTGAAACCACTCCGCCACAAGCCGTGCACCATGAACAGGTGCTCGATCGTGTTGAACGATGCAATCGCTATCCCCGAATAGCTCTTCAACAGTGGGAAGCTAGAAGGTGCTTAAAACATCAATGTAGACCTGTGCTGTGATAGTGCCAAGTAAAACAACAAAACACGACCACACCATGACACCATCGCCTCCAAATTTTACTGTTGGCACTAAAAACGCTGGCAGATGACGTTCACTGGACACTCGCCATACCCTCGCCCTGCCATCGGATCACCACATTGTACACTGTGATTCGTCAGTCCACACAACGTTTTTGCACTGTTCAATAGTGCAGTGTTTACGCTCGTTACACCAAGCGAGACGTCGGTTGGCATTTACCGGCGTGATGTGTGGCTTATGAGCAGCCGCTCGACCATGAAATCCAAGTTTTCTCACCGCCCGCCTAACTGTCATAGTACTTGCAGTGGATCCTGATGCAGTTTGGAATTCCTGTGTGATGGTCTGGATAGGTGTCTGCCTATTACACATTACGACCCTCTTCAACTGTCGGCGGTCGCTGTCAGTCAACAGACGAGGTCGGCCTGTGCGCTTTTGTGCTGTACGTGTCCCTTCACGTTCCCACTTCACTATCACATCGGAAACAGTGGACCTAGGGATGTTTACAAGTGTGGAAATCTCGCGTACAGACGTATGACACAAGTGACACTCATTCACCTGACCAACCTGACAATGTTGGAAGTCCTTGAGTTCCGCGGAGCGCCCCATTCTGTTCTCTCGCGATGTCTAATAACTACTCAGGTCGCTGATATGGAGTACCTGGCAATAGGTGGCAGCACAATGCAACTAATATGAAAAACGTATGTCTTTGAGTGTGTTCGGATACTTTTGATCACATGGTGTATTTGATGGATCCAAGTAAGACATTTAGAGGTTTGTAACTGACTTGGTTTTTCTGTTCAAGAATTCCTCTCCGCTGTAGAAGGAGTTTTTATGGGAAACCAATGTAATCTGCACTTGAGAACGTTGGTTTCTGTCTCACATTTTCTTTTTCCCCGTGCAGATTAAGCAAAGCTTTTTATAACTGTGTATTTGACTATATTCTGTGACAAAGTTAGATTGACTATAGGAAAGAGGAAAACATTTTTGCTTCTGTTATTGTATTTGCGAATATCTCTATTAAGCAGAAAGTGCAATGGAGTTTTGACAACAAATTTAGTCTGTGATTGAATTTACTTTGAGACTAGTTAACATAACTAATTTCTTTAACAGATGTCTGCAAGAGGTACATGACCGAAACCCACAAATGATTCTACTTACTTCGTTTTGTGCAATGACTACTTTTTGCCTAAGTCAGCGGTTACTCCATCATATCATCCTGTGTGGTTTAAGTGAATGAAAAATATGTTTAAAGAAGTTGTTTGTGTGTCCTCGAAGCCGACAACAATCTTTGCGCCAAAAATAACTGAATCTAAATTTTTAGCACACCTACTACATGATTCATACTGTTTAAGGGTTTCATCAATTGCCTAAGCACACCCAAGAACTTGCGACTTTCTGCTCTGTTTATTATTATTTCTAGGTGCGTTACGTGAGTAGGAGGCGGGGGAGGTTCAGAGTACTCATCTGAATGTGACGTTTCTTTTTTAAGTTAAAAACTAGTACATTCGTGCAGAAATCAGTAACTTTAACAAAAACATTATATAGTATTTTGCGTATTCATGCTTCTTTGCTAGGCTTGACAATAATGCATTATCACTCACGAGAAGCACAAGAATTTTGATTTGACATCGTTGTTTTTCACGTGCCATTCTTGAATAAATGCTTTACGGAGTTCTGACGCTGCAGGAATTCCCTGAAGCATTTATTCGAGATTTTGGATTACTTTCAGATTTCACTTTCTCACTGCTGATTTGATTCGAGCACCGGCGGTAGGATTTTCCTGCGTTAGTACTGGCTGAATAATAATGTTCTTATAAATATTTATTGCGCCGACGCGGAAGAAGGATCTGAAGAAACAATCGCTCTCGGAGTTGAAATCGGCGAGGTGAGAGATTCGCTTCGAAAAGTTTCCCTCCCCGCCGAAGGCGAGGATGGAGGTGAGAATAAAGTTTTAGGTTTCGGTGCTGCCGGCAAGTGGAGCTCCTTTCGAAGAGATAGGTAATCGTTGGAAATTTTCCGTTGTTGATTTTATTTTTTGTTTTTCTCACTTTCGGAAGAAGTCAGCCGCTTGCATTTATTCCTCGCAGGACTTTCTGAGTGGTTTAATGTTGAGCAAACAATGTGGGTTAAGGAGCCGCTGGCATTAGCTCCCTCTGATCGGCCTGGTGTTTCATTAGTAGAGGTAAAATGATCTGAACATGCATTTATTGTGATTTAAATGGATGTTCGCACGTACGCGTGTCTGTGCTTTCACTTCCAGACCAAATACAGCTCGTACATAGTCATAAGGACCCTCATATGAGGCGTACTTTACACCTGAAGTTATTTGTAAGGTGTCAGGCAAATCCAACACCTTCCATGAAAAGCCTGACATGATAAGCAAATTCAGTAGTATGTCACATAGTTCCGAATAAATCGTGACATTAAATTAACCAAAGTAATACGAGTAACGAGTGAGCAAATGGAATACCACAGACTAACACAAGAATGCCTAAATGTGAGACCAACGCAGTTCCGAGGGGAGAAACGAGAACAGAAGCCGAGAGCAGAAGCGTGTTAAGCTAGAAGCCCCTACGATAATGGACGGACTGGACACCAACGCCGCCAGCCTATCTGCACGGTTTAGCGTGAGACTTTTTCGCGTCTCTGTTACGTCAAGGACCACCCCCCAGCCCATGTTAAAAGCTAGAGCCCTCCAGAAAAACAGTATAGATCTTACGATAACACAAAAAGGGCCACTACCACCCGCAAGTTTTAGCGTGAGCCTTTTCGCGTGTCTGTTACATTAGGACCACCCCCCAGCCCATGTTAAAAGATAGAGCCCTCCAGAAGAACAGTATAGATCTCACGATAACGCTAAAAGGACCACACCAGCTGCAGGTTTTAGTGTGAGACTTTTTCGCGTCTCTGTTACGCTGCAAACTTTAAAAACATTGCCCCACCACGAAAAGTATAACATTTCTCATTGGATAGACAGAATTTTTGTAGTCGGAGCTTAAGGTTAACATTGAGACCCTGATTGGTCAGATGAAAACATAGCCAGATAGTTTTTTTAAACCAACTTCGGTAAATTGTAGTAAGGAGAAGTTAGCAGAGAGTTGCCTCCGAGATGGCGAGGTGAGCGGAGCTGTGCTGCCCGCCGCTGCCTAAACACCGACAAGGTAATGAACGCACGCGATGCAGCATTTTTGAGCGCATAAGACTTCACTCAGAACTGCAGAAGTCTCATCTGTTACACCCCCTTTTTGCGTAATACTAGTGTCGATCGTTAATTAAAACTCATGGTGTTCACATTTGCCACTTGAAGTAAAGATCTGAAACGCGATGATTTTTCTGTTATATAGTTATTGAGAAGCCACATCAGCCACTGTAATTTACGACAAGTTAGATAAATAATTAAATATAATTGAGGGTCACTGTAGACCTTTTTGATAGTTTTCTCTTTTGTGAAACTTAATTTAAGCCTAGATTATAGACGTGATATGGCATAGGTCATCCTTCGATCCTTTGTAGAACTTGGAAACCCATTCAGGGAATATTCGTTCACATTTTTGTTGAACGCAGTTGGTTTTTACCATCCTGTATTAAAACATTTCCTTTTATTAATAGTGCAATTTATAAACGATGTTTTGTGAGTAGAATAAAATTTCCAATGGCAACCTTAACTGCTTCTTCGAGGTTATTTTACCAGCTAACTAAAAATAGGAAAGCCTTGAACCCTTTCCACTAAATTTAGTTAGTATTAAGATTCTTTTACAGGGAGTGCAGTGGAGCTGACGCTGAGATCATTTAGTATTTGGTTATATCATCGCTAGTCTCACTGAACTCTTCTGAATTCTACATGTCATGTGTGGTCTGGCGTCTCCTTACCAGCAACAGGTCCCAGGTTCAAACTAGTCAATTCCCTAAAAAACACGCTCAGAGCGTTGTTACGCGAAAGTGCTAGGGAGACACGATATAAAACAAACAGACAACACCATGAATGTTTAGATATTCACTCGTTTCATTTTATGGCATGCTCAAACAATTTGACAGAAAATTAAAGTGTTTCTCGAAGAAATATGGAAGATATACGGTGCTGGCATTCGATGACTTTTCTGGAGGCCGCAAAACTCCTAAGTAGTAATCAAAATAGCGTGCGCCTCTGGTAGTTGAGTGTTCAGCGCGACAGCAAGTCAGTCCTAAGTGCCTGGGTCCGATTCCCGGCTGGGTCAGAGATTTCCTCCGCTCAGGGACTGGGTGTTGTGTCGTTCTGATCATCATCATTTCATCCCCATCGACGCGCAAGTCACCGAAGTGGTGTCAAATCGAAAGACCTGCACCCGGCGAACGGTCTACCCGACGGGAGGCCCTAGCCACACGACATTTACATTTACATCAAAATAGTTTCTGCAAGCATCGATATTGTGGAACTCAGCTCACTTTGTTCGTTGTTGAGATCCAGATGTCAGGTAACGGAGCTCACGTTGATGCTGAGTTTGATGACGTCCTGAGCGCCCTCGATATAATTCCGCTTCATCCTCTAGTAAACAAAACACGTGCACACGGGATATCCGAAGATACCCTACCCTACCCTGCAACAGCCTTACAAACTTTTCGAACTGTTTCTGACCACCCTGTATGTAGGAAGGTGGCATCGTTAGGAACTTCCTACTACACGCAGAGAGGTTTACCGATGATCAGCAGCTGCTTAAAAGATTGGCAGCTGACCGTTAACATACGAGGGAGTATCGTGTAGCTCTAATTATCAGCTGGGAATTATTATGCTAAAAACCACTCCGTCTACAGGCCGCAATCGGCCTATCGGGACCATCCGACAGCCGTGTCATCCTCCGAGGAGGATGCGGATAGGAGGGGCATGGGGTTAGCACACCGTTCTCCCGGTCGTTATGATGGTATTCTTGACCGAAGCCGCTATTATTCGGTCGAGTAGCTCCTCAATTGGCATCACGAGGTTGAATGCACCCCGAAAAATGGCAACAGCTCATGGCGGCCTGGATGGTCACCCATCCAAGTGCCGACCACGCCCGACAGCGCTTAACTTCGGTTATCTCAAGGGAACCATTGTATCTACTGCGGCAAGGCCGTTGCCCGAATTATTATGCTACGTTCAAGAAATTTTGCCATTGAAAACTTCTGTTAATTGTGTTCGTTATTTTTTATGCAGGGAGATCCAGAAGTATTTTTTGTGCAGGGAGATGCAGAGGTGCCTGATGTGTAAGAGGGAGAAAGCTGAGGCTAGTAGTGTGATAAATTTCCTGCATTCCAAGGGCAAATGTGCCAGGGAAATCCATAACGAGATGTCGGCTGCTTGTGGAACTGATTGGCTATTTTAAGACACTATTGCTATTTGGAAAAGAGATTTCCTAATTGGCCACATGTCTCTGACGGGTGAGACATGAGTTAATACCAGCTGGGAAGGATATGCTCACAGATGGCCTTGCTAAGAGTCAAACCATCAGTGGCGGATATTACAGCAGTCTCCTGGACAAGTTACGTGAATCTCTGATTAAGAAACGCCTCGGCGTGTTCTACAGAGGCTTTCGTCTTCTGGCTGACACTGCACCACTGCATCACATGTTTCAGTTCACAAAACGTGGGCGCGTGGCCCCGAGATCTTCTGACATCCGCCTTATTCTCCCGATCTCGCACCAGGTGACTTTTCTTGCTTCCACAAATGTGCAATTCGTCGCGTTGTCGACGATATGACGACACAGATGACGGAATTAAAGAAGTGGAAGATAGGTTTACGGCAAAATTTACGAACTTCTACGATATAGGTATTCTGAAGGTCAAGAAAAGCTGGAAAAATGTACAAATCTACAGATCAACACAAACTGTCTAATTACATTTTCCTGAGGGTGATAATTAGAACTTTGCGACACCTCTCTAAGTTTACGTAATGCTCGTAGGTAGACGATAACTTTGGATAAGACACGTTTGCAGATAATCACAGTGAACAAACATCCAGTTGCCATTAAAACTGCAACTCCAGGAAGAACAGCAGATAGCGACGTGTTACTTATTGTGCGCGTTCAGTACTGTAGGAAGGACGCATGATTGAATTTTGCGAAATTTATCTCCGAGCTGCTACCTTCGGCAGCGATGTAATGTTAGGGTCTTTGCGTGTGTAGTGCTTGAAGGTTCGCGTGAACCGCCTGGGGCTAGGCAGTAGTTAGTGCAAGCTATCGGTGCCACACATCTGGACTCAAAAAACTATTAATTATATCAGCTATTCGACAACTTCTATGTTTACAACACCGCATAACGACATTGTCAATGATAACCACTCACCATACTCAGTGTAGACGCAGACGAAGTTTAACTGCCAATAAATAAACACCCAAAAATTCATAAACAAAAGGAATGAAACAACTATCTTTGCTGGTTAATCAAAAAATGTTCCAGAACGCTGACATTGCGAGTTCACAATGATGATATTTATTTAGAGAAATTGGTCACCTTACGAAATGGTTGTAGGACATAAAAAACGGTCACATTCGTTAAAATTAGTCTTTTATGATTTATTTATTGAAAAATAATATGAATCGCAGATCGAGGGAAACTATAGTGACAAGTCACCATATAATGGATAAGGAAATTACTGTGCACGATATTAAAAACAGAAAAAAATTACCCAGTCATAATATAAATTCCTGTCTATATTGACTGCACTGAATAAATGCTGCAGTCACCTGAATACCAACAGACGAGCGGCACACGGTTGTTCCTCAGTTTGCATCCGACTGTCCCCGTGAAGGATCGCGCGCTGCTGGTAAAGCTCTTTTACAAGAACGGTGACCGTGCGCCAGTAGCCCTGCCGTAGTACCGGACACTCAAGGGTGTGAGAAAAGAAACTGGTCCGATGTCTGCCAAGGGTCTGGAGAAAATGATTACAAAATTCGAAAACAGTTTCTTTTGACTTTCAGTGTCCCGCAGGGAGAGAAGCAATTGATCCAACGTCTCTAGAAGATGTGACCACAGCACTGCTGGAGGGGTAGAGCGGTGTTGTGCAAACATGAAGCGCACGGGGAATTGCCCGAACGTTGGACATGCCTGCGAGCACGGTGCATAAAATCCTACGAAACATCCTGCATTGCTATCCACACAAAATCACCCTCGTTCAAGAGTTGCTTCCTGCAGACCTGCCAGCAAGACAAATGTACACTCTGGAATTTCTTGTTTGCATGGCGCGGACAATGAATGGCCATGGAACATGGAACAGATGCTGATGATGTTTGGTTTATGGGGTGCTCAACTACGCGGTCATCAGCACCCGTACAAAGTCCCAATTTTTACACAGTCCAATTTTTACAAAGTTCAATCTAGCCGCTGTCACTAATGCTGGTGGTGACGGTGAAATGATGAGGACAACACAAACATCGAGTCACCGGGCAGAGAAATTCTCCAACCCGGCCGGAAATCGAACCCGGTACCCTGTGATACAGATGATGATGATGTTTGGTTTGCGGGGCGCTCAAGTGCACGGTTATCAGCTCCAGTACAAATTATCAACCTCTGCTCAGTAAAATTTCGCCACATTCATGAATGATGATGAAGCGATGAGGACAACAGATGATGATGATGTTTGGTTTGCGGGGCGCTCAAGTGCACGGTTATCAGCTCCCGTACAAATTATCAACCTCTGCTCAGTAAAATTTCGCCACATTCATGAATGATGATGAGGCGATGAGGACAACACAAACACTGAGTCATCTCGAGGTAGGTGAATATCCCTGACCCAGCCGCGAATCGAACCCAGGACCCCGTGCTCGGGAAGCGAAAACGCGACCGAAAGGCCACGATCTCCGGACCCGTAATTTTTTTTTGCTCAAATGGCTCTGAGTAAATCAGGTTTGCTTTAAATACACACTGTAACAGTCGTGAGTTAAGAAGTCAGTTAAGAATGCCTTTAAGGCGACAAAGACGCCATTATCAACACCTCGCTGATTTTGAACGAGGTCGTATAGTAGGGCTATAAGTAGCTGGATATTCCTTCTGCCAAAGTGCAGACAGACTTGGCAGGAATATAGCAGCTGTACATGATTGGTGGCACCAGTGATCACATGAATTTACGGGCCCAAGAAGACCGGGTTCCAGATGGTCACAAGGCACTACGATGGGGAAGACCATTGCGTTCGGCGCATGGTTTTCGTGCATCGTACTGCGTCTGTAGCAGCAATCTGATGAAAGCTGGTTTGCCTCGGTGACAGTGATGGAGACCAGTTGAAGGACTGCAACCAACCTGTCTGTTTACGAGACACACTGGACCTACACCTGGAGTTGTGGTCTGGGGTGCCATTTTGTATGACAGTAGGAGCACCCAAGTATTTATACCACTCTCCTTGTTTGCAAATCTGTTCGTCAATCTGGTGATTCGACCTGTTGTGCTGCCATTTATGAACAGCAATCCAAGGGGTGTTTTCCAACAGGATAACTCTCGTCCACATACCGCCGTTGTAACCCAACATCCTCTAAAGAGTGTCGGCATGTTGCCTTGGCCTGCTCAGTCACCAGACCTTTCTCCAATCGACCACTCATGGGACATCATCGGACGACAACTTCGGCGTCATCCACAAACAGCATTAACCGTTCCTGTATTGACTGACGATGTGGGCTTTCAAACAACATGAAACGATGTGACTGTGTGGCTCTCAACTACGTATCCTCAGACTCAACGTTGCAATATTAAAAGTTTTGGCTGGTTTCGCTGTCTGGAGGCTGGGATACGTAGTTGCCGCATTACAGATCTAAGACTGCTGAGTCTACAGTATATGATAAGAATACAAATGGTTCAAATGGCTCTGAGCACTATAGGACTTAACATCTATGGTCATCAGTCCCCTAGAACTTAGAACTACTTAATCCTAACTAACCTAAGGACATCACAAAACACCCAGCCATCACGAGGCAGAGAAAATCCCTGACCCCGCTGGGAATCGAACCTGGGAACCGGAAACGAGAACGCTACCGCACGACCACGAGATGCGGGCGACCGTAATCCAGAGGCAGCAACGATAGCCACTAGACAACGAGCTGCGGGCATGGAACAGATGAATTCTATTTCCATATCAAAGGACATGTCAGTGTGCAAAATTGTAGAATAAAGGGCAACGGAAAATCCGCACATCAAACGGTACCATGACATTATGTGAGGGTCACTGAGCGGTGTGAGTTGATGGCATCGTTTATCGTAGGACCACAGGTTTTTGAGGACATGAGTCCTGTGGGTTCTGTTACCTGTACCGTCACTGGTAAAACGCTATGAGAATCTTCTGTGCACCAACATCATAGGAACCCTTCAACAGCGTCGATGTGTGGGGAGGATAATTTTTTGCAGGATCGCACTCCTCCGCACATTGCACGCCAGTGAAGCGACTGTTGCAGAGGCATTTAGCATATGCTAGGATTATCAGCCGTGATTTCCCTGAAGCCTGGCCATCTAGATCACCGGAAATTAATTCCTTTGACTTGTGGCAGTGGAGTTGTCTAAAATATGTTGCTTTCAGTGTTCCAGTTACGTACGTAGCTGAATTAAAGGCATGCACTGCGCAACACATTCCAAATGTAATCCCCGAGGCACTCTGATCTCTTATGGAACATGCTGTTTCTTGATTTCAACTTGTGGCAGAAACGGTAGACAGCATATTGAAAACGTCTTGCGCTAGTCTCACGACAATTATAAACCGATTTCGCTTTTTATGAGGTTTTTGGCCTCAGTACGATTAGAAACCGATTTTCACATCTGACGCGGTACTACCTTGCCGTGGCGGATAGCCTTATCTGACTACCAGTGCCACAACTGTTGACTGCCGAACAGTACGGATGTTGTAATGTGTAACTCTAACCATAGCCATCTTACTGCGATTCATCTGCAATTTGTAGTCCACCCCATTTATGTTAAGATACATATAGCGCCATCTATTAGTAAGAGTTTTGCTAAATTTTTTTGTTCCGTGACGTTATCTTGTGCGTCAATAATATGCTGTTCAAATTTGACGTCATTCTGAGCAGTGCTTCTCCTTCTGCAGCGTTTTGAAACTGGAACTTTAATTATGGACACACTGTATGAATATAGCGTAACACCACACAAAGATTACAGAGACACTGAGAAAGAAATGACGGTACATAACACATACAGATGGAGAGATTAATTGTTAAAGGGGCTTGGCAATACAAATTAAAAGTTCACAACTAGAGTAGTAAAGCTACTGTTGACTATCATTAGCAGTCCTAGACTACGGTAGTTTTCCTAGTAGCTTTGGTCAGTTAACATGGTAAGCACTTTTCCTGTACGTTAGGTGTGTTGCATACCTATCAGGCGTTACCTAATTTCCATCGCTTTGTTTGTGTATGCGATCATCGTCTTACTACATTCCCCTAGAAACCGGGAGCAGTAAACGGTCTAGACGCTGAGTTTGGATATATAAAGGGACGCGTAACTCACGGGACATTTTTGTTTTACATAGTTATCACCCGTAAGTAACTTAAAAATAAACATTATTTGTAGCAAAATTGAAAATGTCAACGTTTAACTCAGGTTTAATTTGAAAATTTCTTGGAACATCGTTTCGATACTATGTCGAGAACATATAAAACACGTTTCTGGTATTCATGCACAACGTTCGCACTTATCAACAACAACAGGCAACTTTTGCCTTTCAGCATGGTGAGTACGAAATAACAACGATAATTATACTGGTCAGCCAGAACGTTATGGCCACCTACCTAAGATCCGGTATGTCCAGCTTTGACAAAGATAAGGGCGGCGACGGTCGTGGCGTGGAAGCAATGAGGCCTTGGTAGGTCGCCATCTGCAAATAGAAATCACATAATTCCCGTGAATTCCGGAGAGGGGGCCGATCAGCTCTGTTCAGTCACATCCCAGCCATGTTCGATTGGGTTCAGATCTGACGAGCTGAGGGGAGCACATAAATTGGATGTGTTCCTCGATCCACTCCATCACATTCTTGGCCTTGTGACATGGCGCATTATCGTGTCGAAAAATCCCACTGCCGTCGGGAACATGGTCGTCTTGAAGGGGTTTACGTAGTCTGCAACCAGTGTACGATACTCCCTGGCCGTCATGGTACCTCGCACAATCTCCACTGAACCCATGGGCGACCATGTGAATGTTTCCAAGATTATAATGAACCTGTCGCCAGCTTGTCTCCATCCCGTAGTACACACATGTCAAGGAGCTGTTCTCCTGGAAGACGGGAGATTCAGTCCCTTTCATCGGCATGATGAAGAAGGTATCGGAATTCATCAGACGATGCAACGTTCTGTCTCTGCGCCAAGGTCCAGCGCCGATCGTCTTATGACCAGCCGTAGTTGCCGATGTCGTGGTATTAGCATTGGCCCATGCACGAGTCGTCGCTTGCGGAGGCCCTTCATTGTGTTCGGTGCACTGTGTGTTCAGACACACTTGTCCTCCGCCCAGCATTAAAATCTGATGTAAGTTCCGCCGCAGTTGGCTGCCTGTCCTGTTTTACCAGTCTGCTTAGCCTACGACGTCCGATATCTGTAACGAGGAGTAGGCGCACAACCCCACGACGTCTGGAGGTTGTTTCTTCTTGGTTTCACCACGTGTTGAACACCCTCAGCCGGCCGTTGTGGCCGAGCGGTTCTAGGCGCTTCAGTCTGGAACCGCGCCACCGCTACAGTCGGAGGTTCGAATCCTGCCTCGGGCATGGATGTGTGTGATGTCCTTAGGTTTAATTAGTTCTAAGTCTAGGGGACTGGTGACCTCAGATGTTAAGTCCCGTAGTGCTCAGAGACATTTGAAGACCCTCATCGCAGCACTCCTCGAACACATGACAAGTAGTGCAGTTCCTCAAATGCTCGTGTCGAGCGCCCGGACTATCATAATCTGCTCTCGGTCAAACTCAGATAAATCGTGCACCTTCCCCATTTTTCATACCGACAGCACTCTCACTGATACTAAGTGCACCCTGAGTGTGTCTGACTGGGTTTATATAGACGGTAGGTCAGGGCTCACAATGTTCTGGGTGATCAGTGTATGTACGTATATAGGGGTTGCCGACCGCAGCGCCTAATTCTGCCTACTTATATATACCTCTGTATTAGAGTACGGATGCCTATTCCATTTTCGTTGGCGCTTCAGCGTAGATCTTTTTATATTCGTGCATCGAAAGTAACTCCTTTGATTACGTAAAAGCGCAGAAGTTACGCGATCAAGTAGTTTTTATTACTCATAAAATACATTTTATATTTTGTAAGGACATAAAACACACAATGGACTAAAACTGAACGATGTGTGGTTCTGATTATATGCAAAACAAACAAACAAAGAGAAACCGTCGGTTCCCAGTTTCTATTTTACACATTAGTTTATATTTCTTTCCCCGCCAATGCTATCAGTACTACAGCTAATCCTACCAAAACTATCGAACAATAATTTTGATAAAGTGCAACTCTATTCGCACGCTTTAATAACCGTTTCTGCTGTGACAAGTACAACTTGATCTAATCTCTATACTTATTTTATCTAGTAAATTATGACTAATAACATTCAATCTAGCCTCTGTGTGGTGTACGTACTGTAAGACCATCGGTACACACACCATCAGATTATTTGACCTGCCGCTCTACACTCGATAGGTCTTTGGTGTGACTGCGTGTGAGACCGCTCTCTAATTTTCATCTATTTTTAGGTTTCAGATATATATTTTAACGGTTTTGTGATAATATTTACTATATAAGTGACTTATTAGTGGTTTCTTCATTCACTTCTGCCTTTCTTGTGTTGTGACCTGATATTTGTTAGTGTTTCGTATCGAGCAACTTAACCTCTTACCCGTATTTACATTCCGCGCTGACCAGTTGCAGCTGTAGCGGCGCATCGAAAGCTAAGCACTAATTAATTGTTTGTGTATAGTAGTTTATTTAGGAACTTCAGTAGTCTTCAACCGGTGTTCTTAGTGTTTTCCGGTGAAATAACTTCAGAAGAAATTTTTGCGAACTGCTTTCAGTTTCGTTACTGCGTCATTAGACGTTTGATTTTCTTTCTGTGTTAGTATTTTGTAATATTCTGATTTGTTGTTGATTAATACTGTCAATAATAGTAGTTACTTCCCTTGTAGAGCAAGTTTGTGATTATTGTTGTCACTTTTTAACATCTTCTTATTGTAGTAGCGGAACTTAAATAAAGTTGTTTTCTTGTTTCCATAACTGCAAAATTTTACCGTGAGTGAGAAGTGTGGGCTTTGCCGTAGGTTCGTGAGTAGTGCATTGCGGTGTGAGACTTGTTCGAAGTATTTTCACTGGGGGGAATGCAGTGCGGAAGCCAGTGGGCATTCTGGTGAGATCCTGTCCTAGAACTGCAGGATTATGTAGCAAGAGTAAGTTAATAGAGTAGCAGGAGCGTAAGATCTGTGCCCTTCAGGTGCAGTTGAAAAACGCACAGGAGTAGCTAGATAGGATGGGGAGGGAGAAGGGGGTTGGGGAATGGGAGCTGGCTGTTGGCAAAAGATATGCTAGGAGAAGGAGATTTTCAGATAGTTTTACTATTGGTGTTTGTAATAGATATGACCAACTGTCAGAGTCTAGTGGAGAGGAATCTCTAGTAGCTGTAGATGTAGGAAGTATGCAGCAAACCTCAGCAGTTACGGTGGCTAGGACATTTATAAAGTCTAAGAGAAAGAAGAGGGTTCTGTTGTTAGGTAGTTCTCATGGCGGAGGTGTAGGCCAGCAGTTGAAGGAAGTTTAGGGGAGTGAGTACCAGGTCACCAGCATTGTAAAGCCTAATGCAGGATTGGCTCAGGTGACTGTCAACATAGGGGATTTATGTAGGGATTTTACTAAAGAGGATCAGGTAGTGATTGTGGGTGGGGCTAGTAATAGTGTTGATAGGGATGGGGAGTATGACATAGATGGTGACCTGGAAAAGATAGCCACTCAGACTGGCAACACGAATGTGCATTTCGTGGAACTGCTTCAGCGTCACGATCGTACTCATCTTAATACAGCCGTCAGGCGTAATAACATGAGACTTGGGAGTGCGCTGATGACAGAAGGCATGGTCGACATTTCAGTGGTGACGGTGGAGTCTATCGGCAGGACGGGTTTCACCAGACATGGCCTGCACCTCAACAGGTATGGAAAGGGGAGGTTGGCAAAGCTTATAGGTGACAGCATAGGTGGGGGTGGTGAGATCATTCATGGGAAAATTCCGGTAGTTGTGGGTGTTAGAGCTGTACCTTTTTTAGATTGAAGTCAGCTGATAGGTATTCCTGCTTAAGGGAAATCTCTCTAACAAAGAAACGACTTTCGACAAAGCTTAGGTATCCGATTAATGAGGGAATTAGTATATTTCATCAAAATATACAGGGTATTAGAGATAAAGTCAGTGAACTGCTTATAGATGTTGACTCTGAAATTATTTGTATATCTGAACACTTCTTAAATAAGGAGATAATTCAGAGGCTTCCTTTACCAGGATACGGGTTGGCTGGCAGTTTTTCTAGGAGCACTTTGCGGTGTGGGGGAGTAGCCATGTATGTGAAAAACGGTATCCCATTTGAGTCAATTGATGTTTCAAAGTACTGCACTGAAAAGATGTTTGAATGTTGTGCAGGTGTGGTTAAATTTAGTGGAGCTAAACTTCTTACTGTTGTTATTTATAGATCCCCAGACTCCTATTTCACAACATTTTTGCTAAAGCTAGAGGAGGTTCTTGGTTCACTTTATAGGAAATAAAAAAAGTTAGTTATATGTCGTGACTTAAATATTAATTGTATAAGTGACTGTGCAAGGAAAAGGATGCTGGTAGACCTTAATTCATCAATCTTTTGCAAACCGTATTCTTTCCAACGAGAGTGCAAGGGAACTGAAGAACAACCATAGACAATATTTTTGTTCATTCCTCATTACTAGAAGGACATTCTGTTAGCAAAAGGGTGAATGGCCTTTCAGATCATGATGCACAAATTTTAAGTCTAAAAGATTTTTGTGCTGCAACACATGTTAAATATAGTTACCAACTTTTTACGAAAGCTGATCCAGTTGCTGTAGAGACTTTTGTAAACCTTATCAAGGAACAAGATTGGCAAGATGTTTCTAGTGCTGATACAATAGACGATGCACATAATGCTTTCCTCAAGACTTTTCTCTTGCTCTTTGAAAGTTGCTTTCCGTTAGAACGTTCAAAACAGGATATTAGCACAAACAGGCAGCCTGGGTGGCTGACTAAAGGGATAAGAATATCTTGTAGAACAAAGTGGCAATTATATCAAAACGTTAGAAACAGTCACAATCTAAATGCAGCAGCCCATTACAAACAGTATTGTAAGGTGCTTAAAAAAGTTATTAGGAAGGCAAAAAGTATGTGGTATGCAGATAGAATAGCTAAGTCTCAGGATAAAATTAAAACCATATGGTCAGTCGTAAAGGAAGTGGCTGCTCTGCAGAGACAGGTCGAGGATATAGAATCAGTGCGTAGTGGGAATGTCCATGTTACTGATAAGTCGCATATATGTACAGTATTTAATAATCACTTTCTGAATATAGCAGGTGAACTAAATAGAAACCTAGTTCCAACAGGGAAACATATAGCGCTCGTAGAAAAAAATGTTCCGATATTGTTACCTGAAATGTTCCTCCAAGTTACTGACAAGAGAGAGATTGAGTTAATAATTAAATCACTAAAAACCGAGAACTCTCATGGATATTACGGGGTATCTAGCAGAATACTGAAGTATTGTTCCATGTATGTTAGCCCAGTACTTAGCCATATCTGTAACTTTTCCTTTAGGAGTGGTCGGTTTCCTGACCGATTAAAGTACTCGGTAATGAAGCCACTTTATACAAAGGGAGACAGGGATAATCTTGACAATTATAGACCTATTTCTATGCCATCGGTGTTTGCTAAAGTTATCGAGAGGGTTGTATATACAAGGTTACTGGAGCATTTAAATTAACATAATTTGCTGTCAAATATACAGTTTGGTTTTAGAAATGGCTTAACAACTGAAAATGCTATACTCTCTTTTCTCTGTGAGGTTTTGGACGGATTAAATAAAAGGTTGCGAACGTTAGGTGTTTTCTTTGATTTAACGAAGGCTTTTGACAGTGTTGACCACAAAATATTACTGCATAAGTTGGACCATTATGGAATAAGGGGAGCAGCTTACAATTTGTTCGCCTCTTACTTTAAGAACAGAAAGCAGAAGGTAATTCTCCGCAATATTGAGAGTGGTAGTGATGTTCAGTCCCAATGGGGTACTGTTAAATGGGGCGTTCCCCAAGGGTCGTTGCTGGGGCCGGTGCTGTTTCTTATTTATATAAATGATATGCCTTCTAGTGTTACAGGTGATTCAAAAATATTTCTGTTTGCTGATGACACCAGCTTGGTAGTGAAGGATCTTGTGTGTAATATTGAAACATTATCAAATAATGTAGTTCATGAATTAAGTTCATGGCTTGTGGAAAATAATTTGATGCTAAATCACAGTAAGACTCAGTTTTTACAGTTTCTAACTCACAATTCAACAAGAACTGATATTTTAATCAGATAGAATAGGCATACTATAAGCAAGACGGAACAGTTTAAGTTCCTAGGCGTTCGGATAGATAGTAAGCTGTTGTGGAAAGCCCATGTTCAGGATCTTGTTCAGAAACTAAATGCCGCTTTATTTACCATTAGAACACTATATGAAATAAGTGACATTTCAACACGAAACGTAGTCTACTTCACATATCTTCATACACTTATGTCATATGGTATTATTTTTTGGGGTAATTCTTCTGATTCAAAAAGAGTATTTTTGGCTCAAAAACGGGCTGTTCCAGTTATGTGTGGTGTAGGTTCGAAAGCCTCTTGTCGACCCCTATTCAATAGTCTGGGAATTTTGACATTGCCCTCACAGTATATATTTTCTTTAATGTCGTTTGTTGTTAGCAATATTAGCTTCTTCCCAAGAGTTAGCAGAATTCACTCAATTAATACTAGAGAGAAATCAAATCTGCATGTGGAATGCCTTCCTTGACTCTTGTGCAGAAAGGAGTGCAGTATTCTACTGCATCCATTTTCAATAAGCTACCACAAGAGCTCAAAACTCTTAGCAGTAGCCCAAACACTTTTAAGTCTAAACTGAAGAGTTTCCTCAAGGCTCACTGCTTCTATTCTGTCGAGGAGCTCCTGGAAGAGCTAAAAGATTAAGCAAATGCCAGTGTTACATTCTTGGTTTTCTTTATTTAAACTAACGACTTGTCGCCTGAATATGTTTCTTATATTTCATTTCATCTGTTTCTACAATCATGTTATAATTTCATGTACTGACTCGTTCCATGACCATGGAGAGTTCTCCTTAGTGTGGTCCCACGCAACAATCAATAAATAAAAAAATAAAAATAAAAAAGTAGGCGAATGTCAGCAATATGTCTCGTGGTCTTATCGTGGTGTGTTTATCTTCTGCCATTAGGTCAGACAATAGAAATGCTATTTGCATGCATTAGAGTAGCAGGTTGACGGTGATCAACTTTAAACAGAACTTGATTAATTTTCACACACTTTTATTAAAATAAGAAGCCTAAAAATTACTTAACTTGGTTCTGGATGCTATTTACAATTGACAATTTGAAGTTTCCTTGGTATTGGTACGTTAATCTTATTCTCACATATCTCTGATACTTGACAAAAGTGTCTATACATTTATCTTCATGGCTAAGTACAGGAATATGATAATCTTCTTAGGTGCAGACTGAAACTTGACTATAGACTGGTACATACTAATGCAGACTGGTACAGACTGATGCAGACAAATGCAGACTGACTAATCGGAGGTCTGTACACTCGTTATAATACCTCGCGCGTTCAGGTATCACTGCGCGAGTGTGATCCACGAGGAGAAAAGGTTCTACGCTAGCAGCAATCTCATTGGCTGCATTACATATTAATATGCGGATCGACAGAAGAAGAATTTGGTCCATCTCTAAGGCAGCGCCATCTCGTAGTGCAGAGACGGACGAGCGCTGCACCTGCGCTGTTGTGCTTAGCGGGGCGCGCTCTAGTTGGGAAGTTGTGTATGCGCTGACTGCGTTTAACTATGTACACAACACTCTGTTACGCCCTTGGACACTTCCAGTCCCTTCTGACAACCAAGCCCACAAACTTCCCATACTCCAGTCTTTGAATGATCAGAATTACTTGCTCCCACTCGTAAATGAAACTACAGAAATTTTACTACGGCGCCATACCTTTGACAGTGAGCTCTGCGCCTCTCCATTCTCCACCGGTCTTTGCTACCTTCGCCCTCCGAGTTCCATTCAACTCCCCATGCCGCTGTCAACACTTTGCAATTCTACTTCGATCCCCGACTCCGGACCAGCACTCACTGCCTTCGCTACTCTTTTTTTCTACCGAGCGATATGACGCAGTGGTCAGCACATTGGACTCGTATTTGGGAGGACGATGGTTCAAACCCACGTCCGGCCATCCTGATTTAGGTTTTCTGTGATTTCCCTAAATTGCTTCAGAAAACTGCCAGGACTGAAAAGGCTAGACTGACTTCCTTCTCCGTCCTTCCCTAATCCGATGGGACCGAAGACCTTGCTGAGGATTTTGTGTTCTTTTAAATTTGGCATGCTTTTTTTCATTGCTTCTGCATCGGTTTTCTGACCTGTTGCGTGCCATCTTTTAGTAATTTATTAGGTGTAACCCTCTCCATTGCTGCAGACACTATTTCTTTGAATGTAAAAGATATCTTCTCTGACGTAGTTACTTGTGAAGCAATGGAGACCATCTCTTATGAAGGCGCCATATGAATTCCTATCTAATTTTTTAAGCAGATATGCGAGTAGTTTGCATTTGATTTTGATGGATTTGGATGCTGTGATTGTCACGACTTTGAGGTGGCTATCACAATGCACTCAATTTGCTCAGGATTACTTGTTGCTAAAAGTTCAAGTATGTTTTTGCAACCATTTACACTGCAAGTGGTCTCCTGAACTAACAGCTGAAATTAACGTTTGGAGAAAGCACTTAGTACAATTTCTGACGATGTTTTATACCAACCACCTGTTTGGAACACGTATTTTCGTCGAAATATCGAGAATAGATTGAAGTTGCCACCCATTACAGTTGTATGAGAGAGGTACTCATTTGAGATGATAAAGTTTTCTTTGAATTGTTCAGCAAGTGAATCATCTGATCAGGAGTGTAGGTTAAACGAACCTTTTACCCTACTGGACATTATAACTGCTACACCAAGAGGAAATGCAGATGATAGATGGGTATTCATTGGACAAATATATTATACTAGAACTGACATGTGATTACATTTTCACGCAATTTGGGTGCATAGATCCTGAGAAATCAGTACCCAGAACCACCACCTGTGGCCGTAATAACAGTCTTGATACGCCTGGGCAATAAGTCAGACAGAGCTTGGATGGCTTGTGCAAGTACAGCTGCCCATGCACACCACAGTTCATCAAGCGTAGTGACTGGCGTATTGTGACGAGTCAGTTGCTCGGCCACCGTTGACCAGACGTTTTAAATTGCTGAGAGATCTGTAGAATGTGCTGGCCAGGGCAGCAGTCGAACATTTTCTGTATCCAGAAAGGCCCATACAGGACCTGCAACATGCGGTCATGCATTAACCTGCTGAAATGTAGATTTTCGCAGGGATCGAATGAAGGGTAGAGCCACGGGTCGTAACACATCTGAAATATAACGTCCACTGTTCAAAGTGCCGTCAATGCGAACAAGAGGTGACCGAGACGTGTAACCAATGACACCCCATACCATCACGCCGGGTGATACGTCATTATGGCGATGACGAATACACTGATGCGAGTATCATGATGCTGTAAACAGAACATGGATTCATTATAAAAAATGACGTTTTACCTTTCGTGCACCCAGGTTCGTCGTTGAGTAGACCCTCGCAAACGCTCCAGTCTGTGATGCAGCGTCACGGGTAACCACCGCCATCGTCTCCGAGCTGATAGTCCATGCTGCTGCAAACGTCGGCGAACTGTTCGTGCAGATGGTGGTTGTCTTGCAAACGTCCCCATCTGTTGACTCAGGGAAGGCGATGTGGCTGCACGATCCGTTACAGCCATGCGAATAAGATGCCCGTCAACTCGACTGCTAGTGATAAGAGGCCGTTGCGGTCCAGCACGGCCTTCCGTATTACCTTCCTGAACCCACCGATTCCATATTCTGCTAACAGTCATTGGATCTCGATCTAGGCGAGCAGCAATGTCTCGTTACGATAAACCGCAATCGCGATAGTCTACAATCCGACCTTTATCAAAGTCTGAAACGTGATGGTATGCTTTTCTCCTCCTTACAAGATGCATCACAAAACGCCGGTCAACTGCTGTTTGTGTATTAAAAATCGGTCGGAAACTTTCCTCATGTCAGCACGTTGTAGGTGTCGCCACCGGTGCCAACCTTGGGTGAATGCTCTGAAAAGCTAATCATTTGCATATCACAGCATCTTCTTCCTGTCGGTTAAATTGCACGTCATCTTCGTGGTGTAGCAATTTTAATGGCCAGTAGTGTCTTAATTTATTTTGGTTCTCAAGTGTTATCTCTAACCAGACTAACTCACAGGAACAACCTACTTCAATTTCGCTGAAGGACAGAAAACTTCTAACAGGAACGAACACGCCACCACAAACTATCCTTAATGTATACTTTCTGAAGACTGTTAGGTCCTTTGTAAAAATTTCGGTTGAACTTATCTTCTGCTCTATCCAGCTTTCAGTACGTATAACTATTCGAGCTTTAGTGCTTTCTATTAGTGCTTGGAGCACTGGTTCTTTCGCAACACAGCAGTAGTAGGGCAAAGCTGTAACAAGGACAATTTGCTAGTGTGAGTGCATAAATTCAGGGGCAAGCGTACATCCAGAGGCAAACTTGATTGACTGATGAGCTCCTCCCTCGCCCCTTAACCTATTGTTTTGATAAGTGGTTTATGACCCTGTTAGGGTTCATTTATGACCACCTGGAGATATTCTGTCTTTCTGAGAACCACTCCCGACTCACCCCCCCCCCCCCACTCTGGGGAATCCCCTCACCAATACAAACATGCTTTTGAAATCAAATTAAATGACTAATTAATTAATTTGGTCACTTAATTAATGACTCCCCTCCTATCCCCCACTACTCCTCGCCTCCCTGTCTGGAAGCTGGTGGGAAAAGGACTCAGTCTGTGCAGGAGAGGAGAGATCTCATGATATGAAATTGAAGTCAATGTCAATTACATAGCAGACGATATACTGTTTATTTATAAAATTCAATATTAAGGGGCTATATCTCTCCTTTATTTGGTGGGAAAAGCTCACTCCCCGCAGCTGCATTTCCTAATTACATAATCACACTGTTGCAGATTGTGTTGTCCGTCAGGAAATTTTCGTGTGTGCTCACCTTGATATGCAGGGATCGACTGAACTAGTGCACAATGCCACCACCTGAGGATGATAACCCCCACACCTTGCTCACTCCCCCCCCCCCCACCCCTCAGAGAAAAAATTGGCGGGATAGAGACTCAGTCTGTCCTGGAGAAGAAGGATCCCACAACACGATATTCAAATAAGAGTCAGTAACATATTGATACACATTCTTTGTTTAATCAGGGCTTCCCCACTTGGGTGGAATTCATGTCTGCGTCCCTTCATCCCACTTCCCATGACATAATAACCGTAAAACTGTAAGCACTGAGGAATGGAATGAAGTGCGGTATAGTAGCCACCATTTGGGGCCTACCAGTGTGTGTCAATCATCCACACGCCGCCATGGAGGTCAAAAACCGCCCAGTGTCCAAACCATAGATGACGATGCTAAATACCGCCGACAACGGGACAGAAATTGGCCAGCATTGGCCGCGCAGCCGCTTAAAAAAAAAAAATAAAAAAAAAAAATCAAATGGCGGCATTCTGTTGATGAGGAAATTCTAGACTCCTGTCTCAGTATCTCTCAAGAGGACACTTCCTGATTTTGTGTATAAACCAACATTTCCAAAAATGCAGATGAAGGTTTTCATCTCTCCTGAGAATACTGAGTTGCTATGGGCTAATACTGCAGACAAAGTAAGAGCTGACTCAATTTAGATATCAGAAAAATAGTCCATTAACACTAACATTGTCAGTCAAATAGATCGCTTAAAACCTTATGATGATCCTTCTTCATAATGAAACATCTGAGTCTCACACACAAACGTTGAGCAAATCAAGTAATAAAATTTCCACCACAAATAAATCGTAGTGGTAAATATATCTGAGGGTTTGTGTGCACCGGCATTTGAGCACACAAGCACCCTCCTCCACTGCTACGTTTCCACTAAACAAATCTGGTCAAAACTAATAACACGCGTGAAGAGCACGCTGTCCACCGACTTCTGGGAACCACGGTTGCGCCATCCACCGCCTGTCGTAGTGGCCGAGCAGTTCTAGGCGCTACAATCTGGAACCGCGCGACCGCTACGGTCGCAAGTTCGAATTCTGACTCGGGCATGGATGTGTGTGATGTCCTTAGATTAGTTAGGTTTAAGTAGTTATAAGTTCTAGGGGAGTGATGACCTCAGAAATTAAATCCCATAGTGCTCATAGCCATTTGAACCATTTTTTGCGCCATCCACCACTGGCAGGGTCATTGCATTATCTCGTGGACACTGGTGAGGAGAGACCCTCACACGCCCATGTCCTGGCATGCACACGCCTGTCCTAGTTAGGAGAGAGTGTCACCAACCAGTCAACCGAAAAATTTTCATGCGATGAATAGCAGCCAGAGCAAACATTCATCATTTGGAATCTTCTCCTGCCACATACATGCCCATTTCTGTTCACTCGTCACACTGATCATTTTGCAAGGCCCTGCTGCCATGAGCAAGAGGAGACAGATTGGTGCATTCTTTATACCTAGCAACCTGTAACAAGCCCAGCTAATCTGCTTTTTCTGTTCGCTGACTTCTCATGACCACCCCTGCCACCAGCTGTGGCAGACCTTGAGACAAGCAGCAGTAGCTTGGATGTGTACAGTACTTCTAACCAGTTCCACATCGTAATAGACTCCCCAGTTTAAAAAACCCACTTTCCCCAATACGAAACAGGGACGCTGTTGACCATACACTCGAATTTCGATTTCTCCCTTTTATATGAGTTATTGTCGAAGACAGAAGAACTCGGAGAAGTTGTTAATATCAGATTTATACAACATATTGTAAATAGGCTGTGTGGGTTTTTTTATTGGTAACGCCACGTAGCGCTCTGTATGAAGATCACTGGCTGTGCCGTGTGCAGTCTGTGGCTGGTTTGCATTGTTGTCTGCCATTGTAGTGTTGGGCAGCTGCAGCTGCATGCTAACAGCGCGTAGTGCTGCGCAGTTGGAGGTGAGCCGCCAGCAGTGGTGGACGTGGGGAGAGAGATGGCGGAGTTTTGAAATTTGTAAGACTGGATGTCATGAACTGCTATATACATTATGACTTTTGAACACTATTGAGGTAAATACATTGTTTGTCCTCTATTAAAATCTTTCATTTGCTAACTGTGCCTATCAGTAGTTAGTGCCTTCAGTAGTTTGAATCTTTTATTTAGCTGGCAGTAGTGGCGCTCGCTGTATAGCAGTAGTTCGAGTAACGAAGATTTTTGTGAGGTAAGTGATTTGTGAAAGGTATAGGGCCATTCTTTTGTAGGGATTATTGAAAATCAGATTGCGTTGCGCTAAAAAATATTGTGTATCAGCTTAAGCACAGTCTTGCACAATTTTTCTAAGGGGACGTTTCATATGTCGACCCTTATCCTAGGATATCTCACTGGAATCTTCTGATTTTTTCTTGTAGTCTGTGTAATTAGTGTAGATTTTGTTTATTGCTAGCGTGTAATTGTAGAGAGAATCTCCTTTGTAGTTGCAGTCTTTCCTTGTTGTACAGTAAAACAGGTGTGGCACGCATGTAAATTTGCACCAAGTATTTCGCAGCTACGCTTGC
Source organism: Schistocerca gregaria (assembly GCF_023897955.1). NCBI lineage: Eukaryota > Metazoa > Arthropoda > Insecta > Orthoptera > Acrididae > Schistocerca > Schistocerca gregaria. Next base: position 570,950,083 of record NC_064923.1, read on the forward strand.
TATTAACTAGATATTATTTTTGTGCTATGTTAATGTGTTCTCTTATTTTTGCTCTTCAAATGGTGTTTTTCTGTGTTGTCATGTGAAATATTGTGACAATAATGGCGTGTGAAAAACGTAATACTAGGTTCCAAAGTAAACTGAGAAATGACAGTGAAGACGAAAGCAGTGTGTTAGCACCACCGTGTAATGAATCAACTAATGTTAAAGTAGTAATTTGGTAATTGTGCATAGAGAAATGGAGCGGGCTGCAAATAGTGGCGTAGGCAGTGAAACAATTAGTGTACAGGGAAGCGTTATCGATCGATCGGTCGGCAACAGCTCGCCTCAGGATTCCGAAATGACAGGAACAATCGTGCAAATACTGTAGATTCAGGTTTTGCGTCCTTACCGTTTTCTCAAATAAATCAAGACACATTTTCTGCTTTTCAAAATACGAATATTGCCGGTTCAAATGCACTGCCAAGTAGCACTGAGGAACATGTTTCAGACACCAATGCATTGTTATTACAGTTAATGCAACAAATGGGACAAAGGCTACAAAAGTTAGACACAATGGAACAAAATCAGAGACAAACACAGCAAAAGCTTCAAAATTTAGACACAATAGAACAAAATCAGAGAGAAACACAGCAAAAGCTTTAAACTTTAGACACAATGGAACAAAATCTTCGGAAGTTAGACACCACACTTGAACAAACACGTGAAGATATAACTACTGAGTTACATAACATTGAATCGAAATGTCAAAAAGTCTGTAATGACGTAAAAACACAAATTTGTGAGCATTTTCAACCTATTTTTTCGCGGCATGAAAATGCCTTACAGAATCACGAACCAGCCATAAAAGAACTGCTAACTATTGTACATGAAAATCATGAGACCTTGCAAGCTAAAATTGACTCAGTTGCATCTACCGATTCGGTTACGCAACTTGCAAAAACTCAGGAAAACTTAAAGGACACAGTAGGTACGATTTCAACACAAATGGACACTCTGAAACTTGGTTCAGAAAAACACACAGAGGAAATAATTTCACTATCGGATAAAGTAGCCAAACTTTCAGATCAGTTCACTAACTTATCTACAAAGGTAGATGATGAGCTGAATGACCCAAGACCTGCAGCCTTCACAGACACTGAAGAGTATGAACAAATTAGAAAATTCAAACAAAATCAAAATCAAATCAATACACAGTACAAAAGAGAAATCCGGGAAGAACAAGATCAGTTGGCACAAGTAATACAAGAATTACATATTTCAGAGGACACTCCCGCTCCAGTACGGGAAGAGGGACATAGAAATACGGAACAACCACAAAATAATAACACAGGACACTTCGGAAATTATGAAAGAAATTGGCAAGGCGCATTGGATTTCGAGATGGAACAGCCGAAACGAAGTAACAATGAGCGATGTGCGAATCGGCGACACGATGATTTTGACTATAAGCTGTTCATTAGTACACGTAAATTCAAAACATTTAAGAATTCTGACAACGACATTCATCCACAAGCATGGCTTCATCAGTTCTCTCATTGTTTTCCTCCCAACTGGTCATTGGAGCACAGGTTAGAATTTATGTGTGGCTACTTAGAGAATGAACCAACTGTAAGAATGCGCCCGGTCATTCACGATTGTCACAATGAAGGAGAATTTTCTCATGCCTTCCTCTCAGACCGAATAAAACAATCATAATGATGAAACGTTTCGAACAATCTGAATTTTCCAGTCTTATGAAATATTTTGAAGACATGTTGCATAAGAATCAGTATCTTTCAAACCCATACAGCCCCTCAGAACTCATCCGCATTTGCTTAATCAAATTACCTGAACATTTACGACAGATTATTTTAGCAGGACGATGCGAAGACGACAATGAAGCTGTTCAGGGACTGTTACAAGAACTGGAAATTGACACTGACAATCGCGGAACGCAAAAACAGGAGCACAACACTTACAGGTCACACCTGTCACAATTCCACGATGACAGAAATAATAACTGGACACGACAAGGCTATTCTTGCAGCACAAATCGTGACCAAAACAGACACCACCCGTATGACACCGTTGGCAGAAGAATAGTTACAGAGAAAGATCGCATTTCCGTAATAATGAATATGACAGAGATTACCATAAAAACATACAATATGGGAACAAAAACAATTATTATCAAGGGAGACAGAATAACTTCAGATGCAACAGTTCAGCGCACAGTTACGATTCAGGAAGAAATTCCCCACTACGTGACCGGCAAGAAAGAAACTATGGAATTTACCGACATGACGACAGACGATATAATCGTAATGACAGACCTGAATTGCATGAGAACTAGCGAGCTTCAAACAGGGTAGGGCCTTCTCGACAAGGTAAATTTGTAGATGTTAGGTCTCCTAATCCCAATAACGACGGGATGATACAACTTGACAATTACTTCGAAGTTGAAACTCTGCGCACTAGAAAGAGTAAAGGTTTACACCACATTTTACATGTAAAACCGTTTATTGAAAGATAATCTGCTTTTTAACTTTGCCTTTGCCATATAACTTTTCACCTTACATTACTAGTATGCTTTGTCAGACTTAGAATCTGTTAACATGCAACAATGTTTGAAGTTAAATATCCAGTCAAGAACCAAGAGAAGTTATTTAAACAGAAATTACGAATGCATTGTTATTGTGAACAGACGACACAGTGTTAAAGTGTGTGTACATTCTTGCTTGTTAATTGCACGATTACGTAACGACCATAGGGCTCACATACTTAGAACATTTACCAGTACAGCTAATGAGATTTTAATGCAACATTTTGGTTTACTTGAAAATACATTCTGGATTTAAAGTACTTTCTGTGAGATACCAGATGACACAGTGGTTAGTTTATTTTGACAGCTACACGATTTCATCACGACGCTACTAATGAGTGACAATTTACAATGTTGCTTTTGCGGTGTATCTGTTTTATATCTGCACAGTTTTTCTGAATTCTTCTGGAAAGTAAAACATGTTTTAGTAGTAACTTTTGTGGTATAGCTAAAAAGAGACAGCATTTTCCGTAGCACAATAATACGTTACAGCACAGTACTTTTTTCATCACTACAATGAGCGTAATAACTAAGATTTCTATACGCAAAGCATTTCACTTTTGTTTATCATGAGGTAAGAACATTGACTTCTGCAGAACTTAGCTTTCGGAGGACGATAACTACGACACTTCCACAGAGATTATCTTACAAGACGCACAGTTTAGCGCTACAGTACACGTATTTGAGTGATTAATTTTGTACTTAAAACATTTATTTTTAAAGATGTTTGAAGTACAATGATACAAAGGTTTTCCGTGATACATTTCACTCCATTCCTGTAATCTGTAACACCTGAGGGTATAATTACATTAATCCTCAGGGGGGTACACGCTTACTTTGTGTACCATGTGTTTGGCAAGCACAAGGAGCCCTAGCTAATATGGTATTTGCTTACAAAACTTTACACATTGGTACCATATTTCTTTAACACATAAATTACACAGCTATCTGATTATTTAACAGAGAAACAAACATTTTTTTTACTACGTCAGTGACAGATGTTTACGTAATTACATAGTTGGATAACTTCACACTTATGAAATTGTATTTTGTCTGTACTTTGTGAACTGTTCATACTTTTTTGTACCATTGTGATACTATGAGAGCTTTGACTGACGTATTTGGTAAGAGCTCATGTGGTAGATGATTTTATTGAAGATTTTGAAATTATTGCAGAAAGCTACCACGTTTTAGAGATTTTGCGGAGGTTTTATGATATTATTACGATGACGATGTGTATTATGCTGCTGAGGTATATTTATGATCAATAAGCTGATGCTATATGATGAATTTCGTTATGCTACATACTTATTATGATAAAATATTGAAGAATTGTTGACGAATATGTATATGTGTAAAAGGTAAGGAATAATGATTAATGGCTAAAAACTCTGATTTGTAAAAAAAAGGATGTTGGAAACCAATAATCATACTTTAAGAATTATGAAATGTGTGTAAATGCGTGAATGTATCACAATGCCAACGAAAGTTTTTTGGACACTGTTATATTTATAGGATTTTGTTTCTACAGATTTGCAACGCAAGCTCTCAACCTGTGAAATTTTTATATGAGACTGTCACTGCTGTCGTAAATATTTCGGTAAGAAAGTTAAGTGACCACCGGCACGTAATGCGTCGTGGGCACCCAGCTGCGCGACAGCTACCTGGAAACAAGCCATTAATGTGTGCCTTTCAGAGGCAAAGGTGAAAAAAAAAAGAGGCCATTATCCTCTCTATTGACATTCCTTTGTAGAAAGCATCGCAAATACGACACGCTCAAACTTGAGAACATATGATTATACTGTGGAGCTCTTAATTTATGATATTTCCTAAAATGCCTAATGAAATGATGAGAAACATTTTACATCTATTGTCTTTCTAGTTGAGAGAATTTTTTTGCCTTTGGAGACGCCATTTGCCTAGTGAATGACGTTTCATATGTTGCTTTATATATATATATGTTCATTTTGTTTAATATCTAGTTTCTTGCTGCACTGCAGCATTGGTTAAAATAAAATTTAATCGATGTACTAATATAACTATTTTCTGTCTACAGGCCCAGTAAAGAATAATTTTATGATGTACTTTCCTAAAAAAGGAGGCGCACAAATAGACATTTCCCCCCACAGGAATTGTATAATTAATTTTTTAACGATTTGGTAACTTTTTTGTAGAGTGAGTTTTTGTGATGCATCACTCTCGTGTTAAGATGTGATATAGGTATTAAACATGGCCATTTTTACTGTAATATTTTTTCTGCTTGAGCTTTGTCATGTTTAGATATAAGTTATTGCATTTGATGCTGCTTGCTTTAACAATTTCCATTTTTGTCATTGCTGTTTGTGTTAATTGTATTGTGCTGCTGCATTGCCTCATCCCTTAGTTTAGCATCTGAGCTCAGTAGATTTAAGTTAGCTTAAGAGGGGGTAGGCTATATGAGAGAACGAGTTGTGATGAATTGGAAGAAATGCATTGAGAAGTTATATGAAAAATGTACAGAAAGCAGGTATAGGTAGGATTTTCTTGGAAATAAATGATGAGGTAAGATACTGGAAAATAAATAATGAGGTAAGAAATATGTGAACATATAAATACAGAAAGCCGGCCGGAGTGGCCGAGCAGTTCTAGGCGCTACAGTCTGGAACCGTGAGACCGCTATGGTCACAGGTGCGAATCCTGCCTCGGGCATGGATGTGTGTGATGTCCTTAGGTTAGTTAGGTTTAAGTAGTTCTAAGTTCTAGGGGACCGATGACCTCAGATGTTAAGTCTCATAGTGCTCAGAGCTATTTGAACCATTGGAACAGGTTTGAATCCTGCCTCGGGCATGGATGTGTATGACGTCCTTAGGTTAGTTAGGTTTAAGTAGTTTTAAGTTCTAGGGGACTGATGACCTCAGATGTTAAGTCCCATAGTGCTCAGAGCCATTTGAACCATTTTTTATAAATACAGAAAGCATGCTTGGATAGGATTTTTTTGGTGGAAAGAAATGTTGAAATAAGACAAAAGATCTATGGAATGAAGTTTTAGGTTGGACTGCAGTACCAAATGTTACACTGAAAACAAACCCTGCCCTTTCCTCTTGTGTTATCCCACTATGCGTTTGTGTACCCTTGGGTATTTGTGTTCTTCCTGTCTCTGTGTACTGTTTCATAGAATTTTTTCTCTTCTAATAGTAAGCTACATTCACTATGATGAGGAATACTGTTATCCTCAAATATAATTTGCATTAATAATTTGTTATTTACTTCATAAATATGTTTAGCCATTATTTGTTCTGTTTTGTTTTAATGATCACGTGTGAAGTTGATGTTTCAAAAGTTATTTTGATCATTTATGTATTTACTTATGTCATAATTCCTGTAACACAGTTGTATATCTTTATTTCTATTCTTTTGTAAAGCCCCTATTACTACAAATGTTGTCTGCATTGTTATGGTCATTAATGATGTATTTTATACCTTTGTTATTGTATTCTTATGTTATAAAATTGCAATTGACACCAGTTCATCAAATTAAGTAACTTGTAAGTTACATTTCACTGCACACGTTTCTGTTGGTCATAGTATATGGACAATATGTGAGAAGTAGGGACTGATAGTGTATGCACGTGTGTTGATAATTCAGAAAGGGACTGGATAACAGCGTTGCTGGTTCTAAGGACATTTCAAAAAAAAAAAATTGCGAGTGCACAAGTGGTGGATTATGGACTTGCTATATTGTCCGCAAGACTCTTTGATGGTGATTGTGCACCTGCACAGTCGCAGCAGATGGTTGCTGGCCGTCTCTACAAGGACTACAGTGGGTCTGAGTCTTTGATGACTCACCAATACCATTATTTCTACAAGGACCGCAGTGGGTCTGCACCTCTGATTTCCCACCAATACCATAATCTCTACCAGGACTGCAGTGGGTCTGCTCTGTGATGACCTACCTACCAATACTCTTCAAAACTTCGACTGACTCTAGTGTGGGTTTGCTCTGATGTGGTCCATTACCTGTCTGCATGTCAAGAGTCAGCACTGTCTTTCCGTTGGAAGGACAACAGTACTTCTTCAAGACTGAATGGAAATCCACTATTTCCGTGTGCATTTTCTTTTACTGCTCAGACTATGAGAAAAAAAATGTGCAATTTTACTGTGATGACTGATCAGGACTGTCTTTATGGACTGTGAGAAAATTTTAGCTGTTGACCAACATTGTATCAATAAGTGTGTGCATTTGATTTCTTTGTTGTTGTAATTGTGGAAACATTTTAACATATATGTATTGGCCAGCGCCCAAAACAATTTGTAAAATTTTTTGTGGGGAGCATGGGGGCTATGTAAGTAGGCTGTGTGGGTTTTTTATTGGTAACGCCACGTAGCGCTCTGTATGAAGATCACTGACTGTGCTGTGTGCAGTCTGTGGCTGGTTTGCATTTTTGTCTGCCATTGTAGTGTTGGGCAGTTGGCTGTTAACAGCGCGTAGCGCTGTGCAGTTGGAGGTGAGCCTCCAGCAGTGGGGAGAGAGATGGAGGAGTTTTGAAATTTGTAAGACTGGATGTCATGAACTGCTATATACATTATGACTTTTGAACACTATTGAGGTAAATACATTGTTTGTCCTCTATTAAAATCTTTCATTTGCTAACTGTGCCTATCAGTAGTTAGTGCCTTCAGTAGTTTGAATCTTTTATTTAGCTGGCAGTAGTGGCGCTCGCTGTATAGCAGTAGTTCGAGTAACAAAGATTTTTGTGAGGTAAGTGATTTGTGAAAGGTATAGGGCCATTCTTTTGTAGGGATTATTGAAAGTCAGATTGCGTTGCGCAAAAAAATATTGTGTGTCGGTTTAAGGACAGTCGTGTATAATTTTTCTAAGGGGACGTTTCAATATTACTTTATAAATTTGGTAACACATCTGATTTTATTATAATAGTCCTCTCCCTGTGTAGGTTGGAAATTGAAATTTCGTTAAAAGATATCGCTACAACGAAAAAACTCGTGATTACCGCTTCAACTCCCGAAACATATCCGTGGAATCTAGCCATCACTTCCACCCGTCAGGTGGCACATCATTGATATAAAATTGATGGTTAACTAATTAAATTGATCATGAGAGCCACTTCGTACGACGCGTAACTCTTTTCTCTTCAGGGGTCGTATTACAATCGCCAAGTAGCTCAAATGCGAATCCCTTGAGGGGAGAGGATGTTCTTTTCAAGGAACGCTATTGAGAGCCAACATTTGAAGCTCACCGTAAAACGATTCTACCGCCGCGAAGATGTATGTGGTGTAAGGACTGCAATGACAAGATAATGGAAATTAGTACTCACAAGGAGGCAAATAAGCAGTTTTTTCCCACACTCTACTTGCGAGTGGAATAGGAAATAGAAAGACTAATAGTGGTCTGGGTACCCACTGCCATACACTGCACGATGGCTTGCGAAGTGAGCATATAGATGTTAATCCGGCTTTATTCTACCTATTAAGATGTCAGTCCATCAATTTGTAGGCCCACAAAGCTCATGGAAAAATGTTGTCTCTTATTTATCGAGAAAACATAAAACGGAACTTCTGGTACTGATTGTTTCTGAGTAAAAATCTTTATATTAGCTCCTAATTTTCTCATTGCAGTCACTTTGCAAGACGAATGTGTTTGTCCACAACACTTAAAAGAAGCGGTATAGAGGTCATCTCTCAAGAGGAAGGTCACCAGGGGCGGTGGTAAACTGCGATAAGACTGTTATATTACCTCAGGGTGTTTATTTCCTCGTAAGATGTCGCTGCTTCTTCATATACATTTTCAGCTACCAACGACCATTTTATAGGACTATTGTGAACGTTGTAATGTTGTTGCTTTAATTTGTTCTGAAAGCGGTGCTGATATTCAAGACCATAAAAGTGGGTTAAAAGCTGTGAGCTATCTGAGGAAGTTAACCTTGCATTACTGCGTAACTGTTTCATCAGGTATCCAGTCTAGCTTACCAAATTCCCAACCAGATTAACATTAATTATAATCTTTTAGTAGTCATCTTACGATAATCAGCAACTCTGGGATGCTCTCTGTGTGAGGCACCGCTGGGTTGGTCTCGGCATCTCGCTGGGCGAAAATCAAAATATAAAAAGACAATTAAAATAAAAAGAAATAAATCAGTTTATATTTGGACATTTATTTTAACATTGATCATTGTTCCGTTAAAATTTCAGCATACCAACTTGATTCATAATTAAACTGGTGCCTTATTTAGGATTGTGAAAATGTGAGCTTGTAATCTTACGAAACACATAAAATAGGGAGCCAAGATTGGGAGACTACATACAACACTGCATTCATAAAATAACACACGAAGAACGTTGAAACATATCCAAGAGGAAATTAACCGCAACCAACCGATTCAATTTTCACTCAAAGAAGTTACGTTCGTAACGCAATCTTGTCCATCATGAAATTATCACACTGGTATACTAAATGCATACTAACTCTCTGTGAAATCTTCCCGAAAAGAATAGCTGGGGGCTACTTTGATGCTTACACCACATGCTTCACATGGTCAACTTGGTTTACAGAAAGAGTATAACTCCACAATAATTTTGATAGTTAAAATAAATTATCTCGAAACGCAAATCACAAAAGAAAAACCTCGAACTGGTTACTATCGTCTTTCTATTAACCTGATGGGTCAAACAATTGTATAAGCACGTGATACTGGTCTCACGAAGTACACCCCACGGTGGTTGAACATAACGAAAAGTTGCTATATTGAAAATATTGTTAAGACGAGACGTTATAATCTCACGCACATTCGCATTTAAGATTGATAATCTTAGTTAGAGTTACTGATCAACACGTGGTTCCACTTTACTCACAAAGCAGTGACAAAGCAACTACTGGAAGATATTCTGAACTACACACTAGAATTACACTGCGTTGCAATTTAAGATAACTTTAGATATTTTACAGCTAAACTTGAAATAAAGGTGATTAAATTTTCAGTTAGGCCGAACTTAAGAAATCCATTGTCCTACGGACTTAGCAGAGACGCGCTTAGCCAGATATCTTACCACTTCAGAAGCTCGCCGCGGACAGACTGACCTGGGCCCCTACAGAGCGTGCTTAACAGATACAAACGGAAGTAACAGAGAGCCAGCTTCCTTTAACAACATGACAAGGGACGGACAGAACGATACTAAGAATAGTATTAATTAAATATTCTCCACTTTTGGTTTCAGATACGGAATATACTTTCCACTTAATACCAGTATATGGAAAAGAATTAACTGGGCAACTTCTTTAGTGTAAACTGTGACTTAATGTAAAGGCATAGCACATTATCGTACAGGTCATCGCCGAGAAAAAAAACTGATAGACACTTGGAGTTTCCTGTCCATTGATACTTAAAAGTTACACGGGTGTTCTATACGAGGCCCACATCGAACGGTAATAACTCATTTTCATCCGGAAATATTTCGGGCTATACAAACTCACATGATACCCGGTTGGGTTACGGTCGCGGTGTATACGCCATTCAACAATATCCATTTATTTCTGAAAGAAACCAGACTCTGATGTCACAGCCATTCCAGTTGGTCTCACACTTAAATTAAAAATTTACTTGCTATAACGTTTTAGTCCAGTCAGATTGCAGAAATACCTTGCAAAAGGTGGGGTAGAAGAGTTTATTTTTTCCACTCGTTCATATGGTTGGAAATATTAGAAAACCCAGTTTTGCCAACAAAATTTCGCTTGGGAAAACTTTCTGCAGTCAAAAAACTTGGAAAATTTCGGCCTTTTTTCCGTTTTTTCAAAATATCTCATTTTCATTTGCTCCTATCGCTTTAACGTCTATTTTCTTTTTTAAAGACCACAAAATTCTCTACAAATCTGACTCTTGCCATTTTTTTTCTACTCCCAATATCTAAGGCGCTACAGCGCCTCAAAAAATACCAATTTTTCAAATTTTGAGCATAGTGGCAAGATACCTTATTTTTGAACACTATTTTTTCAGTTTTTTGGACCTACAAATCCTGTCAGCACTCTCTGTGCTACATTTGTCTCCCTCACATGGATACCCATCAAATACAATAGCAAGTTGAGATCCAAATTGACGCTGCAGGTAAGAAACATAGCTTTGGGCTATTGACTTGAAGCAAACGTTTCGAGTCCAAGTCAGTTTGTGGATAAGGTACCCTCCATCAAGCTTTCATTTTGCATATGGCAGTCTTAACTGCTTGGTTAAAAAGTCGTCAGAATTCCCTTTTGCACATAAGAAGCATTTCTCTTTGAACTTGAACTGACCTTTTCCTTGCGACCGACGTAGTACGCCGGTTGGTTCCTGAGGATGTCGAAGGCTAGCTGCTATCATTCTCCCATTAATGTACTTCTTGTAGCATGCTTCATGCACCATCACTTCACTGAGTGTTTTCAAAAAAACGGGTGTGAGCACACTCCCTGCGTTTAGCACTACAATCGATAAGTGTGCTCAGTCCTTTCTTTTTCACATTCCATCCACCACTCAACACAGTTTTTTTTCGCAAATGAAACACAAATTCATGTCAGACATACTCATTTTCAGCACCACAACATATACTGAATGGAAGCGACTCCAAACTGTGGGACCCTTATTGTTGTATGCTAATAGCTGTCAGCGCGCTGTGAACAATCACTAGAGATAATTGCCTTCCGCCCGCCAAACAATAAATACGCTTTTGTCCGCTAAAGAACAATTCCTACATACTTTTTCTTATAGCTGGTCATTAACGTCAATCAACTGTAAAAAATGTACGGCACCTGCATGCAATCGTATTACATATTGTAACACAAATAAACTTCACGCCATCCGATGTGAATGTGTTCGTAGTTACTGAATATGATGCTGTTTGTCCTGGTCCTGCAGCAGAGTGAGATGGTAAATTCCAATGAATAACATGATGAGTAATATGTTTATACCACAGAAATAGAAACGGAAATAACAGTGTTCAAAAATTAGATAATTTGCCACTTTGCTCGAAATTTGAAAAATTGGTATTTTTTGACGCACTGTAGCGCCTTAGATATTGGGAGTAGAAAAAATGGTAAAAATTAAATTTGTAGGGAATTTTGTGCTCTTTAAAATAGAAAATAGACGTCAAAGCGATAGGAGCAAATAAAACTGAGATATTTTGAAAAAACTGAAAAAAAGGCCGAAATTTTCCAAGTTTTTTGACTGCAGAAAGTTTTCCCAAGAGACATTTTGTTGGCAAAACTTTGTTTTCTAACCTTTCCAACAATATGAACGAGTTAAAAAAATAAAATCTTCTACCCCACCTTTTGCAAGGTACAGGCTTTTTTTCTGACAGTTCCACTGGACTATTTGGCGCTCGCTACCGATTTGGTTTTGTTTATATAAATCGTGGGGTGACACATTAGGTTAGTGAATTGAACCCTCGGTAGTGTCGATTAAATATGTAAGGATACCATCTAAAATAATGAATGAGGAAACTTATGACTACTAAATGAGACATGAATTATAATTACTGAAGAAAAGCTCTTTTCACACAGAAGACATGAAATGAAGCATAATAAGCACAATTTGTTGCATAATTTTAAGAGATTGCATCATTTTACGTGTTTTCCTTTCTATTCGATGCTTAAGTATCTTAACCCACGTTTATCTGAGTTTTTAACAGATTGTAAAGAACTTTGTGCTCTTCTTAAACAGGATTTTAAACTTTTGTTTAATCAGACGTCAACAAATGGCAATAAATATTAAAATACTGTCATGTAAAACACCGATAATTATTCATACAACCAGCAACATTGACCAACCACAGCAACAATGGTCAATCTCAGTAACAATCTGCAGCTGTGAAATCAAGTAATATTTAAAAAATATTGTTGCAACAGCTGAAACCTAAATTCATTTATTGCTGGCATGAATTTAACAGTTTCTATCTATCGGCTGGCCATGTTAGTGTTTCACCAGAACGGATTTTTCATAATGAAATCATGCCGAAAGTTAAAAGGAGAAATTATGTGCACTTTCAGAAGGATTCAAGAGTCAGTTTCTAGTCCCCAGTGTGTCAGCTCTATTGGCTCGGCTGCTGGAGGTGGCTGTCAGCCTATAAGTCTCGTGGAAGAGTCTCCTGAAGATTGTCAAGAAGGTTGGAGATGAAGTCCAAGTCTGATTTCTGATGAAGTGTTACCTAAAAGGAAACCTCACACTGCTGCATCTTGTGTCTTCTATTGATATTCTGTGGTTAGGCTGCAGATCTTCTGAGTACCAAACGATAAAACTGTCTCCCTTCCTTTAGCTTGTGTCCTACCATCCTTTCCAGAGCAAAGTCGCGTCACTGTCTCTCTGTCTCTTTCTTTGACGAATGCGTGCTCTGCATCGTTACTGTCTCGTGTTTCTTTCTAACTTACAACTATTTAAGTGAGCTAATGCTGGTGGGTCTCACATTGCATAAACATTGGTTTTCTGTGAAGTCAAAATGCTTGGTGGTGTCTCACGTTTTCAGAGGTCAAGGACTGTGTGTTCCCCGTCCGTCGATGAAATGTTTATCTTTAGCTTTTAGTGCTTTCTAGGGAAAAGGCCAGCTTTCTATATTTCCGGTACAATGGCACTTCCTTTTTCTCCAGGAGTTCACTCCACGGTAGATTAGAGACTTCAGCAAGTATCGATTACTGCGTGAAGTTTACGGTAGCTGTTGGAAATTATAAAGTGACTGCATTCGACCAGTTGAAAGCAACCCACAGAAGGTGCTTTTTGAAGATCTGGATACGGCTCACGTAATTGTTGTTTGAGATTTTGCGTATAAAACAGAAAGCACTGGATCTTGGGAATGTACAGCTAAAGATCATATTCGATTTCAGAGGTCAATTAAAAATGTTGAGTTCTAGCACCAATATTACCAGTTGGTCATCATAGAAGGTGAGAGCTTAGCAGATGAAAGATTGTTCACATTGTATACTGTTTGCTACGAAATGCAATTCAGTGTCTGTTCAGCTTATTAACGCAGATTTAACGACGATTCTTAAACATGTTCCCAGTTCGATTACAATACACTGATAGAAAAAAAATCGCAACAGTAAGAACGAGTTGTGTGACATAAACGGAAGTTGGAAGGCGCCACAATGAGAATGTAAATCAGGTTTGCTTTAAATACACACTGTAACAGTCGTGAGCATTGCTTACCTTTGAGGTTGGACGTGGTGAGCTGATGTTAGTCAAGAATGCCTTTAAGGCGACAAAGACGCCATCATCAACACCTCGCTGAGTTTGAACGAGGTCGTATAGTAGGGCTATAAGTAGCTGGATATTCCTTCTGCGAAACTACAGACAGACTTGGCAGGAATATAGCAGCTGTACATGATTGGTGGCACCAGTGATCACATGAATTTACGGGCCCAAGAAGACCGGGTTCCAGATGGTCACAGGGCACTACGAGGGGGAAGACCATTGCGTTCGGCGCATGGTTTTGGTGCATCGTATTGCGTCTGTAGCAGCAATCTGAGAAGCAGTTGGCACCTAAGTGACACAACGGACTGTTACAAATCGGTTACTTCATGGACAGCTCCAAGCCAGACGCCCTCTAGCATGCTTTTCACTGATTCCAAACAACGACCATTTGCATCTTCAGTGGTGTCAAGCGAGTGCTCATTTGAGGACAGGATGAAGATCTGTTGTGTTTTCTGATGAAAGCTGGTTTGCCTCGGTGACAGTGATGGTCGCATGCTGGCTAGAAGGAGACCAGTTGAAGGACTGCAACCAACCTGTCTGTTTACGAGACACACTGGACCTACACCTGGAGTTGTGGTCTGGGGTGCCATTTTGTATGACAGTAGGAGCACCCAAGTATTTATACCACACCTCTTGAGTGCAAATCTGTTCGTCAATCTGGTGATTCGACCTGTTGTGCTGCCATTTATGTACAGCAATCCAAGGGGTGTTTTCCAACAGGATAACACTCTCCCACATACCGCGGTTGTAACCCAACATCCTCTAAAGAGTGTCAGCATGTTGCCTTGGCCTGCTCAAACACCAGACCTTTCTCCAATCGACCACTCATGGGACATTATCGGACGACAACTTCGGCATCATCCACAAACAGCATTAACCGTTCCTGTATTGACTGACGATGTGGGCTTTCAAACAACATGAAACGATGTGACCGGGTAGCTCTCAACTACGTATCCTCAGGCTCAACGTTGCAATATTAAAAGTTTTGGCTGGTTTTGCTGTCTGGGGGCTGGGATACGTAGTTGCCGCATTACAGACCTAAGACTGCTGAGTCTACAGTATATGATAAGAATACAAATGGTTCAAGTGGCTCTGAGCACTACAGGACTTAACATCTTAGGTCATCAGTCCCCTAGAACTTAGAACTACTTAAACCTAACTAACCTAAGGACATCATACACATCCGTGCCCGAAGCAGGATTCGAACCTGCGGCGGTAGCGGTCGCGCGGTTCCAGACTGAAGCGCCTAGAACCGCCTTGCCACTCTGGCCGGCCCTAAGAATATACACATGAATCGAATGCTCGAAGGTTTCTATCACTCGACGAATTATGAAAGTAAAATATAAATTTATAAATGAAAGATTGCAATTAAATAAAATCTGCTGGTCTTATCTTAACGACTTCAAATGATGAGTACGATAGAAGTACTTTTGAGAATGCGGTATATTTCTGCAAAACACTTATTGGTGTCGATGGTCCAGCAATTAAATAAAACATAAGATGGATAACAGGGTAACAATAGATTCCTACTGCACGTAATTAGTCATCATCAACAACATGACTCGCGAGATATTCACTTCTAAACGCACACTACGTCTTCACTGTAGAAGCCACGGAAAGTTCACAAGTCCGCACTCCGAAGTATTTCTACCTCTCGCGACCACGCGCAAACCGCTCCACACTCCATGTCTCTCTCGTGACCGTGCGTCCCTCGCGCCGTATCGTCCCGGCACTTCCCGTGTCCTGTGCCGTACCCACAGAGCATAGAATATTCTTCTATGCTCTGTGGCCGTACCCCACGAGCTGCCCCCTGTCCTCTCCGGAAACGATGCTCCTCCCCACTTCCATACGTCCTCTCCACTTGTCCTTCTTGCAACGATCGCTGTGATTGGTCAACCGTGCCCGGTCGGCATGGGGTGATCTTTGGGCTCGGCCGTTGTTACGTGGCTTTTGGCCGCGACGGGCGTGGGGGCTAGAAAGGGTACAACCGGAGAACCGCGCGGCGCGTGAGAATCGGAGGCGAGCATGGTTGAGCAGACCGGGGCACGACGCAGAGGTTGTGGTGTGTCTGACACGTTTGCAAGACCGAACCTGGCTTGTAGTGTGGAACTGGACTCGACCAAATTACCCGAATCGAGATGTGAGGGCCTGATTTGGATCTGTAACGGATTTCATAAAAGATTTGGTGAGAATTGTTGTCATGTTTTTGGTGCTCATATTATACTGATCCTTGCTTCCCACGTATCGGCACAATGACCGGAAACTGTAGTCTTGCCAGACAAAAGGTCCCCTCTATTAAGTAAACACGTGTTATTGTGTTTGGTTAAAGGTTTATCTGGATCTTGTGATGTGATACAGTCCCAGTAGGCGAGGTGTGTTAATTGGTAGTATTGCTGTTCGGAGTGACGGACGGCCTAAGCCAGTATGGTGAAACTGTAATATTTTTCCTGGTACAGTGAGCCGTGTGGACGTTGTTATAGTTAGTTCAAAGCACCGGCTTAACATTGACTCTTGACTTTCTGTGTTATCTAATTGCATTACTTGTTCACTCGTAAACTGTGAAATGGTAGCCTTACTTGACTGTTTATCAGTATCCTGTTAAGGGTAATTTAAATGAACTCCCCAGTTTCAGTGAGCATATGTTAACCTAGTAGTGTAGTTTAAATTTCTAAGCTGATTTGGTATTATGCTATTCGCCCTCGCCATTTAAGGTTACGGCAAGGGCATTAGTACGTGAAATAGGCTGTTGTTTATACATCGTAGTTATTTTACGTTTGAGGAATTAATGTTTGCCGTTCCCCCCCACCCCCTCTTTTCTCTGAAATTGTGTAGTAGCACAGGCTCTAAGACCTTTTTTTCCAGTGTGTTATAGTGTACTGTGTGCGGCACCCTGTCCAGCTCCCTGCTTGCTGTGGGTTCTGGGTCTAGCCACCACTGGTCTGGGTCCAGTGGGCCCCCCTTCTGCTACTTGAATTTTCCCGTGCCTATGTGACGTCACCTGTTTTGAAAATGTGTCACAAAAGGGGTGTAATTGTTGGTATTTTCTTTTGTGTAAAAAAAATTGTGATATCCATTATTGGTTAAACTTTATCTCATTATTGTAGTCTCCTTTTGGGAGCTTTACTGTGTAGAATTTAACTAACTTGCAAATCACTTAATACTTGGTTAAAGATTAATGTTGTTGTTTTAATAGGGCGGTTGCCCGTGCTTTTAAGGATTTTGAATTTTAAAGATAAAGTTTTATTTGGCAAAAAAAGTTAATAAAAGTGTTGTTGTTATAAACTGTGAATGTTGCTTATTTGGCGCGGCCCTCCCGCTCAACAGCAATTGGCTGATTAGGATCGATTAACCACCACAACTGGCTAGAACGCTCCCGCCTGTCTTCAAGCCAACCCACACTCACAAACATAATTAAACGTATTGGAAATATTGGATTTACATTTAAATACTTGAAATTAAATGCATATTTCTACGGCTGGATCATAAACATGCTCTAACACACATTATTAGATACATAAACCAATTAAATAAACATATATCAAAGGAATAGAACAAAAGGTAGGCCAGTAGCCTAATGTCTGTGCTTTCTAAAACAGAATAAATATTTAACCACTTTCTTCATGAATAGTATATATCGGATATAAACAAAGACATAGATGAATAAATATATTTGTAAGCATGCCGCTACCGTCTGTTTCGTGTAACTGTGGAGCACTTAAGGGCTGACACCATCGATAGTAATCGCCCACTTTGACCTCCAATAACTTACCTACTGTTCAAGTTACATGCCTGTAATTTAAACCAATTTAGATTTACACTAATAGCTTTCTAAAGGCACGTCGATCGACGAAATCGGAATAAGCGTTTAAATTTTGGAAATTCGTTGCTGGGTGTTACTTGTATAATTTGCCGTCAAATACCAAACTTTAAACCAATGAAGATATTGAAAATCTGATTACACCATCAGAATCGTCGTGCAAATAATGGTAGTGTACATGTCTCTTTTTGAGGTATCATGATTCATCTGGCTACTATTAATTTCTATACGGACTGTGGAATGTCTGCCATTAAGGTTTCACCAAGTCCGCCATCTTCGGCACTCCCGGTATAGACATCTCCTTCATCGACACAAAGCACCGTCCTCGACACAGCGGAATTCCCAGCCACGCCACTGGACCATACGCTAGGGCCACCCCTCTCGCTTCGGTCAGCGTTTGGCACCACGTGGTCGGAGTGCCAAATGGCCCGCGCCCCCCAAGCCATCGAACGTAGAATATTTTCAGGGCGCGACAAGCCGCCCGTTACCTCACAACGAAATGCAATATGCATGGAATTCCATCCCACAAACTAACATCCGGCCCCTGTACAATATAATGAATGCACGTTTGTATGCTTGCATTCAACATTCTGGAAGTTACACCGGTTATTGATGTATCAGAATCTCGTATTTGCAATGGTTTTTCTCGCTCTTACGTAAACCTGTGGTCTTGCAACGTAATCTCTTGAACATGTTACCTAGACCAATCTATTCTCGAACTTTCGCTACTCTAATTATTTTTTCGTGATGCGATTTTTTTTCCGATCAGTGCATATTTTCTTGAGACAGATCAGCATGGGCTTAGAAAGCATCGCTCGTGCAAAACTCCGTTTGCCCTTTTCTCAAATGATGTGCTGTGGACTATGAATTAAGGGCAACAGACGGATTCCATACTCCCAGATTTCTGAACAGTAGTTTACATGGTGCTCCTCTGCAGGCTGTTAGCAAATATGTGACGTACATAGTAAGTTCCCAGATATGTGAATGGCTTGAAGACCTCTAAAGTAATAGAACCCAGTACATTGCCCTTGATGGTGATTACCCAACAGAAGCAAGGGTGCCGTCAGAACTGTGATAGAACCACTCTTGTTCTCTGATGATCTGATGGGTAGGATGAGGAGCAACATGTGGCTTTTTGCTGATGATGCTATGGTGTACAGGTAAGTGTTGTTGTTGTTTTATACAAGGTGACTTAGACAACATTTCTAGTGATGACCGGCTGCTACAAAATGAAGAAAAATATAAATTCATACAGATCAGTAAAAAAAACAGTTCCATAGTGTCAGAATATATCATTTTAGTGAACTGCTTGTTATAGTCACAGCAATTAAATATCTGAGCATAACGATACAAAGCGATATGAAATGGAATAAGCATATAAGAACGAAGTAGGGAAGGCGAATGGTCAATTTCAGTTTACTGGGAAATTTTTAGGAATGTGTCATTCATATTAGAACAAATAAGCCGTCGCTCACAAATATTAAGTCATAATTGACCAGGTTTCGACGCTACTATGAGCGTCGTCTTCAGATTTAAACTAACTGTACTAATACATATTAGGTATATAATACATTAATAAAATTAAAGTTTGTACTGACTGGAAAGAGATGCAGTACTTACAAGTCACATTTTAAAAAATCTAAGCCGGAAAGGCGACGTCATGAATAGTTGTAAATAAGATGGGGAGCCGCTAAGGGCTGCTCTTACTTGAGCGAACAAGGCGCCAATTCAGGTGATCACTACATTTTTTTTTTTTTTTTTTTTGGAAATATTCAAGTATGTGAACATCTTTGACAAATAATTAGATACTTTTGAAATGCTGGGTTACATACTGATGGTTTGTTTCATTTTAATGGTTCCAGTAAGTGTTTCACTGTGATTGGCTGTTTCAATTTAATGAGCGCTAAAACAATTTTTCTAATTTCCCACCATCTCGCAGTTTTTAAAAATTCCTACCAACGCCGTCTTGAAATTTCAAATTTCCTACCAACACATTCTTGGTGGTAACCACCACCACCACATTGGTTTCGTCTTTTCCCCTGGCATGTAAGCAACCAACACTAGCGCTTACAATTTTCAAAGCCATTTAAGTGCATAGTGAACCAGAATGCCCATGGCATAGTACTTCTTACTAAACAATGATCGCGGAGAAACTGTGAAGCTAAAAATGTAGTTAGTGAAGTAGCAAATGCAGGCACTGTATGCAAGGGACAGAGTGAACGTTGCAATTATTTACAGACAAACAGCCACGCGTCGTATATGATTTGATTTATCTGAGTAGTTTCGCTCATCACACGCGGACATCCTCAGATATTCATTGCTCCAGTGGCAACAAGTTAGAGCATCTGAGCACCGCTCCGCACTATCGTCAACATAAAGTTGCCACCAGGGCAATGAATACCTGAGGACGCTCGTGTCCACTGAGCGAAACTACTCAAATAAATCAAATATTAAACGACCTGTCTACGTGACTGGTAATATCTCACTGTTTCACTATGCTCTGAGCTCCCTAAAGTGAGTAGTCGCTGTGAATTGTAAGATAAACGCTGTGTCATGTGTGACGTCTTGACCTCTTGACCGTTACCAATGGTTCAAAGCAGTTATACAATAATTTGTGTCGTTTAAAAGCTTGAAGTATTTAAACATGTAGCTTCAAGAGCATTTTTGCTGAACAGCGATATCTGTGACGGTTGACACTGAGACTGTGAAAATAGCAGTAAAAATAAAATCTCCGGTCCACGAGTTCTCTGGTGGCCACTTTTGTAGGGTATTGCATAGGAAGAGGTCAATCGGGACGATCATTTCAGTGTACTGTTTAATAACGTGTGCTGAATAAAGGTGTTATCACGCAAACAATACTTGCTGTGTAACTGGAACATTAATACTAAACTCGAGAAGGTTTGCGGTGCGCAAGTGTCGAATTGGCATCAAGGATAAATGCTGTCAAGAAATGGTTCAAATGGCTCTGAGTACTATGGGACTTAACATCTGAGGTCATCAGTCCCCTAGAACTTAGAACTACTTACACCTAACTAACCTAAGGACATCACACACATCCATACCCGAGGCAGGATTCGAACCTGCGACCGTAGCAGTCGCGTACTTCCGGACTGAAGCGCCTAGACCCACTCGGCCACCACGGCCGGCCGGCAAGAAATGCAAGGCGCAGGTGTTGTGCGTTCTAAGATCGACTAAGACGAGCGAGAGGTGCAAATACACAACGGAAGTGGTGAACAAGACGGAAGGAGTTGCAAGACACCACATATGGTGCTCCCAGGGTGTTACTATCGATTAGAATTTGAATCTACAGATCCTTGAACCAGAAGAGATGCTTAAAAGTTTTCGTAGGTGTTTTTGTTATTGCATTAAATATGGTCACAGTTGCATTCTGCGGAAATATAAATTTTGCCACTTATGTGGAATTATTAGTAAGCTTTTGTCAATGATTGCAACGGCTTTGCCGCAGTGGATACGCCGGTTCCCGTGAGATCACCGAAGTTAAGGGCGGTCGGGCGTGGCCGGCACTTGGATGGGTGACCATCCACATCGCTATGCGCTGTTGCCATTTTTGGGGTGCACTCAGCCTCGTAATGCCAATTGAGGAGCTACTCGACCGAATAGTCGCGACTGCGGTCAAAGAAAACCATGATAACGACCGGGAGAGCGGTGTGCTGACCACATGTCCCTCCTACCTACATCCTCACCTGAGGATGACACGGCGGTGGGATGGTCCCGATGGGCCGTTTGTGGCCTGAAGACGGAGTGTTTTGCTTTTTTTACTAATGATAATTGCACTGAGATTATTTGCTTCTTCAGAGAAAGGAGCATCAGAGTTTGTTTTGTAATGTAAAAATTAACTATTGTTTATTTTTCGATTTAAGTTTCAGAATATTAATATATTTAAGCGCCACTGCAAGACTACTTATGTGTTGTTTGACTTCAGCGGAAATAAAGTTTGATAATGCGGAAACTGCAACGAAACCTTGTGGGGAAATGGCGAGCATGTGGTTTTAGGGCTGGCCCCGTTGGTCTCGCGGTTCTAGGCGTGCTGTCCGGAACCGTGAGACTGCTACGGTCGCAGGTTCGAATCCTGCCTCGGGCATGGATGTGTGTGATGTCCTTAGGTTAGTTATGTTTAAGTAGTTCTAAGTTCTAGGGGACTGATGACCACAGCAGTTGAGTCCCGTAGTGCTCAGAGCCATTTAAACCTTTTTTTGTGGTTTTAGGAGAATGAAATTCGGTGAAGGTACGAGAAGTGAACTATTGTTCTTGTGACATTTTTAACTCACGTCCATGACATGTTTGTTAGTGTCAACATAAATGCAAATATTTTCATTGTGATGGTTAATTTTGTGCTTATTTTTAGGTTGTATTTACAACTGAGCGATATTATGTGTGATACATGTACGATGAAATTTGTGACTGTATTTTATGTGAGGTTATTGTTTATGATTTGATAGGGACCATTTTACCTCGAGTTGGTATAAATTTTGAGGATACTATAATGATGTAAAGAATGGATGTAGTAGGGAAAATTCCACTTTTAAGCCAAGAAAATTATCTTTCTGATCTGCATATTGAATATAACGAAATTTTTGTTGAAAATGTGGTAGGGAACAGAGGAGATTTCCCAGAAGGTGGAAACATAATGAGGATGGGAAACCAAGAGCTCGTGCCATTTCTAATAAATATAGAGAAGATATTGAATGATAACATTAGAAAAGCGTGGGAAGAATTTGGTAAGAGGAGTGAGGAGGTCTTTGACGAATTGAGTGGAAAGTTACACATGAGGAGTTCAAAGTTGAATGTTGTGAGTCACACGAAATACTGCACTTTAAAAAAGACGCTGGGGAAGCTGGAAGAGAAATGAAACAGCAATCAGGAAGAATTGAAAAGAGAGTTGTAACAGACACTTAAAAGTGATATGAATGATAAAAGAGAGTGGTTTAAGATGTAAACAGACTATAAAGTTGTCAAAGTGGAAATGGCAAGATTAATTCAACTGAATCTGTTTTGGGGATGGAGGAAGTTGGGCTGGTACAGAAAGTGATAGACAGTAGTAAACAATCATTACAAAGATACCTGACAAATGTACTTATAATATTGATTGACAATAATAAAAGTATGGCAGTATCTGGGAAAGAAAATAATTAATGCAGTTTTGTGTACTTCAGAGAGAAAGGGAAACGAGATGTACCAAGGATGAAACGAGTGTCACTAAAGGTATGGGGGGAGAATTTAAGTAAGCAAAAGTTAAGAGAACTCATCCAAAGAATAGTAGAGAGTGCGATGATTTCCAGTTTGGGTGAGAAGTAAGATCTCATAAGGTTAAACCACATGGGGATGTGTATCCAATCATTTTTGTAAAAGCTCTCAAGGAAATGACTTCAGATAAGGAGAAAATTATTAATATGAAATTATCAGTAGAGGGGGAAGATTCTTTTGGGGAACTGAAAGGGTAAAGGAGAATAAAACATTTAAGGAATTCATTGAGGCCTTCCTCCATAAGTACTGGGCTAAAGATGAGCAATGGAGAGCAAATTTCGAGTTAAGGAATGGGCCAAGTTCAAACAGTGACAGAAAGAGTGTGAGAGGATTCTGTGAAGAAATGGTCAATAAATTATATACGGACAGCCCTGTTAAGGAATGGGAAACAACAGAAGTGATAAAACTGAACGTGCCACACAGAAGAAGAGAGGGGATCGCTGGTACTGTATAGAAAGATTTAATGGAATTCTATGGAAGTACTGTAGGACTTCTTCGCTTAAATGGGATGTGTAGGGACAGTAAGATGTTTTATCAAGGGGGGATACGGGAGACCGTGGAAATTGCAATGGGAATACTGTATATGTACAAGGTCAAAGTTAAGGTGGTAGAGGAAGGGTCAGTGTTAGTTACATGAATAATGGGCACTTTAGATGAAGTTATCTGGCTGAGAGTTATTGTTGTAATAATAATGCTCTGTTTGGGCAAGGCGCAAGGGAGACAATTTTTGAAGGGAATGATGGGAAAAAGTGGGAGAAGTGAGGTGTATGAGCATCGGGAAACGTGAGCACGTGGTCCAAGTACATCTATGGCAATCATTTGAAACAGTTTATCTGCCTCTGATAACTTTGCCACATAATCTCTTGCTGACTGAGTTTCACTCTTTATGCCTATGGAACACAAGTCTTGACGTAACTTTTGACGAGTTGTCTGCATGTCTTTCACCAGTAATTTTGCGCCAATTTGCATTCGTTGCTATGCGACCAGTATGTCTGGCTAGAATTAAATCTGGGCCTGCCTTAAGCAACTTGTTTCTTCATTTTGCTGGCTGTGCTGTGCATAGCCCACATCTCGTCTTTCTATACCTCCATCTTCCATGTTGTGTTGCTATTACCTGGTGAACCGCTGCCATTTTGTCATTGATTTGCACTGCCTTTCAATCCACAGCATCCACACTGGCCCATTCCATGGCGCGTATTTTGTGACTTACACCAACTGCGTTTGCGTGTGATCTACCTGGCAGTCGACCTAACTCAGACATAAGGATTACTAATCAATCTACTACACTTCACAAGTTCTAATAACCATTTGAGTGCTGCATGGTAGGTTATTACTTTCAAGCATCATCTGTATAAATCACCTAAGAGATACGTTACTCCCTATATTAGTACTAGCATTTCTTTTTCAATAGTTGAACAATCTCTTTCTGCTTTACTAACAAGTAATCCCTTGATTGTCGTAAGTTCAGTCTCCAGTAACGCTCATTTAAACGTGTAGTGTTAACAATTATGACCGAAAAAATATTAGCTGCTAATCACTCACCATACGCATTAGGACAGCGACAGAAAATGAGTGTCTGGGAGGAGCAGAGATCAACTTTCACAAAATGAACGTCGACCACATTCAAGAAATGTTCAAAACGAATGAAAAATGGCGCCTCTCAGTGACCAAAAAGGTTCACCCATCGAGCTCGAAGACGAAATCCTTGGGAATTAGAAATTGTGCAGAACGCTGAACTCGGTATCTACTCTTAAAGAATGCACGTAGAATCGTATTGATTTAATGGGGTGATGATAATTGGTGGAATGTGATGGCATGCTACTAAATGCGAAACTGTCTGACGTCGAGCTTATCATGGAACTGTCTATCCTTAAGGCACAGCTGAGATATTGTGATAATATGTTTTATAGGTAAGGAAAACACAAAGCCTGAATTTGTCCAGGAGGTGCAACGTCACAAACTTTTCAGGAGGGGTAGTTTGCTGCAAAGCAGTATGATTTTTATACGCAGACCAGGAATGTAGTAACAGCAAATTGTTTTCACCAGCTATTGGCCAAAGACAGTGCTCATGCACCCATTTTCCCCACTCTTGCTTGCTGTGACGTAAATATTCCCTACTGGCCTTGTCAGAGCACGAACACAATACAGATCATAGAGGCCAGAACATCTCCAACTTATTGCAGCACAATAAATAATTTCCAGCCAATTTACCATCCAGATTAACAGTCAGTATAATTGTATACGAATGTATTAAGACATTTATGTCAGTTGATCTTGATACAACTTTCTTTGTACCTCTAATTTTCACAGTTCCTTTCATATGCATTTCCTCTTCAAATCCCGATTGGTCAGCGCTGAAAACTGTTTCCTTACTGAGCAATGGAATAAGTTCGTTTATCTCAACTACAAATTTTATGGCTGATTCGACAGTTCGCTGTGCATCGTCAAGTTGATGCTTTGTTTGCCATTTCTTTATCCTATGTCTTCCAATTCTGTAGCACTGTTTGATGTTATCCAACTATCCACTACTTCCTGTGAACTCATTGTAATCAATCTTGCTCGTAATTCGATGTGCATAACGTACTAGGTAATTATCATGCACATCCTGCAAATTGTATTGAGCATTCTGGAATCGCGCAGATCCAGTTTTTGCAACAAATGAGCTTCGTCCTCCCTTTAATATGAAAAAGCACTCCGCTTCAGGCCACGAGTGGCCTACCGGGACCATACGACGGCCGTGTCATCCTCAGGGGAGGATGGGGATAGGAGGGGCGTGGGATCAGCACACTGCTCTTTATGATGGTATTCTTGACCGAAGCCGCTACTATTCGGTCGAGTAGTACTCAATTGCCATCACGAGGCTGAGTGCACTCCGAAAAATGGCAACAGCGCATGGTGGCCTGGATGGTCACCCATCCAAGTGCCGACCGCGCCCGGCAATGCTTAACTTCGGTGATCTCACGGGAACCGGTGTAGCCACTGCGGCATGGTCGTTGCCCCCCTTTGAATATGCATACTTATTATTATCTTCTACAAGGACATAAAGCAGTGGCAATATTCGAAATCTGTTCATAATTGTTGTTTTACTGTGGTGTGCCCGCATCTCGTGGTCGTGCGGTAGCGTTCTCGCTTCCCACGCCTGGGTTTCCGGGTTAGATTCCTGGCGGGGTCAGGGATTTTCTCTGCCTCGTGATGGCTGGGTGTTGTGTGATGTCCTTAGGTTAGTTAGGTTTAAGTAGTTCTAAGTTCTAGAGGACTGATGACTCTAGATGTTAAGTCCCATAGTGCTCAGAGCCATTTGAACCATTTGAACTGTAGTGTGAATGATCTTCCATGTATGTAATTATCTTTAACACCAGCTCTTTCTCCTTTACTATGTTTCACTGGAGACGGGATTTGTGGCTGTCTGCCCGGGGTACTACATGACTCGACACCTTTTTTGATATCAAGTGTCCCTGAGCAATATGGGACTTAACATCTGAGGTCATCAGTCCCCTATAACTACTTAAACCTAACTAACCTAAGGATATCACACACATCCATGCCCGAGGCAGGATGCGAACCTGCGACCGGAACGGTCGCCGCTTAGAACCGCTCGGCCACACCGGCCGGCTTTTGATATCACTTTCACTTGTTAAGCACATATCGTCAACATTCTACTCCTCATGTAGTGTCCGCTCACTCGAGCATACGCTCCTGGAAATGGAAAAAAGAACACATTGACACCGGTGTGTCAGACCCACCATACTTGCTCCGGACACTGTGAGAGGGCTGTACAAGCAATGATCACACGCACGGCACAGCGGACACACCAGGAACCGCGGTGTTGGCCGTCGAATGGCGCTAGCTGCGCAGCATTTGTGCACCGCCGCCGTCAGTGTCAGCCAGTTTGCCGTGGCATACGGAGCTCCATCGCAGTCTTTAACACTGGTAGCATGCCGCGACAGCGTGGACGTGAACCGTACGTGCAGTTGACGGACTTTGAGCGAGGGCGTATAGTGGGCATGCGGGAGGCCGGGTGGACGTACCGCAGAATTGCTCAACACGTGGGGCGTGAGGTCTCCACAGTACATCGATGTTGTCGCCAATGGTCGGCGGAAGGTGCACGTGCCCGTCGACCTGGGACCGGACCGCAGCGACGCACGGATGCACGCCAAGACCGTAGGATCCTACGCAGTGCCGTAAGGGACCGCACCGCCACTTCCCAGCAAATTAGGGACACTGTTGCTCCTGGGGTATCGGCGAGGACCATTCGCAACCGTCTCCATGAAGCTGGGCAACGGTCCCGCACACCGTTACGCCGTCTTCCGCTCACGCCCCAACATCGTGCAGCCCGCCTCCAGTGGTGTCGCGACAGGCGTGAATGGAGGGACGAATGGAGACGTGTCGTCTTCAGCGATGAGAGTCGCTTCTGCCTTGGTGCCAATGATGGTCGTATGCGTGTTTGGCGCCGTGCAGGTGAGCGCCACAATCAGGACTGCATACGACCGAGGCACACAGGGTCAACACCCGGCATCATGGTGTGGGGAGCGATCTCCTACACTGGCCGTACACCTCTGGTGATCGTCGAGGGGACACTGAATAGTGCACGGTACATCCAAACCGTCATCGAACCCATCGTTCTACCATTCCTAGACCGGCAAGGGAACTTGCTGTTCCAACAGGACAATGCACGTCCGCATGTATCCCGTGCCACCCAACGTGCTCTAGAAGGTGTAAGTCAACTACCCTGGCCAGCAAGATCTCCGGATCTGTCCCCCATTGAGCATGTTTGGGACTGGATGAAGCGTCGTCTCACGCGGTCTGCACGTCCAGCACGAACGCTGGTCCAACTGAGGCGCCAGGTGGAAATGGCACGGCAAGCCGTTCCACAGGACTACATCCAGCATCTCTACGATCGTCTCCATGGGAGAATAGCAGCCTGCATTGCTGCGAAAGGTGGATATACACTGTACTAGTGCCGACATTGTGCATGCTCTGATGCCTGTGTCTATGTGCCTGTGGTTCTGTCAGTGTGATCATGTGATGTATCTGACCCCAGGAATGTGTCAATAAAGTTTCCTCTTCCTGGGACAATGAATTCACGGTGTTCTTATTTCAGTTTCCAGGAGTGTATATGACATCACGCATTCCATTGACTCATCTAGCAGAAAAGCTGTTATTTCATCTGCCACTTCTTTCTCACTCTGCGAAGTCCATAGGGTTCCTTTCTGACAAAATGTCAACTTCAGAATCTGTTGTTGTAAATATAATGCAATGTCTGCTTTTTTTATCGTTGTCACTGCTCTGCTTTGTATCAACACTACTAGCACTCTAGTCCTGTTGTGAGTTACTCGTCGACTGAGCAGGTCACCTATGTTCCATAGCCTCATGCTGTGCTCGCCATTGAGTACTTTCAGTCTCACCCCCTATTTCCATTCGCAGCTAATATTGTGGTTGCATGGTGTACAATATGTGGGCCGTCCAATGCCGTAAACATCATTGGCCTTTTACAATCTCACACGGAAGGGGTTTCTTGTGAGTTGTCTGGCTGCATTTTCTGTGGGATGTTCTTGTCCATCTATCTCCTGAGTGAAAATAAGACCTAAAGCAAAATGCTATCATCACACAACAGCATATAATGTTTCTGATAGTCTGGAAAGCCGCGTATTACACATGTTGCCAATAAATCTTTTAGTTTCACAAATACTGTTTCACAATCTGCAGAACACTGAAATTTTACTCATTTTTTTCAGTAACTGGCGCTCTCGCAATTTCAGCTACTTTAGGAACGAATTTTTGACAAAAATTGGCTAGGTTTAAAAGTGAGTACAATTCCTTTACTGTAGAGAGTGTCGAAAATTTTTGAGCACATAAAAAATTCGCGCATCAGTGCATATGCTGTTTTCGCCGATAACATGGCACACGTAAGAGATTTATTGCAAAACGTAGCGGCGTTTTTCCAGGGTTACGGTTAACTGCCCTGCTACAGACGATCAAAACCTTCGCGTAAACACACTACATACTGCTGGATATCCTTGATAAACACAGTGATATCATCAATATAGGCCTCTATTGAGTCGGTTTTAATTCTCACAATACGCCATAAAACTGTCGCTGGAGAGTAGCTGGCGCGTGTTTAAAACCACAATGCATGCCACAATATTGATAACGATCAGAGAGCGTTGAGAATGTTTTCCTGTGGCGTGATCACATTGGTGTGCAACAGTGACACAAGCGTAAATAATACAGCAACGGCCCATCTGGTATGCAAAACACTCTCATTTCATATAAATTCCCATCACCTGTGCCTTTTCTTTATTGAGATCTACAATAACGTTATCTTCAAACATGCCACTGCAATAGCAGCATAACCAAACGGTGAACATTTCTGAAATGGACTGGTCTACCCAGATTCCTGACGTCACCGCAACGTAACACTTTTGGGATGAGTTAGAAAGTTGACTTCGCTCCAGACCCAAGCATCCAACAACACTACCTTCTCTGGTTTCGGCTCCTGACAAAGAATGAGGTGCCGTTCGTTCACAGACATTCAAACCTCACTGAAAGTGTCCCCAGTAGAGTTCGAGCCGTCATAAAGGCCACAGGAGCCCGATACCAGAGTGCAGACTGCGATTGTGGACGAAGGTCGACTGTTAGGTCACGAGGAAGAGTTTTCTTGAGCGCTGACGATCATCTGGAAATTGAGGATTCTGACAGCCATTCCACCTCCGTGCTGATTGTCTGGTGGAATGCTACACCGGTCACATATTGAATATCAATATAGTGTCAACATCGATTTAACTGCAGGTGTGTGCAGGTTCCTTAGTTGCAAAAATAGTGGAGAGTGGCCTTGAACAAAGCTTATGTGGTAGTTGATGGGAAAAAGCTTTCGCTGCCAACAACCGCACTGTCTTGGTCCAGCATAGTCTGATAGGCCTGACTGGGGAATGAATCCACGTTCTTCAGTGCGGATGCGCAAATACGTCCGACCGTCTCGTAGGAATCTCGGAAGAGCGAATATGGACGAAACGGGCACGGACTGCGGTTAGATCACGCTCGATGGGAGAGTGTATCAGCCGTGAGGCGAGCTCAGATAGTCCGTGCAGTTGCGATAACACTGGGTCTTGGATAGAGCAGTGCTGCTGGCACAGTACCTCAGCGTGTTCGGTCAGAGGGTTAGCTGCCCCCTGTAATAAATAACTGAGTGAAAGGATGAACGATTAACTTTAACAGGTGTCATATGACGTCCGCCCCGAACATATGAGCGAACAGTAACGAACAAAATGAGATCAGAAGAAAAGGTGGTATGCTTGGTAAACAGGAGATTCTGGGTTCTTATCCCGGTATGGTAGACATTTTTACTCGAAGGCGCCAATTCAGCGTAGTGTCCCAATGCAGCTGATAGCAGTGATTCCTCCCCTTTCCTTTCTTCCCTTCTCCGCCTTCATTTCACATGTAGGAGAGCTTCTATAAAGTTTGGAAGGTAGGAGACGAGATACTGGCAGAAGTAAAGCTGTGAGTACCGGGCGTGAGTCGTGCTTCGGTGGCTCAGATGATAGAGCACTTGCCCGCGAAAGGCAAATGTCCCGAGTTCGAGTCTCGGTCGGGCACACAGTTTTAATCTGCCAGGAAGTTTCACATGTAATAGTCTGTGTTTTCAGTCCCAGTGATAGCTTGGCTCGTGCCAAAGCGATAATAGATATACGCAAACAATATGGTGTGTACCACTGTCTCAGACGCTACTTCTTAAGGTCCATGGTTGTGAAATAACGACACTGACCCAGATTATCTAGTGTTTCTCTTATGTCTGATCTGGGGTAAACGTCTCAAATTGTTTTGTGAGTTAGATAACATTCCTGAAATCCTTACATTACTGGTTATGAGGCCCGCCGGCGAAGGGTCTCTCCAAGACCACACAACTCGACAATACCCTCGGTGCCACGGGATCCAAGGCAGCAAAGGGTGCTTAGTCTTTAGCAACCCTCCTGTTTCGCACGTTCAAATTTCGTCGAATGGCTCTAAACGATCCCTACTAGTTCCGCCTTGCACATCAGAGCAAAAATTTCAGTCGCACTCCGCACCAAAGGATACAATCACGTTCCATTGGGTTGTGGTCCACTATGTCCTTAGTGAAGGGTTGAATTAGATGGGAGTGTCAGAAGTGTCATAGGTTCTCAAGAACGTCGTCCTGTTACTTATCGCACTGCCAACTGTCGTGTTCGACCGCGAAATGTCTGGGAATTAACGCCCTAAAGGAATGGGTGGTTTCATTGGCGCGCTTTATGCCACCTCCAGAAGTCCTTTCGTGTCGATTACGAATAACGGTGTTTCTGAAATGTTTTCCTGAGTCAGCCGTAAGAAACAAAGCTTGATTTCAACACTGGGTGTCAAGGATCTGACATCCATCGCAGAAACACCAAAAGAAGGCGTGAAATGTAGTTTAAGGGCGGCGTGACGAACTAAATCTGTGACATGTTCATGGTGGCGTTGCGCATAATTGTGGGGAAATTTGTTACTAATGGGACATCACTAATCCACCTTA
The DNA here is from genome assembly GCF_023897955.1 of Schistocerca gregaria. Lineage (NCBI taxonomy): Eukaryota > Metazoa > Arthropoda > Insecta > Orthoptera > Acrididae > Schistocerca > Schistocerca gregaria. Next base: position 570,981,471 of record NC_064923.1, read on the forward strand.
CACCTCACATGAACTGTACTGTGGCCTGTTTCTGGCATGTGTCGAGACGTTGCTCTGTGGAACGTCGCCGAGTCCGAGGGTGATGTTGCAGGGCGACAAGCTCCTGTACCGTTACGGAGGAATGTCCTACTAATCTTTTAGCGCATTCCAGCTTCTTCGAAAAAGTTATCCTTTAGTTATGTTGCGCATTGTACATAAGCGATTCAGCAGACAACCTGAATCGCCCTCTAAAATTGCTTCCAGGTGTTGCTGTCATTACCGCCTATTAAATAATCAGAAGACCAAAACCAATTAGGAAATGATTTACATAAGGTATCCGTAAATTGCGAAAAATGGTAATTAGCTCTAGCTGATAAAAAGAGTGAGGTCATCCATACAAGTACTACACGACAAATCACACGTATCTAAAGGCTGGAAATTCAACTAAATATCTAGGTATTAGAAATGTAAACAATTTAAATTCTAACGATCACATAGAAAATACTAAGGAAAGTCGGAGCAAAGAGTGCGTTTTATTGGCAGAATATTTAGAAGATGCAACAGGTCTACTAAATTGACTGCCAACACTCCGCTTGTTCGTCCTTTTCGGCACCACTGCTGCGCGGTATGGGATCTGTACCAGATAGAATTGATGGAGGACATCGAAAAAGTTCAAAGAAAAGCAGCTCGTTTTGTACTATCGCAAAATAGAAGAAAGAGTGTCGGTTGGTTGGCTGGTTCAGGGGAGGCGACTAAACAGCGAGGCGCGCCGGGTCGTCGCGCGGTCTAGCCGTCTTGTAACGGTTCGCGCGGCTCCCCCAGTCGGAGGTTCGAGTCCTCCCTTGAGCATGGGCGTGTGTGAGTGTGTGTGTTGTCTTTAGCGTAAGTTAGATTAAGTAGTGTTTAAGCTTAGGGACCGATGACCTCAGCAGTTTGGTCCCATGGAACTTACTACAAAATTCCAAATTTTCCGCCGGCAGCTGTGACCGAGCGGTTCTAGGCGCTTCAGTCCGGAACCACGCTGATGCTACGGTCGCATGTTCGAATCCTGTCTCGGGCATGGATGTGTGTCATGCCCTTAGGTTAGTTAGGTTTAAGTAGTTCTAAGTCTAGGAGACTGATGACCTCAGATGTTAACTCCCATAGTGCTTAGAGCCATTTCAAACATTTGAACAAATTTTTCCAAACAGCGAGGTCATCGGTCCCATCAGATTAGGGGAGGAGAGGAAGGAAGTCGTCCGTGACCTTTCACAGGGACCATCCCGGCATTTGCCGCAAGAGGTTTAGGGAAATCACGGAAGACCTACATCAAGATGGCCGGACGTGGGTTTGAATCGTCGTACTTCCAAATGCGAGTCCAGTGTGCTAATCACTGCGCTACCGCTGTCGGTATGAGTCGGTGAGAGAACATGTCACGGTTATGGTACACAAGTTAGGGTGGGAATCATTGAAATAAATGTGTTTTTGGTTGCGACAAGTTTTCACGAAATTTCAGTCGCCTACTTTCTCGTATGAATGCGAAAATATTTTATTGGCGCCAGGCTGTATAAAGTGAAATGATCATCTAAATAAAATAAGAGAAATTAGAGCCCATATGGAAAAATTTAAGTGTTCCTTTTTCCCATACACTATTCGAGGATAGAAGACTAGAGAAATAGTATGCAAACGAATCAGTGAACCTTTTGCCAGACACTAATGTGTGAATTTCGGAGAAGTCGTGTAGATGTAGATGTAGCCCAATTATTGTGAATGTAGAGGACAGGTGAGAGATATTCGGGCTTAATACTTCGGCTGCAGTGTGCTCCTGTGCAGGGTGCCACTGCAGCATCAGGCATTTCACTCTGTCCTGTACAGCGACGAGAGTGCGTCAATGAAAACCAAGATCTGACACTTTCCAGTCAATCTAGCTAATTCATTGAAGCCTTAAATGTACACCATTGATTAGTAGAGTGTCTCACCTTGCCTGTATTACATTTTCATTTCCATTCCTCCCTGGATTGCTTGTGTATACGTACGACTACTGCGACATTGTGAAATTTCTGTTTATGTCTAACCGCTCACTTCATGAACTTTTCTATCATCTACCTTAGGAACCGATTGTTGTTCCACCAGTCTTTGTGTAACTGCCAGTGTGAGTGATCATAAACTGTTTCTATCTCTGTGTAGGATAGAATGCAAATGGTAGATGGAATGTAGTGGAACCACCATTTAAGACAGGAATATTTCTGAGTGCACAAGCTACAACCAGGTGCGGGCCTGTTGACAGTAAGTTACACTGACCAGTGGTTGTGAAGTGGAATGTAGGCCACAGGGCCGTCGAACCACTGAAATGAGTAAACACAGTGGTTTGCATGGCGCAAGTTACAGGCAGAAGGGGCCCACTGGCCCAACCTAAGTGGTATGAGTATGTGTCTCGAAGCGGCACGTTAGCAGAATAGAGGTACACAGCCACGTATAAAAAGGGGCCAGTTTTTTAACGAAGGGGATTCAAGTGTGGCAGCTCTCCTGGACGGCGGGGTGTGTCACACCACCGGCTACACACGGCAGCAGATGGGGCACCAGTGTTCCAGTCCATGGTGGGTCACTGGTTCGACCCTCTGAGGCCAAGGTGTGGTCTGTAGCCAGCCAGCGGTGAGTCACTCAACAGCTCGCTACTGTGGGCAGTCTTGTTGGCTCCCAACACACATTGGCGGCATCCCGAGGCGAGGTCCACAGATTTGGCTGTCAGATCGCAGACGCTTGTTTCGCCCACAATTTTAGCCACGAGGGCGAAGAAGCACATAGTGGGCCACCCTGCGGCTCCCAGCGAGCGGTGCTCAGCGGATGAATGTCGCCAAAACTCCACAGCTGTACACAGCCAGCACGCCGCTGTACGTATAACAGGTCGCTGAGGTAACCCTTTTGCACCAAGCTTTTTTGCAGACAGTGAAGTGGCGTCCTTGGAATTGCGGGACCCTGTGACACAGACAGAGATGAACGTGGCACTGTAGCTGGGAATAATAGAACACTTGAAGATCACGGCCGAGTTTTAGTACGGCGCACACTGACAGTTTCCATCCACGTCCTACATTCCTCCACCACACGCCAACATCTACATTTGGCAGTGACAGCTACATTTGGTGTCAGACTAGCAGGGGACATCTGTACAGTACGACATTCGAGCCCACCGCCCAATTATAGTCACAAAATGTGGTGAGTGTTGACCAATTTTTCTTTTCGAGTGTCGGACGTTTTCTTTCTTTGCGTTGTCAGATTAAGTGTTAGTTTGTTTGTTGCAGGAAGTTTTTTTCCTTGCATTTAATTACTTTTGTATTGGTTGAGTATGATGTTTTATTTATCTCATCCTACAATGTAAGATGAGATACTGAGCTGTAGAAGTCAGTTATATTTTTGTAGTTGAATGTTTTGTTTCTGTGGGATTTTATAGGTTGAAGTGGGACTAACTGGGAATGAAAGCAAAAAAGTGGCAGAGTCATGGATGGAAGGTGTTTTGGAAGGGCACACCTACGAAAAAAAATGGTTCAAATGGCTCTGAGCACTATGGGACTAAACTGCTGTGGTCATCAGTCTCCTAGAACTTAGAACTACTTAAACCTAACTAACCTAAGGACATCACACACAGCCATGTCCGAGGCAGGATTCGAACCTGCCACCGTAGCAGTGGCACGGTTCCGGACAGCGCGCCTAGAACCGCGAGACCACCGCGGCCGGCACTGTTGAGGAGGTTAGCGGCGCATATGGAGCAGAAAGTGCGTGAAGGGACATCAAAGATTTGTATTCGGCCATTCATCTGGCAATCCAATGCGAGGAAATAGACGTGGCAATGCGGGTACGTGAGAGACAAACAGTGTTTGCAGCGGATATAAAATGTTATGAGTGTGATCGTACGGGACATGTGCAGAGGCAATGTACACAGTCACCGAAGAATAGAGGAAGGGTTGGAAATCAGTAGCTTAGAGGATGGAGAAGTGGAGTTAGTAGAGGTGGACAATAGTTAAATGGCAGAGGGGGCCCAAGACCCACCTAAGGGAGCTTCTGTTTAATTTCAATGCTACAAATACGTGTGCAGAGGTGGAATGTTCAGTGGTAGGATCCATAGAAACTAAGAAGTTTAAGATATTGTTGGACCCAGGTGCGCAAGTGTCAGTGGCTACTAAGAGTTTAATGGGACGAAGGAAGTTAGAGCCACCACGTTATAGGTTGCGTGGAGTGTGGGATAAGGTGGTCACACCTTTGGGGTCGGTGACAATTGACTTTCGCATAGGGAAAGTCCGATTTGATGCATGCATGGAGTTAGTACCATGGGTAAGTGAGGGCTACGACATGATCCTGAGAGTAGATTCATTGCGTCAACTTCATGCCAAAATTGACCTTGGACAATGAACTGTGGAAGTTGGTGGAATGTTATTTCAGCTAGGGGAAACTGTTGTCGATGCAGAGCTGTCGCAAGGGGCGTTCAATGTAATGAACAAACTAATTGAGCCGCATACATTAGCATTAAGGCTTAATTCGCATGAGTGTGTGTCTAGTGGCACGGGGAAGCCCCTCTGGGTAAGTGTAGACTCAAGTCTACCTGTGGGTACTGTACGTGTTGTTGAACCATTGGAGGATAATGAAGTTTTGGATCCATTAGGTTGTTTTGTGGAACTTAGTACTGTACGCGTACAAGCGGGAAACAGCGGGCGAGTAGTCCCCAGGAACGTGGATAATTTTAGCGCTGTGGACGCGAATTTGGGAAAGGGAGTTTTAGTAGCGAATTTGGATGTACTAGATGACGAAGACTGGTGTTCGAGAGGTAGGCGTAGCGATCAACCACTAACTGCCGATGGAACTGCATTCCGTAGCAAAGTTAAGCATTTTAAAGGAGGAGAAAGAGCGCATATGGAAGAACTATTGAGGGAATTTAAGGATTTGTTTTTACTGAGAGGGCCATTACCAGCAACTCCATTAGTTCAACATAGGATACCAACAGGGAACGAAGTACTTTTTTACCACAAACCATACAGAATACCGACGTATTTGCAACCGATTGTGGAGGATTTCATTGACCAACAAATTGCGAGCAATATTATAGGGCATAGTAATAGTTGCTGGGGTGTGGGAATTGTCGTTGTGCCTAAAAAAATCTATGGATGGAATTAAGAAATACAGGTTATGTTGTGACTACTAATACCTCAATAATGAGACAGTAAAGCACGCATACCCCATTCGAAACATATCGGAGACTTTGGATCACTTAGGACAGTGCCAGTACTTTTCTACGATGGATTTGACAAGTGGTTATCATCAGTTAGAGGTGGCTCCAGAGGATAGTCTAAAAACTGCTTTCTCTACTCCTGGAGGCCACTACCCGTATATCAGGATGTTATTCGGTTTGAAAAACGATCTGCAACATTTAAGAGTTTACTAGACAGTCTGTTAAGGTGTTTGAAACCATGACAGTGTCTTGTCTATTTGGATGACATTATAGTGTTTTCAAGCAGTATGAAGCAGCATAGACAGTGGTTAAGGAAAGTCTTTATGAGGTTAAGAACAGCTCGTTTGACGTTGAGCCTGGAGAAGTGTCATTTTGCATTGGAAGAAGTGAAATATTTAGGTCATATCATCACTAAGGAGAGAGTGTGAACAGATCCGAGATTGGTACAGGCTGTAAGGGATTTTCAGGAGCCGAAAACAGTTAAGAAAGTGCAAGCATTCATCGGAATTTGCAGTTTCTATCAAAGGTTCATGAAGCATTTTGCAGATTTAGCACAGACATTAATGCGATTGTTATGGAAGGGTGTGAAATTTGAGTGGACAGAAGAGTGTCAGAAAGTGTCTGACAAACTGAAATAAGTTTTAACATCAAGTCTGGTTCTTGTGTTTCCACATTTTGAAAAGGAATTTATTCTAGCGTGCAATACATCGAATCAAGCATTAGGGTGTGTTCTTAGTCAGGAAACTGATGGGAAAGAACATCCTGTCACCTATGCGTCTAAGCAGTTGATCGCAGCAGAGAGGAGTTACTCAATAACAGAGAGGGAGATGCTTAACCTTATCTATGGAATCACATATTTTAAATGTTATTTATATGGGAGAAGATTTCGGATAGTGAGAGATCATGCTGCATTGAAGTGGTTGTTGGGGTTGAAGGATCCATCCACTAGACAGGTTAGGTGGGCTGTGAGGCTTAGTGAATTCGACTATGAGGTGGTGCGCAAGCCTCTCTAGAAGCACAGTAATGCGGATGCACTGAGTAGAAAGGTGCCAAAAGTAGAAGTCACAGGTTATGACCTAACAGTATTTCAAGAATTACAGGACCCTGACAACGATTGTAAATTGTATCGGACACAGCCACAATTTAATATGTACAACGGTCTTCTGTGCAGGGAAACGAAGTTAGGGCCAAGGGTAGTAGTGCCAGGGAAGCTGTGACATGAGGTTTTAAAAGAAGCACATGATCACGTGTTATCTGGTCATGGTGGGAGTAGAGCGACGAATAGGAGAGTGGGGGGAGGTATTGGTGGAGAGGTAGGAACGCAGATGTGGATCTGTATGTCAAGAATCGAATATCATGTGCACAGAGAGCAGATTTGAAACGGGTACAGCTACAAAGATTGCCGGAAGCGACATGTCCATTTTCTTTGTTGGGAATTGATGTCTTGGGACCTTTCAGTCGAACACCAAAGGGGAACAGACTTGTTCTGGCAATAATGGACCATTTTTCGAGGTATGTGGAGATGGTGGCTATCTCAAATCAACAGGCAGCAATGGGTGCACAGCATTATTGAACAATTGGATTTTGAAGTTTGGTGTACCAGAGGCAATAATTACTGACCAAGGGACCAACTTCATGTCGAATTTAATGAAGGACTGTGTAAATTATTGAACCTAAAGAAGCTGAGGACGAGTGCGTTGCATCCCCAGGCGAACGGAAGGACGGAACAGGTACACAGAACAATCGGGAAGATGCTGAGTTTTTATGTGGATTCTCATCACCATCAGTGGGACGAGTATTTGAAGCATATTATATGCACATACAATGCAAAAATCCGTACCAATACCAGTTTGTCTCAGTTTGAGGTAGCGTATGGGTGAAAAATGCCGTCACCGTTTGATTTAGTGACGCTACAGAAAGGAAGGCCGGTGAATTTGTACGTTGATCAAAAGGACAATTCTGAATGTTTGGAAACTGGTACAAAAGGCGAATATGAAGGCTTTGGAAAGACAGGAAGACTTAGTGAAGCAGAAAGGAAGTTTACCACAGTGCAGAGTAGGGAAAAGGGTAATGTTATCCAGCCTCTATACACCAAAAGGTAAAACGAAAAAGTTCGTAGCAACGTATCAAGGGCCATACCAATTAGTTGGAATCACATCCCCCATCAAGCTTCAGATGCCAACTAGAACAACAATAGTACACAATGGGCGGTTGTGGCCATTGTCCAGATGCATTCCAGGCATGTCACAGGAAGAGAAGAGCAAGAAAGAGAGAGTGGAGAGAGGTGTTAAGCACAGGGAAAACCAGGAAGATAGAGTGCGGCATGATGTACCGTATGCTTTGCGATCCAGAAAGTAGTAGAGTATTTGTAGTTGTTGTTTTATTGTTATGTATGATTAATTAGTCATTGTATTTTCATATGTTGTATGTGTTTTCGAGTACTATGAGCCTGCTGGGAACAGCAGTCATTTTGAAGAGAGGGGCAGGGAGGTGGTGCTCACTGCCCTCAGGTCACTGAAAAGGGGAGCGTTGAGGAAGTCGGTAGAAGAAAAAAAAAACTGAGGAGGTATTTCTGATCTCGGCAGTTGACAGCCGGTATGCTGAGATGACAAGGGAGGAATTACGGAGCTGCCATAGAGGGACAAGCACAAATCCGGACATGTGCATGGTGCAGTTATTTTTAGCCAGGATGAAAGAAGTAGACTGTCCAAGGGACATCGCGGAGCCAAAATTGAGCTTGCAATGAGTCAGGATGCATTGGATCTTCTCCACCTACGAAAATTTGATAGTAGTAGCAAGCTGTTTTGAGCAGGGAGTATTTGCAGAAGCGCAACGTACAGAGCACGAGGGGAGCGGAATTTTAATCAGTGGAACTTCGTGTAACACAATAGGATCAACTCTCCTTCTGCCAGTGTCAATTTCAGGAGTCAAACAATGGAATGTTACACAGCCACAGCCGTACTGGCCAGAAGCAACTTCAGAGTTTGCCAAGGCAGAATCTGACCTTGTTAAATCAAACTCTGTAGTCAGGTCTGTTAAGATCAGTAAACTAGTTCATTTCAGAGCGAGAGGTGCGCATATCAGCGGAGCAGTTTGTGCAGCACATCGCTCAATATAGCAAAAGGCAACGAGAAGTGACAATTGTTTTGAGCACCTCTGTGCCAACTTCAATCGCAGCCTTAACTTTGTTGTGTGTCGTTTACATACTGATCAAGCAGAGAGCCATTTCCAAGAGGGTTACCAACGGTAGTCCAAATCCCAGTGTATTGGATATTGAGGGCGTAAAACGGGTAGGTAACAGGTTGATCGAGTATTAAGTGGAGTGGTCATTCAGTAAGGAATTTTTACCTTTTGTCTCATGTCATGTGTTTAAGAGGACTAGACCACACCTAAGTTTTCTAATAGTAGTAGCAAATATGTCGTAAGTATGTGACAACCCAAACAAGTTTAAGAGTAGTTAGAGGTCGACCCAGGGACCAGGTCTTTCCTAAAGGAGGAATAATGTAGTAGCACCACTGTTTAAGATAGGAAAGATTCTGTGCAGTATTTCTGATCTCACAAGTTACAGTCAGGTGCGGGCCTGTTGACAGTAAGTTATGCTGACCAGTGGTTGCGAAGTAGAATGGAGGCCACAGAGCCATCAAACCGCTGAAAAGAGTACATGCAGCGGTTTGCATGGCGCAAGTTACAGGCGGGAGGGGCCCACTGGGACAACCTAGATGTTATGAGTACGTGACTCATAGGTTGTTAGCAAAACAGGGGCGCACAGCTGCATAGAAATAGGTGCCATTTTTCTAACGAAGGGGATTCAAATGTTGCAGCTCTCCTGGATGGCAGGGCATGTCACACCACTGGCTACAGGCTGCAGCAGATGGAGTGTCAGCATTCCAGTCCCTCTGAGGCCATCACGGGGTCTGTAGCCAGCGAGCCGCGGGCCTCTCGATGGCTCGCTACTGCGGGCAGTTTTGTTGGCCCCCCAACACATGCCCGAGGCATCCCGAGGCTAGGGCTACAGATTTGGCTGTCGGATTGCAGGCGCTTGTTGTCGCCCGCGATCTTAACCACGAGGGCGAAGAAGCACGCAGCAGGCTGCCCTGCTGCTCCCAAGGAGCAGTGCCGAGGCAACGGGGCTAAGACCACCGGTGCTTCCTGACGTTGTCAAAACTCCACGGCTGTACACGGGCGGCGCGCCTCAGTATGTTGCACAGGTCGCTGAGGTAGCCCTCCTGCGCCGAGCTCTTTTGCTGACAGTGAAGTGGCATCCTCAGCACTGCGGGACACTGTGACTCAGACAGAGATGCACATGGTACTGTATCTGAGAATAATAGAACGTTTGAAGATCACAGCCGAGTTTTAATACGATACATACTGACAGTTTCCTTCCACGTTCTACATTCCTCAGCTGCATGCCAGCATCTACCTTTGGCAGTGACGGCTACAGGAAGATGTCAAAATAAGCGAATATGTGTCTCAGCTTATCTATAGATAACCAGCCATTTCTGAGAAAACGACAGTCAAAGTTTTTGAGGTACTTAAGAGGCCTTTTAGCACACGATGAGGTCATACGAAATGGTGGTGCAGTGGATAGTGTTGTGGTTTGACTGCACCAACATTTCGGTCGACCTTATCACGCGCTAAGTGGCCTCTAAAGTACCTCGAAAACTTTGGTTTTCTCTGAAACGGTATAGTATGTAGGTCTAAGGTGGTCGCACGTTCGCTTATTTTGACTCCTCTTCCACTGAGTAAAGTTTCTGCGGAATCGGGTTCTGGCACTTGCCGTGTCCCCCTCGTCATAGGGTTGTCTGATAATGAATAAAAACGTATGTTAGTTTGCGCTCAGTTTGTTGGCCATTGTCCGGCCGGTACTTCAGTGCTGCTCTTGCGGGACTGCTTCCGGCTGACCACCAGGGTGTTCCACGCAAAGGCAGACCACTCTGGCCACCGTCTGATACGCGAGGTGGGCCACCAGGCCTACCACAGGCAGTCTACGCAATTGCCTGACATGCTGTGGCTACAGACAGAAAAGTCAGATGCTGTTCGCAGAGGCCAATCCAATCAGAGAGGCCGTGATTCCTTTATGAAATCAAATGCAGGAACAGCAGCCTGCTACTTAACCTGCTCACACTCCTGACAAACGACGCCAGAAATGTTGAGCAAGTGACTGACTGCTCATTTTGTACAGGCAATGTAGTTTATTGCGAGAAAGGATATGGTTCATTATTTTGAAATGTATACAGCCATGAGTTGCCTCTCAGATGGAGAAACTGAGTCGTAGTGAGGGCTGTTATTGTAGTGTTATACATAAGTGCTTTTCTCATCAATCTATATTGTGAGTTTGTTGTATTTTTGTGTATTAGATGCCAATTCCGCGATGGCTGAGCCAAGAACCCAGTTACCACTCAGGAGGCAGTTCAGTATCTTGTTGCAACAGGCAGCTCAGTCAAGAGGCAGACAAAACGGAATTTGCGTATACGACAGGTTTCGTCCAGTTTGATCTCTCTTTCCTTAGATTCAGCTGCACTTGCTTGGTTAATCTCTTTTTGGATAGAGCAACACAGGGTGTAATAGCATCTGTGAATGACCTTTTGTCAACTATGAAGCTGGGTCTCTGGACGAAGAAGTTCTTGGTACAGATGACCAAGATGCGCTTGTTGGGGGGGGGGGGGGGGGAGTAAAAACGTATGTAAGTACCATAAGAGCCTGAGGAATGCGCTGACATTCGAACAACTCATAAAGGATCTGAGCATGACATTGTAAGAAGCACAACAGCCCCAGTTTCTTTCGTGAACAGTGAAATATGGTATCGCAGAAACAAAATGAGCCTGTAGAAAATTTTGTGGATAGAATAGGAAAGATTAATGTCAGTACATATGAACTGATGGTGTGTGATGAAGAAAACTGAATTAGTCTGCACGAAGCAGAACATAGGGCCTTAGAAGCTTTCCGAAGAGAACTGTGGCCTGATGCATCAGGATGGGTTCAGGCAGAATTCCCAAAGAACTTGGCTGGCGCCGTCAGTTTGGTGACAGCACTGCAGGAGAAGGTGCGGGATAGATTATATGTCTATTCTACTCAGGGAGGTGTTATCAATGTGGATATTAGGGTCACATCCAGAGGGAGTGCCGCCAACCACAGTGTAAAAGATATGAAATAGTGGGGTACCAGGAGCAGGATTTCAGAATTGAGGGCAGCACGATGGCGTACCCATTTAGTTTCGATGCTACGAAGATGCTACGAAGACGTATGCGGAGCTGGACTAGATGGTAGAGAGCGTAGACTTATATTAGACACAGGGACTAACGTGTCTGTTGCTAGTCCGGACCTGTTGCGGAAAAGGCAGTTAAACCCTCCAATTTATAAGCTGAATGGGATGGGGGGGGGGGGGGGGGTAAAGATGTATGGTCGGTAACTACAGCAATGCCAAGTTTCCAGGTTGGAGCTAAATGGTAATGTTTCTGGGAAAGTATGGAAGTTTTGCTCCGTGTAAGCGAAGGCTACAACAATATCAAAGGGTTCCATTTCCCATATAAGCATCTCGCTAAAATTGGTAGTGCACAGTGGAACTTAGGGGGAACACTGGTCCAATTGGAGGAAACTTGCCAATGACGTACTATTCCAAGGTTCATCTGTCACAAAAGACAAACCAATCAAATTTCAGGCAGAGTCAGTAAGGCAAAATCTGCACAATAAAGTGCAGCAAGACACAAGGAAATTACTTTGACTGAGTAAAGGAACGGAACTACCAATGAACGTATTATATGTGGTAGATGCCCAGAGTGTTGTATGTGTACAGGAAATAGATGGCGGATGAGTGGCATCCATCAGTGTGGATAATTTCGGTGTGCATGATACAGTTTTGTCAAAAGGACTGTTGTTGCCAATTTGGATGTCCTAGACAAGGATGATGTACACAGGTCAAGTTTGTACACTAGCCATAAGCAATCCGCCAGTGTAACTGCATTATATGCGAAAGTGTAACATTTGTAAGGAGTGGAGAGAGTACCAACGGAAAAACTATTGTTTGAATTCGAGGATCTATTTAATCCTGGTGGCCCATTTCCTGCAACCTGATAATGCAGCACAGGATTCCAATTGGAGATAAATCACGAGTGTACTGTAAGCCTTATATGGATCCCATCACTTACAGTCAATAACGAAAGAGTTCATCAACCAGAAATTGGGCGATTGCATCAGAGGGAAAAGTAACAGCCTGTATGGTGCAGCTGTCATTATAATCCCAAAAATCATTCAGACAGTACAAAGAAATATAGGTTATGTTATGACTGCCGATGTTTTGAACAGCACGGCGATAACAGATGCATCCAAATACCATACATCACGGAAAACCTGTCTGACTTGGGATAGTGTAGTTACTTTCCCACAGTAGACCTGAAAATTGGATATCATCAAGCAGAATTAGAACCAGAGGACCGGTCTAAGACGGCGTTTGCATTTGCTATGTGGTCGTTAACAGTATCGGCGAATGCCGTTTATTTTTATTTTTTTTAAATGCCCTGGCCACGTTTCAATAATCGCTGGATGTAGTTTTAAGGAGGCTGAAGCTGAGACAATGGTTGGTGCACCATATAACAGTATTTGAAGAAGACGTCGAGGAACATGTACGGCGGTTGAAAGAAGTTCTTAAGAGACTACGCTGCACACACCTGAACAGAATTATCGAAAAGTGCCATTTTGCATTCAAGGAAGTGAGTCACTTGTCGCTTATTTTGGCAAACGAATCAGTAATGTTTTTGAGTGAAAATTCAATAATGTCCTGAATTTTTAGTGATATTTTGAAAATATCCTGACTTTGCTTAAAAATATGTGGAAATACAGTAGATGTTACATCAAGGATATGGGCATAGTACTGTCACATCTGAGTGTGAAGTTAGGCCATGAGTAGCATCAAACAGGTTTTTGCCATGTAGTTACCTTTTGCTAGTAAAAGTGTCAAATACAGACTAGCTGACAAATGTTAACTCGGCGTCGGCTAAAAATGGAATAACAAAAACGCGGCTCCCTCGTGTTATTCCATCCGCACATCTCGTACACCGTTTCCCGTGCTCGCTGCTCTGCGTTCTTCCCGCTGTGTCGCGTCGCCATTGGCCGATGCCCGACTGGAAACGTCAGCCATTGGCGAGCGAATTGCGCCATTGGTCCGTGCGGCAACTCTAACTGGCATTTGTTTGGGTTTCAACTCATTTGTGGACGATACGCTCTGGCGGATCAATTGTCAGCGAGGGCTTTGTTTAAAGGACGCCAACTTTTCGATACAGGGCGACGTTAGCTCGACGTGTGTGCAATCGAATATTACCCTTTACTCAGCATCGAGCAATATGCAGTTTTTCGCCGCACGAGATTCTGCCTTTGAACATCGGAGCGCCTGCTACACGGACGCAGCGTAACAATCTCGTACACAATGCACGATATATTTGAAAGCGCTCACATGATCAGTGTTAGAACAATAGAAGCTAATGGAGCATGCTACTGGTATGTGAACGTTATGGAAAAGCCAACGCAGAGAAAGAGAGAAAAATATGCAAAAGTACGTACCTCGAAATCAGAGGTGCAGAGCAGCTGTGTGAAATTAGAACCACGGAAATTTATCATCTTTTTTCTGTTTTGCAGATAAAAGTCTCAACCTAGACCAAAAAACTATACAGAAAGCTACAGTTTTGGTTGAATGTTTTAACAAATTACCCAGTTACCTGCATGACTTTTGAATCATAATGCCGATCTCTCACTACAATATCGAATGTACCAATTAATTTACATATTTAATATCCTTTCACACTGAAAACTACAGCAACACGGCGAACAATCGCATGATTGTCTCTTATATCAATAATAAGCTAGATTCGATTTTTTCGTATAGTGAATTTCTATTTAAAACACCAACACAGAAACAACCACAAACATGTTAGAATATTATACGTCCATAAAAAGACGTTGTCAAGTAGATATAGTTTCACCTTGCTGAAAGGAGTATATCAATGCTCAATAAGTAGCTAGAAATGAAATGGTCACTTGTTCAAAGATCTTTATTATGTTGACGCATTTCGGGTGCAGCCTATCTTTTGAAAGTCAAATGGTGTCGCCTTCATACAGAGAAGATCCACACGCGTTCGTCCTCACCATCAGTTCCTTGGTCAAACAATCTTTCTACATTATTAATCGCTGGGGTATTCTTGTTTCTTGCCCTCTTGTTACATACTCTTCCCATTTGTTCCTGGACTTCAGTATTGGTTCGTTCAGATTAAGTCTGCTTAATTGTTTCCTGACATCTTGAACTCTCTTTCCTTGCAAATAATGTGTAACTATGTAAGGTGTCGGGCAAATCCAACACCTTCCATGAAAACCCTGACATGATAAGCAAATCCAGTAGTATGTCACATAGCTCCGAATAAATCGTGACATTAAATGAACCAAAGTAATACGAGTAACGAGTGAGCAAATGGAATACCACAGACTAACACAAGAATGCCTAAATGCATGTCATACCTTCCCACCGTGAGACAGACGCAGTTCCGAAGGGAGAAACGAGAACAGAAGCCGAGAGCAGAACCGTGTTAAGCTGAAGGCCGTACGATAAGGGACGGACAGCCACGTCTGCAGCTAACCGCTAGGTCCACCCCTCAGCCCATGTTAAAAGCTAGAGCCCTCCAGAAAGACAGTATAGATCTTACGATGACACAAAAAGGGCCACACCACCCGCAAGTTTTAGCGTGAGACTTTAAAAACATTGACCCACCACGAAGAGTATAACGTTTCTCATTGGATAGACAGAATTTTTGTAGGTGGAGCATAAGGTTAACATTGAGACCCTGATTGGTCAGTTGAAAACGCAGCCAGTTAGTTTTTTTTAAAAACCAACTTCGGTAAATTGTAGTAAGTAGAAGTTACAGGAGAGTTGCTTCGGAGACGGCGAGGTGAGCGAAGCTGTGCTGCCCTCCACCCCCTGACGAACACCGACAAGGTAATGAACGCACGCGATGCCGCATAACAGCGAATAAAGCTTCACTCACAACTGCAGAAATCTCATCTGTTACACCCCCTTTTTGCGTAATACTAGTGTCGATCGTCAATTAAAGCTCATGGTGTTCACATTTACCACTTGAAGTAAAAATCTGAAACGTGATGATTTTTCTGTTATATAGTTATTGAGAATCCACATGAGCCACTGTAATTTACAACAAGTTAGATAAATAATTAAACATAATTGAGGGTCACTGTACACCATTTTGATAGTTTTCTCTTTTGTGAAACTTAATTTAAACCTAAATTATAGATGTGATATGGCATAGGTCATCCTTCCATCGATTGTAGAACTTGGAAACCCATTCAGGGAATATTCGTTCAGATTTTTGTTGAACCCAGTTGGTATTTACCATCCTGTATTAAAACATCTCCTTTTATCAACAGTGCAATTTATAAACAATGTTTTGTGAGTAGAATAAAATTTCCAATGGTAAACTTAACTGCTTTTTCGACGTTATTTTGCCAGCTAACTAAAAATAGGAAAGCCTTGAACCCCTTCCACTAAATTTAGTTAGTATTAAGATTCTTTTACAGGGAGTTCAGTGGAGCTGACGCTGAGATCATTAAGTATTTGGTTATGTCATCGCTAGTCTCACTTAACTCTTCTGAATTCTACATGTCGTGTGTGGTCTGGCGTCTCCTTACCAGCAACAGGTCCCAGGTTCAAACTAGTCAATTCCCTATTAAAAAAAAAAATAATAAAAAAAATAAAAAAGCGCTCAGAGCGTCAAGAAAATGGCTCTGAGCACTATGGGACTCAACTGCTGTGGTCATCAGTCCCCTAGAACTACTTAAACCTAACTAATCTAAGGACATCACACACATCCATGCCCGAGGCAGGACTCGAACCTGCGACCGTAGCAGTCTCACGGTTCCAGACTGCGCGCCTAGAACCGCGAGACCACAGCGGCCGGCCCTCAGAGCGTCGTTGTGCGAAAGTGATAGAGAGGCACGATATAGAACAAAGAGACACGACGCAGAATGTTAGAACGAATGCTCTCAGAAATCTCGTTTCTGAACTTCCTATGCTTTTGGTCTGCCGTGTAGTAAGTGTCGAACATCTACATCCACACAACAACGGTAATACCGCCATTACTTAATATAGTTTAAGCAATGTACTCTTTTCTGCTGCTTTTAAAATGCCCTTTGCTTGCTCCACATAAATAATGGAAATTCTGTAGCTCTATTTTCACACCTATATAGGTAATATAAAATGATAATCGTCACCAAAGGTAAAATGTTCATTAAGAAAGCTGAGGAGTATTTGTGTATCTAATAGCTGACGCAGTCCGCAACGTCTCACTTGAAACGCTAGGTTAGAAGCGTTCAAATCGGACAAAATGCGGCGAGATAGTGCTTAAGTTCAAAAGCATAATATATCGCACTCCAGAGAAACATTTTCTAGGTAAAACACACACACACGCACCCCCCCCCCCCCCACACACACACATACACACACACACATACACACAAATGTATGAATGGTACTGAAATAAACACCCTGGCATTGAGAAACAACCTTCTTCTGCCTATCCATTAATGGACGTTGGCGACAATGCGATGCACGTTTACTCTATGAACAGGAGTGTGCAGCAGTTCATCTGCATTTCATAATCCTGTCTACTGCTTTATGTTAGCTAATCAAGATATTTTTCCTCGCCTTTTTATTTTACCTTCTACGGTCAAGTGTAGAAGTATATCATTAGCGTTCCATAATACATTGCTGGCAACACGTTAGTACAACGACGTCGATATTAATCTGATAGCGGCATATGACACCTGATAATGGTTTCAATGTCGTCCGCGAACAAATGGCGTAGCGGCATATCCAACAGAGCGCAATCTGTGTCTACTCTTTAACGGGGAACGCTCACAGCCAGAAGGCTCAGCGTGGTGCAAATGTGTGGAGCAAGGAGGCAACCATGCCATGAAGATGCACCCGTGCTTCCTACAGCCAACTGAGCGAGTCTGAAAGGTGTCAAACTGTGGCCATCCGACTGGTGGGATGGTCATTTTGGAGAACTGCCACGAAAACTGGTCTGCAGCGGCTGTTGTGAAACGTTGCTGGTGTCAGTGCTTACGTGAACGTTCTCATACCCGTAGACGAGGTTCTGGACGTCCATCCACCAGAGAGGCCCCCCAGGATCGTCGTATTGTGAGGGCAGCAGTGGCAGATCGTCCAGCTGCCACAGCACATGTGGTGGTTAATCCACCGTAATCACCCAATTGCTGTTGAGCGGGGGGGCCGGGCCACATAAGCAACAGGCACAGATTATAACAACAACACTTTTACTAACTTTTCTTTGGCCAAATAAAATTTCATCTTTAAAATTCAAAACCCTTACAAGCACGAGCAATCCCCTATTCAAACAAGAATATTAATCTTTAACCAAGTATTAAGTGACTTGCAAGTTAATTAAATTCTACACAGTAAAGCTCCGAAAAGGAGACCACAGTAATGAGATTAAGTTTAACCAATAATGGATATCACAATTTTTTTTACACAGAAGAAAATACCAACAGATACACCCCTTTTGTGACACATTTTCAAAACAGGTGACGTCGCATAGGCACGGGAAAATTCAAGTAGCAGAAGGGGGGCCCACTGGACCCAGACCAGTGGCGGCTGGACCCAGAACTCACAGCAAGCGGGCGAGCTGGACAGGGTGCCGCACACAGCACACTATAACACACTGAAGAAAAAGGTCTTAGAGCCCGTGCTACTAGACAATTTCAGAGAAAAGGGGGGGGGGGGTGGGAACGGCAAACATTAATTCCTCAAAAGTAAAATAACTACTACATTTAAAATAACAACCTATTTCACGAACACCGAAATAAATAGTCAAGGGGGAATTAATTACTAATTCCCTTGACGTAACCTTGAAGGACGAGGGCGAATAGCATAATACCAAGTCAGCTTAGAAATTTAAACTACACTAGTAGGTTAACATATGCTCACTGAAACTTGGGAGCTCATTTAAATTACCCCTTAAAAGGGTGCTGGTAAACTTAAACAGTAAAGTAAGGCTACCATTTCACAGTTTACCAGTGACCAAGTAATGCAATTAGATAACACAGAACGTACAGATTCAATGTTAAGCCTGTACTTTGAACCAACTATAACAACGTCCACACAGCTCACTGTACCACGAAAAATATTACAGTTTCACCATACCTGCTTATGCCATCCGTCTCTCCGAACAGCAATTGCACCATTTAATACACCTCTCTTACTCGGACTGTATCGCATCACAAAATCCAGATAAACCTTTAACCAAACACAATAACACGTGTTTACTTAATAGAGGGGACCTTTGGTTGGCAAGACAACAGTTTCCAGTCACGGTGCCGATACGTGGGAAGCAAGGATCAGTATAATATGAGCTCCAAAAACATGACAAGCAATTCTCACCAAATCTTTTATGAAATCCGTTACAGATCCGTATCAGGCCCGCACGACTCGATTCGGGTAATGTGGTCGAGTCCAGTTCCCACGCTACAAGCCAGGTTCGGTCTTACAAACGTGTCAGACACACCACAACCTCTGCGTCGTGCCCCGGCCTGCTCAACCACGCTCGCCTCCGATTCTCACGCGCCGCGCGGCTCTCCCCTTTCCAGCACCCACTCCCGTAGCGGCCAAAAGCCACGTGAAACGGCTGAGCCCAAAGATCACACCATGCCGACCCGATCGATCAATCGATACGAACCGGCACGGCTCAGCACACATAAGAGGTCTTGTGAGTCCAGACGTGTCAACGCGAACTGTAGCGAGCTGGTTATTAGCAGTGGGACAACGGGCAGGCACACCTCTAGCCCGTCAACCACTTAAGTCACAGCATCGACGTGCACAGCTCGACTGGTGCCGTCAGCGCATCACTTAGAGGATGGATTTGCGCCGTGGTCTTCTGCAATGAAAGCAGATTGTGCCTGTCAGCAGGAGATGGTCGTCTGCACGTACGACGTAGACCTGGTGAGCGCTCCATTGTAGCGTGCATTCGTCCAATATACACCGCCTTCTCTCAAGGCCTTATGGTCTGGGGCGCGACAAGCTACAACTCTCGTTCATCTTTGGTGTTTCTGGAGGGGACGCTAATCAGCACTTGGTACGTGCAAAATGGTGTTAAACCCGTTCCTCCGCCGTTATTGCGACAGGAAGGATGTGTCGTTCCAACTGAATAATGCTCACCCACACACTGCCCATGAAGCTCAACGTGCTCTGCAAGGCGTGCAGCAACTTCCCTGGTCTGTACAATCGCCGGACACAATCGAACACACGAGGGATACGATGGAACGAGAAGTGACTCGTCAGCCAACAACTGTTACAGAACTGTATGAACAGGTCTAGCAGGCGTACCGTAATGTATCGCAGGACAGTATTCGCCATCTGAATGATGGACTGGAAGCCAGAGTCAGCGCCTGCATTGCTGTCTGAGGAGGGTAATATAGCTGTTTCAGCATGGGTCGATACCTACTACCGCAGAACCGTTTGTGCTATTGATCTATAAATGTAATCATTTCATGTACTCCATGTGCACTGTTGCGACAATAAATCTTGAGTGAATTGGAAACCTCTAAAAGGGTGCAATAATTTTTTCCAGCGGTGTGTATGTCCTAGATATGCCGTTTTTCGTCTTTACGGCATTGTCAATATTGCTTGCTATATGTGAGTAGTTCTGAAACACTTCAGTGACAGTTAATCTTGCTGCCCATGCCGTTCTAAGCATTATACGGTAAAGCCAAATTTCAAAGGCCTCGATCTTCCTTGCTGTTGGCATATTTAGTGTCCATCCTTCAGAATCACGTAGAAATGTTGAGTAGACGTAGCGTCTTACAAATCGAACTATGAAGTTTATGTCAAGGATTGTGCTTGTGAGAATTTTCTTGAACTTTATGAAACTGATACGGACGTTCTCCGTGCGACATTTCATTTCCTTGTATGACCTTCAATTTTCACGCAGCTAAGTTCCAAGAACTACTTGTCTACTCTTTATATTAAGAAGCCACTGAATATAGATTTGCATTCGTAAAGGAATTGAGCTATCGTCTGACAATTATAAAATTCGTGTTTTCTTCTTGATATTCAAACCTACACTGAAGAGCTCAAGATACTGAGACACCTGCCTAATATCATGTAGGCCCCCAGCCAGCGAACAGAGCGAGGTGGCGCAGTGGTTAGACACTGGACTCGCATTCGGGAGGACGACGGTTCAATCCCGCGTCCGGCCATCCTGATTTAGGTTTTCCGTGATTTCCCGAAATCGCTCCAGGCAAATGCCGGGATGGTTCCTTTGAAAGGGCACGGCCGACTTCCTTCCCCATCCTTCCCCAATCCGATGAGAACGATGACCTCGCTGTCTCGTCTCTTTCCCCAAACAACCCAACCCCCAGCCAGCACGCAAGAGTGCCGCAACTCGACGTGGCATGGACTCGACTAATATGTGAAGTAGTGTTGGAGGGAATTGGCACCATGAATCCTGCAGTCTGTCCATAAATCCGTAAGAGTACGAGGGGGTGGAGATTTCTTCCGAACACTATGTTACAAGGCATCCCAGATATGCTCAACAATGTTAATGTCTGGGGAGTTTGGTGGTCAGCGGAAATGTTTAAACTCAGAAGTGTGTTGTTGAAGCCACTCTGTAGCAATTCTGGACGTGTGGGGTGCCACATTGTCCTCTTGGAATTGGCCAAGTCCGTCGGAATGCACAAAGGACATGAATAGAAGCAGGTGATCAGACAGGATGCTTACGTACGTGTCTCCTGTCAGAGTCGTATCTAGACGTATCAGGGGTCCCATATCACTCCAACTAATTACACACGCCTCACACCACTACAGAACCTCCACGAGCTTGAACAGTCCCCTGCTAACATGCAGGGTCCTTGGATTGATGAGGTTGTCTCCATACCCGTACACGTCCATCCGATAGATACAATCTGAAACGAGGCTCGTCCGACAAGGCATCATGTTTCCCTTCGTCAACATTTCAATGTTGATGTTGACAGACCCAGGCGAGGCGTAAAGCTTTGCGTCGTGCAGTCATCAAGGGTACACGAGTGCGCCTTCGGCTCCGAAAGCCCAAATCGATAATGTTTCGTCGAAGGCTTTGCACACTGACACTCTTTGATGGCCCAGGATTGAAATCTGCATCAATTTGGGGAAGGGTTCCACTTCTGTCACGCTAAACGATTCTCTTCAGTTGTCGTTGGACCCATTCTTGTAGGATCTTATTCCGGCCGCAGCGATGTCGGAGATTTGAAGTTTTACCGAGTTCCTGATATTCGCGGTATACTCGTGAATTGATCATAAGGGGAAAATCCCACTTCATCGCTACCTTGGAGACGTGTCCCATCGCTCGTTCGTCGACTGTAACACCACGTTCAGACTCACTTAAATCTTTATAAACTTCAATTGTAGCAGCAGTAACCGAGCTAACAACTGCGCCAGACACTTGTTGTATTATGAAGGCATTGCCGACCGCAGCTCCGTATTCTGCCTGTTTACTTATCTCTTCATTTGAATACGCATGCCTATAGCGGTTTCTTTGGCGCTTCAGTGTATATTACTACTGTTATCTCCTACTATGTCGACGAGTTGTCGAAGATAATCCGAATGATCAACAATCAGTACTCTATCATCAGCATAGCGAATGTTGTTGATGAAGACTCGTGAACCTTTGCGCATTTTTCTATGTCGCCAAGAGCTTCCTGAAATATGGTCTCTGGGTACAAATGGTATGAGTGGAGTAACAAAACGTCAGACTCTCCTACTGATATTAACGAAGACGGTGACCTCATTATCAAATTTAACCTTTGCTCTCTGATTTCTCTATTCAGCGGATGTGTTTCTGGTCTTCACTGACGGAAAAAAATCGCAACGCCAAGAAAGAGATGTGCGACTTAAACGAGAGTTGGTAGGCGTGTGTCTACATCTGAAACACGATGTTTGTTCACAGTTCGCGCCAGTGGCATAAGAGTGGCCCTAGAGCGCCACATACGGATGCAAAATCGGGTTTGCTTTAAATACACGCTGTAACTGTCATCAGCGTTACTTACCTTTGATAGTTGACGTAGTGAGTTGATATTAGGCAAGAATACCTTTAAGGCGACAAAGATGCCATTATCAACACCTCACTGTGTTTGAACGGGATTATGTAATTGGGCTAAGAGGAGCTGGATGTTCCTTCTGCGTCAATGCAGAAAGGGTTGGCAGGAATGTAACCACTATACATGATTGCTGGCAGCTGTGATCCTGTGAATGTACGGTCGCAAGAAGATTGGGCTCCGGATGGCCACATGGCACTAACGAGAAGGAAGACCATCGTGTCCGGCGTGTAGCTCTGGTGTATACTACTGCGTCTGCACCAGCATTTGGGCAGCAGTTGTCATCACAGTGACACAACTAACTGTTAGAAAGTGGCAACTGAGCCGTGCTGCGGCTCGCGTTGGTGCCATGTGTAGGTTTCTGCCAGACCGTATCGTTTAGTTGGCATGGTTGCGTTGTTTGTCTTCTTCTCGTGTTCACTGGCGCCACTTGGTTTCGTAAGCGTCACCTGTCCGCTAGTGGCAGCAGTGGCGCTTATCGATATGTAGTTCTGCTGGCCTTTCTTTGGGGTGACCTCGTTCTTCTTCCGTGTGGTGTGAGTATGGAGATCGGTTGCAGACGGAGGAGCAGCGAGGTCTGCACAGAGCGACAACACGCTGGGACCTCTGGCGGCGTGTATGGACTGCCGGATCGAAGGGCAGTGGTCTCGAGGGTGTACGACCTCGTCGAAACCGGATTCTGCATGTTTAAGTTGAGTGCATTGCTATTCGTGTAGAGAAACCTCCACCATTGTGAAATCTCGCGATTCTCCAGTGACTTGGGTTCGTGTTGCTGCTCGTAGTGTCACCGAGGCGAAAAGCAGCGAGTGGAGTACCTGGGGAAGGCGGATCTGATTAGCCTTACTGAGCTTCTGATTACTATTTACTGTTTTCAGCTTCTTACATTGTTAAGTCCAACCAGCGGTATTTTTCTGTCTTGTGGCCGCTAACGCCCCATTTACGTGCCCTGGGGGTTAGTGTATGTAACGACAGTGTCATTTCCTCGCCTTGCCGCCGCTGTCCGGTGAGGGGTGTAAGTTTGACAGCTTCTTGATTGTAGGTTGGGTTGCGTTCTTCTACCTTAGTGGTAGTCATTCGTTCTTGTTTCGAACGCTCTAAGCACAGCATTCTGCGGGCAGAGCCCAGACCGCTGTTTCCGGCCTTGGCGTAATTTTATATCTTCCATTTTTGTTGTTGGATGTCAGGTAGCCTCACTAAGATTATCATGAGTCGCTCGTTAGACTTCCACTAGTCCGAGTTACCATCTTGTGATCTGAGTGCAACTCTTGGCTACCTTTCTATTTGCTCTCGAAAGTGTTTTGGTGTGATCTACTCAGAGGTCGATTCCTGAAGCACCGTCTGTCACTGGCTCTTGTGTTTTATTTTATTATTGTATTATTAAGTGACCATCATGTGTCTCACCTGTTTGGCGATCTGTCGTTTGTTTGATTAAATTTTGCTATGCTGTTCGACGTTTGACAGTATTTTTGTTAAATTTTATTTATAATTGCCATTCTGGCGTGAAAGGCCTTCAGCTGTGATTGTGGTTACTTGCCTTAAAATTCTGATTGCGACCACGTTGGCTTGTCTTCAAAATTACTGGCTGTCTGTATTTTATGTATTTGTTAAATTTTAAATAATTGTCATTTTTCGCGTTAAAGACCTTCAGCTGTGATTGTGGTTACGTGCCTTAAAAGTCTGATTGCGACCTCATTGGCTTGTTTTCAAAATTATTTACTAAAATAAATGAATGAAATTGCAAAGCAAACCAATAGTAAGTGATTCGGGCCCTGTCCACAATCGTAACCCATCCTGCCTTTATTAATTAATTGGTAACTCCAAAGTTACGGTCTGGAGTGAGATTTCGCATGTCAGCTGGAGCACTCTTGTGATTACTACTTCAGTTAGGAGATTCGATTTGTGCTGCCATTCATGAACAGCATTCCGGGGGTGTTCTCCAAGAGGATAACGCTCGGCCACATAACGTTGTTGTAACCCAAAATACTAAACACAGTGTCGAAACGTTGCCTTGGCCTGCACGTTTACCAAATTTGTCTGCAAACGAACACATATGGGACATCATCGGACGTCAACTCCAGCGTCGTCCACAAACAGCATTAAGCGTCCCTGTATTGACAGACCAAGTGCAACAGGCTCGGAACTCCATCACACAGACTGACAACCAGCACCTGTTCAACACAATGCATGCGCGTTTGCATGCTTTTCGATGACCTCAAACCACAGGAAAAATAATTTTCAAAATCTGACTGTGAAGTCATCCAAAATTCTAGTTGAAAAACCACACTCTTTGTTATACTTCTCAGTTGGTCACGATCCCACTTTGTTTATGAACTGAAAACTCTAATATTCACAAGAAACTGCTCTGAAATTAACCTGAATCGACAAAATTGTGTATATATTCTCTGAAACTTCAAAGACATCTGAGACAATATCTGAAAGGAACTACAAAAAGTGACAAAATTTCGTGAATCACACACAATACTGTTAATAATTGCATGAACACTGGGGGGGGGGGGGGGGGAGGGGGAGAGTTCACCATACATCTACACACTTCTGAGTATAACCAGTGTCTCTTAATACTACAACTCGTAGCAATACAACATCAAAAACTTTTATTACTGGGTAAACAGTCCCTACGTGATTTTACAGCTGACATTTATAATTCCCGCTCACGTCAGGAAATGCACCAATACGGGAATAGCAGCTTTTACGTTACTGGTCAGAACGTAAGCAATTATGGCGGTCGCCGTAATTTTCACGCGACGCCATATTTCGCGAGAAAATACTCATATTAGTCACTGTCATATATCTAGTCTCATAAGAATACATAAAACTACATAAAATAACTACAATCATTTTGACATACAAGGAGAATTAGTTCTAATAAGAGGAAGGAGTTTATATTTACTGGTGTTTCAACAACGACTACCAGGCAACTTTTAATTCACAGATTGTAATTTTATTTTGTTTAGCAGGAAGCAAACATAAACTAAACAAAGAATTTATTTGAATAGAGTCTGTAATTCTTATACTTTTAGGCCGAGCGAGGTGGCGCAGTGGTTAGCACACTGGACTCGCATTCGGGAGGACGACGGTTCAATCCCGTCTCCAGCCATCCTGATTTAGGTTTTCCGTGATTTCCCTAAATCGTTTCAGGCAAATGCCGGGATGGTTCCTTTGAAAGGGCACGGCCGATTTCCTTCCCAATCCTTCCCTAACCCGAGCTTGCGCTCCGTCTCTAATGGCCTCGTTGTCGACGGGACGTTAAACACTAACCACCACCACCTCTTATACTTTTAATAGAAAAAGAAAGTTTCTACGTCTGGGGATAGCGTTCGGCGAAATCTCTCAACTTTTTGTTGCATACGAAGCGTTGCGTTGGGCAGCACGATGTCGGCGGGTTACGATGATGAGAGCAGGATACAGGCAGTTCCGCTGGTTAATCTTCTCCGGCGAAACGCAAATAAAGTTCCGGCATAGCTGTATCATTAACCCCGTGGTGATTAACAAACCACAAAAATGGCTCTGAGCACTATGGGACTTAACATCTATGGTCATCAGTCCTCTAGAACTTAGAACTACTTAAACCTAACTAACCTAAGGACAACACACAACACCCAGCCATCACGAGGCAGAGAAAATCCCTTACCCCGCCGGGAATCGAACCCGGGTGCCCGGGCGCGGGAAGCGAGAACGCTACCGCACGACCACGAGATGCGGGCAAAAAAAAAACCACAAGACGCCAGTATACGACCGTTGTTGATATGTCCTCTCTTTCAAAGTATATTACGTAGACATTGCTTGTTTTTACACTCTATGCACTGCCCGTGACGCTATCGTCCACAATTACACAGTTCGTCACATTCATATAGTCTTAGCGACAAATACACAGTTCATAGAATTGTTCTTGTGTGTGAAGCACACCGTAAACAATGTTCACTCCGTTCCCGCATTTCTAACTTCAACAACGTCACTGAAAGTCATTTATATTGCACAGTTAATTAAAGTCTTCACTTTCACGGCTTGATAGAATGTGATAGACAACAGTTCCACCACCCAAAACCAATACCAGCAAAGTTCATTCGCATAAAAGCACTGTTCGTGTCGGCTACAACAAACTATTGTTAGCGGCACTTTTATAGTCCGGTTTATTTGCTCTTAAAGTTCGCTGGCGATGGCATTACATACCGCAGTGGTAAAGAGAATTAACAATCTGATAGGTCGGTATCACTGTCCATACAAGTACGTATGCTTTTCATAAAACACAGTACTATTTTTCTGCGCACGCTTCACAGACACACCATCCACCATCGCCTTTACTACACAACCTTTCGACTATAGATATCACTATCGCTGTCCCCTGTCTATATATGTTATATAGTTGTCGTAAATTACATAAATCTTTATAAATGTTATTGACTGCTTTTTTCACAATTAATAATATTTCAAAAGAGAACTTTACAAACTTTACCACAGGTACAAAGCAAGAAAAATATTTATCCATTGGCAAAACGAAATATTCACAATTACATCTTCACATTTAAAAACCACCGTAGAATGTTACATAATCACAATTACAATGCCCATATGAACAAAAGAAAAAGAATAGAAATCTAAAGAAAATCACAAAAAAATTATATTCACAGCTAGCATTGAACATTCTGGCGGCTACATGGGTTATTAATGCACGAACATTTCACATTTGGAATGGCCGACATTTTTATTCTGATCACAGTAGTTTTGCACTAGACTTTGTAGTGTAGCTATTGCTCCAAACTATTTCTCACCAACGAGCTTCTTAAATTTTTCATGTATGTGTTGAATGACTTTCAGAAACATTTTAAAGGAATGGTTAATAAAACTAATGAGTATGTGATCATTTCTTTAGTGAGCGAATGAAAGTTGATAATAGTCATTGAGCAGGATAGTAACCTGTATAACAATTTATTTTTTTAAAAAAAGTTTGTTTTAGACTGTGATACTTTCTTCTTCAAGAAGTTTAATGCGTTCCCGGCAATTTCATCAGGTCCTGTAGGTTTATTGTCTTTTGAGTTTGGTATGGCTTTCCCGATTTCTTCTTTGATAACAGGAGGTCCTGTTAGATTGTCGTTCCTCAGTATTTGGTCTAACCTAATGACCTAATCGATGGTGTATATAGACAGGTATCTGTGACCATGATGTCACCGTAGCGACTTTGGTTACTGAAGTTAATAAATCAATCAAGAAGGCTAACAGAGTATATTTATAATAGAAAGAGCAGATAGACAGTTGTTAGCTTCCCACTTAGACACTGAACTGACATATTTTAGTTCCAATATGATGGGTGTGTCCGCAACTCGTGGTCACGCGGTAGCGTTCTCGCCTCCCGAGCACCGGGTCTCGGGTTCGATTCCCGGCGAGTTCAGAGATTTTCACCTCACCCTAGATGATTGGGTGCTGTTGTGTCGTCTTCATCATCATTCATCCCCATTACGGTCGGAGGAAGGCAACGACAAACCACCTCCACTAGGGCCTTGCCTAGTACGAAGGTGCGGGTCTCCCGCATCGTTCCCCTACGTTCTGGGCCTTCATTTCCATGGATGCAGAGAACCTGTGGGCAAAGTTTGAAAGGATTGTAAATCATACCCTGGAGAATAATATGCCTAGTGAGTGAATTAAGGAAGGAATAGACTCAACGTGATTTAAAACGAAATTCGAAAAATGCTGAGGCAGCGAAAGCTGCTGCACTCTCTGTTCAGAAGATTGTGGGAAAATGACGAGAGGCAAAATTCAATAGAAATTTTGCTCCCGAAAAAGACCGATTCCCGAAGCTTACAGCTAGAACTGTCATATCTTAGCCACAGATGCTGCCGAGAACCCGCAGAATTCTGGTCCTATGTAAAACCACTAAGCTTCTATCCAGTCATTCACTGACCAGTCTAGTGTGGCAGTAGAAGATAGCAGAATTAAAGCCGAAGTTTCAAATTTCTCGTTTAAGAAACTGTTCACCAGCCGAATCGAGCAAGTATACCGTCGCTTGACCATTGCAAAAACTCCTCTACGGAAGACGTAGTAGTAAGCATCCCTGTGAAAGAACTGAAAGCATATAAGTCACCAGGTCTTGATGAAATTCGAGTTCGATTTCACAAAGAGTATTCTACAGAGCACTGGCCCATCTGTCATGAATCTCTCGCCTAGGACAAAGTCCCAAGCGACTGCAAGAAAGCTCGTGCCACTCCTGTATATAAAAAGGGTAAAAGAACGAATCCGCACAATTATAGACCAATATCTTTAACATAGGTTTCCTACAGAATCCCAGCACATATTCTCAGTTCGAATATAACAAATTTCCTTGAGAGGGAAAAGCTTCTGTCCACAAATCAGCACTGTTTTAAAAAGCATCGCTCGTGCGAAACTCAGCTTGCCCTTTACTCACACGAGATACTGCGAAGTATGAATGAAGAGCAATGGGCACATTGTATATTCCTAGATTTCCGTAAAGAGTTCGACACTCTGCCACATCGCCGACTGTTAACGAAAGGGCAAGCATACGAAATAAGTTCCCAGGTATGTGGGTGCCTCGTGGACTCCTTAATAACAGAAACCAGTACATTGCCCTCGACGGCGAGCGTTCATCAGAGACAAGAGTATCGTCACGAGTTCTCCTGGAAAATGCGACAACACTACTGTTATTTTCTACATACATAAATGATGTGGCGGACAGGGTAAGCAGCATTCTGCAGCTGTTCGCTGATGATGCTGTGCACTATGGGAAGGATGTCGTTGTTGAATGACTGTGGGAGGATACAAGATGACTTAGATAAAATTTCTAGTTGTATGTTGAATGGGAGCTAACTCTAAAGGCAGAAGAATGTATGTTAATGCAGATGAGTAGGGAAAACAAATTCATGAGGTTCGAGGACAGCGTCAGCAGTGTACTACTTGACACAGTCGCCTAAATTAAATAACTAGCCGTAACATTGCAAAGCAGTAGGAAATGGAATTAGTATGTAAGGTTTGTAGTAGGGAAGACGAATGGTCGACTTCGGTTTGTTGGGAGAATTTTAGGGAGTGTGTTTCAACTGTAGAGGAAGCCCCGGGTATAGGACACTAATGCGACCCATAGTGAGTACTGTTCAAGTGTTTGGAATCCGCACCACATCGGATTAAACGAAGACATCATAGGAATTCGCAGGGGGCTGCTTAATTTCTTGCCGATAAATTCGAACAACACGCAAGTATTACGGAGGTGCTTCGGGAACTCAAATGGGATTGACTGGAGGGAATGCGACGTTCTATTCGAGGAGGACTACTGAAAAAATTTATAGAACTGACATTTAAGGTGGACTGCAGGACGATTCCACTGCAGCCAACATGCACTGCACGTAACGACGACCACGGAGATAAGATACGAGAAATTAGGGCTCATATGGAGGCATACAGACAGTCATTTTTCCCTCGCTCTGTTTGCAAGGGGAACAGAAAAGGAGATGACTCGTAGTAGTATAGGGTACCCTCTGTCACGCACCGTATGGTGGCTTGCGGAGTATGTATGTAGATTCAGATGTAGAATAGATAATCTGAAAACAGTTTCTCGATATTGTCTTTCCATATATCTTGCTTCTCTGTGATTATTTTTTAAATTTATGTTAGCTGTCAAGGAGACTCCTTTTCTCCAGTATACGCCAGCAGTTTCTTTCAGCTTTTTACGTACGTTAAGATCATCATGTGAAACAATTTCATGTCATCCATTTCTTTCTTCAATCCCTTGCTTTACATCCTGGTTTATCTTGAGCGTTCGATTCCCAGCGGGGTCAGGGATTTTCTCTGCCTCGTGATGGCTGGGTGTTGTGTGATGTCCTTAGGTTAGTTAGGTTTAAGTAGTTCTAAGTTCTAGGGGACTGATGACCATAGATGTTAAGTCCCATAGTGTTCAGAGCCATTTGAACTTTTTTTTATCTTGA
Source organism: Schistocerca gregaria (assembly GCF_023897955.1). Lineage (NCBI taxonomy): Eukaryota > Metazoa > Arthropoda > Insecta > Orthoptera > Acrididae > Schistocerca > Schistocerca gregaria. The sequence continues at coordinate 571,011,726 of NC_064923.1, forward strand.
GCAGTGGTTATCATGATGTTTCTTATCTCTTCCCGTAACTTGGTACAGTTTTCTTGATCAACCAAAAGTGTCATTGTTGTCACTATTTACCCTTGACATCCATGTCCATTTCACTTCTCAGTTCAGGCTGTTTGAGTGTTTCACATACTATTTTTTTGTTGAGGGTTTTTTTGTACACTCCTGGAAATTGAAATAAGAACACCGAGAATTCATTGTCCCAGGAAGAGGAAACTTTATTGACACATTCCTGGGGTCAGATACATCACACGATCACACTGACAGAACCACAGGCACATAGACACAGGCAACAGAGCATGCACAATGTCGGCACTAGTACAGTGTATATTCACCTTTCGCAGCAATGCAGGCTGCTATTCTCCCATGGAGACGATCGTAGAGATGCTGGATGTAGTCCTGTGGAACGGCTTGCCATGCCATTTCCACCTGGCGCCTCAGTTGGACCAGCGTTCGTGCTGGACGTGCAGACCGCGTGAGACGACACTTCATCCAGTCCCAAACATGCTCAATGGGGGACAGATCCGGAGATCTTGCTGGCCAGGGTAGTTGACTTACACCTTCTAGAGCACGTTGGGTGGCACGGGATACAGGCGGACGTGCATTGTCCTGTTGGAACAGCAAGTTCCCTTGCCGGTCTAGGAATGGTAGAACGATGGGTTCGATGACGGTTTGGATGTACCGTCCACTATTTAGTGTCCCCTCGACGATCACCAGAGGTGTACGGCCAGTGTAGGAGATCGCTCCCCACACCATGATGCTGGGTGTTGGCCCTGTGTGCCTCAGTCGTATGCAGTCCTGATTGTGGCGCTCACCTGCACGGCGCCAAACACCCATACGACCATCATTGGCACCAAGGCACAAGCGACTCTCATCGCTGAAGACGACACGTCTCCATTCGTCCCTCCATTCACGCCTGTCGCGACACCACTGGAGGCGGGTTGCACGATGTTGGGGCGTGAGCGGAAGACGGCCTAACGGTGTGCGGGACCGTAGCCCAGCTTCATGGAGACGGTTGGGAATGGTCCTCGCCGATACCCCAGGAGCAACAGTGTCCCTAATTTGCTGGGAAGTGGCGGTGCGGTCCCCTACGGCACTGCTAGGATCCTACGGTCTTGGCGTGCATCCGTGCGTCGCTGCGGTCCGGTCCCAGGTCGACGGGCACGTGCACCTTCCGCCGACCACTGGTGACAACATCGATGTACTGTGGAGACCTCACGCCCCACGTGTTGAGCAATTCGGCGGTACGTCCACCCGGCCTCCCGCATGCCCACTATACGCCCTCGCTCAAAGTCCGTCAACTGCACATACGGTTCACGTCCACGCTGTCGCGGCATGCTACCAGTGTTAAAGACTGCGATGCGATGGAGCTCCGTATGCCACGGCAAACTGGCTGACACTGACGGCGGCGGTGCACAAATGCTGCGCAGCTAGCGCCATTCGACGGCCAACACCGCGGTTCCTGGTGTGTCCGCTGTGCCGTGCGTGTGATCATTGCTTGTACAGCCCTCTCGCAGTGTCCGGAGCAAGTATGGTGGGTCTGACACACCGGTGTCAATGTGTTGTTTTTTCCATTTCCAGGAGTGTATTTTACGGACTTTGTTTCTAGAGAATCTAAGAGTAGTATATGGCTAGACGGTACACCTGCTGCAGGATATGTGGAGGCTCTTGTGACCGAAGTACCAAATAACTGGTGACAGTAATGTAGGCTACTAAACAATGGATACTGCTAAAAACAAACAAGCTCCAGGCCCGGAGAAAATTCCCGTTAGATTACGCTTCGAGTATACTTGTAATGTTATGTGTGTCTCACAGTTTTTTTTTCTTTAACTAATTTGTGCCTGATTTTATTCTGAGAAGCTCAGTAATGTATGTAAATACCGTAAATGTAAATGTGATTCAAAAAGTACTTGAAGTGAAGTGAAGCGCAGCTGAATAGTAAGAAACTCTTTAGCGCGCAATCCCCGCAACCATAGTATTAGAGAATCTTTGAGTATGGACTCTAAAAAAAGAGACTGTTAATCTGTATTTTGTGGAAAGAGGACGAGTTGCTAGGCCGTCGCTCAGAATGTATTGTTATATTTAATGAAAACTGATATTCTAGTGATAAAACATTGTGAAGTATATGTAAAAGTTGCCAAACATTTATGTGTACAAATTTTTTGGAAGTGAAGAAAAGAAATATCTTGCTGTTGGAAAAGGAGGTGAACTTCATTGTCGTTGCCGTCTATCAATCGACAGAATTGTAAGTGTACAAAGTTCACTAAAATACAGGAAAAGAAATGCATTCTCTACAGTATTCATTCAATAAGTAACAACCTCTCATAATTTCTTAATTACAGTAACTGGATTGTGTTCTTGTACAATAGTATGGTGCTGAAGCCCTCTGACCAATTTTGTTATAGCAGGATGTGTAATTTGAAGGACGTTTGTGTGCCAAGCAATCTCCTTTTTTCACGAAAAGTAGATTGCTGTTTGATCTTACTTGCTTACAACAGTGGTCCCTTAGGTATGAAAAGCTACGAAAACTTGAGCTCAAAGCTATACGCAGTACGGACAAATAACTAACACAGTCGTATTTTAAACCTTAAAGAACAATAATTTCTCGCAAATTGCAATACGTCAACAACTGGTGCAGAAGCTGGTCATTCAAGGAGGCAGCAACCAAAATTCAGGTACCAGTTACGACTAAAAGTAAAAATCTCAATCAAAAATTAATCTCTGTCTCTCCAAACACATATATACATATTGATACTATTATTTTTAAAAAAAGTCATTTTACTTACTGTTCATATCTATCGACAATCTTCCGAGTAGAGAACGGTGCCGAGTGACTGCAAAGGGCACGGGACAAAGGGCATAGGTCACTGGTGTTTACATGAAGGATGAAAGAACGGCTGCAGACAATTATCTACCGGCATTACTAAAGTCCAACTGCTGCAGAATGCTAGAACATAGCTTAAGGTCGATCATTATGACATTCCTATAACACATGCCCATAAGATAAGGACTTTCTTGCAAAGAACTTGCACGGGCCAAAAATTTCATGTAAAACACAGATCGCTTTTTACGCAAACAATTTCTCTTAAATTGCAGCTGTACGTATACCGATTGATTTCCTCTGCCTAGACAACCGAAAGGCATTTGACGCTGTAGCACAACGTTGAATGACGACCAAGATATGATCATACAGAGTATGCCCAAAAATAAATACCTTTTTTTAAAAAAAATATATATGTTCCTTCCGTTTATGTCTGTAGAATCGTTACAGTCTAAGATGCTTAACTGGCACGACAGATTTCCTTGCCCGTCCTTCCCGAGTCATAGTTTGTGCTGCAATGTCGTCGTCTTCAGCCTCGAGCTATACACAAAACTTCCTTTAAAAAATAATTGGGGAGATGACTAAGAAATACTTATAATTAACAAAGGAAGTAATTACATTCACATATTAGGTTGGTGCATAAGCTTGTTGTGTTTTTGTTTTTCATGTTGGCATTGCGGTTGCTATGGGTTTACTTACCAATTGTCAATTTTTATTTGTAGTTCACTTTGAGTTTACATATTGTCATTTTGTCATTTGGAGATAGTGAGTGGAGCTGTGGATGCTAGAAAATAGAGTGCCAAGTGGAGAAATAGGAACATTTCCGACATGTTGTTCTGTTTGATTTCAGTAGAGGGGTGACAGCAGCGGAGGCAGGCAGGAACTTTTGCACTGTGTATGTAGATAACGCCATAGGACGGAGCACCGCAAGGAAATGATTTTCTCATCGTAAGGGGAACATTTTGATATCAGTGACTCTCCACGTCAGGAAGACCTTCCAGAACTGATGAAGATCCTTTGAAAGGATTACTCGAGAACTGGCAGATGTAACGAACTCTGATCATTCCACTGTCGTGCGACATTTGCGAGTTGTAGGAAAGGTTAAAGAATCGGTTGTATGGATGCCGAGTGCTCTAAGCCAAAATCACAAAAATGAGCAGGTGCATGTGCATGTCTACTTGCTCGTTATCAGTTGGTTCGTGAAAAACATCGATCATTCCTATCCTTCATTGTTACTGGTGACGAGAAATATTGTCATAAACTCACATAAGGAAAATAAAGGAATGTTTAAGCACAAACAAAGTAACGAGAAAGATCTGTGTGCACCCCCAAAAGATAATATTACGCATTTCGTGGAACAGCGGTGATGTGGTGTACTAAAAACTACTTCCCCAAGGTGTAAACATCGCTACTGACGTTTATTGTCAACAACTGAGACGTCTTGCTGACGCAGTCCAAGGACAATGACCAGAAAGATTGCTTAAAGTGATGCTACTCCATGATAACGCTCGACCGCGTGCTGATAAAAGCATGCTGATAAAAGCACTAGACAGCAGTTAGGTTGGGAAGTCATTCAGCACCCACTTCATTCACCTGATCTTGCACCCTCAGATTTTCACCTTTTCATTCCTCTATCGAGCAGCCTACGAGGAACTTGCTTCCCGGATGAAAACGCGCAGCGAACATGGCTCGACGAGTTCTTCGCCTCAAAACCACGTGATTTGTATCGTCACTATAGAATGTTTGACCTACTCGACGGAGCCACAGCCTCTCATCTGTTTGCATCGCTTAATCACTATCACATTGTAGTCCGCGAAGATGTTCCTTAAGTTTTGGAAACAGATGAAAATCGGATGGGGGAAGTCGGGACTGCATGGAGGATGATCGATGACAGGGAAACCAAGCCGTCGGATTGTTACAGAAATCGCAGCGCTCGTATGCTGTCCGTCATTGTCAAGTTGAAGGGGATGGTGCTCCATGTGTGAACGAAGTCTTCTAAATCGAAACTCGATTACAGCATGCTCTTTCTCACTCACCGACGTAGTTACGTTCGTCGGATGACAATTCCAGCGCCGTACACAAGCAGACTCAACCGTCCCAATATTGACAGACCAAGTGCAACAGGCATGGAGCCCTAGCCCACAAACTGACCTCCGGCACCTGTACGACACAATGCAAGCACGTTTTCAGGCTTGTATTCAACACTATGGCGGTTACACAGTCTATTAATGTACCGGCATTTCGTATTTGCAATGGCTTATCTCGCGCTTACATTAACTTGTGTTCTTGCAATGTTAATCACTTAAATGTCTTACCAAGACAAATGTATTCCCGAAATTTCATTACTCCGATTTAACTATTTTTTGGTGTTGCGATTTTTCTCTCTGTGTATACTTCTATGTATGTTTGTCATTGTAGATATAATTTTGGATTCGGAAAGCTTCACTTCATGGTTTCCCAACGGAAGAGTATGTCCTGCTACAGCTGACTTTTCTGCTTCCCTAGTATTCCTTCAGACGTGTATTCAAGCTTCTCTTTGTAGCTTCAGTGGATACTTTATTCACGTATCTGAATCTTATACAGGGTAGTCCATTGATCGTGACCGGGCCAATATCTCACGAAATAAGCGTCAAACGAAAAAAAACTACAAAGAACGAAACCTGTCTAGCTTGAAGGGGGAAACCAGATGGCGCATGGTTGACCCTCTAGATGACACTACCATAGGCCAAACGGATATCAACTGCGTTTTTTTTTTTAATAGGAACCCCCATTTCATATTCTTGTAGTACGTAAAGAAATATGAATGTTTTAGTTGGACCATTTTTCTCGCCTTGTGATAGATGGCGCTGTAATAGTCACAAACATATAGCTCACAATTTCAGACGAACAGTTGGTAACTGGTAGCTTTTTAAATTAAAATACAGAACGCACATACTTTTGAACATTTTATTTCGGTTGTTTCAATGTGATACCTGTACCTTCGTGAACTTATCGCTTCTGAGAACGCATGCTGTTACAGCGTGATTAACTGTACATACCACATTAACGCAATAAATGCTCAAAATGATGTCCGTCAGCCTCAATGCATTTGGCAATACGAGTAACGACATTCTTCTCTAGGAGCGAGTAGTTCGCCTTACGTAATGTTCGTACATGCATTGACAATGCGCTGAGTCTGGACATATTTTCGTTGTTGGTCAAAAAATCGGTTTGACTTTATGTTTGTGCAAAATTAGAATGATGTGACCAGTTACGATTTTAACTGTGTTCTTCCGTCGTTTTTCATCGTTGTCCTTCGGCTTACTGCTATTTTGTCGCAAAACTCTACTTACTTCTTATCCTCGCCGGCCGCGGTGGTCTCGTGGTTCTAGGCGCGCAGTCCGGAACCATTGCGACTGCTACGGTCGCAGGTTCGAATCCTGCCTCGGGCATGGATGTGTGATGTCCTTAGGTTAGTTAGGTTTAAGTAGTTCTAAGTTCTAGGGGACTGATGACCACAGCAGTTGAGTCCCATAGTGCTCAGAGCCATTTGAACCATTTTTTTTTTGAGCCACTTCTTATCCTCATTAGAGAATTTTCTGGAAAACCTGTTTCTGATCAACAAATCATGATTAAAAATAGACCTGAAAATCAATTAACGTAAAACTAAAGTAATGTGCTCAGAGCCATTTGAACAAACAAGGTCTATTGCAAGTTCACTGAACAGCTTATGAAACTTATAGAAGTAATTGTGATCTTAAATTCATTGAAATATCGTGATGTTAACATCATGACTTTCAACAGCTGCAGATGGCCAGAATGTAAAATGGTTTGGGATTCAAATATCCATCCAGGACACCCATTTCTTCCCATTGCGCAGTGTAAGGACTCCCTCCTCTTAATTTGTTTATGTGGTCAGATAACGCTATAGGTTATTCCTTTGACCAAAATTTGACATAAAAAAGGCACATGTTTACGCCGTTTTAGTCAAATAACATGTCGTCATGTACTAAAAAACTAGGAGACTCACAAACTGAAGGTTGTTTAATAAAAAAAAGCATAGAAGGGTGTTGAAAATTAACAGCAGAGGCAACAAAATAAGTAACTGAAAAAGAAAATAGAATGGAGAGGAAGACGCAATTGTAATCGTAATGTTAATGAAGTGGAGATGGGTGGGACGTACAGTCGTCCAAATGGACTGTAGATGGATAAGAAAGTCTGGTGCTCAGTTTCAAGAGACAGAAAAAGACTCAGACGACAACCTAATGGAAAATGAAATTAGAGAAAGAGCAGGAACAAGATCTGTGCGTAAATTGCGTGCAGACCTTAACATGACAGCTTTAGGTGAGGGGTGAGTAAGATACCGATAGTGATCGGGCCTTTTGTACTTCATTATTGTACTGCCGATCTTAAGAAGCAGTTGTGGTAGCCATTACCGAATGCTCTGTGTGTGTTGCTCGTGTTTTTGCACTACGACCAATCTTGGTCCACCATGGAGTGTGCTTACATCTCCCAAGACACCGGAAGAGATCGAAGAACCATTCGACCGTGCGTCAGTTATGCTTTCCCGGAAGCACAAACCGCGAGTGCAGATTACTAGCTCTGCATGGGGGAAGCGGATCTCGTTTACCTACACAGCTCCACCCCCGCGGCATTAAAACTTCTCGTTAGTGTGTCCACACTGTAATAGAAGAGTCTAGAGGAGACGTGGAGGCTCAGCAGTCCATGTCCGATGACTAATGACGAATGCTATTTCTTTAACTTTAGCCGTGCGGAATTAGCCTAGCTGTCTGAGGCGCAGCAGTAGTGGACTGAGCGGCTGGTCCCGGCGAAGGTTCGAGTCCTCCCTCGGGCATGAGTGTGTGTGTTTGTCCTTAGGATAATTTAGGTTACGTGGTGTGTAAGCTTAGGGACTGATGACCTTAGTAGTTAAGTCCCTTAAGATTTCACAAACATTTGAACATTTTTTGAACTTTATTTGTCGCTGTTATAACTAATTCTGTCATCACGAGATTCGAAGGCTGCCGTCCTTTTTTTGTGATATTCAATGTACAATGTTAAGTATCTACAGCTAATTTCCACAGCTTTGTTACTAGGTATATCAATACTAGGAATAAGAACAATCTACGTAAGGACCTAAAATCACTTTCCTTGGTCCAAAAAGGGGTCCAACATTCAGGAATACACATTTTCAATAAATTTCCAGGAAGCATTAAGCGCAATGTAAGCGGTTTCGAATGACTTTTTATAGGCAAGTCCTTCTACTGTATAGATGAATATCTTTATAGGGACTTAAGTAAAACTGTCTGTTAAATTTCATTTTTGACGGTACATTGTCGGAACAATCAAGATTAGGTACTTTGTGTTTGATAAATTTATTAAAAGTGCATACTGTTTCTTTCGGATAGTGTATTGATTTTGTAAATATTAGCAGTTCCAGTTTACCGTAATGTATTCACCTATTTTTACAATCTCCTGATGAATGATCAGGGTAGTGCGTATTATAATTAAATGTTTCATGTTTTTCTAATGTTTTACATTCTGACTTGTTCCACACTCACAAGATCTCATTTTTTAGGTCTATGGAATGAAAACTGAATCTTATCTAATTACGAGAAAAATGTAGAAATGAAAAAAAAGAATGAAGATTGAATAAAAGAACATTCCGAATTATGTTGCAAAGTTCCTTCGGGCGTGCGTGCAGGCATTGCAATATCGTATTTATCTGCCGTCATCGGGCAAGCGAATTTCAAGTAAAATGTCTCCCCTGTACGGGAATGTCCATAATGGAGGTACAAGTACAGGCTGTAGACACATCGTTGACGACATATGGAAGTTTCGGTATGGCCGTGAGTCATGCACGGAGAGCCAAACGGTCAGCTGGTACGGTAGCTCAGCGTGTTCGGTCAGAGAGTTAGCTGCCCTCTGTAATAAAAAAATGAGTTAATCGATCAACAACGAACTTAAAACGGATGTCTTATGACGTCCGCCCCGAGCAGATGCAACGAACAAACGCGAACAAAGTGAAATTATAAAAAAAAAAAAATGGTAAGGAAATCGCTTGCGGTAAGCAAGAAATCCGGGTTCGAGTCCCGATCCGGCACAAATTTTCATTGACGTCATTCCATTTTACAGCCGATGGCTGTACACATTCGCAACTGCAAATACATCTAATGTATGCCTTCGCATCGTAATCCGGAATAACGCAGGCACTGCAGTACCGTACTTGGGGTAGCAAGCTGCTCTATGTCGTGCTAAAATGTTCTACGACGTGTAAGTAAAGCACACACGGTCTGGACAGGCGGCGTCGTGTCAGGGTTTACACGCCACGAGGGGCCCGGGACGCCGCCGCCTGTGGTCGCTGTGCTCGTGGCGAGTGCTGTACCGCCTCGCAGTGGCTGCTGGCGCCACACGTCCGCCCACAGCTGTCCACACACAACACGCAGTACAGGCGCGGGCAGCTGTTTAGCCGACGCGGACAAGCCGCTCTGCGGTCTGCTCGTCGCCGCCAAGTGTGGCTTGCTGTTCTGCTATCCGTGTGCTGGCGCGCAGCACAGCGTTACGCGTGAAAGTGGCGTGGCGCAGATGTCTGCCGGACGAAAACTTCATAACCGCCGCCTGAATGAGTTTTGAGGCCTATCAAAAAGCGCAAAACGGTTTAATGCGTTAAAATCAATTCGAAACGAAGTAGCTATCCTCACTCTGCGGGTATCCAATCATTGTTAGTTAATTTCCAGTCAGAAAGGACACAGTTCGTTGTAATGGACGACAGTAGTATAGCAGGGAGGGTTCAGAAACAGATAACGATGATAACACATCCGGTGCCATGTTTTGCATCTAGTGTCAGATAAAACCCGTTGCCAGCTCACACTGAGGAACCAAAGAAACTGGTACACTTGCCTAATACCGTGTGGGGCCTCCGCGAGCACGCAGAAGTGCCGCAACACGACGTGGTACGGACTAAATTAATGTCTGAAGTAGTGCTGGAAGGAACTGACACGATGAATCCTCTAGGGCTTTCCACAAATCCATAAGAGTACGAGGGGGTGGAGATCTCTTCTGAACAGCACGTTGTAAGGCATCCCAAATATGCTCAATAATGTTTATATCTGGGGAGTTTTGTGGCCAGCGGAAGTGTTCAAACTCAGAAGAGTGTTCTTGGAGCCACTCTGTAGCAACTCTGGACGTGTGGGGTGTCGCACTCTCCTGCTGGTATTTCCCAAGTCCGTCGGAAGGCTCAATGGTTCAAATGGTGCAAATGGCTCTGATGACTATGGGACTTAACTTCTGAGGTCATCAGTCCCCTAGAACTTAGAACTACTTAAACCTAACTGACCTAAGGACATCACACACATCGATACCCGAGGCAGGATTCGAACCTGCGACCGTAGCGGTCGCGCGGTTCCAGACTGTAGCGCCTAGAACGGCTCGGCCACTCTGGCCGGCCAATGCTCAGTGGACATGAATGGACGCACGTAATCAGAAAGGATGCTCACGCACGCGTCTCCTGTCACAGAGCCTCGACCATCTTGAACCGTCCCCTGCCGGCATGCAAGCTCCATCGATTCATGAGGTTGTCTCCATACTCGTACACGTCCATCCGCTCGATACAATTTGAAACGACACTCGTCCGACCAGGCTACATGTTTCCAGTCATCAGCAATCCAATGTCAGTGTTGACAGGCCCATAGGAGGTGTTAGCCTTTGTGTCATGCAGTCATCAATGGTACACGAGTAGGCCTTCGGCTCCGAAAGCCCATATCGATGATGTTTCGTTGAATGGTTCGGACCTGACACTTGTTGGTGGCCCAGCACTGATATCTGCAGCAATTTGCGGAAGGGTTGCACTTCTGTCACACTCAACGATTCTCTTCAGTCGTCGTTAGTCCCGTTCTTGCACGATCTTTTTCCGGCTGCAGCGATGTGGGAGATTTGATGTTTTACCGGGTTCTTGATATTCACTATGCACTCGTGAAAGGTTCCTATGGAAAAATCCCCACTTTATCTCTACCTGGTAGATGCTGTATCCCACCGTTCATGCATGGACTATAACACCAAGTTAAAACTCATTGAAAACTTAATATCCTGCCATTGTAGCAGCAGTAACCGATCCAACAACTGCGCCAGACACTTGTCTTATATAGGCGATGCCGACCGCAGCGCTGGATTCTGCCTATTTACTTATCTCTATATTAGAATACGCATTCCTATACCAGTTTCTTTAGTGTTTCCTTGTATATTCTTATGCCATCTTCCCCCCCCCCCCCCCCCCCCCCCCCCCCCACACACACACACACACTAAACCACTGGGAATCGATCAGCATCACCTGCGAGGTGCCGGGGCTAGCAGTGTATTTAACACTAAATTCTTCTATAATCTACATATGTAAATTATGCTCTACGCCCCCGCTATTCTAACTCCGACTTTTGCTGTTGCACATGGATTAAAAAGAAACCCTATAACATATGAGTGTGGGAGGTGAATTTTCAGAAAGGAATACCGTGTTATGCAGAAACCTCGTATAGGCTTGAATACAAAGAATGCTTTATTTATAGCGTACAATAGACTTCTGTTTGTCCCTTTCAGCGCACCAGGTGTATGTAACTGAATAATCACTGTGAATCCATCGTCATTCAGTTATTCAACTTCAAGTGCGTGCAGGATGTCTGTGAATAAAGTAATGCCATAAATCTAATAGTGATTCTGAGGAGTGGTAGTAAGAGTATTGTGCGAAGTTTGGACGCGCTTTAGTTATCGCTATTAAAGGGGGATAGTTACTACACAACTCCGCTTGTTCGAGAACAAAGCTGTAGCCACACATTAGAAAAATTATTCCAGAGCTCTTACTTCCTAAATGTGTTACAACAATTAGCCTTTGAGGACAGATTCGCTGGGAAAATAGAATGTTACTGCTTACGATGTTTTTGAGCGGGTGAAATCAAGAAATGTGTTTAATGTGCTCTCGGATATTTATATCGAACAGATAGAGAGTCGTTGTCACGTGAACGCTTTCGATTACTACATGTTCCCTACACAATTTGCACCATTACTATGTAATAGATATCGCACAGATTTTATTTACTACCTAACGTGTTTAAAAGGGATGAACTCTTTTTAAAGTATGAGCCCTGCTTTAAGCACTATTGACTCGAAAGTGTGATGCCAGATTGATGGACCAACATCAGCTTCCCTTATGTCACTTTAGTTTAAGCTTTACCGCAACGTGATTCTCTGTTTCGCTGAGCTGTATCGCGGTTAATTTGTTACTAAGGTGTCTGATTGCTTCAAGTGTACTCAAACTTCGAGAGGAAGTTTTCATTCCAAGAAAAACGCATAGATGCATGGTTCTTCATAAAAGGAAAGAGACGTGACAGTGAAGCAGAATGTGTAATTTGTAAGTGTTATGATATTATTATTACGAACCTACTATGCAGTCGTAGTAGGAGGAGAGGTGATGCTCCAACGTGGCGCGTCTCAGGTGGCGGGTAGGGAAGTCCTCACCGGTTTACCGGCGGACTTGAGTGAAATAAAATAGCTCTCGCGGACCAAACACACCCTCTGCGGTTAATAACCGTAGTTGTAAATCGGAGCTTGCTCCAACTAAGGTTGACAACCTTCGAAAGTCAAAAGTGGAAAGGTTTTTTAGGGAAAAACTTCCATCGTCCTGCTCAAAAAGGCAGGAAAAGGCTACATCGGATTCGGTGGGTAGTCATCTAGAAGGCAGCAATGAATCGGAGCGTTTGCAACCACCAAAACGCGCCCTAAAACACAAAAAGAAGATTAAACATGAGCAAATAAATTATATAGCAACACACAACATAAACGCACTACTTCAGACCGAAAAACTCAAGGAGTTCACAGATGAATCAAATAAACAAAAAATTTTAATAACAGGGATCCAAGAAATGAGAAACACCACAGAGGACCCATTCGAATCACCAGGATACAGAATTTATTATGGGGAACCAGGACCGAGGGCAATGAAACAATATCCCCAGTTTGGAACAGGGTTTGTAGTAAACATAAAAATAATAGATTCAGTAACGGATTTCCAAGCAGTATCACCAAGAACTGCGACTCTAAGCTTTAAAACAATGAATAAAACCTATACAATAATAAATGCTCATGCCCCAACAAATGAAAAAAATTGTCGAACAAAAACAAAGGAAGAGGTAGATAAAAAGAGTAAATAAAAAGAATGTAAAAATCCTATTGGGAGATATCAATGCTCAGTTGGGAAAAGAAAGGAAATATAAAGATATAATTGGAAAATGGAGTCCACATAAATTTACGAACAAAAACGGTCAAAGACTTGTAGAACTCTGCAGAGAACACAACCTTATATCTAAATCGACATACTTTAAGAGGAAGCCAAGTGAACTTAAAACATGGAAACATCCAGACTGGAGGAAGGGGGAGTGGCAGCTAGACCATGTCTGTATGGACAAAAATTTTCATAAGGAGATCCACAATGTTAAAGTACTGAGAGGAGTAGACACAGGCTCAGAGCTTTATATAGTTAAAATTAAAACCAAATTCACTCCGTTAAAGAAGAGGACAGGGAAAACTAATAAAATAAAAACGAGGTTTGACCCACAGCAGCTAATTAAAAATAGTGAATACCAACAAATAACACAAACCATCAAATTAACAGATGATCTAGATCAACTAGTGCCTAATCTTAAAAAAGAAGCAGAGAATCTTGCTCCCTTGAACCCACGAAGGAAACATGCATGGTGGACATCAGAATGTGACAAATTCCATGGAGATAGACACCAACCATGATTAAAGTTTCAAACAAATAAAACTGAAGATAATGCCATCAACCTAAAAAATGAACGAAAAAAATTCACACAAAATATTAGAAGAATCAAGAGAGGATTCTATAAAGATATTATAAACTCTATAGAAGGTAACTATCATAAAACCAACTCCAGGAGCTACTATAAAATCTTTGGGAAACAACTACAACAATATGAGGCCCCTACACTAATACTGAAAGATGAAGATGGAAGAATGACACACAGTAACAAGGAAAATGCAGAAATCATGGCAAAAGCATTTAACAAACTTCTGAATTGCGAGCAACCCAAAGAACCCTTACAAATCAATATAAATACCCCAATAAAAACCAAACCTAACAAACCAGACCCTCCAACTTTCCAAGAAGTAGAGAAAAATCTTGAAGAACAAAAAAAATATAAGGCATGTGGAAAAGATCAGGTTTTTGTTGAAATGTGGAAATATGCAAATGAAACAGTCAAGACCTCCTTACACATGGCTCTAACAAAAATTTGGGTAACAGAACGATTCCCCAAACATTGGACGACAGCTATCATCCACCCACTACACAAAAAGGGAGATAAGAGCAACCCAGACAACTACAGAGGTATCTCTCTCCTAGATTGCACATACAAAATTCTATCTAAGATCCTATATGAAAGAATCAAGGAACAATTAGAACAAGAGTTAGGGGAATATCAGAGAGGTTTCAGACCATGGAGAAGCTGTGCAGAGCAGATAATTAGTTCAAATTGATTATGGCATACTACAAGAAACGGAAGAAACCTCTGGCAATAACATTTGTAGCTTTTAAGAAGGAATATGACTGTCTCCACAGACCTTCAGTATTAAAAATTTTAAGAAATCTAGGACTCCATCCAAAACTAATTAAAATAATATAACTCACTCTAACCAACACAAAATCAAAAGTGAAGTTTAGAGGAGAAATTTCGGAACCATTCCTAACAAAACCAGGCTTAAAACAAGGCGACTGCCTATCACCATTACTGTTCAACTGTGCACTGGAATACATAATGAGAGAACAGTACAAGGACAATACAAAGATGATAAGAATTGTAAGTGCAAAAGATGATATTAGCTTAAACTGCTTGGGATTCGCTGATGATCTTGCTCTCCTAGTCAACACCGTTCAAGAAGTCAGGCAACAAGTGAAATCACTACAAGAAATAGCAGAGAAAGTAGGCTTTAGAATATCATTTGAAAAAACGGAGATTATGCTAAATGATCCACCACTTGCAAACAAAATTACGAAAGGAGAACAGGAAATCAAAATTATTGATGATTTAAATATTTAGGCGAAATAATAACACACAATCTAAATGAGAAGCCATCATGGCAGAACAGAATAAAAAACTGATCTACGCAAATTACATTACTAAAACTACATACAACAAAAAAGCCTATTTATAGATGCAAAATATGAAACACTATAAAACAGTTACACAACCAGAAATAACGTATGCAGCTGAAACTATCTTAAAAACAACTAATACAGCAGAAATTGACAGGATACTAAAAATAGAAAGAATAATAATTAGGACATGTATAAATAAACAGTATAAAATAAATGGACATTGGAGGACAACATCAAATGAAACAGTGTATAAGAAAATAGAACCAGTCATGAGCACGATCAGGAAGAGACGCACCTCATTTTTTGGATGTCTGATGAGAACTCCAGAAAACAGAATTAGTAAAAAAAAGAATACAAAAATTGTGGAATAGCGAGAGCGACATTAAATGGATCACAGAAATTAAGGTAGATATAAAAGAACTCCATATTAAAGTACATGACCTAAAAAACTAGACAGAGAAAACCAGAATACTGCAAGACCTGCAAACAAGACCACAAATGAAAATCAATAAAAGGAGTACAGGAAGAATAGTCTGAGATGAAGAAAGAAAGAAAATATCTGAAAGATAGAAGAAATATTGGGCAGACAGAAGAGCAAAACACCTTTCATATAAGAATCGACTCTAATAATTATATTACCTAAATATCATATTAAGTTATTGTTGAACCAAATTGTATCCCCGTGTAACAACTTGTTTACAACTTGTATTTTTGACTAGAGTGGTCCAATGAAGGCCACAAAAAAATAAAAAAAATAAATTACGGATGGGTTTAGAGCAGGTATTAAGTATCATTTAGCTGACGTAAAGCACAAATCAGATGAGCAGTATGGACGCACTTAAAGAAATGGACAGTTACTTTGTTTAACAGCAGCGAAATTACAGTTGTGCTGTCATACTGTTAAACATCATCTTGTCTTTGAAATCAGTGAACTATATTTTCACGCTAAGTTCAAAACTTTATAATGTTTCTGAAGCCAAAACAAAATTTGACGTTGGGCATAACAAAATTACAGCAATTGTGAAATCACTACTAGTGCCCGCCACTGAAAAACAAATACACTCCTGGAAATTGAAATAAGAACACCGTGAATCCATTGTCCCAGGAAGGGGAAACTTTATTGACACATTCCTGGGGTCAGATACATCACATGATCACACTGACAGAACCACAGGCACATAGAGACAGGCAACTGAGCATGCACAATGTCGGCACTAGTACAGTGTACATCCACCTTTCGCAGCAATGCAGGCTGCTATTCTCCCATGGAGACGATCGTAGAGATGCTGGATGTAGTCCAGTGGAACGGCTTGCCATGCCATTTCCACCTGGTGCCTCAGTTGGACCAGCGTTCGTGCTGGACGTGCAGACCGCGTGAGATGACGCTTCATCCAGTCCCAAACATGCTCAATGGTGGACAGATCCGGAGATCTTGCTGGCCAGGGTAGTTGACTTACACCTTCTAGAGCACGTTGGGTGGCACGGGATACATGCGGACGTGCAGTGTCCTGTTGGAACAGCAAGTTCCCTTGCCGGTCTAGGAATGGTAGAACGATGGGTTCGATGACGGTTTGGATGTACCGTACACTATTCAGTGTCCCCTAGACGATCACCAGAGGTGTACGGCCAGTGTAGGAGATCGCTCCCCACACCATGATGCCGGGTGTTGGCCCTGTGTGCCTCGGTCGTATGCAGTCCCGATTGTGGCGCTCACCTGCACGGCGCCAAACCCGCATACGACCATCATTGGCACCAACGTAGAAGCGACTCTCATCGCTGAAGACGACACGTCTCCATTCGTCCCTCCATTCACGCCTGTCGCACCACTGGAGGCGGGCTGCACGATGTTGGGGTGTGAGCGGAAGACGGCCTAACGGTGTGCGGGACCGTAGCCCAGCTTCATGGAGACGGTTGCGAATGGTCCTCGCCGATACCCCAGGAGCAACAGTGTCCCTAATTTGCTGGGAAGTGGCGGTGCGGTCCCCTACGGCACTGCGTAGGATCCAACGGTCTTGGCGTGCATCCGCGCGTCGCTGCGGTCCGGTCCCAGGTCGACGGGCACGTGCACCTTCCGCCGACCACTGGCAACAACATCGATGTACTGTGGAGACCTCACGCCCCACGTGTTGAGCAATTCGGCGGTATGTCCACCCGGCCTCCCGCATGCCCACTATACGCCCTCGCTCAAAGTCCGTCAACTGCACATACGGTTCACGTCCACGCTGTCGCGGCATGTTACCAGTGTTAAAGACTGCGATGGAGCTCCGTATGCCACGGAAAACTGGCTGACACTGACGGCGGCGGTGCACAAATGCTGCGCAGCTAGCGCCATTCGACGGCCAACACCGCGGTGCCTGGTGTGTCCGCTGTGCCGTGCGTGTGATCATTGCTTGTACAGCCCTCTCGCAGTGTCCGGAGCAAGTATGGTGGGTCTGACACACCGGTGTCAATGTGTTCTTTTTTCCATTTCCAGGAGTGTATATAATGATCTTTCAAAGTTCTGTTATTTTTGGTATAGCTGGTGCTGTTCGCAACTCAAAGAAGCATTTACTCCAATCTTCCATGTTTTTAAGCTTAAGAGAAGTAGCCAGATTTGCCGCGATTTCTCCTGACCGAATTACGTCCAATTGTAGTCAGTTCGAGAGAAATGTCCACGTTTGTCAGACAGAAATTATGGCAACCCTAGATACAAAGAAAGCTGAACACAGAGTTATCGCGAAATAGGGGCGAGCATTTAATCTTATGTTCGGTTTTGTCGAATAGCAGAAACCCTACAACCAGCAGGGCATTGGAAGTGCTCGCAGACATTTGTGACGACGGAATTGAAACTCTCCCGTACTAACACTACTCACTTGTAGCGAAAGAAGCGGTGGGGGACTCAGAGAGAGAGAGAGAGAGAGAGAGAGAGAGAGAGAGAGAGAGAGAATCTGTAAGTAGTAGTATGACCCTTTTATCACAGTGTGAGTAATTTTGTGTATGTGTGATGCAAATATTTATTTATTTATTTATTTATGTGCACTATGTACATGTGTGTACACACACACAGCATGTGTGAATTGTAACATTATGTGACTGCCCTACCATTTTAAATCATTCACTAACCGAGCAGTCGCTCGGCAACAGCTACTGTTAGCAAATAACGTCCTATGACGTGATGTGTTTATTGTGGAAGCGCCGTCAGGGATACAGTGAGCTATTGACTTTGAAAGCCGCTGCGCGAAAGGCAGACAAAGGAAGAACATGTTTACACATTCTTTTGATGTACGAGACATTCTCGATGAACAGTTACTCATTCTTCTGTCTTTCGTAATTGGTGTCGGACACCGCATGTCTTGCCACCGTATTATTATTGTTTAAAAAATTGTATTTTAGTGTTTGTGAAAGTGCCATACTGCATAGCAGTAGATTCATGTGAGAAGCTATACTGTGCGACGTTATCTGGAAATGTCAAAAATTGCAAGTTCTTTATATATCGACTGCCATAAATTCAGAGTTAAATGGAACTTGTGTATGGACTAATTATTTAGTATAGAACCCATGTCTCACTACTTCATGACCATAGGTATTTAATTTTCTTTTATGTTTCTGCAAATTTTGATGGTTCACAGTCACAAACTGTTTCGTCGAAATCGAACGTGTAAGTATTCCCCATTTCATTTTCGGAACCGTCCGACGCGTTAATATTCGAAATCAGATTATCCCCTTGGTCCATGTTGCTTAGGTTGTTGGACAGCCTACTTTTAGCTTGGTTACGTGTCAGCATTAGTTCAATTTATACCCGGTACGCAACACACTAATCAGAATAAATGTATCCCCCAAAAATCACGACAGTCACACGAAAGGTACCCAACCTAGTACGCAATTTTTCACACGCAAAACTAATTTGTATCTTTGATCGAAACAGAGCAATTTACAAGCGAGAAAAACACACACACACACACACATATATTATATATATATATATATATATATATATATATATATATATATATATATATATATATATATATATATATAAAACATACAACTATATAAAACAAAACAAGACAAACAACGCAGTGAATCTATTGAAAGTATGCTCAGAAACAACGCAGAAGTTGTTTGAGCGCTGCAGGGGAAAAAAATTAAGATAATACAACGCTCGCAATCTAACGTTTCAGAGATTCCAGAGTCTAGCGGAATCACAGAACAGGGTCGCCATGTGTAATATTGTTGCATTAATTTGATGTGAAAGCGGTGCTGATAGACAATAAAAGCGGGTTAAAAGCTGTGAACTATCTGAGGAAGTTAACGTTGCACTACTGAGAAACTGTTTCACCAGGTATCCAGTCTAGCTTACCAAATTTCCAACCAGACTAACATTAATTATAATCTTTTAATAGTCATACGAAAACCGGTGATACATATATAAAAAAGAGAATAAAAATAAAAATAAATAAATCAGTTTATATTTGGAAATTTATTTTAACATTGATCATTGAAATTTCAGCACATTAAACTTGAGTCATAACTAAGCTGGTGCCTTATTTAGGATTGTGAAAATGTGAGTTTGTAATCTTACGGAACACATCAAATAGGGAGCCAAGATGGGAGACTGCATACAACACTACATTCATAAAATAACACACGAAGAACATTGAAAAATATGCAAGAGGAATTTAATCACAACCAACCAATTCAATTTTCACCTAAAGAAGTTACATTCGTAGCGCAATCCTGTCCGTCATGTAATTACCACACACTGGTATACTAAATTCATACTAACTATCTGTGAAATCTTCCCGAAAAGAATAGCTGAGGGATACTTTGATGATTACACCACATGCTTCACGTGGTCAACTTGGTTTACACAAAGAGTGTACTACACAATAATCTTGATAATTAAAATAAATTAGATCGAAAAGCAATTTACAAAACAAAAACCTCGAACTGGTTACTATCGTCTTATTATTAACCTGATGGGTGAAACAATTGTATAAGCACGTGGTACTGGTCTCAAAGTACACTCCACGTGGGTTGAAGATAAAGAAAAGTTGCTATATTGAAAAATATTGTTAAGACGAGACGTTATAATCTCCGCACATTCGCATTTAAGATTGATGATCTTAGTTAGAGTTACTGATCAACACGTGGTTCCACTTTACTCACAAAGTAGTGACAAAGCAACTACCGGAAGATATTCTGAACTGTACACTAGAATCACACTGCGATGCAATTTAAGATAAAATTATATATTTTTAGAGCTAAACCTGAAATAAAGGTGATTAAATTTTCAGTTAGGCTGAACTTAAGAAATCCATTGTCCTGCGGACTTAGCAGACACGCACTTTAGCCGGAGATCTTACCACTTCAGACGCTCGCAGCGGACAAATTGACCTGCGCTCCTACCGAGCGTGCTTCCCGATACAAAACGGAAGTGACCAGAGAGGCAGCTTCCTATACCAACATGACAAGGGACGGACAGAACCATACTAAGGATAGAGACCTCATTGCTTTTAGAAAGCGTAGCTACGTGTTCCGACGTTGGTCCTACTGTTCTCTAGCAGACAGGCTTGTCTGCTACCCTCAAGCATGCAACTAGAAATACATTTGCTCATTCATCCTCTCACACAGAAGGGAAGGGGGATGACAGTATCTTATCATATACAGTACATAAAAGAAAGCGGATGTAGGTTCCGTATGAGACTGTGTGACATGAATTACATATATGAATTAGATATAAACTGCGTTTTAAAGTGTAGTAGTGTGACAGATCGTTCTTGTTTATGTGTAAAAATAACACTACTCAGTCTCCTCCCAGATAGTCAGAAACACCACAGTAAATTTAGAAAAGGAATTTATGCCGTAAATGGCAACAGATTTAAGAAATTAACATGAAAG
This sequence comes from Schistocerca gregaria, assembly GCF_023897955.1. Classification (NCBI taxonomy): domain Eukaryota; kingdom Metazoa; phylum Arthropoda; class Insecta; order Orthoptera; family Acrididae; genus Schistocerca; species Schistocerca gregaria. The sequence goes on from NC_064923.1 coordinate 571,032,579, forward strand.
GAATCCAACAGAGACCTTTCAAACGGAAGTTGCATACGGCGAAATAGTTTATCCGCACCTTATTCTATTGGTAAATGCACGATAAACTTCGGTCCCTTAGGAAATTCATGTTGAGCTATCCAAAAAAAAAGCACTCCGTCTTCAGGCCACGAGAGGCCTACCGGTACCATCAAAGTCAGTGGAGGATGCGGATAGGAGGGGCGTGGGGTCAGCACACCGCTCTCCCGGTCGTTATGATGGTATTCTTGACCGAAGCCGCTACTATTCGGTCGAGTAGCTCATCCAAAAACAATCATATTTTCAATAGTCATTTAGCCCTGACCAGTTAAGTTATTCAAAACCACTACAATAACTAGTTATGTCTATTGGCCTAAAATACAATATATATCATTATGTGCTTTTCTCTGCAAATATATTACCACCGCCAATTATAGCTGTATGTTAACGCGCAAAAGTAAAATATTGTTATAGGATATACGTGAAAAAAGTTAAAAAAGGATAAACAAGTAAATTTTCACCAGCCGCTAGTCATCCAAGTCAGATTAATTTTAATGTTCATATCCATATACCTCACAGTCCAATAGAATAATGATTGTAATAACTTTCGGTATTGGAGCTGTGGTAATTAGTTCCTAAGTCTACACAGTCCTTTTATTGTAAAAGCTATGCTACTGGGACTGTGAATTTAGTTGTAGTAAAGGTACCACCGCATTAGTTTTTCGCGTATATATATAAAAATATTGTAAAAGACATAGTCATCCAGTGCTACTAGGAAAAAAATTGTAAAAAATATTCTCGTCCCGTTTACTGTTGTAGCGTGTGCATTGAAATAGCAAAGTCAAATTGTAACTCAATAACTTTATTGTACTCTCAAGAACTGAACTGCAATCTCAAGAACACAACTAGTTCTGTGTGAACTGAATAAGCGAAAAAATTCGTTACCTTACGTCTTTGTTGTTGTTATTTATAAAAAAAAGATATTCCATATTGCAATATGTACCAGGTGATCAAAAAGTCAGTATAAATTTGAAAACTTAATAAACCACGGAATAATGTAGATTGAAAGGTAAAAAGTGACACACATGCTTGGAATGACATGGGGTTTTATTAGAACAAAAAAAAAATTCCGACAGATGGCGCTGGACAGCAAAATGTCAATACTGCTACCGTGACGGATGAGAGGTACGCCGATATGTTACAGAATGGCATCATCCCCAGCCTGGCTGATAAACACCTGCTGGAACGTACGATGTTTATGCAGGCCGGCGCTCCACCCCTTATTGAGACGTGTGAAAGATCTCTTGCGCGCGTCGTTTGGTGATGATCGTTTGCTCAGCCGCCACTTTCGTCATGCTTGGCCTCCCAGGTCCCCAGACCTCAGTTCGTGCGATTATTGGCTTTGGGGTTACCTGAAGTCGCAAGTGTATCGTGGTTGACCGACATCTTTAGGGATGCTGAAAGACAACATCAGACGCCAAGCCATTGGAACCATTTTTTGTTCACAACATTATTCCTCGACTACAGCTATTGTTGAGAAACGATGATGGAAATATTGAGCATTTCCCGTAAAAAACATCATCTTTGCTTTGTCTTACTTTGTTACGCTAGTTATTACTATTCTGATCAGATGAAGCGCCATCTGTCGGACGTTTTTTGAAGTTTTGTAATTTTTTTTCTAATAAAACCCCATGTCATTCCAAGGATGTGTGTCAATTTGTACCTGTCTATCTACATTATTACATGATTTATTCAGTTTTCAAATTTATACTGACTTTTTGATCACCCGGTATATCTAAAGGCTATGCGTGATACAAATGGCAATAATTTTTCTGAAGATGAGTGCTATTAAGGAGGTGAAGTTTACGATGGAAGGTAACAAAGTATATAAAATGGTTGATAAGGATTACTCATATCGTGCAGCACGTATGACCGCGTCCGCTTCCAAAGAAATATAGCAGACAAGTCTAAGATTATATGTAGGAGAACCACAGAGATAGCATCTGGACGAAACTGTATACCGTTAAAGAGGAAACAGGGTGAAGAGAAATCATACACATATTACGAGGTAAAATGTCATTTATTTCTCAACATAATTTTACATCTTCGTCAGCAGATACAGCACCGCTATTTTCGCTCCAGTTATGGAGAGCAGAGCACCCGTAGAGTTTTAGGTCTTGAATAGCAGCTAACCTGAAGATTCGACGCATCCATGAGATATTCTCCTTCCTCTTGAAGTAGATGATGCTCGAATAATCGAAGCTACGTTGCCATATCTTTATAGGGTATGCCACGATCATCCCAGTGAATTCCTTGGTAGAAATGTGTTAATCATTTTGCACTCTTCCATGTTTTCGTGCACTTCACATCCTTGAACGACCTCGCTGATGCAGTGTTTGCTGAGAATGTCTCTATTATTCCGGCGCCTTCTGTGTACGCTACGATTGCAACTTCTTTAAGCATTAACTGTCTACACTCATCACAAAAACCACGAAGTAAAGATATAGATCATTAATAAAGTAGTAGCGTCTTGGCTACGAAACTGACTTAATTATTGTTATTACTATTATTGATATTTTCAGCTATAAATCACATACAGTGCATCTTAATTGATGGTGGCCCATCAATCTGGAATCGCACATTTGAATCATAGTGCTTAAAGCAGGGCTCATACTTTGAAATCAGTCATCTCTTTTAACCACGTTAGGTAGTAAATAAAATCTGTGCGATATATATCACATAGTAATTGTTCAAGTTGTGTAGGGAACATATAGAAATCGAAACGTGGCAACGACTCTCAATCAGTTTGATATAAATATCCGAGAGCACATTAAACACATTTCTTGATTTCACCCGCTCAAACACGTTGTAAGCAGTAACATTATCTTTCCCCAGCGAATCTGTAGTCCTCAAGGCTAATTGTTATAACATACTAAGAGCTCTAGAATACTTTTTCCAATGTGTGGCTACAGCTTTGTTCTCGAATAAGCGGAGTTGTGTAGTCACTACCTCTCTTTGATAGCGACAAGTAAAGCATGACCATACTTTCCACAATATACTTGCTACCACTCCTCAAATTCACTATTAGAATTATGGCATTACCTTATTCAGAGCCATCCTCCACGCACTTGAAGTTGAATAACTGAATGACGATGGATTCACAGTGATTATTCAGTTACATACACCTGCTGCGCTGAAAGGGACAAACTGAAGTCTATTGTACGCTTGCAATAAAGCATTCTTTGCATTGATTCTGCATAACATGGTATTCCTTTTTTGAAAATTCACCTCCCTCTCACACATGTTATAGGATCTAATCAGGTATACATGATTAATATGCCATTTCTCGTACATGTAACAAACAAATTCTTTGATGATGCCCTAACAGGCTCTTTTTTTGTAACAAACTCAGTTTTGACAGTTGCAACGGTTCTGTCTTGTGGTGATCTTCCTCGTCCTCCGTAATGTTAAAACGATACGGTTCTTAGCAACAGAAATTTAAAACACGCTTAGACTCGATACATATCAATTTTGCGGCTTCTCCAGCCATCTGCTTGGCACCTGAAAATTATCTTCGAATGGACGTACTCTAGTATATATTGCACTCGCAATGACTTCTTAGTCACAGGAAATTTGTATAATATGGGTGGTGGTAGGTAGGTCTACGGTAGCTATGCATGGAATGCACTGACACAAACCCCGACTTGGCGGTGTGTGTGCTGGCTGGATTTACAAGTATCAAAAATACGAAAAGGTTTCGTGGCAGTGATGAAATCGATAAAATAAACAAAGACGCTAGGCTTTTTTAAATTGTAATTACAGTCTTTATTCTTCGACAAATATGTGATGACGGGAGGCTTGTTTGCTACTGGGTAGTGAGAAAACGACACCCAAGTGGTGCTAGTATGGACGTTTCTTTTTATTTTTTGTTATGCACCTATAAATGACAGGCAGAAATGTTATGCTGCTGCTTGAACGTAAAGGTACTGTGGCTTGTGTTCCAACGTATCACCAAACGTCTGCGGGAAGTAGTCAGACTACTACACGTTAAAAAAAATTCCGTACGTCTAGTCGCAAGGGAAGGATAGATTTGACGTAGTGAAGTTTTATTTCAGCTCATTGATGAGTACATCCGAATGTAAGGGGTGATAGATTCATTTCGTAAACAACTGCACAATATAACATTGCAAGGCTTCAACTGGGTCTACATGTAATGTACAAACAGGGTGGACAACACGGCTGCAACAAAATGGATACACAGAACGTTTCCTGATCGACGTTGCACTATCGACGGCAATGTTGATAACAGTACACCAACCCGTATCTGTGATGTCTTTCAGGCCGCGTGTAGTGGCCGCGTGCTCTAGGGTGACATGTCACGGTTGCGCGGCCCCTCCCGCCGGAGGTTCGAGTTCTCTCTCGGGCTTGGGTGTGTGTGTTGTTCTTCGAATAAGTCGGTTTTACTTAGTTTAAGTAGTGTGGAAGTCTAGGGACTGATGATCTTAGCAGTTTGGTCCCCTAGAAATTGACACACATTTGAACATTTGATGTCTTTCCAACACCTTCGTCCGCGGGAGCGCTGTCGATTATCACATAGGGCCAGACGCCTCTGCTTTGCAACACTTGTTTGAGAGAGCCTTGGCAGGATGCAGCATCCTCCAGAAGGGCTGACTGGAAGACTTAAACGTCAAATAATTTCGTAGACTGAGGAGAATCGAGATACCTGGCTGGAGTGAGTGTGGGTATGTCATAATTTTTTCGGATGCTGTGCACATATAAACGATAACTACAGTGCTTCTCTGAAATGTGCATATGCTGCGGTGTAAAGTTACTGTGGTTTATGTTCCGCTTGTTCAGAGAAAACGACTGTGTCCTATCATGAGGTTGGTATCGATTAAACACACAGATAGCTGTAAGGGTATGGGAGAGATTTTACATGGAAAATTATGCCCACTGTAGATATTGAAATCCAGAACCAGCCTCACGGGGTAGCCGTGCGGTGTAGGGCGGCTTGTCACAGTTTGCGCGGCTCCCCCCGTCGGCAGTTCCAGTCCTTTTTTTGGGCATGGGTGTGTGTCTTGTCCTTAGCGTAAGTTAGTTTAAATCAGATTAAGTAGTGTGTAAGCTTACGGACCGATGACCTCAGCAGTTTGGTCTCATAGGATCTTACCACAAGTTTTCAGAAGCACATCCATCAAGAGGAGACATTTCCAATGCATCGATTGGCGTCAGACTGCAATCGTATTATTTAATTGTACTTACACTGACAAATATATACCTGGTCCGGACATTCTTGTGAGTCTTGGGCCGTAGAAACCATAGCAGCTAGCGAGCAGGTAGGAGCCAGAAACAGTATCTCAGCAGATGCCTTTGTTCTGGGCTGGGGCTTGCCCATCCTTTGCACACCAGTTTGGAGAGTCCGCCAAAGATACCAGCCTGTCGCATCTTTTGACGAATTGGCTCGCCCCCCCCCCCCCCCCCCTTCCCCCTGAATGGGTGAATAGTGAACTAATATCCAGTTTGCGTTGAGTAGCCTTTCGGACTGCTTGTGTCGCGTGTATACTCCATGGAAATTTGAGAATATTCAACACGACGAGTGTTTTCACTGATAGTATTAATATCATTTGAACTTCTACAACTCGAGTCCTGCTGGGGTGGAAACTCTCCATGGCAGGCGGTGCTCTCTCTGGCTGACACGCGCTTCTGCGGCTGTGGTCATTAACTGCGTTTATGGCGGTAGTTTCCTCTGGTCGCTCGGTGTTGGCGCTGTACTGCGGCATGGTACTTGTGGGTGTCACGAAGGTAGGTAAGTGGGCTGTACGAGCGTCTTGAACGATGTCAATCATCTAGCTGTGAATGGATCGTGTTTGTCGATACATCTCAGCGGTATTTGTTGTTGTTACTATCCTATCAAGCAGCAGACGCTTTTCTCCCTCCTCCTTCGTCCTGGTGTATCTGAGAGATCCAGTCAACTGAGGAATTCTATGGTACTTTTAAAACAGAAAATACACTTAGCAGAACTGCAGTGGTCGGGAACTCTATAACCGTGATGGTACAAATTCACGTCGAAATTCGAAACTCCACCTATCATTTCGTACATCCCTGCTTCCAATCGTGACGTCAAATAATAATAGGTTTGGTTTATTAAATGAAATTTCTCATCAAAAAATAACACTGTTGTTCATGAGCGCAAACTCCTGTGCAGTATCGATCTTTTTTTTATTTTGAGTTGTTTTAAAGTGTGTGAAGCAAATTGTTTAAATGCTTATATTAACGATTTAATTAATATTTCCTGTGGCACATTTCTGAAACAGCATTTGTGACATCTTCAAGACATGACATTCCATATCGGATTTAATAACTTCTGAAGCAGTTCGTGAAGTGTACCGCAAGAAAACTGCACCAGGAAGGCTGGGGCAGTTTAGAGGCCGTGGCAGAATGAAATATCTCATGCTAGTTTCTATGTCATCTGCAAAGCAAACTACAGCTTTCCTTCTCTCTCTTTGTATGAAACGCTCTTTTTTTAAAGTATATTTCGAGTCAGCCTGCTACTTGTTTTGTGACATCAACAATTTGTGTGTGTGTAATAGCTACAGCGTTCACCTTTTAGCCCCCTAAATCACGATCGTTTGACCAGAAATTAATTATTTATTTATTAACTTCAGTAGAATTTCTGGATCGATTCTCTGCCTGGTATTCGCTGTGGGAGGAAGGTGTCTCGCATACACCGTTATCCGACGTGATGGTTCATGCATACAGAGCGCTTGAGGTGGCAGTGGGAGCCGACAGGAAGCGTGCTTAGGATTAGCGCATGCCCGAGCGCGCCGCTACTTCTCACAGGCCCTCACCGGTGTGGTGCAGCCCGGCAGCCGACGCGGGTCTTACGGGGGTGCGGCCGGAGCAGCCTGCGCGATTGGCGAGACAAGAGAACGTTTTTCAGATATGTTTAAGTGGTGTAATTACGCGTTTCCTTATGCGATCGGAATGAATAAGGGTCCGTTGTTTAAGTAATCCACGTACTGCAATCGACTTCCTGACAAATTCTTTAAATAAACTATGGTCTGTACACCACTTTGTATCCTGTAAATTGTTTGAATGAACAATATTCTACACAGTGTCTAAATTGTTTAAACAGTATTCCATACAATGCAATCGATCAATCGATATTTCCAGAAGGGGGAGGAAGCAAGGGATGCTGAGGGATATCGATTTATCAATTAGTCAGTCAAATTGATACAGTGGTGGGGCGGGGGGGGGGGGGGAGGCTATTCGAATAACCTGAAGCAGCTCATGAATACCGAAAGTGACTTAACTGAGCTATTTTTTGCCAGTTTTTTTTCAATCAGTTTAATAATATATTTGTCAACTAATTTGATATCAGAAGTGATGCCAGATTTCTGAGAAGGTGGGAGGGATAGGGAGGACATAGAAAACAATTTAATCAAACAGTACATTAAGAACAGATTATCCCCAGGCGCTCATAATTCACTTAGCAGAATATATGTTAAGGACCTGTCAATCAAAAAAGTCTAATAGGTTTGCCCTTGAATGTATGCTTGCCCTGAATGTAGGCAACCTGCACTAACAAATTGTGCTCATGCCCCTGTTGTCTCACTACTGAGGGCGACAAGTTGGGATGTATGCTTAGCCTGCAGAAGTTTAAAGAATTAGCACCTGTTGTTGTGACTGAAGTATCAAGACAGGTCTTACAGACATCTGTACCAAATTTCAATCATCAACCAATTTCACACCAAACATCGTGGCATAAGCATTATTGCTGAAAGATCATATTATTAATTACCCACCTCTCACAGGAATTCCGCACTGAATAGTATAAATGTTGCGGTAGTTATTGTTGGTCCTTCAAAGTTTAAACATCATTGCCGATGCACAGGGATTTCACCATCAATATGGACAACTTGTGTTGAAAGATGCGGCATTCCTTGCGTTTGGGAACTCAGGGTTAACACTGACAATTGTCTCAACAATATTCGCTGTACCAAACCATTTATAGTGCCAAGATTCGTTGTATAGCAGCCTGATTATCCTTCAGCCATCACTGGAGTTGGTGGGATGACAATTTACAGAATGATGAAATGGTGGCAACACTTCGAATCTACAGTCATAAAGACAACACTGCTTACATCAAAGGTCATGAAAAAGTAGCATGATTTTGTGATATTTTCATACGTGCATCAATAAGGAACCTTGAAGATCTTATTTACCCAGCTGTTCGGAAACTGGGGAAAAAGTATGGACACATAAGTGATTATATTCGTGCTTCAGAAAATGTACAAGTACTTTTAAGTTGGAGCACTGACACAACAGTTATAGGTAGTCTATGTAAGCCAGTTATGTTGGCCGCTGATGCAGAGTATATATGGATCGTGATAACCCCTTCAGCACCAACTACGCCAAAATATGGCTAATTGAAGCGAAGAAACTGCTGGCTACACAATAAATAAAATCATAAGGTCGGCTGTAGACGTTTCATTTTCTATTTTCTATTTCATTGTATCTGTGCTTGGTTGTTTGTTACGCTGTGATAATGTTCAGTGACTGTAATAAGAGAAGAATTAGGGTACTAGAGGAGCTTGGTATAACTCCAGGAACCACTACTCTGCAAGCCTTCCAGCGAATGGATCGACTTAGGATCATGAAAGCCCAGTGTGCAGCAGAGGAATTGAAATGACTAAAGAAGCAAGAGGCAGGAAAAGAAAAAAAAAACTTTTCGGTTTCGATGGTGATCAAGAACAGGATTCAAATACTGCTGATTATGAGCCTGGCTGTTTCTAGGAGCTAGTATGCGTCCATACGTGAGTTAAAATCAAATGAAACCTTTAAACTTGATTCCTTGAAAATAACTTTTTATAAAATATTTGACCCATTATCTCAGGAACTATTACACATACATATCTCTTATTCTACACAATATTATCTCTTAGTATACTGCTGCTGCTAAACCACAAAACATTTCTACCGATAATGGTTTTTTACTTACAGAAACAAAAGTAGATTTTAAAAAATGAACATAAATTTTTAAGAAATCATAATTAAATAATTATTTGTCTGTATATTATGATTCTGGTTCATTAATCAGCAATGGAGTGAAACTATACTTCCCAAATATTTCAGATCTCTATCAAAGGTTCTGATATATTGCAAATTTAACTCTGTAGGTATAGGATGTACGTACTCCCCTTTTAAAAAAGCTTTGTTTTGTTTATTCAAATTATCCTCCTCCATCACCTCCTCCTCCTCCACCTCCTCTTAGAGGTTCCAGTTAGGTATCAATTGTGCGCTGTCTGTGCGGTTCACTGAGTACTGGACTTACTCTGTTTTTGAGAGCGCCATCTTTCAACAGCAGCCTGCTCCCAGGGACCAACATGAGCTTCTCTGTATATGGTAAGTGGGCAGTTGTCTAATACGTGAACTGCTGTAAAAACCTATTGTGAGAAATGCATGTTTTCCCAGATGTCGTTTCATGTGAGCACTAGAAGCAGTGTGACACGGGTCATGGCAGAGCCAGGCGGCAGCCACAGGCATTGAACGGATTCGCGATGGTGGCCGGGTCTGTAACACTACGCCTAGGGCGTGGATTTCAGCAGGTCGTAGCTCATTGTACTTATCTACTTGGGTGGGTAGGGCGCTCCAGGTATCAGCGACAGCTACTAACAGTCACCACTGGTGGCGTTTCTTGTCGACGACTGGATTATGTTTTCTACCGGTAGCTATGCTACCGTTGGAAATATTATATTCACAGCCAGATGCACATCAACCTACGTAGAGTCTCAAATACAGGGTTTAAATTTTAAGTTGGCAAACCAGAATAACTAGAAAAATAAGCTTAACACGAAAAAATTAGTAGAATCCAAAGTTGATTATTTTCGAGGGGGACATCTGCTGGTGCTAAAATTAGCCCGCCACCCCAGCCGCCTTACTTTGTTTACTGTGTTAGTTACTGAGTTCACTCGTTAGTAAGTAGAATGTTGTTAGTTACTTAGCTAGTCAGGTGATTTGTTTGACAATTAAAAGTTGTTAGCCTCATGAGCACGAAACAAACAAAACTTATCCGAATCTGCGGGAAAAGTTAATACCTAGGTCAACATTTGTAAAACTCTAATTCCTCTCTCTCAAACCCCACCCTTTGAGAAGAGAGGGAGAGTTTTAGTTTTAGCGAATCAAAATTTACGAAGTAAATAAGTATTTTTTTATTTATCGGTAACCATTTTCTACGCAAAAATGAGAACATGGATTTTCTTGAATTACAGTGGCAACTACCAAGAATAAAAACAAATGTCTAAGACAAAATGTGCTTAGTTTTTTAATGTAGACTCTGATTCTGGAATAAAAAAAGGGGGACCCCATTTGAAATTTTAAAGTTGCCTCCCCCCACCCACCCCCCCACGGGGCTGGGGTGGAGGGATAATTTTAGCACTAGCAGATGTCACCCTCGAAAATAATCAACTTTGGATTCTACACATTTTTTCGTGTGATGCTTATTTTTCGAGTTATTCTGGTTTGTCAACTTAAAATTTACGCCCTGTATAATACACCACGAACCTGAACTGTAATATAACTACATTTGCACTGTAGAAATGCACGTGCTTCCCAGACGTTATTGAGCGTAGGTGTTACAAGCAGTGTACACACTTCTTTCCCAGTGTCCGACGGGCTGGGCAACTAAGATATTCGAGGTTTCTTATTGACGCTGGGGCCTGAAGGAGGCGTCGTATATCGCTGAAAGTCGTAGCCTAATAAAATAACAATTTGGAAATTAGACGGTTGAGAGGTGTTTGATTTGACTTTCTGTACTGCTCAGCCGAGGTCCCGCAATCATCTCTGAAAAGATGAACATACACACATTTTTTAAGACGTCAGCAGAGAAAAATAAATTCCTTTGAATACAGAATGTGCGTGAGGCACTTGCGTGATAGTGCTGCTGCAAAACGGTGCATGAATAAGCTATTCTTTTGATGGCAGAAAGCTGCAGACCAGTCCTGAGTTGCTAGCGCCTCCGCACACGGAGGAATCTACTGGACTAAGTACCGATAAGCATTTCTGTAATAGGCAACGCCCGCTTGTATAAAGAGCCACTTCAGCTCGGGAGTTCATTCGGGTCTTGTTCATGACAGGTGTCACATCCTCGCGCTAGTGTCTTAGACTGGCCAAAGTTACTCTTTGTAGACTCGCCAAGTTAGTATTTGGCGCTTCTCACTGACATGCCTATCCCCCACTATCTGTTGAGTAGCCTGCTTTCCATTACCCATTTCCAATTGCTGTTACCTTTGTTCTTCTCCTGCGCTACACCTCTGCCAGCGCCTTGAAGCATGTCGCTAACACCAGCCAATAGTGGAAATGTGACTGTGATGAAATAAATGTTTATGAACTATATCGACCGGGCTGATAACGAAAACTACAATCAAATTAACTCTTAAAATAAAAATATGGCATTTCAGTCTTTGATCGCTATTTTTTTTATTTTCAGTGACCGGTTTCAGGCTAGCTGCCCATCTTCAGATCATATATTGCAGTTACAGAGTAACATGTCAGTACAGAACTATCGGTTCACCGTCATAATGCACGGTGAATGCAACAGCACGCTCCTGTAAGAACAAGCTGCAGCGGAACGGCCCTCAGCGTACTGGCGGCGAAGTGAATTGGGCGCGGCGGAAGAGGACTTGGCGTGGCGTTGTATACATTCTGACGTAGGATAACCGATTTCCACTACCAATCAATACAAAGAAGAGGAAACGCACATTTTCGAAAAAATATCTACATTTTAATTATATTTTTAAGTTTCTTTATAATTTTTTTTACTTTAGTGTAAATTATTTAGGTTCATGGCCCACTAAAAAAAATGTTTTATTAGAAAATATATTCGCCATTAATATGTACGGTGAAAAAATAATTAATGCACAATTCTTGTAGGCAGAGGGCACTTTTTACTGTTTCCAATCAGATTTCTCCAAAATTGCGATATAAGCTTTTAACAGATTAAATTTTACTTTAGTTATGACAGTGAACCGATAGTTCTGTACTGACAAGTTACTCTGTAACTACAATATATGGTACGTTGACCTTTAATACATTGCAAAATTTCTTCTTTTTGTAAAATAAGATATTTATATCAGTAAATGTATCTCTCTTGTTAATTATATTTTTTACTTTGCCTAATGGATCTGAAGATGGGCAGCTAGCCTGAAACCGGTCATTGAAAATAAAAAATAGCGATCAAAGACTGAAATGCCATATTTTTATTTAAAGAACGATCGCGGAAATCCCATTAAGACAATCATGTCTAGTTTTGATATACACTCCTGGAAATTGAAATAAGAACACCGTGAATTCATTGTCCCAGGAAGGGGAAACTTTATTGACACATTCCTGGGGTCATACACATCACATGATCACACTGACAGAACCACAGGCACATAGACACAGGCAACAGAGCATGCACAATGTCGGCACTACTACAGTGTATATCCACCTTTCGCAGCAATGCAGGCTGCTATTCTCCCATGGAGACGATCGTAGAGATGCTGGATGTAGTCCTGTGGAACGGCTTGCCATGCCATTTCCACCTGGCGCCTCAGTTGGACCAGCGTTCGTGCTGGACGTGCAGACCGCGTGAGACGACGCTTCATCCAGTCCCAAACATGCTCAATGGGGGACAGATCCGGAGATCTTGCTGGCCAGGGTAGTTGACTTACACCTTCTAGAGCACGTTGGGTGGCACGGGATACATGCGGACGTGCATTGTCCTGTTGGAACAGCAAGTTCCCTTGCCGGTCTAGGAATGGTAGAACGATGGGTTCGATGACGGTTTGGATGTACCGTGCACTATTCAGTGTCCCCTCGACGATCACCAGAGGTGTACGGCCAGTGTAGGAGATCGCTCCCCACACCATGATGCCGGGTGTTGGCCCTGTGTACCTCGGTCGTATGCAGTCCTGATTGTGGCGCTCACCTGCACGGCGCCAAACACGCATACGACCATCATTGGCACCAAGGCAGAAGCGACTCTCATCGCTGAAGACGACACGTCTCCATTCGTCCCTCCATTCACGCCTGTCGCGACACCACTGGAGGCGGGCTGCACGATGTTGGGGCGTGAGCGGAAGACGGACTAACGGTGTGCGGGACCGTAGCCCAGCTTCATGGAGACGGTTGCGAATGGTCCTCGCCGGTACCCCAGGAGCAACAGTGTCCCTAATTTGCTGGGAAGTTGCTGTGCGGTCCCCTACGGCACTACGTAGGTTCCTACGGTCTTGTCGTGAATCCGTGCGTCGCTGCGGTCCGGTCCCAGGTCGACGGGCACGTGCACCTTCCGCCGACCACTGGCGACAACATCGATGTACTGTGGAGGCCTCACGCCCCACGTGTTGAGCAATTCGGCAGTACGTCCACCCGGCCTCCCGCATGCCCACTATACGCCCTCGCTCAAAGTCCGTCAACTGCTCGTACGGTTCACGTCCACGCTGTCGCTGCATGCTACCAGTGTTAAAGACTGTGATGGAGCTCCGTATGCCACGGCAAACTGGCTGACACTGACGGCGGCGGTGCACAAATGCTGCGCAGCTAGCGCCATTCGACGGCCAACACCGCGGTTCCTGGTGTGTCCGCTGTGCCGTGCGTGTGATCATTGCTTGTACAGCCCTCTCGCAGTGTCCGGAGCAAGTATGGTGGGTCTGACACACCGGTGTCAATGTGTTCCTTTTTCCATTTCCAGGAGTGTAATATTTGCATTCATTGTTAGTCTCTTCCCGTATAGGCTTCGAAATACCGCTGACAGTAGACAGAGTGATGAAGTTTCAGGCAACAATAGCTGTGTGCATTTTGTCGCTATTTTATCGCGGTCTCGCAGCAACACGGGGAAGGGGTAGAGGAAGGGAGGAGCGGAGCGTGTTTCATTTAAGCTTCGTGTCAGTCTGTTACAAGCTGTGCTGGAAGAACGTCTTACTGAAGTGCAGTTAGTGCGTGTGGTCATTGGAATTCCTGTGATTCAATATGCCTCTGTACTGTAGTGAAATCAGGAACCAAGACAAACCCTGGGCTCCTCATGTAAGTTGCATATCTTGTGTCTCGAGTCTTCACTCGTTCTTGAATCGTAAGACATCTTCCATGGGCTTTTCTATGCCCAAGATCTGGCGAGAGCTATCAAACCATGTGAATGATTGTTGCTTTTGTGTGACAACACCATTAACACACGGTATTTCCAAGAAGAAAAAGTCGTTCTCGACATACCCCAACATACCGTCGGCTGTGCGAGCAGTGACCCACTGTGACACACTGGATTGTGAAGTAGTGAGGGCGATAGTGAAACTAGTGCTGCACTATCACTTTCAAAATTCAGTTCTTCGAAAGATTCTGATTTGCGTGTAAGGATGGGTATACACAAGAGATTTATAAAGTGGCACAGTGTAAACTTAATATGCTGTTGTTGTGGTCTTCAGTCCAGAGACTGGTTTGAAGCAGCTCTCCATGCTACTCTATCCTATGCAAGCCTCTTCATCTCCCAGTACCTACTGCAACCTACATCCTTCTGAATCTGCTTAGTGTATTCATCTTTTGGTCTCCCTCTACGGTTTTTACACTCCACGCTGCCCTCCAATACCAACTGGAGATCCCTTTATGCCTCAGTACATGTCCTACCAACCGATCCCTTCTTCTAGTCTAGTTGTGCCACAAATTTCTGTTCTGCCCGATTCTCTTCAATACTTCCTCATTAGTTATGTGGTCTACCCATCTAATCTTCAGCATTCTTCTGTAGCACCACATTTCAGAAGCTCTATTTTCTTCTTGTCTAAACTATTTATCGTCCCCGTTTCACTTACATACATGGCTACACTCCATACAATACTTTCAGAAACGACTTCCTGACACTTAAATCTATACTCGATGTTAACAAATTTCTCTTCTTCAGAAGCGCTTTCTTTCCCATTGCCAGTCTACATTTTATATCCTTTCAACTTCGACCATCATCAGTTATTTTGCTCCCTAAATGGCAAAACTCCTTTACTACTTTAAGTGTCTCTTTTCCTAATCTAATTCCCTCAGCATCAACTAGAAATCCATGCCAATTCTGACCGAGACATTCTACATGTGTTTGTTGGTTCAAGTGGCTGTGACATGAATAATTCAGTTTTAAAATAGAAGCTGAAAGCGAGTCAGGCAGGATTACACGTATTGACCAGCGTTCCTACATCAAAATCGGATCTCCAAGTTTTGTTTATTTACTCGTTCGGCGTTTACAAAGGCATCCATCGCACAATGTATTAACTAAAATATTCTAATAGCGCTATACTAAATTAAATATTACGTACGTACCTTTTTATAGTGCTATACTATATTAGAACTGTTCTTGACCCACTTTCTGGCTAAGTCAGAGAGTCCGTATATGTCCTTCAGATCACCCTCGTAGACATGCACTTCACACACAAGTAAATGGCCCATTGATTGAATTTCTCCGCACTCGCATTCAGGACCGTCCGATAGGCCGTATTTGTTCATCGGATGCTTACACCTACCAACACTCGTCCTAACACGTTTCAGACTTGCACTCATTTTCCTCAAGAGGTTGAATCCATCGATCTTCTTCTTTCCTAGCTGTCTTAGAAATGAAGCCTTGCAGTTCTTCACCGATTTTCTATAAAGGCGATCTGTTTAAAAAGGGGCATATTATAAACTGTTTGGCAATATACTTTGCACCAGAAAATTTAACAAAGAAAGCCTGGCATGCTTGCAGCTGGTACCCACATTTTGCACAATTATGCAAGAGTGTATGCTGCCCAAAGTGAGAGAGACACTCGACAAATCTGGATGGGGAATACTTCCCTGTCCAACATACAGTCCTGATGTGAGCCTATCAGACTATAATTTGTTTCCCAAATTGAAGGAACATCTCTGTGGATAACGTTTTGATACAATTGATGAAGCTTCCAATGAGGTGACCCGAGCAATAAGTTTAAGGACGATGGTGCCCCATCCGAAATACAAAAGTTGCCAAAACGTTGGTAAGTTGTCATAAGCAAGGATGGAGATTATATTGAAGGCCTGTAAAGGCACTCTGTGAATTTTCTCGTATTCAGTTCCATCTTACAGTGAGCAAAACTTTTAAAATGACCTTCGTGTCAAGATCAGTCTGGATATTTGTGCAGATTTTTACAGACGGTACTTCATTTTATACAATTTTATAATCTGCTTAAAGTTCGAGGTCGCCAGATAACTAGCTAACTAGCACCTAACAGGAAACGTAAAAAGCGCTGCTACATGTTAGCTCACGGCTCACCGGAGTTGAAATGGATACGAGCAGAATCAATTTAGTCATATCAGTACGACCATATGGAGGCAGACCGTGTAGCGAATGCTCAATGGATTGGGACGTCGGTGAATTTGCGCCAGTGGCGTAGTCTACTTGTACGGTATCTGTGTTCCGCATGACGTGCTCTGAGCTTCACGCTGCACTGACTCATACGCCCAACTGGCTCGCTCAGCTGAACGCACCCTTGCAGCGCGGACGGAAGAGGGTCTGCCGGCAGAGGGACTGGTAGTCTCTTGCTCATACCTCTGTCAGAGTAGGACGAGCTGCGTGGTTCTGGGGAACGGCTGAACAGGGTCTTTTTGCATACTCGTAACGCACGGTAGCGATGAGTGCTATGATCAAAACATTGGGTAAAGTTCCCATGACGCGTTGCTAACGTGGAACACGATTTCCCAAAATGTGAAACAGATTCACTTTGTTCATGCGATGCCCAATTTTTAAGTGACAGCATTATAAACTTACGTTGTATTCTCACTTTACTGGCTGCCAAAGACACGGATGATGACAAAAAGTCTAACTGATTCATCACAGACATGCAGCACGTCTATATATGTTCTTGTAACACTGCTGCCAGTTCACTTTGGCTCACTGCCGGAGCAAGTTAAACGGTATTGCAGTCCACCAAGAGTGTCAGGCTTCTTATCTGCACGCTTAATTATACCGAGTCATTAATTAATTTCACTGCGACTGACGTAGTATATCTTATGGGTAGAGACCGTACCCAAACAGTAGTTGATAGAATCTCTCATTACACTCAATAGACAACCACATGTTCTAAGCAAACTATTGCAACCGGCCAAGTTGGCCGAGAAGTTCTAGGCGCTTCAGTTCTGAACCGCGTGACTGCTACGGTCGCAAGTTAGAATCCTGCATCGGGCATGGATGTGTGTGATGTTCTTAGGTTAGTTAAGTTTAAGTAGTTCTAAGTTCTAGGGGACTGATGACCTCACATTTTGAGTCCCATAATGCTCAGAACCTTTTGAAACTATTGCAAACAGCAACACCAGAAACGAAGTATGCACGAAGATGACTGCAAAAGTCCTCTTCATGTGATCAATATAGAACTAAAGCACAAGAGCATGAACTAACTTCCTGATTACTACCTGATTTGTCAATGAGAAAGCCGCGCGGGATTAGCCGAGCGGTCTGAAGCGTTGCAGTCATAAACTGTGCGGCTGGTCCCGGCGGAGGTTCGAGTCCTCCCTCAGGCATAGGTGTGTGTATTTGTCCTTAGGATAATTTAGATTAAGTAGTATGTAAGCTTAGGGACTGATGACCTTAGCAGTTAAGTTCAAATCAAATGGCTCTGAGCACTATGGGACTTAACTGCTGAGATCATCAGTCCCATAGAACTTAGAACTACTTAAACCTAACTATCCTAAGGACATCACACACATCCACGCCCGAGGCAGGATTCGAACCTGTGACCGTAGCGGTCAAGCGGTTCCAGACTGTAGCGCCTAGAACCGCTTGGCCACTCCGACCGGCTAGCAGTTAAGTCCCATAAGATTTCACACACATTTTTTTCTCAATGAGAAAGACAAATATCTATGCAAAGTATTGAAAGAAGGCAGAGATGACATTAGAACAATATGGAGTTTATACTGGAGCTAGAGGGAGCGTGTGAAGGGTCACATAAAAATATCTTTTGCTGTTTGAAAATCATTGCATTCGTCGTCAGTCAAAAGCATAGTAGACGAACAGTACTGCTTAGAAGCATAAAATGTAGGCCGTAGTCATGTTTTAGTAACTAAATTATAATGTTTTTGTGTATCTGGTCTAGTCTGAGGAACTACTTACTTCATACGGTCTTGGAATTCGTAGCCGGCCGCTGTGACCGAACGGTTCTTGGCACTTCAGTCCGGAACCACGCTGCTGCTACGGTCGCGGGTTTGAATCCTGCATCGGGCATGGATGTGTGTGGTGTCCTTAGTTTAGTCAGGTTTAAGTAGTTCTAAATCTAAGGGACTGATGATGGTTCAAATAGTTCAAATGGCTCTGAGCACTATGGGACTCAACTGCTGTGGTCATCAGCCCCCTAGAACTTAGAACTACTTAAACCTAACTAACCTAAGGACAGCACACACATCCATGCCCGAGGCAGGATTCGAACCTGCGACCGTAGCAGTCGCACGGTTCCGGACTGCGCGCCTAGAACCGCGAGACCACCGCGGCCGGCGGGACTGATGACCTCAGATGTAAGTCCCATAGTGCTTAGAGCCATTTGAACCATTAGAATTCGTAGGACCAGTGTTTTGCCATCATCGATATAGGTAACAGACAAAAGTATTGCCGGCCGTAGTGGCCGAGCGGTTCTAGGCACTACAGTCTGGAACCGCGCGACGGCTACGGTCGCAGGTTCGAATCCTGCCTCGGGCATGGATGTGTGTGCTGTCCTTAGGTTAGTTAGGTTTAAGTAGTTCTACGTTCTAGGGGACTGGTGACCTCAGAAGTTAAGTTCCATAGTGCTCAGAGCCATTTGAACCATTTTCAACAAAAATCATTGACATCCTCGATTCCCAGGATGGGTGAACTATATGTATATACTTAATTAAATTCGTTCTGAACTCTCAGTGCGCAAGTCCTACTCGTACTTGGCCATTTTTTTGTTTTATTTCCATTTTACATAAAAGAACATCGAAACAGTGCAGTGCTGTTTCTTTCTATATACGTTCTGATTTTGCCATAATTGTTATTTTTCATTCTGTACTGTTGATGTATGTTTCAAATATTTTTATCTGCATAAAATTGTAATTTCGCTTAAAAGTTTAAAACGTTATATTCTACATAATATTCTGCAACAGAGACGAGGTTTTTTTTAATGTATGGACACACCGCTATGTGAAATAAAAACGGAGGAATCTGGAGAGAAAAGCAGAAACGTATTGTTACCGTTCGTGAACGAACGAGTGGTGTGCGTATAGCAGCCGATTTAGATCATGTTTTCGTGTAAGACACAGACTGAAGTTAAAATCAAATATATTTCAGATTTTTCCATCGTGGACTATCATCGCAACTGAAAATTTCGATGTACGGTCAGCGAAGTGACATGGTTGCTGAGTGTACTGGTTTTCGGTGTGTGGCTGTGAACCTAATGGACGTGTAGATGAAAGTTATTCTCCTTAAAAACTACAGTATCAAAACATAGTCACATGAAAACTACAAAATCGATACAGTGAAATGACAGGTTTTCCATTTTGACTGCTTTCAATGTACAGCGCGGACTGTGATGTTACAACGTTTGGATTGTTGAGTAACGTGTTTCGCGATTGAACTACTGTCGACGGGTTGTAAAATGTTCTGGAACTAAGTCTTGTCGTAAACAAATATCTAATAAAGAAATACAGAAACGACAATGTTCGAACAATGAAGAGAAACGTTCACTAAGCGCAATGACGTCGATAAATATCACGTTTTTAGTGGGCTGTGCCTCAGTCAGTAGAAACGGAACCCTTATAAGATTGCTTTGTTATCCGTCTGTGTGTCCGATTGTTAAAAAGTTTTTTCTCAGGAAATGGTAGACTTGTGAAGTTGAAATATTCGTCAAGAACTAAAGTCTATGGTCCGTTAGCGGTGTAAGAAATTGAAGCATTTAAGTCTATCCAATCAAAAGACACTGACATTTATGTCAAATATTTTAAAACTCGCAAACTCATTCATCACAACCTACAGGGTACTTAACGTTGGCGTAGACTCACGAAATTTGGCAGAAGAGATGGTTCCGCAGTACAACCAAAGGAAAAAATCTGAAAACTGTAAATTCATAATTATATACCATGAAAAAAATATTTGTCATTTCTTTGTCTGTTTGTTAAAGACCCCTTTTGCTCAGGAACGGGTAGACATATAAAGTTGAAATTTCTATCACTGGTTGACACCCATAGGTTCCTGGCGGTGTAAAATACGTGAGCTTATATGTCAATACAATCAAAAGGTACGGACATTAGGTCACATATTTTGATGCTTGCAAACTTACTCGTCAAAACCTATAGGGTACTTCCAGCGATCTACAATGATGAAATTTGGCAAGAAATAAGGTTCAGCATCATAAGTACAGGAAAAAAAAATCCAGAAAATGTTAATTTGTAATCATATCATACGAAAAAGATATTTGTTTTGTCACCCAATATCAAACCTGAAATTAAATGAGTTAGTTGCTATGTATTCAGGCTGAGTGCGCCGCAACCGTAAAAGTCAAACACCAGGTGAGGAATGACTTTATTGATCGTGAAACCTTCCCGTCTAATATTGGATGAACGTTTGCTTGCTGACTGAACGCTGCGTCTCTTAAAATCTTTTAACTGCTGCTCTGTCAAGACTACCTGCTGATTATTACGACGAAACATAAAATGTGTTGTCGCCGTGGCCCTCAGTCGTTACCTGAAATTATTAAGACTGATTCTTACCTTTAATTATTTATACTGGATCGCCATCTGACTGCTACAGCAAACTGTGGAATGAATATACTTACTTCTCTTTAACATAATTATAAGCTGCTGGTGGAGTTTCATAATACTTTGTGACTGGAATTCTTTAAGTTGAAGTTAATTTAGATTTGATAAAAGCTGAAGCTCAGTTTAGACTTTTCTTTTAAGATAACAATAAATTCCGTAAAGCATTTACGTAAATGATTTTGGGATAGAAAATTCTTAATGCATTTAATCTGGTAGAAGTTAACTATATTCTGAGAACGATCTTGACAAACAATTACAAGGGGCATAGTTCTTTACAAAAATTCTTAAAAACTAGCATTGCGCTACATATAGCGAGTGGCTGGCGAGCACACCGCTTCTTTCAAAGTGTTAATTCATACCTCGCTTACAGCGACCTCCTCTCATGTCTCGCTAGCTACGACTGCCTCGTCTCACATCTTACTCGCAACTGCTCGCTTCCAACGCTCAATGCTACAAAAGTGCGGTCTCGCCGCCAACAATGGTTTTTGGTGCAGACAATCCCTGCTACCATTACAGATGTATTACTGCGCGCTGTTTCCCGCTCTTTCTCAAAATGTATCTATGCGCGGTTTCCCGCTCTTTCTCAATAATACACAATGCAATTTAATTAACAAAACAATTTAAATAAGAAACAGTTCAGATAATTACATGCTAAAACAGTTTAAATACGCCTATTACATAATTACAATCGTAAGACGCATTTCGGAATTTATCCATCTTCCGCCGGCCGGTGTGGAAGAGCGGTTCTAGGCGCTTCAGTCCGGAACCACGCGGATGCAACGGTAGCAGATTCCAATCCTGCCTCGGGCTTGGATGTGTGTGGTGTCCTTAAGTCAGTTAGGTTTCAGTAGTTCTAAGTCTAGGGGGCTGATGACCTCAGATGGTAAGTCCCATACTGCTTAGAGCCATTTGAACAATTTTTTTATCCATTTTCAGATGTCCAGGAAAAATTATTGCATGTACAATCTTACACATAAAAACTGACCGCCGGCCGCCCGCCACAGAGATTGTCAGAGTCGTTCACTTAAGGCGGCCAATAAAACTGACCGCCCCTGACACCTCTAAGTCCGGCCATCTGCACAATCTGGCAACACTGTAAGATGCGGAAGTGTTAGGAGGAAGTGTTGTCTACTTCCGAGTTGCTATCGGTGGAGTGAGCCCGTGCTCTTGCGGTAATCGTCGTGCATTCTAAACTTAGAGTCGCATGTTCGCGTCCAATTGTTCTTTTTTTTTTTTTTTACCAACTTTCGGTCTAAAGTTATGAGTCTGATTGAACATAAAAGACAATTCGCTTAACTTTCTACCCACCCGCAATAACAAGAATTCCAGAAACAATTCCGCAGGACAGCTCGTGGCTGCGTCGCGATCATAACAGCTTACGCTCGAGAGTTTCCTCGCGCTGCAGCGGCTACCGGCCACCGGCCAGACGCCACCCGCCGCCTGAAATCCGGCGCCACCCATGTGAAGGCGGAGCCACGCTGTCAGTGTATGTATCAATGCCATTTTCGAATTTGAAGTTCTAGTTATGATCTAGAAGTTAAGCATTGGATTTTGCATTCTTGAAAATCATGAACTACAGTTAAGCATTGTAAAATTGAGTCGCAAGTGGAAAAAGGCATAACATCTGCAACACAACGTTTACAACAGAGGGGTGAATGTAGAGGAGGCAGCTAGAAAGATCTGAACAGTGTGTGGAGCGAATGCTTTTGGGGAAAATACCCCAGAAAATATATTCTTGCTTCAACAAAGATCGTTCAGGCATGAATGATTTTCCACGTTAAGGAAATCTCGATTACTGATATACGTGACATTTTACCAATTTACCATCATGCGACATTTTCATTCAACAGGCAAAGTTCAGAAGTCTGGTGTAGGAGTACTGCATGCTCTAATTCGAAACAACAAAAATCAAAGGAGTTACTATTATTGAATGTCATCAGGTCGCTCTTTGAGCATTCCTTTGCAGTACGTGTTATGATGCCTTTATCGTTAACTTCCTAAGAAGAAATGAGAGGCTGAGCCCCACCAAAAGGCGCAGACTAGAGCAAAGAGTAGTGTGAACATAATATTTTACATTTGATAGCTCCTTAAGTGTGTTTTGGACTACAAATTCTGCCCCAAGGGGTGTGTGCAACACAGCTGGAATTTGTTGCCAACAACTGAGACACCTTTCGGTCGCAGTGTAAGGAAGTCGAGCAACAAAACTACATCACCTGTGCTACTGCATGATAACTCACTCTGTTGATCTAAGAAACAAAACTATCCAGGAGATTGATAGGAAAGCTGCCGATTAATTTCTCTTTGATGATTACTGTTGCGTTTAGTAAACTAGTGGAAAATGCAAATAAAATATTCACTTTACTAATACAAATTAAATTTAGCTTACTACAGAAACATCACGACGGCAATCGATCTTAATAAAGCATAATGTGTCTGTAAGACGATTGAACCTATTTTAACACGAATTAGTAGAATATTACCGACTTTTGACTTCGAAAAGATCTGTATTTACTTCATTTCCCGTATCATTCGCACGTATTATCAAAATGTGGCATTTCATAGATAAAATTATGTAGTCACAACAACAAAAAATACGTCGGCAGAAAACAAAAGTGGTATTATGAAATTGGCAGCACCGTAAGGTTTTCGCTCTGACAGTAAGGGTTACTGAAAGTACCAAGACGAATTTTGCCCGAGCGCTGTCTTATGATTTCCTTATTGAGTTTGTATCTGCCTGCTTATAGCTCAGCTACAAAAGAATTAAAAATCTGGCTTACAGAGAGTCTCGAAAGGCGAACGACAGCAGCTTGCACCTGGTAGCCAAACATGTTACCTGGGAACTGGTTTTTCCTAAAGTGGGAAGACATCCTTTTGTAGTTGAATTGTTGGCAAATGTCAGTCAGACGTGTGGTCTAAGCGTTTCGGTATGTTGAATTTGTACCAATGATTTTTCTACAGGTTTTTTCTGTTCCAAATAGAGAGTTGAAGTCTCCCATTCGTATTTTCACGTCATCTTGGTGAATTTTGCTCATAGTATTTTCGAGTGTGTTCCAGAATTCTTCGACATTTTTGGTGTTTTTCTTATTTTCGATGTTGGTGGAGACATGTTCATTGATGAGTGTTTATTTTTTACTGGGGCTCTGATGAGCATAGTCATAAGTCGATTGTTGATGGGTGTGATTTCTTTGACAGAACTGATGATAGATCTGTGTTAGAGAAATGCCATGGTCAAGATTGGTACGCCTTTCGCTACCTTTTGTTGCATTTTGCTCTTGAAGATGCAATGGTTTCCGTAATGCAAGGTTCCATTGTCAGTTAGTCGTGGTTCTTGAAGAGCAATGATGAGAATTTTTTGTCGGTCGATTTATTATGTGAGAGTATTTATTTTTCGTATTTGGACCAATGTATCGATGTTTTGTTATATAAAAAAAAGTTCTTATGTGTGTGAAATCTTATGGGACTTTATTGCTAAGGTCATCAGTCCCTAAGCTTACACACTACTTAATCTAAATTATCCTAAGGACAAACACACACACAAACCCATGCTCGAGGGAGGACTCGAACCTCCGCCGGGACCAGCCGTACAGTCCATGACTGCTACGCCCAAGACCGTTCGGCAAATCCCGCGCGGGGTGTAGGGAATTTTACAAGAGGTCTTCATTATTCCCTGCCGTGCTAACCTGGCCTCCCCAGAATCCGAAATTCCAACTGCCGCCTGTCGACAGTTTGCACAGTTCATGTTTGCCTGTGTTTCATTGGTTTGGCCTGGGTAATTCCAGGACCGGACAGGACTAAAGGGTGTTGATGCCTTTGGAAGCAAATATTTTAGACCGAGCTCATAGAGCTAACAGACGGTGATCAGAGTAGCGGTGGTTTTCACTCAGGCGTGCGTGGATTTTCAGTTCAACGGATTGAGTAGTCGTTGAGGATTGAGTTAGTATTTGGTTCACCCCAAGTATTTGATTTCCTCGGTACCACCCATATGGGGGAGGGTTTCCCCTATCGGCCCCACGGGATTTTTATTATTATTATTATTAATACTATTATTATTATTATTGTCATTATGTCATCAGCAAATGCGATATGGTGCATCTTCCCACCACTGAAATAGATGTGCATTGTTCGACTCAGTATTTCCATCACATAAATATGGGTTATAATTACGTTACAATGCTGCTAGTAAAAATATTTCTCACTTTTTCTTGGGCAGTGGGTACCTGTTACTCCATCATAGCAATCTATGTGCGCAGCATTGTTGCAATACAGACGTTCAAATTATCCGATTTCTGTAATTTCATTTCGATACCAGATCGTTCTAATCGGATTCAGCCAGTCAGGCTTAATGTGGATATCCGAATACTACTCTCATCATTTGATAGACTGGGTAAACCACATTCTTAATCGGATGGTTGAATCTTTATCACTTATTTATGACAGGGCCTGAATTCTTAAACACTATGGAAAACAATAATACAATGTGCTTATTACTAATATGTTACTTAAATATAAATACATGAACGAACGAGATAACAGTTTATTTACAGGAGCAGAGCCCCATCCATCATAGCACAGCAGTGCGAGATTGGCTTCAGGGCCAAGAGAGGATAAATCTGTTGCCGTCTGTTCCACGATCACCGAACATCAACCAGATAGAGAATATGTGGGCAGAGGTAACAAGGTCATTGCCATGTGGACCTTCAAATGCAAGCGACATTTGGACGAATATAGAAAACATATGGTGGGAAGTAAACCATCACGCTACACTGTCGACAACTTAATGAAATCAATGCCCCTACACCTTCGACAAATCTTACGTAATGATCGTGGGTGGGTTGGTTACTAAAAGTATACTCGTCCACAAAACCCATGTGGACAATTATCTGATAGTCGGTCAAGCTTTGCTTTGCCGCAGCTGTTTAGATACAAGTCCATTTACTTTCAGTCTCCTCCTTACAATTCATGCAATGCAAGGTAATTGAAAAATCTCATCCCCTTGACGCCAACTGAGGAATTGACTGGTGCATGCGTTGTTCATCACACAGTAGTTGTCACCCTCACTAGAATCAATGACTGTTTTCGTTTCGTGTTCACGCACAATCTGAATCAATACTATTAACATTAGAGAGACAACCAACAATAAATATTGCATCAAATATGACTGTAAAGTATTTTAATGCGATGGGAAGTAACAAACTGAATTTTTACCCAACCCACGACTTGCATATTACGTTAAGGAAGATGGTAGCCCTGCGCCTGCTACACGGACGTCTGAGTCACAGCTCTTGTACAAGATAAGTAATTTAAGTAGTAATAAACTGTTTTTTAACACTTTAAACTAATTTATTACGTTAATTATAGTGCTCTGCAAGCGTACCATTAAAGGTTTTTGTCTTACTTGCGTATTTTCACAGTAATCACGTAAAGTTCGTTTTGTTTACATATCGCGGCCAGGCCGAACTTTTGAGTTTTCAGATTAAACTTCATACCGCAATCTTAAGTGCATTTACTGATAGTCTAGTGTGCTAAATACGTTTGCTGCCCCTTTATATCTGTAGAGTATCGTCATCTCTTAAGTAATTTCCAGTAAAAAACTTCTGAACCACTGTTTACATAGTCGCGAGTAGGCCTAATTTTTCGTACACGTATTTTCATTGTTTTCCGGTAACTTAATTGTCTTTCTGTCACTAAAATCGATTTGTACCATGAGTGTAAAGTGCCTGAAGTGCCGTAGGATCGTTAGCTCCGGGGTCTGGTGTGATGGGTGTAGTAACTTTTTTCATTGGGGCGACTGTAGTGGCGTGGGAATTGGGAAAATGAGCGAGACTCATCAGTGGTTCTGTAGGCTATGCAGTAGAGATAGGAAGATTGTGGAACAGGAGGGGAAAATTTCTGCCCTTCAGGCTGAGTTAGATGAGGCTAGGCGAGAACTGGGCAGGTTAAGGGGGGATAAGGGTAAACAGGGGTGGGAAGTGGCAACAGGCATGAGGAACAGGCCAAGAAATTCTTCTGACAGCTTTGTTATTAATGTACAAAATAGGTTTGACCTGTTGCCTCAGTCAGAAACTGATGAGCCTCTCACAGAAGTAGATGTAGACAGGGCTCAACAAGCTTTCAGCAGCAAATTGATTAAGAATGTAGGGAAGTCTGCAAAGAGAAAGAAAGTCTTGTTGCTAGGTAGTTCGCATGCTAGGGGTTTGGGCCAACTTCTGCAGGATGAATTAGGATTGGATTACCAGGTCACAAGTTTTTTCAAACCTAGTGCTGAACTTGGGCAGGTTACAGAGGATTTAGGTTCACTATGTAAAGGTTTTACTAAGGAAGACACCATGGTTATTGTGGGTGGGCCGGGCAACAGTATTGACAGAGATCCGGGGTACAGCATAGAGTGTGACCTGGCAAAGATTCCATCGGCATCGAATCATACCAGTGTTGGGTTTGTGTCGGTTCTGGAGCGCCACGACCGACCTCATTTGACCTCTTCTGTCAGGAGAGTTAATTTGGAGTTGGAACGGCTACTTGGATCTGGTGCAGGGTCACACATTGGTGTGGTTCCTGTTGATTCACTCTGTAGGTGGGACTATACTAGACATGGCCTACACCTCAACAGGAAAGGGAAGGGTAAACTGGCTGGGCTGATAGCAGGAAATTTAAAGGGGGGAGGAACTACATCTCATGGTGGAAACTCTTTTTTAGTGTAGGATCAGTGTCCAGTGGGAAACTCAGCCAGGCAAGTACTAAAGATGTTAAAAAAGTTCAAGATACTCACAAAAGTAAAGTGAAAAATAATGTTAGTATATTTCATCAAAATATTGGGGGATTGAAGAATAAAAGTACTAAAGATGTTAAAAAAGTTCAAGATACTCACAAAAGTAAAGTGAAAAATAATGTTAGTATATTTCATCAAAATATTGGGGGATTGAAGAATAAAAGTACTAAAGATGTTAAAAAAGTTCAAGATACTCACAAAAGTAAAGTGAAAAATACTGTTAGTA
Source organism: Schistocerca gregaria (assembly GCF_023897955.1). Classification (NCBI taxonomy): domain Eukaryota; kingdom Metazoa; phylum Arthropoda; class Insecta; order Orthoptera; family Acrididae; genus Schistocerca; species Schistocerca gregaria. Next base: position 571,060,346 of record NC_064923.1, read on the forward strand.
TATTTCATTAAAATATTGGGGGATTGAAGAATAAAATTGATGAGCTTCTGCTTTGTTTAGAAGATATAGAAACCAAGAATGTAATAGATATACTATGCCTGTCTGAGCATCACATTGTCACTAATATGCAAAAGGTTAGCATCAATGGGTACAAATTAGCTGCACATGTAAGTAGAGATAATATGATGAGAGGAGGAGTTGCCATATATGTCAAAAGCTTCCACAGTGCAAAAACTTTAGAAACTAAAAAATCTTGTGTAGAGCAACATATGGAAGCATGTGCCACTGAACTTAAACTAAATGATGGCACTTTCATAATTGTAACAGTGTATAGGTCCCCCTCAGGGAATTTCCAGCTATTTCTAGAAAACTTGGATGCTTTGTTGAGCTATCTGTCAGACAGGGGGAAGCAAATTATCATTTGTGGGGATTTCAATGTTGATTCCCTGAAAGAGTGTAATAGGAAGAATGACCTTTTAGTATTACTCAGTTCTTTCAATTTGAGTTCCGTCATTGATTTTCCTACTCGGATAACAAAGAACAGCAGTACATTGATAGATAACTTTTTTATAGACCAAGGTAAGTTTAAGGACATAAATGCTTATCCTGTTGAGAATGGTCTTGCAGATCATAGTGCACAGCTAGTTACAGTACATGACATAGCTCCATGCAGTATAATAAATCAGACTTTCAAAGCAGTGCGTTCAATTAACAATATAAATATTGCAAACTTTAGGGAAAGCCTACAGCAGCTAGACTGGGATGAAGTGTATAAGGAACCCGATGCAAACTTGAAATATAACTTATTTCACAATACATTTTTAAGGGTATTTGAAAATTGTTTTCCCAAGAAAATAGTTAAACATAATTCCAAGAAAACATATAAAAAACCTTGGCTAACTAAAGGAATAAGAATATCTTGCAACCATAAAAGAGAACTGTATCTAACAGCAAGAGGGAGTACTGACCCCGAAATTGTTCAATATTATAAAAACTATTGTGCGGTACTAAGAAAAGTTATTAAAAAATCCAGAAGCATGTGTATCATGTCTGAGATCAGTAACTCTGATAATTAAATTAAAGCAATTTGGAATACTATTGAAAGGGAAACAGGGCAACCAAGAGCACAGGACGACTTTAGTGCAATAAAACTGAATGACAAGTGCACTAACAAACAATCAGAAATTGAAAATATTTTGAATAATCATTTTTTAAATGTTGTGGAGAAAATAGGATCTAGATCTTCACTAGAAGAGGCAAGGCTATTAATAGAAGGGGCCATACCTGCGCAGTTTGAAACAACTGTAATTCCACCAACCTCTCCCTCTGAAATCAGTAAAATAATAAACTCACTGAAAAGTAAAAGCTCTTACGGAATTGATGGCATTTCCAGAAAAGTACTTAAAGCTTGTTCCCCACAGATAAGTAGGATTCTCAGCCACGTATGTAATAGCTCTTTGGAGCAGGGTGTTTTCCCTGATAGACTGAAATATGCCATTGTAAAACCATTGCATAAAAAGGGGGATACGACGGATGCCAACAACTACCGCCCAATCTCTCTTCTGACAGCTCTATCAAAAAGTTTTGAGAAAGTAATGTATTCAAGAGTAGCCTCCCATATTTGTAAAAATAAAGTACTAACAAAATGTCAGTTTGGTTTTCAGAAAGGCTTTTCAACAGAAAATGCTATATATGCTTTCACTGATCAAATATTAAATGCTCTGAATAACTGGACATCACCCATTGGTATTTTTTGTGATCTCTCAAAGGCCTTCGATTGTGTAAATCATGGAATTCTTTTAGATAAGCTAAATCATTATGGTTTGAGTGGGGCAGTGCACAAATGGTTTAATTCATACTTAACTGGAAGAATGCAGAAAGTTGAAATAAGTGGTTCGTGTAATGTTAAAACAACAGCTGATTCCTCAAACTGGGGTGCTATCAAGCACGGGGTCCCACAGGGTTCGGTCTTAGGTCCTTTACTGTTCTTGATATACATTAATGACTTACCATTCCACATTGATGAAGATGCAAAGTTAGTTCTTTTTGCTGATGATACAAGTATAGTAATAACATCCAAAAACCAAGAACTAAGTGATGTAATTGTAAATGATGTTTTTCACCAAATTATTAAGTGGTTCTCAGCAAACGGACTCTCTTTAAATTTTGATAAAACACAATATATACAGTTCCGTACAGTAAATGGCACAACGCCAGTAATAAATATAGAATTTGAACAGAAGTCTGTAGCTAAGGTAGAATTTTCAAAATTTTTAGGTGTGTCCATTGATGAGAGGTTAAACTGGAAGCAACACATTGATGGTCTGCTGAAACGTCTGAGTTCAGCTACGTATGCTATTAGGGTTATTGGAAATTTTGGTGATAAGAATCTCAGTAAATTAGCTTACTATGCCTACTTTCATTCACTGCTTTCGTATGGCATCATATTCTGGGGTAATTCATCGTTGAGTAGAAAAGTATTCATTGCACAAAAACGTGTAATCAGAATAATTGCTGGAGCCCACCCATGGTCATCCTGCAGACATCTATTTAAGGATCTAGGGATCCTCACAGTAACCTCACAGTATATATATTCCCTTATGAAATTTGTTGATAATAATCCAACCCAATTCAAAAGCAATAGCAGTGTGCATACCCATAACACCAGGAGAAAGGATGATCTTCACTATGCAGGGTTAAATCTGACTTTGGCACAGAAAGGGGTAAATTATGCTGCCACAAAAGTCTTTGGGCACCTACCAAACAGCATCAAAAGCCGGGCAGATAGCCAACTAACATTTAAAAATAAATTAAAAGAATTTCTAGATGACAACTCCTTCTACTCATTGGCTGAATTTTTAGATATAAACTAAGTAAAAAAAAAAACTTAATCATTAGTGTCATGCAATATTTTGTGTAATGTAATTTCTTGTACAGACATCTTTTATTAACCTGACACGTTCCACATCATTACGAAGTGTCGTATTCATGATCTATGGAACAAGTATGAATCTAATCTAATCTAATCTGTATTAACTCCATAGTATCGTTAGCAGAGACAGTGCGCTCTTGTTGTCGAAGCTCGCGACAAGTGCAGCGATTAGCAGTGCCCAATGCCCCGCGATTTGTTTATGTTAGCTGAGCGTGGAGACTGCAGCAGACGCTTCGCCATGAACGGAAAGAAATCACCTTCGCTCTGACTGCAGTGAGCGGATATCACTGCCAGCGTGTTCTTATAGTAATCAACGTGATACTCTACTCACAGGTGCCATGGAGCAATTGAAACGGGTATCATGTCATTAGTCAACAGAACATTAACCATTGATGAAATGTCCACTCTATTTGAATCCCAAGAAAATAGGAACCTTCTCAAAAAGGAATGTGTGGTGATATCAAAATTTATCCAACATACAAAAATTAACTGCAGGGCTTTCATGTATGCAGTAGTAGCACACAAGGAAATATTATGTCTTGGAAGCGTATATTTCATTTCCTCTCCTCATAGTAACGCCCTTGTTTTAGTATGAAGTGAGAAAAAACACCAAAAACTAAAGTTCCTGTGTAGCATATCAGTCATTTCCCCTTCTCATATCATAACTTTTGTTTTTGTATGAAGTAAAAAAATAAACAGTTTATAGTTATGAAGCATAATATGACACCAGATTCTTATCGTAGGCGCTATCGGAAACGCAAAAAGAGGGAGCTGTCCATTCTTTTGTTCAACAGTCTGTCTCCTTTCATGCATTACTCGCGCTAGGAGATTCTTATTTAAGGACTTGTGGGCATCAAGTTCTTCAGCAGAACAAGCCTTATGTTATTATGCTAATTACGGTATGGAAAAAATGCAACAAAGACCATTTCCCCTAAAGCAGTGAAGATATTTGCAAATGTCTGTATTTAGCAATGACTTCCAGCTGCCACAACACTTCACAGAATCCATGCGGCAGGCAACACAACTGTACGTGCACTTCAGACTTGAACAGCTCGGCCGGCATACTTGTATACTGACCATTCGTTATTTGACTAAATATGAACTACAATCTGATTCGCATATATATGACATGGGTTAGCGCCGGCACAAAGCAATGACTAAGGGTTGGATGCCATTAGGGTCCCGTTACACGGATGGCAAGACAAAGGTTTGCAAAAGAATGGACAGCTCCCTGCGTTTTGCGTTTCCGATAGCGCCTACGATAAGAATCTGGTGTCATATTATGCTTCACAACTATAAACTGTTTATTTTTTTACTTCATACTAAATCAAAAGTTATAATATGAGAAGGAGAAATGACTGATATGCTACTCAGGAACTTTAGTTTTTCGTGTTTTTTCTCACTTCATACTAAAACAAGGGCGTTACTATGAGAAGAGGAAATGAAATACACGCTTCCAAGACATAATATTTCCTTGTGTGCTACTACTGTATACATGAAAGCCCTGCAGTTAATTTTTGTATGTTGGATAAATTTTGATATCACCTCACATTCCTTTTTGAGAAGGTTCTTATTTTCTTGGGATTCAAATAGAGTGGACATTTCATCATTGGTTAATATTCTGTTGACTAATGACATGATACCCGTTTCAATTGCTCCATGGCACCTGTGAGTAGAGTATCACGTTGATTACTATAAGAACACGTTGGCAGTAATATCCGCTCACTGCAGTCAGAGCGAAGGTGATTTCTTTCCGTTCATGGCGAAGCGTCTGCTGCAGTCTCCACGCTCAGCCAACATAAACAAATCGCGGGGCATTGGGCACTGCTAATCGCTGCACTTGTCGCGAGTCTCGACAACAAGAGCGCACTCTCTCTGCTAACGATACTATGGAGTTAATACATCTTCCTTAACGTAATATGCAAGTCGTGGGTTGGGTAAAAATTCAGTTTGTAACTTCCCATCGCATTAAAATACTTTACAGTCATATTTGATGCAATATTTATTGTTGGTTGTCTCTCTAATGTTAATAGTATTGATTCAGATTGTGCGTGAACACGAAACGAAAACAGTCATTGATTCTAGTGAGGGTGACAACTACTGTGTGATGAACAACGCATGCACCAGTCAATTCCTCAGTTGGCGTCAAGGGGATGAGATTTTTCAATTACCTTGCATTGCATGAATTGTAAGGAGGAGACTGAAAGTAAATGGACTTGTATCTAAACAGCTGCGGCAAAGCAAAGCTTGACCGACTATCAGATAATTGTCCACATGGGTTTTGTGGACGAGTATACTTTTAGTAACCAACCCACCCACGATCATTACGTAAGATTTGTCGAAGGTGTAGGGGCATTGATTTCATTAAGTTGTCGACAGTGTAGCGTGATGGTTTACTTCCCACCATATGTTTTCTATATTCGTCCAAATGTCGCTTGCATTTGTAGGTCCACATGGCAATGACCTTGTTACCTCTGCCCACATATTCTCTATCTGGTTGATGTTCGGTGATCGTGGAACACACGGCAACACATTTATCCTTTCTTGGCCCTGAAGCCAATCTCGCACTGCTGTGCTATGATGGATGGGGCTCTGCTCCTGTAAATAAACTGTTATCTCGTTCGTTCATGTATTTATATTTAAGTAACATATTAGTAATAAGCACATTGTATTATTGTTTTCCATAGTGTTTAAGAATTCAGGCCCTGTCATAAATAAGTGATAAAGATTCAACCATCCGATTAAGAATGTGGTTTACCCAGTCTATCAAATGATGAGAGTCGTATTCGGATATGCACATTAAGCCTGACTGGCTGAATCCGATTAGAACGATCTGGTATCGAAATGAAATTACAGAAATCGGATAATTTGAACGTCTGTATTGCAACAATGCTGCGCACATAAATTGCTATGATGGAGTAACAGGTACCCACTGCCCAAGAAAAAGTGAGAAATATTTTTACTAGCAGCATTGTAACGTAATTATAACCCATATTTATGTGATGGAAATACTGAGTCGAACAATGCACATCTATTTCAGTGGTGGGAAGATGCACCATATCGCATTTGCTGATGACATAATGACAATAATAATAATAATAGTATTAATAATAATAATAATAATAAAAATCCCGTGGGGCCGATAGGGGAAACCCTCCCCCATATGGGTGGTACCGAGGAAATCAAATACTTGGGGTGCACCAAATACTAACATAATCCTCAACGACTACTCAATTCGTTGAACTGAAAATCCACGCACGCCTGAGTGAAAACCACCGCTACTCTGATCACCGTCTGTTCGCTCTATGAGCTCGGTCTAAAATATTTGCTTCCAAAGGCTTCAACACCCTCTGGTCCTCTCCGGTCCTGGAAGCACCCAGGCCAAGCCAATGAAACACAGGCAAACATGAACTGTGCAAACTGTCGACAGGCGGCCTTTAGAATTTCGTATTCTGGGGAGGCCAGGTTAGCACGGCAGAGAATATTGAAGACCTCTTGTAAAATTCCCTACACGCCGCGCGGGATTAGCCGAGCGGTCTAGAGCGCAGCAGTCATGGACTGTACGGCTGGTCCCGGCGGAAGTTCGAGTCCTCCCTCGGGCATGTTTTTGTGTGTGTGTTTGTCCATAGGATAATTTAGATTAAGTAGTGTGTAAGCTTAGGGACTGATGACCTTAGCAGTAAAGTCCCATAAGATTTCACACACATAAGAACTTGTCGAGACTTCCTTAATGTGGAAAATCATTCATGCCTGAACGATCTTTGTTGAAGCAAGAATATCTTTTCTGGGGTATTTTCCCCAAAAGCATTCGCTCCACACACTGTTCAGATCTTTCTAGTTGCCTCCTCTACATTCACCCCTCTGTTATACCAAAAGTAAACGTTGTGTTGCAGATGTTACGCCTTTTTCCACTTGCGACTCAATTTTACAATGCTTAACTGTAGTTCATGATTTTCAAGTATGCAAAAGCCAATGCTTAACTGCTAGATCATAACTAGAACTTCAAATTCGAAAATGGCATTGATACATACACTGACAGCGTGGCTCCGCCTTCACATGGGTGGCGCCGGATTTCAGGCGGCGGGTGGCGTCTGGCCGGTGGCCGGTAGCCGCTGCAGCGCGAGGAAACGCTCGAGCGTAAGCTGTTATGATCGCGACGCAGCCACGAGCTGTCCTGCGGAATTGTTTCTGGAATTCTTGTTATTGCGGGTGGGTAGAATGTTAAGCGAGTTGTCTTCTATGTTCAATCAGACTCATAACTTTAGACCGAAAGTTGGTAAAAAAAAAAAAAAAAAAAAACTCTTGGACGCGAACATGCGACTCTAAGTTTAGAATGCACGACGATTACCGCAAGACCACGGACTCACTCCTCCCATATCATCTCGGAAGTAGACAACACTTCCACATCTTACAGTGTTGCCAGATTGTGCAGATGGTCGGACTTAGAGGTGTCAGTGGTGGTCAGTTTTATTGGCCGCCTTAAGTGAACGACTCTGACTTGCGTCGTATGAGCGATAAAGTAATTCCTCGCCTGATGTTCTATTCTTACCACTGCGACTCACTCAGCCGAAATGCAGCAGAGCTACTGATTATTGTAATAATGGTCCCCAGGCTCCTGCATGACTTTGTGTCCCATTTGTATTATTGAAATTAAAACATTTTCGAAATTCTTGGAATTTCCATATCCGTGTGCAGTGACGCCTGTGAGGAGGATGACACGGCGGTCGGTCGGACCCCGTTGGTCCTTCATGGCCTGTTCGGGCAGAGTTAAGTTTTAGTTTAGTTAATATTTAAAATTGCTGCAGTGACGTTCGACTTTCTTTAAGTGTTCAGGAATGTAAAATGGTGCGTTTCACACTTACTGCTCCATGAACGAGTCACAATTGGAAACACTCAGTTCATACAAAAACAATTTGTTGGGAGTATGTAGTGGATGAAAACATATTCTCAGTCGTAGCTTACGTAGGGGATACAGTTCGGTTCATTGCCGGGATACTGGGAAAATGCAGTCAGTTTACGAAAGACAAAAAGTGCAATCCATTCTCTAATAGTGCTCAAGTGTATGGGAGGAATACAACATACGACTAACACGATATACTGGACGTATAAAAAAGAGACCAGTGACAATAATTAAAGGATTTTTTATCCACGGCAGATCGTCATGTAAATATAGGAAATCTGAATGGGCGGACGTTTAACTATATAACAGGATACAAAACATAGGACGAAAGCAACTTTCGCATGATGTGTCACTGCCAAGTAACATTGATCGGTGAAACTTGGACCACACATAGAAGGAACTGCCACAGTATAGTGCAGAAGGAAACTGAAAGTAATACAAAGACTCGTGCGCTGTGACACGAACTGAAATGAGACTTTTATTCGAAGACAATAATTACACTGAAGTCACCGCTATTTATGACGATTCCTTGGAAATAAAGAAAGGCGGGACATGGTTCTTAGCAGGATGTGTGTGGTCTCCACGGAGGGCTACCCATGCGGTACATAGCGCCCTCATGCTGGTCATAACGTTGGTAAGAATTTCTTTTGGAAGAGCATTCCATTCCTCCACTAGCACGGTTGTCAGCCACAACATGGTCGTTGGTGCATGTGGGCATGCTCCAATACGCCTCCCCAACGCAACCCACACGTGCCTGATGGGAGTTAACTCAGGAGAACGAGCAGACCAGCCGATTCGCTGAATACCCTCTTGTTCCAAGACTTCCTCCACTAGATCTTTTAGCTGCGGTCACTCAATGTCATCCATAAAAAAAGTCAGGGCCGAATGTACCACTGAAAAAAAGCACATGAGGAAGGAATATACTGCCACAATAATTGTCACCAGTGAGTGCACCACACGGAAAGATTTGGAGGTCAGTATGCCCTTGCAATATTATGCCTATCCTCACCATAGCATCTCGACCAGCAACACGATCATGTTCGACAATTTTCTTGGCTGCATTACGTGTTCCAACCTCTCACCATATGATGGTACATCCAGAATCACTACTCAGATTGTATCTGCTATTATGCGAGAAGACCACGCAACCACACTCCTCGTTGGTCCAGTCGCTACGCTCTTGGCACCATCGAGAGCGGTGCCGCCGGTGGGCCGATGTCCACAGGAAACAACGTTCTGGTCGTGAGTCAAAGATACCATCCACTATCCCCGTGGAGTCGCCTTGCTACTATGGAGCGCGAGACTGCGTGCCTTGTAGTCCTGTTAAATGTAGTTGCAAATGTGCACGCTATTTATGGGTCCCGTTTTTCCTGTCGCACAATGCAGCTGCCATCTGTTACTGCAGTTGACCGTGGTCGACCACCTCCTCTCCGTCGCGCTGCAGTGACTGTGGTTCGGAACGTGCCCTTGCACTTGATTAGATTAGATTAGGTTAGTACTTGTTTCATAGATCAAGAGTACGACACTTCGTAATGATGTAGAACGTGCCAGGTTAATAAAAGATATCCAGCCGAAAATATTACATTACACTTAATATTTTTTTTGGGAGGGGGGAGGGGAGGGGTTGGGGAACTTACCCAATTACTAAACACAAAAATTCACCTAATGAGTAGGAGTCGCCATTAATTTCCTTTTAAATGCTATATGTCTGTCAGACTTTTGATGCTATTAGGTAAGTGAAAAGTTTCTGAAAAACACCGTTTAGAATTTCACCAGTTAATTCTTGTCTGTTGGGTGTGATAGCTATACTTTACCATCGGCAAAAAGTACCAGCTTTGCATCTTCTTGAATATAGAATGGCAAGTCATTAACGTACAATTAGAACAGCACAGGACCCAAGACCGAACCTTGCGGTACCCCATTCTTGATTGTTCCCCAGTTTGTGAAATCACCGGCTTTTTGTATATTATGTGAACTGCTTATTTCAACTTTCTGCACTCTTTCAGTTAGGTATGATTTAAACCATTTGAGCGCTGTCCCATTAATACCACAATACTTGAGCTTATCTAGAAGTATTCCATGATGTACACAATCAAAAGCCATTGAGAGATCACAAAAAATCCCAATGGGTGACTTCCGGTTACTCAAAGCATTTAATATTTCATTAGTGAAAGTATCTATAGCATTTTCCGTTGAAAAACCTTTCTGGAAACCCAACTGATATTTTGTTAAAACTTTATTTTTACAAAGGTGTGAAGCTACTCTACAATACATTACTTTTTCAAGAACTTTGGAGAAGGCAATCAAAAGAGAGATTGGTCGGTGGTTGTTGACATCAGACGTATCGTCTTTTTTATGCAGTTTGTTAACATGGCATACTTCAGTCTACCTGGGAAAATACCCTGCTTCGGAGAGCTATTACATATGTGGCAAAGAATTGCTGTGAGCGATACCAAACTCCTATGCTACAGTTGCCACACTTTGTGCTTCTCCCAGTTTGTCGACGATTCTTTCCCGTGTGACGTAATCCAAAGTTTGTTTCCGGGCCATGTTAGAATGAAGAAAGCCGCCACAGTGCAGCGTACCCGCAGACGCCGAGCCGAGCGGACGCGCCAGCAGCGGTTGCAACTGAAGCATTTCTCTCACAGCACAGCAGTTTAGTTTAGTTTCTTTTTCTTCACGTGCTTCTGCAAAGAAGTGAACTATACCTGTGTATTTTATTGTGTAGACTAGTAGTTAGCAAATTAGTTTCTGTTCTTGCGTAAATCTTGGTGCATATTCTTGTGTAAGGCGGGTTCTAGTGTTATTTTCGCGCCACCAGAAGCTCCACGTCCCGTCAGTAAGTCTAAATTCCGTACTGGTACACAGCATATAGTTTATTATCAGTGTCTACTTTGCATACTTTTCTTATGCAGTAGGTTTTGGGTAAGCAGAGTTTCTGGCACCATGTAACTGTAGATACATCACCTTCAGTAGAGAAATTTATTTGTCTTTAGGAGCTTGTCGTCTCAGGGTATAGCGAGAAAACTGCAGAGCAGTTTTTAGAGTTTCTTTATTATCCTCGTTATATTTTGCGTAAATTTGAGGTCTTATATCTGTTTTTGCATAGTAAAATATGGCTAGGGACTGTGCTTGCCGTGAGTGAACACCAGGAGAACTGATTGCTGTCCGTAAACAGCTGGAAGCTGCGTTGGCTAACGTTGACATGCTTTTGGCTAATACTCAAAGTTGCGGCGACGAGAACAGCTATATCCTTGGTGCCGTTGGAATCTCCTGGTGGCCCTGATGTCGTTGTATCATCTGATACGCAACTTCAAGCCGGTCCGTCGTCACTCGAGAGTGTGCGGCAGACAGTGGTGGGTTCGCGTATCACTGGAGGGAAGACGAAAGAGGAAGCAGGCCGTGCGGCTGGCTCCCTACGCCTTAGCATCAGGTACGAGGTGCTACACAGTGTTTACGAAAACCCTGAGCCAGCACGGGATGCCTCTACTGTTGGGCCAGCGGCCGATCTTCTTGCCCAGTCCATACAAATGCAGAGTGTGGTTGTGCTTGTCATTGGGAGGTCCAATGCTAGGCGGGTGATGGAGGCCCTCAGAGAAATAATAGGCAAGGCAGGAAAGAATGCCAGTGTGCACTCGGTACGTTGCCAGGGCGGAAGGCGAGGGAGGAGGGGGGGGGGGGGGAGGTGTCTCGTCCGTGATGTGGATGCGGCGCGGCCCTGCCGGTGACTACCGAGCCCACTGGATGCAACCCGCTGCATATAGTGGCACAAGTCGGCGAGAATGACGCCTGCCTCTTGCGTTCTGAGGGCATCCTCGGCTCGATTCGGCGGATGGCTCACTTGGTGAAGGCAACAAGTAACGCTAGCGCTGTCCTGGCTAAACTGGCTACTTCTAGCAACGTACCCGGGCTTGATCACGGTCCTCTGTTTTGGAGCAATGTGGAAGCCTAAACCAAAGATTTAATAGGTCAGAAGCGCACTACACGCAGGAAGCGGCCACTGGGGTAGCGGAGTAGGTGTGGAGTGAACATAGGGCTTTGTAGATTAGACAAACCCTCCCTTGGAATCAAAGAAGATTTTCCTGATAAATTAGGTACAATGTTCGTCGTCGCAGATCTGAGATGCTAAAGGTTAATATGATTTTTGTAAACCGCAGGAGCAACGAAGAAAAGATCCCAAGATTAGTATCGCTTATTGAAGGTTATAGTGCGCAGAGAGTATTAGAAATGGAAGGTTGGTTGAAACCGGACGTTAATGACAACGAAATCCTAAGTTCAGATTGGAATATTTATCATAAGGATAGGTTAGTCACCAATAGTGGTGGCGTGTTTATTGCAGTAAAGAATTCGGTAAAATCTAGTGAGATTTTCACGGATTCCGATTGTGAGTTAATCCGAGTGAAGTTAAGTATCAAAGATCGGTCAAAAATGGTAATCGGATGCTTTTATAGAGTGCCTAGGTCAGGAGTTAAGTGGTAGAGCGCTTCAGATAGAAGTAGCAGAATATCGTTAGTAATTTTCTTGGTCGTGCCGTTGTAATAGGGGTGACTTCAATTACCGGAAATAGACTGGGAGTGTCATGCTATCGAAACTGGTGCCGTAGACAGGGAATCGTGTGACGTTGTTCTGGATTTGCGACTGGATTCAAGACTTCCTTGCAGATAGAACTCAACACGCCGCTCTTAACTGAACAAAATAGACTCTTAACAGAACAAAATCGAAAGACGTAAAAGTAATTTCCGAAGTACCCCAAGAAGTGCGATAAGACCGTCATTGTTTACAATATATATGATGCAGTAGGAAGCGTCGGATGCTCTTTAAGGCTGTTCGCAGATGATGCGGTTGTCTAAACACTATAATAACGTAGGAACGCCTAAAGATAGTAACGATTTGCAGAGTGACCTCAGAGAATTGATGAATGGTGCAGGCTCTGTCAGTTGACCCTGAACGTAAATAAATGTAACATATTGCGCATACAGAAGAAAATAAATCCACTATGTACAGCTACTGTATTGACAACAAACAGCTGGAAACAGTATCTTCCGTAAAGCATCTACGAGTAACTATTCAGAGCGACCTTAAGTGGAATAACCAAATAAAAAAAATAGTGGGAAAAGTAAATGTCAGGCTCAGATTCATAGGAAGAATGTTAAGGAAGTGTAACTCATCCACGAAGGAAGTGGTTTATGAGGCGCCCGTTCGACCGACTCTTGAGTATTTTTCATCTATCCGGGATCCCTACCAGGTAGAACTTATAGGAGAGATAGAGAACATCCAACGAAGGGTGGTGCGTTTCATCACAGAGTCGTTTAGCTGGCGCGAGAGTTCCCTCGCTTACTGTAAAACACTGGCGACGTATGCCAGGTGTAGAGGCAGTGTAAGCACCGGAAATGCTGTCCCTGCGTTGACCCATGGTGTTGACAATGGGACCTATCTTGACGAGCTGTCCTCAGTGAGCGTCTCCGGCTGTAGAGACGCTCTTTGGCGCGAGAGCGTTACAGAGATACTCAACAGACTCCATTGGCGACCGTTGCAAGAAAGATGATGTGCATCACAGAGAGATTTACTACTGAAATTTCGAAAGAGTTCTCTCCGAGAAGAGTCGGGCACAATATTACTCCGCGAGAGTGCTCTTGGTGCTACACGAAATCACACCCCACACCATCCTCCTTTTAGCCAACACACGGCCGTCACTGGCAATGAGGCACAACCAGCTTTCACCACGAAAAACAATAGACCTCCACACTTCCTTCCAATGAGCTCTTGCTTGAGACCAGTGCCGTAGCAAATGGCGGTGGTTTCAGGTCAGTGGAAAGCACGCTACAGGGTGTCTGCTCGGAGTTATCCTTTAAGTAACCGATTTGTAACAGTTCGTTGTGTCACTGTGGTGCCAACTGCTACTCAGAGTGTTGCTGCAGTTGCGGTACGATGCGACAGAGCGACGCCAGAGCAGTACCGCTGAACGCGATGGTCTTCCCTCTCAGTAGAGCCTCTTGGCCATCCAGAGTCAGGTCTTCTTGCCGCCGTATATTGTCATGATTATCGTTGCCAGCAATCATATGCAATGGCTACATTGCTGCCAAGTCTTTCTGCAGTATCGCAAAGGGATCATCCAGCTTCTCGTGGCATTATTACATGACCTCTTTCAATCTCAGTGAAGTGTTGATAATGGCCTTTTTGTCACCTTAAAAGCATTCTTGACTAACGTCAATTCACTACGTGCAGTCTCAAAGGTAACTAACGCTCAAGACCGTTGCAGCGTGTATCCCAATAGTGGAGACTGACGCAGAAGTTGAATAAACATTATCTTTCAGATGTAGTAACACGCCTACCAACTTCCGCTTACGTCGCAGAGCTCCGTTTGGTGCTGCGACTTTTCCCGAACTTGTCTTTCAAAGTTGGTCTCAGTGTCAGGGCTGCTTCCTTCGTTGTTGTATAGCCCATTGAAAAGAATTTGTCCTGGATTCGTTTAAATGAGAAGGTGCTGGAACGCGATGTTGCTTTTAATCATATTCTTCTTTCATTTGTATGTTCTTGAAACACAATTAATTATCGTACAATTGACAGTTTTCAAAAATACGTTATACAACTTGCTTGAGCCACACAAGGAACATAGTTAATCAGAGCACAACAAGTACCAAACTCAACAGATGACAAATCCACTGTATCATTATCGTTCAGCACTCTCTTAACACTCTATAACTATACAATTGACAGTTTTCAAAAATACGTTATACAACTTGCTTGAGCCACACAAGGAACATAGTTAATCAGAGCACAACAAGTACCAAACTCAACAGATGACAAATCCACTGTATCATTATCGTTCAGCACTCTCTTAACACTGTATAACGCATCTCTGACGCGTGTGGTGCCAAAAATACATTACATATTAGGACCCCTGCTTTCAGTACCTTCTAGAGCAAGAGATAGTACAATATGACTTTCTTACTTGAAATTGTTTCTCAGATTTCATTTATATATCATGTTATTTGAAAATAATTATTTAAGCGATGATTTAAAACCTTAATGGTTGCTAATAAGGGTGTAAATTTTGACAACTTGCTTGAGCCACACAAGGAACATAGTTAATCAGAGCACAACAAGTACGAAACTCAACAGATGACAAATCTACTGTATCATTATCGTTCAGCACTCTCTTAACACTGTATAACGCATCTCTGACGCGTGTGGTGCCAAAAATACATTACATATTAGGACTCCTGCTTTCAGTACCTTCTAGAGCAAGAGATAGTACAATATGACTTTCTTACTTGAAATTGTTTCTCAGATTTCATTTATATATCATGTTATTTGAAAATAATTATTTAAGAGATGATTTAAAACCTTAATGGTTGCTAATAAGGGTGCAAATTTGGACAATATGAAAAACAGATGCTTCCTGTTAATTCTATAAAATCAATTTCGTTATCGATAGTGAAATTAGAAAAATTGTAAATTAAGACAGAAATTTTGCTCACATCAAACCTGAAGCATACAATATACTATAATTATTGTAAATTTGTTTTTAGATAATTTAAGTTGACAATTTTAATTACTAATTTTCATGGTACAAGATCGATATTACGAAACAGATCGATACAATAAAAATATATTAACATAAAAATGATAGTTTGGTAACCAAATATGTTAGAGATATCTTAAGATGATAAGTATATAATTTAAGTAAGAAAATTAACCCAAGTCTTTCTACAGTTAATACAGAATCGAACATTTCGATTAACATGAAAAGTTCCTAGGAGGCAAGGTTCATTACAGTGGTCAGATGGATCACGTTTCTTGTTGCAGCAGGTCCATGGTCGTGTCTGGATACGCTGACATAACAGGCGACCGACTGCTCGAAACCTACATTGTGACACAGACGCACGCAAGTGGGGGCTGTGTTTTGCTGTGACTGATGTTCCTCTGGACTTTCATGGGACCTTGCGGTTGCTGTCGAAGGCACCATGACAGTTCTGGACTACATGAATATTATTCTGGACCACCTACATCTGTTCATGTTTGATGTCTTCCATGATGGCGATAGTATCCTCCAGTAGTATAACTTTCCCTATGACAAGGTCAGAACCGAGCTACAGAGGTTTGAGGAGCATGATAGTGAACTCAAATTGGTGTCTCGGAAATCAAAGTAATCTGATCTGGACCCAGCGGGATACATGTGGGACAAAATAGTCGCCTGCGTCACGCCAACAAACCACAGGCGCACTGCATGACTTGTGCCTAGACACCGTGTCCCATCACATGCCTCTGAAAACCTGTAAAGGACTTGCGAAATCCATGCCATGCAGAATTGCTGCTGTACACGCTATTAAGTATTGGTGATCACATTTTCTCTCATCAGTGGATTTATGTATTATTTTTACGTATCACGTACTTTAAACAATCTATAAATTGATATTACAGTAAGTACAAGCGTAAATAATGATACACATTTTCAATTAAGATACGATGTGTGGCTACAAAATATCGGGACTGATGCTGTCACAGAGTAAAGATACATGGGCCAAAGATCAACGATCAATAGTTGTGAAGCATGAAACGTCCTCAGTCAAATACGGCATCTCTAGTGCCTGTAGACAATTTAGTGTGGTCGTGGCCTTCGTTTGGTTCGCCGGGAAAATGATAAGTGTAATAACAGGGCAACGAATTGTCACTCACGCCCGAGACACTCTTCAATATCAAAAACGGATGAAAATAACGAAAAGTAGGTTATCTGATTCGATGTGACCTTCGGTCGAGTACTCGACTGATTACTGAAACTTTAGAAGTTGGCAAGGAATGCATAAGGCAAACGTTACACAACCAATTTAACATAAGTTCAAAAATGTGTGTGAAATCTTATGGGACTTAACTGCTAAGGTCATCAGTCGCTAAGCTTACACACTACTTAACCTAAATTATCCTAAGGACAAACACACACACACCCATGCCCGAGGGAGGACTCGGACCTCCGCCGGTCCAGCCGCACAGTTCATGACTGCAGCGCCTAAGACCGCTCGCCTAATCCCGCGCGGCTTTAACATAAGGAAAGTGTGTGTAAGAAACTGGTGCTGAAGTTTGCACGGTCGAACGGAAAGAACCACGTGAAAATGTTTCCACTGACACTTTAAATGCATTTCCATTTTAAATGCATTGAAAATAACCATAATTTCTTGGAAAGAGTGATAACATATGACAAACCTTGGTTTTTCTCTTATAATTCAGAAACTAAGCACCAATCCATTCACTGAAAGGGCCCAACTTCACTCAGTGCGAGAAAGCTCAAATGAGCGAATCAAGATTCAAAGCGATGACAATTGTTTCTTTCGATATTTATGGCACTGTGTATCTTCATTGGGTATGTGAAGGTCAAACTATTAATCATCATTACTGACTTGAGACTCTCGCTAAAATCCGTCAGAAAATAAGAAAAAAACGTCCCGTACTGCGAAAGAACAAGCCATGAGTTCTGCAACAAGACAACGCACTGGCTCATACCGAGAAGTTCAGCACCCCAGTGTTAGATCACTCACACTATTCGCATGACCTAGCACCACTTGCCTACTCCCCAACGTCAAATCTGCATTAAAAGGAACAAGATTTGAGCCCGTTGCAGCAGTGAAAGAAAAAGTACTCTTTCCATCAATGGAAAATTCTCATGTAGCGTTGTATGGATGGAGAAGGGTCGATTGAGTCTCGTTATTTTATAGCCACGTCTCTTATTTACACATCGCAGTAAAAATAGTTTTATATGTGTCTTAACTATGTGGTATTGCGATGTTACACATTCCGTAAATCTATGTGTACATGTAGAATCATACATTAAAAACCACGGCAAAGTGACTGGCAGTCACATATGAAGGTTTCTTCTCATTCCATTCACGTACGGAGTGCGCGAAGAATCACTGCTTAAATGCCTCTGTGCGCAATTATTATTAATCTAATCTTGTCTTGGCGTTCCTTCGGCAGCGGTACTTCGGTGCTACAGAGTATTTCTAGATTTTTCACTTAATACTGGTTCATAAAGCTTTGTACTTTGGCTTTCGTGGGGTAGTTGGCATCTTCATTGCTCTGCCAAACTGAAGGACGCACTAGATAAACTAACGCGACGTATTAATTAACAGGTGGAAATGAATGAAAGTGATGGAGCATGTGCCAGAGATCTCTGAGTCCTCCACAGAAGATGGGCGTCACATGAGATAAGGTCAGCGTGAGTGTTGCGCCAAATGGGGCTGGTCCCGCGAAACGAGGCAGTTGAAGGAACTGGAAAAGACAGTGTGTGTGTCAGTCAGCTAGCAGTTATATCTACTTCTACATCTACATCTCCATCACACTCCACAAGCCACCTACTGATCTGTGGCGCAGGGTACTTTTTGTACCACTAACTGAGCCCTCCGAACCTGTTCCACTCGCGAATAGCGCGTGGGAAGAATGATTGTCGGTAAGGCTCTGTATACGCGAGACGCACGTGGGGAAAAATCAAGGTAGGTACATGAATTCCATTATAAGTTACCTTATATTTGAGCACGCTAACACATCCAATAAGCTGATCCTTCTTTGTACATTATTATAGTATTCCGTTACAGTGACTGCGCAATGTGGTGGCAACTGCATGTTGGTAGGTGTATTTGCAGGCAGAGTTGCTGGACTCTGTCCCTTCTTGTTGGCAATGATGGATACCAATTCCAAAATCGTTCCAGCTATTTATCCATCCATCCGAGGCATTGGAAAGTGGCAGAAAAAGCCTCTCTCGGAACCAGCACAATATGCAACTTTTACATAGGCAGTGCATAGTTTGGTAGCTCGTCCCAGACTGACTCTTGGTTCCACCTTTTCTACCTAGCCAACAACAATTTGCGCGCGCTACACAATTCCGTTTCCGAGGGGAACGACAACACCTTTTACATATAACATAATTAAGAACCCTAAGCCAGGATCAGCAATTACATAACAACAAACAAACATTTTCAATAAAACAGAACATTTGCATATATTAGTATTTCTACAAAAAAGTATTCACCAGAATTCCAAATGTATACAGTAAGTTTTGTCTCCCTCCAATTGGGACAAAGAATTTAAATGACAGATATACTACATTGCATAGAATCAAACCATCACATCAAAGTTTTTACAAAGAAAGGAGTATACAGTTTTGTGTTATCTATTCAATCAAACACATTTACAGAAGCTCAACGATGTAACATTAAATAAAACAAAAGGCAAAATAAATCAGTACAGCATTAGAGCTATGGTGTTACAATCTGTACTGACGGACCACGATAAGTAGGCACAGAATTCCACCCCCCGGACATCTGGCACCTGTACAATACAACGCATGCATGTTTGCAGGCTTGTATTCAACATTTTGTCGGTTGTTAATGTACTAGTATCTTATTTCACATTTACAATGGTTTATCTCACGCTTTCATTAACCTGTGATCTTGCAATGTTATTCATTGAAATATGTTACCTAGACAGCTGTTTTCCCGAAATTTCATTACTTTACATTAATTATTTCCGTCACTGCATTTATCTGCAAATGTGATGCAAGTTGCCTTACGTATTTATTTTAACGCTGTGTAAACTATGAGACAGTTCGAACAACCCAATAATAAACAACTGAATTTTTCATAATATGAAAACAGTTAAGTATGAGGTTGCATTATACCAGGCGATACATTTGCCATGATCGAATCTCGATGATATACACACTGCCATCGTAACTGACGCTGTCGTTGGATCAACACGGTTGCAGATGTAGGTAATCTACTGCGGACCCCTTTGTTCAACAATATGCACTGAACGAAATGCTACAAAACATGAGCGCCTCTACCAGCAACGTACTCTGTCTTCACGTCTGCCACAGATGGCCTCCTATCCTGTTTTACAGAGCAGGCAAGCTTTCCATCTTCACGTTCTCTGCTGTGGTGGGGAGGTCCAACACCTTGTTGCCTACTCGTGGATTCACCGTCCTTCAGACTTCCAATTGAATTTCAAGACATCAGCACGGGAATAACCGAAACAACTTCGTTGTTTCCGAGATGGTCGTTCCCAGATTTTGGGCCAGAGCAATTCGCCCTTTCTCAGAGTCGCTTATGTCAGTGGATTTCCCCATTTGGGGCCCTCATGGTCTCTAGTCTCTGCATCACTTATGCAGGACGTCGAAAAGAAAGTGTTCCCTTCTTCGAGAAGTGGTAGTATGGACCAAAAGAAGAATACAGTTATTCCTTACCAGACTTTAAGAGTTATAAGCATTTGTACACCTACCCTACTGTATAAAATAATTCGCCTCTATCCTCCAAGCTCTTTTGCTGCTGACAATGCAGTAAACAAATGAGAACAGTCATTATTGTTACCGTGAAATAGCAGAGCTTGTAATGTAGTCTACATGCTATTACATACGACTTTTACTTGTGGGCCTTCGATAAAGGAGGTTCTCAATACGGTGTCATTTTATAGTACGACGTCTTTGGGAATAATAGTAAAGATGGTACCCTGCTTGCTGGATATACACTACTGGCCATTAAAATTGCTACACCAAGAAGAAATGCAGATGATAAAGGGGTATTCATTGGACAAATATATTATATTAGAACTGACATGGGATTACATTTTCACGCAGTTTAGGTGCATAGCTCCTGAGAAATCAGTACTCAGAACAACCACCTCTGGCTGCAATAACGGCCTTGATACGAGTGGGCATTAACACAGCTTGAATGGCGTGTACAGGTACAGCTGCCCATGCAGCCTCAACACAACACCACAATTCATCAAGAGTAGTGACTGGCGTATTGTGACGAGCCAGTTGCTCAGCCACCATTCACCAAACGTTTTCAATTGGTGAGAGATATGGAGAATGTGCTCGCGAGGGCAGCAGTCGAACATTTTCTGTATCCAGAAAGGCCGGTACAGGAACTGCAACATGCGGTCATGAACTATCCTGCTGAAATGTAGGGTTTCGATGGGATTGAATGAAGGGTAGAGCCACGGTTCGTAATACATCTTAAATGTAACGTCCACTGTTCAAAGTGCCGTCAAAGCTAACAAGAGGTGACCGAGACGTGTAACCAATGGCATCCCATACCATCACGCCGGGTGATACGCCAGTATGGCGATGACGGATACACGCTTCCAATGTGCGTTCACCGCGATGACGCCAAACACGGATGCGACCATCTTGACGCTGTATCAGAACCTAAATTCATCCGAAAAAAATGACGTTTTGCTATTCGTGCATCCAAGTTCGTCGTTGAGTACGCCATCGCAGTCGCTCCTGTCTGTGATGCAGCGTCAAGGGTAACCGCAGCCATGGTCTCCGAGATGATAGTCTATGAAGCAGCAAACGTCGTCGAACTGTTCGTGCAAATGGTTGTTGTCTTGCAAACGTCCCCATCTGTTGACTCAGGGATCGAGACGTTGCTGCACGATCCGTTACAGCCATGTGGATAAGATGCCTGTCGTCTCGACTGTTAGTGATATGAGGCGGTTGGGATCCAGCACGGCGTTCCGTATTACCCTCCTGAACTCACGGATTCCATATTTTGCTAAAAGTAATTGGATCTCTATCAACGCGAGCAGCAAACTCGCGATACGACGGACCGCAATCCTGATAGGCTACAATCCGACCTTTATCAAAGTCGGAAACGTGATGGTACGCATTTCTCCTCCTTACACGAGGCATCACAACAATGTTTCACCAGGCAAAGGCGGTCAACTGCTGTTTGTGTATGAGAAATCGGTTGGAAGCTTTCCTCATGTCAGCACGTTGTAGGTGTCGCCACCAGTGCCAACGTTGATTGAATACTCTGAGAAGCAAATCATTTGCATATCACAGCATCTTCTTCCTGTCGGTTACATTTAGCGTCTGTAGCACGTCAACTTAATGGTGTAGCAATTTTAATAGCCAGTAGTGTATTTCAGTGCGAGCTTGATGGATGTTTCCATTTACGAGAACATAATAGAAGATCATGTTTACCATTTCCTGTGTGCAATAATTGGCTTCTATTAACACTGTCAGTGCAAAGATAAATCTATAATTACAATCTAGAAGCATTTCACAAAAGTATTGAAACACAAACTGGCGCATTTGAATTAAATTACATACTCTACTTACGGATAACTGCGAATACTGTGTACAGTAACAACACGAATAGGCATTTACTCCCAGAGCACCAAAACACCACAAGTGCAACATCTATGTTACGACACGCAACCAGTGAACTTTCAATACGAGCAATATTGCTCGGAAATCTGTATTATTGCTATTCGAAATTCGAGTAATAGATGTTAAAATTTTCATTTATCCGTTATGGGTGGGGCTAGTTGTCTGGTGGTAAAATTTGTTTACGTTTAAAACCTAATACTGTAATTTCGACCGTGTGGCTATTATCAAGTGAAAATGATGTTCCTGATTGCGACCTTCTTATGCATATTTCACTCTTTGAACAGCAGCGTAAATATGTTGTTCGTATTGTGCTTGATTTTTGCTCTCATCCGTAATATAGGGGGGGGGGGGGAGATTCCATATTTGTTTTTGTTTCATATGAGGTAGAAACCCCCTTCGTCACATGATCTTCTGTGGCCTCGTGTCTGTTCGTTACTGCTTACGAATCCGTGTGTGAACTGCCCGAACTAAACGTAGTCTAAATACATTGCTCGTATTCTAAGTTACTTTTGTTACAATCCTTTTATCTTCTGCTAAAATGTACTGGTTGCAGAACCTGTTAATAACTTCTGAAAATATTTGCATAGATATTGTCGGACTTGTAGCATTTGTAAGGAGGAGGAGGAAGAGGAGATAAATGTTTAACGTCCTGTCGACAACGAGGTCTTTAGAGACAGAGCCCAAGCTCTGATTAGGGAAGGGTGGGGAAGGAAGTCGGCCGTGCCCTTTGAAAGGAACCATCCTGGTATTTGCTGGAAGCAATTTAGAGAAATCACGAAAAATCTAAGTCTGGAATGCCGGACGCGGGTTTGAACCGTAGTCCTCCCGCATGCGAGATCAGTGTGCTATCCACTGCGTCATCTCTCTCGCTAGCGAGAGGAAGAATGCTCAGTCACCAGGGCTACAAAGCACAGGGCCTACTTATCTACATCTACATCCACCCTCAGCAAGCCACTGCGAAATGGATGGTACTCAGTGGCAAGAAGCAACACCACTCTCATTCTGTGGCAAGGTATAATAAAGTTGAATACCAATACTGCAAAACCCGGTAACAAAGGAGTTTTCCATTAAATGCGAGAAAGTACGGAAAAATGATGCAAATAAAAGTAACGTAGAATACTCTTACAATGCATTTAAATCGAGCAGTTCACTCAAACATTCGTAAGCAGCAACAGATACACGTAAGTCTGCAGAACACCACACAATGGAAGCAGTTCCTGATTTATATGAAACAAAAACAAATTTGGAATCTTTTACTTCACCCAATTTTACGGATGCGAATAGAGTGCAATCAGAATATGGATAACATGTTTGCAAACCGAGCGAGGTGGCGCAGTGGTTAGACACTGGACTCGCATTCGGAAGGACGACGGTTCAATCCCGCGTCCGGCCATCCTGATTTAGGTTTTCCGTGATTTCCCTAAATCGTTCCAGGCAAATGCCGGGATGGTTCCTTTGAAAGGGCACGGCCGACTTCCTTCCCCGTCCTTCCTTAAACCAATGAGACCGATGACCTCGCTGTCTAGTCTCCTTCCCCAAAGAACCCAACCCAACCCATATTTGCAACGCAATTCAAAGAGTAGAAAACAGAAGAGAAATCGTAATCAGAAGCACGCTGTGATGAAACCAATTTCCTTTAACTATGAAGTAAAAACAAACATGAAAGACTATAAATCACCGGCCGGAGTAGCCGTGCGGTTCTAGGCGCTACAGTCTGGAACCGAGCGACCGCTAAGGTCGCAGGTTCGAATGCTGCCTCGGGCATGGATGTGTGTGATGTCCTTAGGTTAGTTAGGTTTAGTTAGTTCTAAGTTCTAGGCGACTAGTGCTCAGAGCCATTTGAACCATTTTTAGACTATAAATCATCCAATATGGAAGCGAGAAGAAGGATTGATAAATCTTCAGCGCTTCAAGTGGGGTGGCAGCGAACCAAGGGCGTGTTATGAAAAGTCCCTGTATGAGTTACTGCATGCTATATATCCAAGGAGAGAATAACAGAGGAATATGTCCTCATTTGTTAACTGCATTTTGTATGCCGTTAGTAATAGTAAAGAGCTTGCAGTAGAAAACATCTGTTTCACAGTAGTGTAGATAAGCAATTGCCCATAGATCTTAAGATCTGCATTTTAGAGCCCACAAGTTGTGGATAATTTTGTCTTGTTTTGGCTAGCACTGCCACCTCTCAAAATATGAAATACTTTTTCTTTAACGTCCTGCATAATTTCCTTACTGCATCACGTGTGAGGAATGCCACCAGGCAGCACTCATTGTTGTGTGTGGCTAATACGTCCTGTAGCGTCAAATAGGAAGACCCACAATCTCAAGTGAAAAATGAGAAGTGACACAACAAACGTCTAAACGAAGACACACAAATTTTAAATATAAAATTCCAATATTGTCTTACGTTGATGACGTTGTTATTTTAGGAGAAAATGGAGCGAACTTATAACTCTGACGCAACAGGTAATGGAACGTCTCAGGGGATATACTTAAAAGTTAATTGTCAACAAAACAAAATCTTTTACGCCCGCCAGAACCACCAAAGACAAAGGACAGACTGAAATATCTGAACAACTAACCGAGTTTAAACATCTGGATGTCTTCTTCATTACAGCAAATAAAGTAAAATTTGAAACTAAAATTACAAGTCAGAACCCAAATGAAACTTATTTTGCTATCAAGTACCTAAAAGCAATTTTTTTTTGTAAGTGAAGGACCCTGTCAGCGAAGAATGATAAATTCGAAAAAAGATAGGTCCGAAATATTTGATCTGTTTAAACAAACTTTTCAGATACAAAAGCTAGGAGGATTACGTTGATGCATCATGTAACAAAAAGTCCAGGTACACAGATTCATCAAAATTGTGGTAGAAGAAACTGCAAAAGCAAAACCATCATCAGGTCGGCTCAGAATGTGACTTTCACATCATGCAGGAAAGGACCTACATTTCTTGGACACATCAAAACAAAGTTGTTTTGCAAAATATGTTACGTCGATGGCAAGGTATTTACAAATCTTGTACTTGGTTAACAACAACAATAACAATAATAATAATATGTAATAAATCTACACTGATTCGCATGGAGCAGGTGTATTTATGAAATGAACCTTGAGATGTGCTGAAGACAATTTTTGTCTCCGACATACATAGCATCCAAGGCTCGAGTTTCTATGACTGTTTTTTAGTTATTACATCGCTAGTATTGACGGAAATCGTTCAAAAGTCCTGTGGATTTTGAATATTCATTTCATACACATCTTGATAATTTGATTTCGATACCTGAATGAACTTGGCTTAAAGCTTTGAAGAGAGAAACACGAGGGCACTTAGCTTGTTTGCGACAAATTTTACAGCTGGAATGTATTTTTCTTTTCTTACGACAAAAAGAAGAGACAGCAACCGCTGTTTCTAGGTTTCGTACTACATATGATCGTGTTGCTAAGATCCTATTTGGACAAATTACTCTGTGGCAGCGTTGCGAAATGGTTTCCTAGTATGCCCAAGTGAAACATGCAACAAAGAAAGGATTTCCCACAAGTTGAAATATTTTTCTGGACAAAATTATTCCGTTTCTTCTTTGCGGTGCCAAATTTTTAGTCATATTACACGATCTAAATTAATAGTGGTAGGCCTAAAAATTAGTACTGAGGTTCCCTATTCGGCTTCTTTAAAATAGGCAAAATGGTATGGGGATATGCATAATCCGAAGCTAACGACTCAGACAACCGTATACAAATCTTATCTTCAGGTGAAAATGTATGTATACATCTGACTAAATAACTGCCAGTACACTTACACGCTACAGAATTTCTCTAGCACTAGTCTGATAAATATATCACCACACAGTCACATAATTTAGTCATGCAATGTTATTTCAATAGATAATGCGGCACCTTCTGGTCAGACAGCTGAAATTAGGTCTTTGTGGTACTTACCTATGAAAAGTAACTTTCTATCCTTTCCTTGCCGCGCGGGATTAGCCGAGCGGTCTGTGGGCGCTGCAGTCATGGACTGTGGGGCTGATCCCGGCTGAGGTTCGAGTCCTCCCTCGGGTATGGGTGTGGGTGTTTGTCCTTAGGACAATTTAGGTTAAGTAGTGGTGAAGCTTAGGGACTGATGACCTTAGCAGCTAAGTCCCATAAGATTTCACACATATTTGAACATCCTTTCATGTATTTCGATTTGCATCCGTAGCAGCTACAGTTATCTGCAGTTACTGTTACTGACAAATAAATAAATGTGTATAACCAGGGCAACGTTGTGTAACATCGATGTTTCAATCCTAGCTCGATAGGTAATCAAAATGTATGCTTAAGTAATAAGAAAGTACCAGTTTGATGAAGACCACATCCACTGTAATGCATTATGCTCTACTCTATGCTTATTCGTATTCATGGAGTATGTTTGATATAGGTAGATACGAAATAAGTCAGTGCAAATAAAATCTAGGACTAGAGAATAAAACTAGAAGTAGCCCATTAAATAAAATAAAGTATCCGGAACGTATGATGCAGAAGCATAAAATATTGCTTCGGATGCCACAAGGAATATTTGCTTATCAGGAACTTTGCGACTTCATATGCTCCATAGTTTTAAAATGTTTGACTTGATGGAAATGGCTATATTATTCCTCCGGACTAATTCTGAGTCAGCTAGAACTGAGTGTGTGTTTGTGTGACCGGGATGCTTACACACACGTGAAGCAATTTGCGTAGCTGCTTTACTGAGAAATAGCGGCTGCAGCTCCCGAAAAATGACAACTGCCGTACGATGCATCTGGTGATCCCACGCCCCTCCATACTGCATACAATGACACCATTTGCAGAGGACGATACAGCGATCAGTCGATACGAATGGGCCGGCCAGGGCCGTGGACGGAGTTTACGTTTATATTTACGTAGAAGTAATTGCCTACCGTAACTGCGCTGTAGTTCATCATCAACTCCAAGCTACGTGAACGGTTCCTTTTTAATGTTAAAGGACATGGCCAGTGAATTTACTAATCTGCGTCCATGCGATTACTAAACGTTCAATGTATGGTAGGTTGTCTTCACCCTGGTGCACACAAACATCTGATAAAATCTTATCTCCATCGACTTGTGTTCTGATTGTCATGTTGAAGTCAATTAATCTGTTGAAATATAAATGCTGTACGCAAATATTTGTTTGCTTGGAAGTAGAACCAAAGAACTGTTGAAAGTAAGGAAACTGCTCAAAGGAAGAGATCTATCATGGGAGAAAATGGTTACACAGGGTGTTACAAAAAGGTACAGCCAAACTTTCAGGAAACATTCCTCACACACAAATAAAGAAAAGATGTTATGTGGACATGTGTCCGGAAACGCTTAATTACCATGTTAGAGATCATTTTAGTTTCGTCAGTATGTACTGTACTTCCTCGATTCACCGCCATGATTTCATACGGGATGCTCTACCTGTGCTGCTAGAACATGTGCCTCTGCAAGTATGACACAACATGTGGTTCATGCGCGATAGAGCTCCTGCACATTTCAGTCGAAGTGTTCGTACGCTTCTCAACAACAGATTCGGTGACCGATGGATTGGTAGAGGCGGACCAATTCCATGGCCTCCACGCTCTCCTGACCTCAACCCTCTTGACTTTCATTTATGGGGGCATTTGAAAGCTCTTGTCTACGCAACCCCGGTACCAAATGTAGAGACTCTTCGTGGTCGTATTGTGGACGGCTGTGATACAATACGCCATTCTCCAGGGCTGCATCAGCGCATCAGGGATTCCATGCGACGGAGGGTGGATGCATGTATCCTCGCTAACGGAGGACATTTTGAACATTTCCTGTAACAAAGTGTTTGAAGTCACGCTGGTACGTTCTGTTGCTGTGTGTCTCCATTCCATGATTAGTGTGATTTGAAAAGAAATAATAAAATGAGCTCTAACAAGGAAAGTAAGCGTTTCCGGACACATGTCCACATAACATATTTTCTTTCTTTGTGTGTGAGGAATGTTTGCTGAAAGTTTGGCCGTACCTATTTGTAACACCCTGTAGAAGAGGTTGCAGTTAATTTTAGATAGTGCAAAGAAACGCCCCGAGTAACTGACACGCATAAATTGAAAACCATATGCACATCAATTTACATGTGTTATAGAAGAATCTTAGAGAAACACATCTTCTACCACTTACATTGCGAAGAAATTTTACTTATAAAGAATAGTTTGTCGGCTGTAATTGTAATGTATCGATTTATTCTAATGTATCGGCTTACTGAGACATAATTTCTCATAGCATGAGTTTATCAATCATTTGTGTGACAGATCGATTGCAAAGATTTTAACTTCCATTGATACGTTTGTAAACCTTGGACGCATGAAAGGATACATTGTCTTTGAATGTTAAGTAAAGCATTGTTGGGTATAACAGAGTGTGATAGGCAGAACAGCAATAGTGGGAAGAGCGAGTAGTAATTAAGTCTTGGGCGAGATATGACGGTGATTGATCGGCTCAGCTGAGCACCTCTACGTCAGAGCAAGTGGTTCCCTTTTGAAGATGAGAAATTTTGAGCAGTAAGACTTGAATATTATTGAAGGAAAGATTTTTGGAATTTGATTTTGACACGGAAACGGTATTTGCTGAATTGCTTTGCGCTCATTTAGCAATTGTTGTAGTTTGTTCATTTTGATTTTTCAGTGATTCCGAGTGTTAGGTAAGGGAGACTGCTTATCAGTCATATGTCCAAGGTGTTAACAAGATCCATCCACTTATGTTAGTTAAAAGGAGGTTATGATTTAATAATTTAAAAGTAAAACTAATATCACTTTCATACTTCAGTAATGCTTCGTGTCTGCGATAACGTTGAAAAGAATGAGTGATATTATTAAAATGAGTTTAAATATTAGATTTTCAATGTCGATAAATTTAAATAAGTCCTGATTTCATTTTACTTCTCATTTTCAATAATCGTCTCCGTTTTCTTAAACGACTTATATCCTGAATACATCCTGAATGCAATGGATACTAAGAGCATTTGAGCATTTTATCAGAATGGGAAGTGGTATTGTCTTTCTTGGCAAGCGGTAAACTATACGACGCAGCACGGCGCTTTTCTCTTTCAGCTTATTGTGTCGCAACAGTATTGTCATTGGCAGCTACGTCGAAACAGAACAGAACCGAACATCCGTTGCAGCTGAGATCTTATCAGGGCCTAATTAGAGAACTTATTCGGAAGGAGATTTCATTGTTATGGGCAGCGAAATAAATTAGATGTGAACGCATTCGCAGGACATAATGTATAGCCACTGCCAAGGCAACCTCCCCGTCGCACCCCCCTCAGGTTTAGTTATAAGTTGGCACAGTGGATAAGCCTTGAAAACCTGAACACAGATCAATCGAGAAAACAAAAAGAAGTTGTGTGGAACTATGAAAAAAATAAGCAAAATATACAAACTGTGTAGTCCATGCGCAAGATTGGCAACATTCAGGAAAGTTCGAGCTCAGGAGCGCAGTGGTCCCGTGGTTAGCGTGAGAAACGGGGGAACGAGAGTTCCAGGGTTCAAGTCTTCCTTCGAGTGAGAAGTTTACTTTTCTCATTTTCGCAAAGTTTTGATCTGTCCGTTCGTTCATTGATGGCTCTGTTCACTGTAATAAGTTTAGTGTCTGTGTTTTGCGACCGCACCGCAAAACCGTGCGATTAGTAGACGAAAGGATGTGCCTCTACAATGGGAAGCGAAAACATTTGATCGCAAGGTCCTAGGTCAACTGATTCCTCCACAGGAAAACACGTCTGATATATTCTATACGACACTGGTGACGGCGTGTGCGTCACATGACAGGAGTATGTTGTAGACCCACCTAACTTCTACACTTGGCGAATGGGTAAAAATATTCTTCTACCTTGCCCGATTTAGGTTTTCTTGTGGATGTGATAATCACTCCCAAAAAAGTGATGAAAACATAAGAGTTTGTCACATTAACTGCAACAAATGAATGCAACAGTTTCATAGTCACACAGTTCTCACTGTGCTCTGTCAAAAAATCTGTTTTTAACGTTTTCAAATTATTCCGTGTGTAGACCGTGAAATCCTGCATATGTCCAAGCAAATCTGAACATGTTCTGGAATTTTGGAGAGCGAAGTTGATTATGTGTTAGTGCCTGAACTTTGATAATTCTCTGAAAATAAAAAAAAAATTAATCTTGTAACTGCAGGGAATTTTTGAACCGATGACCTCTCGTTCCGCAGCTGCTCAAGCTAACCACGGGACCACGGCGCTCCTGAGCTCACAGTGTCCTGAATGTTGCACATCTTGCACATGGACTACTCAGTTTGCATATTTTGCTTATTTTTTTCATAGTTCCACACAACTTCTTCCTGTTTTCTCGATTGATCTGTGTTCAGTTTTTCAAGCCATATCCACTGTGCCAACTTATAACTAAACCTGAGGGGGGGATGCGCTGGGGAGGTTCCCTTGTGAGAATGAGCATTTCCACGACAAGCTTAGTTTCATTTAATACTGTCAGCGTTCAAAGTACGTTTCATTAGAAATTTCCAAATAAAATAATTTTCATTTTATTAGATACTTTCCACAATTTTCCACCATTCGTTATTTTTCATTAGCTCCTTTTAACTTCTTCTATCCACAAAAACAGTAAAATACATCTACACTAATATTTAAACAGAAAAGGTTGATGCAAACACCACGAAAAGTTGTAGAGCGATTTACTTCAAATTTTTACACGATGCGATAATAACCATTCAGGTAGATATAGGATATATATTTCTGAAACAACAATGTACAGGTTTTTTGTTAAAATTGCCTGCAAAAAAGAAAATGCTATGCTGTGAAAATGTGCATTTTGGTTTTCTTTCTCGTGGCCGATTTTAAATCTATAACTTAAATTGAACAGATAAATCATTTGTGATAGTAGCTTCGAGGACATTATTTCAGATAGTTTCAGTCTGCGAATCGTTAGCATTACAAAGTTTTGGATCATTCAGATTGCATAGTAGTAGTATTTATATGCCACAGAGCAAAAAAGGGAAAGACATTAAATTTTTCTTAAGTGCACAGAAGCACAGACACGAAGCAACACCTGTAGAAGTGGTAACATGATTATGCGACAGAAAAAAAAAATCAACGCCGATTTTTGGTTGCATACAAGAGCACACGTTGCTGTAAGGTTGATGTATAAGTTCTTTGCGTTTTTGTTTTGCATTTTGATATTCCGGATGGTATGGATTTATTTACAGGGTGTTTCAAAAATGACCGGTATATTTGAAACGGCAATACAAACTAAACGAGCAGCGATAGAAATACACCGTTTGTTGCAATATGCTTGGGACAACAGTACATTTTCAGGCAGACAAACTTTCGAAATTACAGTAGTTACAATTGTCAACAACAGATGGCGCTGCGGTCTGGGAAACTCTACAGTACGATATTTTCCACATATCCACCATGCGTAGCAATAATATGGCGTAGTCTCTGAATGAAATTACCCGAAACCTTTGACAACGTGTCTGGCGGAATGGCTTCACATGCAGATGAGATGTACTGCTTCAGCTGTTCAATTGTTTCTGGATTCTGGCGGTACACCTGGTCTTTCAAGTGTCCCCACAGAAAGAAGTCACAGGGGTTCATGTCTGGCGAATAGGGAGGCCAATCCACGCCGCCTCCTGTATGTTTCGGATAGCCCAAAGCAATCACACGATCATCGAAATATTCATTCAGGAAATTAAAGACGTCGGCCGTGCGATGTGGCCGGGCACCATCTTGCATAAACCACGAGGTGTTCGCAGTGTCGTCTAAGGCAGTTTGTACCGCCACAAATTCACAAAGAATGTCCTGATAGCGTGATGCGGTAATCGTTTCGGATCTGAAAAATGGGCCAATGATTCCTTTGGAAGAAATGGCGGCCCAGACCAGTATTTTTTGAGGATGCAGGGACGATGGGACTGCAACATGGGGCTTTTCGGTTCCCCATATGCGCCAGTTCTGTTTATTGACGAAGCCGTCCAGATAAAAATAAGTTTCGTCAGGAAACCAAATGCTGCCCACATACATATCGCCGTCATCAATCCTGTGCACTATATCGTTAGCGAATGTCTCTCGTGCAGCAATGGTAGCGGCGCTGAGGGGTTGCCGCGTTTGAATTTTGTATGGATAGAGGTGTAAACTCTGGCGCATCAGACGATACGTGGACGTTGGCGTCATTTGGACCGCAGCTGCAACACGGCGAACGGAAACCCGAGGCCGCTGTTGGATCACCTGCTGCACTAGCTGCGCGTTGCCCTCTGTGGTTGCTGTACGCGGTCGCCCTACCTTTCCAGCACGTTCATCCGTCACGTTCCCTGTCCGTTGAAATTTTTCAAACAGATCCTTTATTGTATCGCTTTTCGGTCCTTTGGTTACATTAAACCTCGGTTGAAAACTTCGTCTTGTTGCAACAACACTGTGTTCTAGGCGGTGGAATTCCAACACCAGAAAAATCCTCTGTTCTAAGGAATAAACCATGTTGTCCACAGCACACTTGCACGTTGTGAACAGCACACGCTTACAGCAGAAATACGACGTACAGAATGGCGCACCCACAGACTGTGTTGTCTTCTATATCTTTCACGTCACTTGCACCGCCATCTGTTGTTGAAAATTGTAACTACTGTAATTTCGAAAGTTTGTCCGCCTGAAAATGTACTGCTGTCCCAAGCATATTGCAACAAACGGTGTATTTCTATCGCTGCTAGTTTAGTTTTTATTGCCGTTTCAAATATACCGGTCATTTTTTAAACACCCTGTATCTATTGTCATTTTTTATTTGTAGTTCAGTGTTGCTATTTGAGTTTACGTATTATCATTTTGTCATTGAAGACAGTGAGTGGAGCCGTGGACACTAGAAAATGGAGTTCTAGGTGAACAAGTGGGAACATTTCCGCAATATTCTTCTGCTTGAGTTCAGTGGAAGAGTGACAGCAGCGGTGGCAGCCAGGAACATTTGCGTCGTAGGTGGTGATAATGTCATTGGGCAGAGAATGGAAAGGAAATGGATTCCTTGCTTTAAGAAGGACTGTTTTCCCATTAGTGTCTCTCCATGTTCAGGAAGTCCTTTAGGGGTTTGATGAAGATCATTTTAACGCAATAATCCACAATGATCCACGTCAATGTGCTCAAGAACTGGCAACTTTGATGAACTGTGATCATTCCACCATCGTGCAATATTTTCAAGCAGTGAGGAAGGTTCAAAAACTGGGTGTGTAGGTACCACATGCTCTTAGCCAAAATCATAAAATTCAGCGTGTGGCTATATGTGCATCTCTGCTTGTTCGTTATCAATTGTCATGTAAACAACACCGGCGATTCCTGTCCTGTGTCTTTACTGGTGACAAGAAATGGTGTCTAGCATAAGGAAAAGAAAGGAAAGATTGAATCCAAACAAGGCAGCAACTTCCGAACAATGGTCTGCACACATCCACAAAAGATAATGTTTTGCATCTGGTGGAACAACGATGGTGTGTTGTACCACGAATTGCTTCCCTGAGGTGTAACCATCACATCTACATCTACGTGATTGCTCTGGTTTTCACAACGAAGTGCCTGGCAGAGGGTTCAATGAACCACCTTCAAGCTGTCTCTCTACCGTTCCTCTCTCGAAAGGCACGCGGGAAAAACGAACACTTAAATTTTTCTGTGCGAGCCCTAATTTCTTTTACTTTGTCGTGATGATCATTTCTCCGTATATAGGTGGGTGCCAACAGAATGTTTTCGCAATCGGAGGAGAAAACTGGTGATTGAAATTTCATGAGAAAATCTCGTCGCAACGACAAACGCCTTTGTTTTAATGATTACCACTCCAATTCACGTATCATGTCTGTGGCACTATCTCCCCTACTTCTACATCTACATAAATACTCCGCAATCCACCATATGGTGCGTGGCGGAGGGTACCTCGTACCACAACTAGCATTATCTCTCACTGTTCTACTCCCAAACAGGACGAGGGAAAAATGACTGCCTATATGCCTCTGTACGAGCCCTAATCTCTCTTATCGTATCTTTGTGGTCTTTCCGCGAAATATAAGTTGGCGGCAGTAAAATTGTACTGAAATCAGCCTCAAATGATTGTTCTCTAAATTTCCTCAGTAGCGATTCACGAAAAGAACGCCTCCTTTCCTTTAGAGACTCCCACCTGAGTTCCTGAAGCATTTTCGTAATACTCGCGTGATGATCAAACTTACCAGTAACAAATCTAGCAGCCGGCCTCAGAATTGCTTCTATGTCCTCCCTCAATCCGACCTGATAGGGATCCCAAACGCTTGAGCAGTACTCAAAATAGGTCGTGTTAGTGTTTTATAAGCGGTCTCCTTTACAGATGAACCACATCTTCCCAAAATTCTACCAATGAACCGAAGACGACTATCCGCTTTCCCCACAACTGCCATTACATGCTTGTCCCACTTCATATCGCTCTGCAGTGTTACGCCCAAATATTTAATCGACGTGACTGTGTCAAGCGCTACACTACTAATGGAGTATTCAAACATTACGGGATTCTTTTTCCTATTCATCTGCATTAATTTACATTCATCTATATGTAGAGTTAGCTCCCATTCTTTACACCAATCACAAATCCTGTCCAAGTTATCTCGCATCCTCCTACAGTCACTCAACGACGACACCATCCCGTACACCACAGCATCATCAGCAAACAGCCGCACATTGCTATCCACCCTATCCAAAAGATCATTTATGTAGATAGAAAACAACAGCAGACCTACCACACTTCCATGGGGCACTCCAGATGATACCCTCACCTCCGATGAACACTCACCATCGAGAACAACGTACTGGGTTCTATTACTTAAGAAGTCTTCGAGCCACTCACATACTTGGGAACCAATCCCATATGCTCGTACCTTAGTTAGGAGTCTGCAGTGGGGCACCGAGTCAAATGCTTTCTGGAAGTCAAGGAATATGGCATCCATCTGATAACCTTCATCCATGGTTTGCAAGATATCATGTGAAAAAAGGGCGAGTTGCGTTTCACAGGAGCGATGCTTTCTAAAGCTGTGCTGATGCATGGACAGCAACTTCTGTCTCAAGGAAATTCATTATATTCGAACTGAGAATATGTTTGAGAATCCTGCAACAAACCGATGTTAAGGATGTTGGTCTGTAATTTTGACGATCCGCCTTCTACCCTTCTTATATACAGGCGTCACCTGCGCTTTTCTCCAGTCGCTCGGGACTTTACGTTGGGCAAGAGATTCGCGATAAATGCAAGATAAGTAAGGAGCCAATGCAGTAGAGTACTCTCTGTAAAACCGAATTGGAATGCCATCAGGACCTGGCGATTTATTTATTTTCAACCCATTCAGCTGCTTCACAACCCCAGGGATGTCTATCACTATGTCCTCCATACGGGAATCTGTACGAGACTCAAACGGCGGTATGTTTGTACGATCCTCCTGCGTGAAAGATTTCTCAAATGCTAAATTTTAGCTTTCGTTTTGCTGTTTTCCGTTGCCAGGCCAGACTGATCAGTGAGTGACTGGATGGAAGCCTTCGACCCGCTTACCGATTTTACGTAAGACCAGGATTTCCTAGGGTTTTCAGCAAGATCGTTTGATAAGGTATGACGGTGGTAGTGGTAATATGTTTCGCGCATCGCTCTTTTTACAACAGCACGAACCTCTACTAACTTTTGCCTGTCCTCATTCTCCCTATCTTTCTTGTACCGCGAGTGCAACTGTCTTTGCTTCCTGAGCATTCTCCGAATTGCGCTGTTAAACCACGGTGGGTCTTTCCCATCCGTAACCCACTTATTCGGCACATACTTGTCCAATGCGTGATTTACAATGTGTTTAAAATTTGCCCATAATTCTTTCACGTCCATCGTACCGGAAGTAAATGAAGTCGATTCATTTACTAAGTGGGATGCTAACAACTGATTATCTGCTCTTTCTAGCAAGAATTCTCTCCTAGACTTCTTCACCGTCTTTTTAAGTTTCGTAACCATAGTGGTAATGACAACATCGTGATCACTAACCCCTGTCTCAACACTGACACAATCGATTAGGTCTGGTCTGTTCGTGGCTACCAGATCTAAAATGTTTCCATTACGCGTTAGCTGTCGATTTAGCTGCTCAAGACAGTTTTCGGATAATGTGTTCAAAATTAATTCACAAGACGGCTTGTCTGTACCACCTGTAATGAATCCATAGACATCCCAGTCTATACTAGGTGGGTTGAAGTCGCCTCCGACTAATGCAGCATGATCCGGGTACTTCCGCGATACAGAGTGTAGACTCCCTTTGAATGATTCTAGAACTGTCACGGTGGAACCTGGTGGCCGGTAACAACACCCAACAATTAACTTTGTTCCTCCTAGCCCTGTTAAACGTGTCCAGATAACTTCACAATCACACTCTATTTCAACCTCAGTAGACAGAATATTTTTGTCAACTGCAATGAAGACACCACCTCCTACGGTGTCCAATCTGTCTTTCCGATACACGTTCCAACTCTCACTAAATGTTTCATAACTTCCTATCTCAGGGTTCAGCCAGGTCTCAGTCACGATAATACAAAAGAGCTGCCCTTCTTTGTACTGGTTCAAATGGCTCTGAGCACTAAGGGACTTAATATCTGTGGTCATCAGTCCCCTAGAACTCAGAACTACTTAAACCTAACTAACCTATGGGCATCACATACATCCATGCCCGAGGCAGGATTCGAATCTGCGTCCGTAGCGGTCGCGCGGTTCCGGACTGAGCGCCTAGAACCGCTCGGCCACGGTGGCCGGCCCTTCTTTGTACTTTTTCGATGTCATCCGGAAGTCCCATCTGATGCGGATCCCACACCGCACAGCAATACTCTAGAATAGGGCCGACAAGCGTGGTGTAAGCAGTCTCTTTAGTAGACCTGTTGCACCTTCTAAGTGTTCTGCCAATGAATCGCAGTCTTTGGTTTGCTCTACCCACAACTTTATCTGTGTGATCGTTCCAATTTAGGTTATTTGTAATTGTAATACCTAAGTAGTTAGTTGAATTTACAGCCTTCAGATTTGTGTGACTTATCGTGTAATCGAAATTTAGCTGATTGCTTTTAGTACTCATGTGAATAACTTCACACTTGTCCCTTATTCAGAGTTAATTGCCACTTTTCGCACCATACAGATATCTTATCTGAATCATTTTACAAGTCGTTTTGATCATCTTATGACTTTACAAGACGGTAAATGACAGCATCATCTGCGAACAATTTAAGACGGCTATTCAGATCGTCTTCTATGTCGTTAATATAGATCAGGAGCAACAGAGATCCTATAACACTTCCTTGGGGAACACTGGATATTACTTCTGTTTTACTCGATGACTTTCCGTCTATTGCTACAAACTGTGAACCTTCTGATCACTGTTGACATTTGTTGACAACAACTGTGACATCTTGCAGAAAACCCAAGAACCACAAGCAGGAGGGCCACGTGAAGTGATGCCCGCATTCTGGTAGCCTGCCAAAAAACCCTGTACAGTATTTGGTTAGGAAGCCATGCCACACCCACATTATTCGCCTGATCTTATGTCTTCACTTTTTCCACTCTCTATCGAACAATCTTCAAGGAAGTTCCTTTCCAGAGCAAAATGCGTTCCGAAAAATTCTCGAAGAATTCTTCACCTCAAACGTATGTACAATTGTGGAATTGAAAATTTACCCCAGCTCAGGCAGACTGTTATAAACAGCAAAGGAAAATATATTATTGATGACCAAAGGCTCTGTTGTATGTATTTGTTGTGTTTAAATAAACTTATGTAAAAACGCTAGGAATTTATGCACTGACCCAATACATTGGCTCCAGTCGTCAAGCAAAAGTTACATATTCAGGAATATGATGGAGATATATTAGCCGGCGGTTGTGACCGAGCGGTTCTAGGCGCTTCAGTCCGGAACCACGCTGCTGCTACGGTCGCAGGTTCGAATTCTGCCTCGGGCATGGACGTGTGTCCTGTCCGTTAGTTAGGTTTAAGTAGTTCTAAGTCTAGGGGACTGATGATCACAAATGTCAAGTCCCATAGTACTCAGAGCCATTTGAACCGTTTTTGAGATAAAAAAAATGATTCTAATGGCTCTGAGCACTATGCGACTTAACTTCTGAGGTCATCAGTCGCCTAGAACTTAGAACTAATTAAACCTAACTAACCTAAGGACAACACACACATCCATGCCCGAGGCAGGATTCGAACCTGCGACCGCAGCCGTTGCTCGGCTCCTGACTGAACCGCACGGCCACTCCGGCCGGCTTTTGAGATATATTCGTTAGCTCTTGTTACGGAAGCAATAAACGTTACTTCAAATGCAATCTCGCATTTCTGAGGTTTGACAGTGCAGTTAAGTGCCTGTAACTAGTTTTAATAAAATCCAGTAGGATTAGAACTGCTAACGAGTATTAAAGAAGGGTGTCACTTTTGGTCATAACGAACAGAACCTCAGACCTTTAACTTCTATCCGTCTCTATAAATACCCTGGTTCTCGGGCTCTGATTGGAGTTGGCGTTAGGATCGATGGCATTCATACAAAAGCACTCAATTCAATGGTTATTACAGTGTAGTGACAGCCATGTGTCAGATGTTCCAGCACATACTGGATGACAGGGCTACCCAGTGCCTCTTGTTCTGATCACTTATGCAGGCACTTCCGGATGCCAGGGCTTGCCTGTCCGGTGGGACCATGATCAGCCTACCACGACTTCCAACACCACAGTACATCCCTATGTGTCATCATGGATCACTATCATCTTCCACAGTGGGATCGAGGACACTTCAACAGCATGGAGCCACACACCCAAGCTACAGGTTCTCCTATACACTGCCAGATGCCAGCCTGCAAGACTTCAACTAAAGAACTACTGAAATAGTGGCCTTGGTGACAAGCCAGGAGCTAGTGTGATTCTACCACATTACTGCCATGAGGTGGCAGCGGAGCCTGCCGAGAAGAGGCTGAACTGTAAATCTGAACCAATGAATGATAACATGATTATCTCGTTTTCTACAGATTCACATCACCACGTTGGCAACATAGAGGTGTCTCGACTTGGTATCCTTACAGTGTTCTAGTGATAAATCGATTAGCCATAAATAATACTTTCCTAATATACAGGTTTTCTGTTGCAACAAACTGCATGCAGGAAAACAAAACAACACTTGGTTGCATATACAATTTTTGTTTAAAATTATATATATGGAGAAAGAATATATATGGGTTAAACAGATTGTCTAGTGGTTTACTGCAATGCAGTCTGAATTGTCTGAAACCTAGTGATGCTACATGTTCACAGATTAAAACTAAGTGAAATGAGAAATGATGTCATCGAAGCTACTGTGCTCACCGATCCAGCAGCTAGAGTGCCTCATTCAAACCCCATATACCAATCATCCCAACCGATTTATCCATTCAGTTTAAGAGAACTAGGCTTTCGTTTGCAGTAACAATGAAGAAGGTCGGACATTCAAATACGCTGGAATTGCTTTACGACTAGACTGTTTTCGCCATACTGAATTGCTTGTGTCGTTTCACTGGTAGCTTAGATGACCACTTCATACTCTCATCAAATAGTATCCAAAAAAACTTAAACAGATATATCTTCTGGAATTTCGTAGTGGTATTCTGCACAAAAAAATTTCAAAATTTCAAAACAGTTAACCAAAAAAAGAAAACACAGGAGTGTTTTTCATTCATATCGATATGATTTGTTATAAATTTCAATCCCATACCTTCAAAGTGGGCGTACTGCCAACGAGGAGCCGGAATCTGCGTGTCAGGGATACCTCAGATCTGAACATATATCTCCTTCCCATACATATTTATCAATCGCGAATTCGTCATGGTGTTGTGAAGCAGTCGCACCTGAATATTGTGGAAACCTGATTCACTGTGAGACCAAGCAGAAAGAAACTCGTCGACACAAATTCGCAGTTGCTTTCTAGCAAGCTGCAGAGATCATCAATCGCAATAAAATTCTTTGTAGCGACCGCAGGCATCGCCCGCAGGGGGAACAGCGGCCGTTAGAAATCAAAATTATGCAGCAGCCATAAGCCGTCTGAAACTTTGGTGACATGTTTCACTCGTCAGACGCAAACATGTTCAGAAATGTAGCAGCCAGCCGGAATGCGTTAAATATATCTAGCTCTGTACAGCTCCGAAGTGAAACACAAAAAATTTATGTCTGACGTCGGAGCTGCACATAGCTGGATATATTTCCCGTTTGTCCACTGGCTACTACATTTCTGATGATGCTCGTGTCTGATGTGTAAACACGTAAATAAAGGAACACTGTTTGCTACTTGTGGCTTCTGCACAATTTTAAAATTACACGTGTATTGGTTTTCAGAAATAAACTTTTCCGTTAGAAAAGTTGACAGCTGAATTCAAAGAGAGAGAATCAGAGATAAACTTTTCCGTTAGAAAAGTATAGACACATGGATTCAAACGTCGATTGCCTGAAGGCCAGTTCAGTCTACACATCAAACGATCGACAGAAATGTTTACACTATACTCCCCGAATCTCTGAGCACTTTGTAGCAGAGGTCACTTTTAATTGTAGCGTATATTAAGGTTTCTCATCTTCTCGCCGTTCCGTTCACGGATAAAACGCAGGAATAGCGGCTGCCTCAACGGCTCTGTGTGAGATGTTATTTGCAACATATTATTTCCGTGATTTATGCCGATAGATACGTTGGGGCTAAAGAATAATTGTAGCTTACTTCTTGAAAACGATTCTCGAACTTTTGTAAGGACGTTCTCGCGCAGATGTACAGCCAGTTTCATTATCAAACTTTGCAAGGGATACTGCTATCAACAATAGTGTAACGTAGTAAATCGTACTCTTTAAGTATCGCTGGTTCTCTGTAACTTTCGGACTCAGAGCACCTTTTTTACTGACAGGGGCTCTATTTTGCTATTTTTATGTTCAACAATGGCAATGCATTTTTGCACAGGTTGCGTACGGAACAATTTTGTGTAGACGCGTCGCACCAAAATCATTCGAACAGTTTCCTAAGTTGATGAATTGTGAGTTTGGAAGAATGATTAGAACGACGATAATGAGCAATGTTATGG
The DNA here is from genome assembly GCF_023897955.1 of Schistocerca gregaria. NCBI lineage: Eukaryota > Metazoa > Arthropoda > Insecta > Orthoptera > Acrididae > Schistocerca > Schistocerca gregaria. The sequence continues at coordinate 571,101,425 of NC_064923.1, forward strand.
TATATTCGCAGAATATGCGCATAATTACACGAAGTCAGTGAACGAAACAGTACCGTCATTATTAGTCAGTATCTTCCGGTGGAGAAACACATTACAATTTGAACAATTATAGAAAAGGCAACGGCGGACAGTTACAAACCGAAACATTTATTCAAAAAAGCAATCCATTTCAATGTGAGAAACTTTAATAATAAAATAAATAGATACTTTTCATATTAGGCAACAAGATCAAATTCTTTTAGCAATCAAGACTGTTCTTTCTGTTAGCCAAGGTCGTCCACACGATAGTTTGCAAGGGGGGGGGGGCGCTAGATGTGGAGGTATGGAGTACTTTTAATATTTGAGAAGATGAATTGTGGCTTGTATGTAGCCATAAAAATGTTACAGATCCGTTCCTATTAAAAATCTGGATGGTATCAACCTGCAAATCATTTTCTTGAAAGAAAACATATGATAACACTACATTTTTTGCTTTCCCTGGGATTAGGCGAGCGGTCTAAGGCGCTGCAGACATGTACTGTGCGGCTGATCCCGGCGGAGGTTCGAGTCCTCCCTCGGGCATGGGTGGGTGTGTTTGTCCTTAGGATAATTTAGGTTAAGTTGTATGCAAGCTTAGGGACTGATGACCTTAGCAGTTAAGTCCCACGAAATTTATTTCACACACATTTGAACATTTATTTATTTATTTATTTTTGCTTTCCCTGAGAGCTGGGTTAGGGGAGAGGGACACGCGGCCCAATGTTGCTAGTGCTAACCACCACATATCTGCTTCAGGTTGTTGCAAAATTTTAAAATACAGGGGAAGGGACGTTACAATTTTTCTGTGGAACTCTCTCGCCAGTCCAAGAAGCCTGTGACCATTCACAGCACCATTTTTCCTACGCGTTCTCCGTCTATTGTTGGTCCAACCGTTATACTCTAAATGGCCAAGGAAACTGGCACTGGCATGCATATTGAAATACGGAGATATGTAAACAGGCAGAATACTGTACTGAGGTCGCCGTTTGCCTGTATTACACAACAACTGTCTGACGTAGTTGTTAGATCGGTTACTGATGCTACAATGGCAGGTTTTCAAGATTTAAGTGAAATTGAACGTGGTGTTATAGTCGGCGCACGAGTGACAGGACAAAGTATCTGCGACGCAGCGAAGAATTGGGAACTTTCCCGTACGACCATTTCAGGAGTATACCGTGAATATCAGGAATCCGGTAAAACATCAAATCTCCGAGATCGCTGCAACCGGAAAAAGATACAACGGGACGAACGACGACTGAAGAGAATCGTTCAACGCGATATAAGTGCAACCCTTCCGCAAATTGTTACAGATCTCGAAGCTGGTCCATGAACAAGTGTCAACGTGCGAACTATTCAACGAAACATCATTGATATAGGCTTTCGGAGCCACAGATCCACCGACTACCCTTCATGACAGCACGACACAAAGCTGTACTGTGGCCGAGCGGTTCTATGCGCTACATTCTGGAGCCGCGCGACCGCTATGGTCCCAGGTTCGAATCCTGCCTCGGGCATGGATGTGTGTGTTGTCCTTAGGTTAGTTAGGTTTAATTAGTTCTAAGTTCTAGGGGACTGATGACCTTAGAAGTTAAGTCCCATAGTGCCCAGAGCCATTTGAACGAAAGCTGTACTCCTCGCCTGGGCCCGCGAACGCCGACATTCGACTGTTGATGACTGAAAAACATGTTACCTAGTCGGACGAGTCTCGTTTCAAATTGTATCGAGCGGATGGACGTGTACGGGAACGGCGACAACCTCATGAATCCATGGACCCTGCATGTCAACAGGGAGCTATTGAAGCTGGTGGAGGTTCTGCAATAGTGTGGGGCGTGTGCAGTTGAAGTGATATGGGACCCCTGATACGTGTAGATACGACTCTGACACGTGAAACATACGTAAGCGTCCTGTCTGATCACCTGCATCCATTTATGTCCATTGAGCATTCCGACGGACTTGGGCAATTCCAACAGGACAATGTGACACCTCACACGTCCAGAATTGCTACAGATTGGCTCCAGGAACACTCTTTTGAGTTTAAACACTTACGCTGGCCGCCAAACTACCCAAACACGAACATTATGGAGCATATCTGGGTTGCCTTGCAACTTGCTGTTCAGAAGAGATCTCCACCCCGTCGTACTCTTAGGGATTTATGGGCAGCCCTGCAGGATTCATGGTGTAAATTATCTCCAGCACTACTTCAGACATTAGTCGAATCCATGCCACGTCGTGTTGCGGCAGGTCTGCGCGCTCGCGGGGACCCTACACGATATTAGGCAGGTGTACCAGTTTCTTTGGCTCTTCAGTGTCTATGTCCCATACACTGGAAGAGGATTGAAACTTTGACCACACATGTATTTTGTATGCATCTTCTTTGTAAAGAAGCTACAGTCTTTCACTATCCTACCAATGAATTGCTCCTTGCCATTTGATTTACTCACAAGTGAGCCTTTATGGTCGGTTCACTTCATACCTCTACACATACACTCCTGGAAATTGAAATAAGAACACCGTGAATTCATTGTCCCAGGAAGGGGAAACTTTATTGACACATTCCTGGGGTCAGATACACCACATGATCACACTGACAGAACCACAGGCACATAGACACAGGCAACAGAGCATGCACAATGTCGGCACTAGTACAGTGTATATCCACCTTTCGCAGCAATGCAGGCTGCTATTCTCCCATGGAGACGATCGTAGAGATGCTGGATGTAGTCCTGTGGAACGGATTGCCATGCCATTTCCACCTGGCGCCTCAGTTGGACCAGCGTTCGTGCTGGACGTGCAGACCGCGTGAGACGACGCTTCATCCAGTCCCAAACATGCTCAATGGGGGACAGATCCGGAGATCTTGCTGGCCAGGGTAGCTGACTTACACCTTCTAGAGCACGTTGGGTGGCACGGGATACATGCGGACGTGCATTGTCCTGTTGGAACAGCAAGTTCCCTTGCCGGTCTAGGAATGGTAGAACGATGGGTTCGATGACGGTTTCGATGTACCGTGCACTATTCAGTGTCCCCTCGACGATCACCGGAGGTGTACGGCCAGTGTAGGAGATCGCTCCCCACACCATGATGCCGGGTGTTGGCCCTGTGTGCCTCGGTCGTATGCAATCCTGATTGTGGCGCTCACCTGCACGGCGCCAAACACGCATACGACCATCATTCGCACCAAGGCAGAAGCGACTCTCATCGCTGAAGACGACACGTCTCCATTCGTCCCTCCATTCATGCCTGTCGCGACACCACTGGAGGCGGGCTGCACGATGTTGGGGCGTGAGCGGAAGACGGCCTAACGGTGTGCGGGACCGTAGCCCAGCTTCATGGAGACGGTTGCGAATGGTCCTCGCCGGAGCAACAGTGTCCCTAATTTGCTGGGAAGTGGCGGTGCGGTCCCCTACGGCACTGCGTAGGATCCTACGGTCTTGGCGTGAATCCGTGCGTTGGTGCGGTCCGGTCCCAGGTCGACGGGCACGTGCACCTTCCGCCGACTACTGGCGACAACATCGATGTACTGTGGAGACCTCACGCCCCACGTGTTGAGCAATTCGGCGGTACGTCCACCCGGCCTCCCGCATGCCCACTATACGCCCTCGCTCAAAGTCAGTCAACTGCAGATACGGTTCACGTCCACGCTGTCGCGGCATGTTACCAGTGTTAAAGACTGCGATGGAGCTCCGTATGCCACGGCAAACTGGCTGACACTGACGGCGGCGGTGCACAAATGCTGCGCAGCTAGCGCCATTCGACGGCCAACACCGCGGTTCCTGGTGTGTCCGCTGTGCCGTGCATGTGATCATTGCTTGTACAGCCCTCTCGCAGTGTCCGGAGCAAGTATGGTGGGTCTGACACACCGGTGTCAATGTGTTCTTTTTTCCATTTCCAGGAGTGTATTCCTTAAAATATTATTGTGATTTTCCTGTCTTTGTGATTCATTAATCTTGTAGCCAAAGGAAACCGCGCTACTAAGTTTCGCGAGGTGCGCATTTAGAGCCAGCTGTCAGTCTTTGCAGGAGGCTAACATTTTGACGAAACCTTAAAGTAAATTACTGCAGTCTTTATCCGGTAGAATTTCCTTGTAGATAGCTACATCATAAACTATTTGACGTTGCTGTTTTCTTGCTCTTTTCCGAGTACAACTTCTCTTCTAATCTGTACAGGCTGTGTTTCGTTACCTCTTGTGGAATAAAAGCTTCCTTTTCTCGAGGCTCAGAGTCTCCGATAATCCTTCGTTTCATACTCCTTCCTCCAACTACTTTCGAATCTCTCATGACAAGAAAATTTTCAGCTTCTCGCATATATTTTATTAACACCTCAATTTCCGCGTTTATTCTCCGTTCTGTTACCTTCATCTCTTGGCGCGGTCATGTAAACCTAATGAGACGAGCTTCGTGTGGGCTTTCTAGAATAATCACTCAGCCAATAAATTGCTCAGTGTGCGCTGCACTTTACTGCTCTTCACTGTATGTAACGACAGCCTTTGAAGATATACACTGGTGTGTAAACCTAAAGGACGAAACTCACTTGCGCATGATGAGTGACTGGTAAGTACCATAGCTCGATGAAACGTGGACCATCCATGGAAAGAACTGCTACAGTATAGTACAGAAGTTAATTGAAAGAAATACGGAGTGAGACAAACAGAAACGAGAGTTGTATTCAAGTACAATAATTACACTGAAGTTATCGTGATTCAGTGTGATCCGCTGGATATTACAAACGGCATGAAACGGTCAGTAGGGTGTGTGTTCATCGCGGAAGGCAATTGTAAGGGGTCAATCGCCCCTTACGTATTGAAAACCATCTATCATTGCCTCACGCTCGTCGCAGCAGGTACTGTTGACAGTCGAGTGCCCTGTGCCGCAGAGGGCAGTCACTGTTGAGACTCCGAGCAAGTTAAGTAGTTGGCTGCTAAGCGAGCAGAGCGGATTTCGGCAGGACGGCCGACCGCGTTTACAATTGTTTAACGGGTGTTTGCGCCACCCAAAACCGCGGGCCCGGCCTCCAGAAAATACGTAAATGGCGTTAATTGGGTGATTTGGTTGACGTGTTTAAGTGTTCATCTGTGCACCGTTATTACGCGACAACATCTCCGGACACCCAAGATTTGGATTGCAGGGGGGATTGAGTGTCACATGAAGAGTATTGGCGCGTAACGGCATTAATAGGCTACCTGTGATGAGTTAACCGCTGTTACTTTGTCAGACGAAGGGAGTAACTGCCTCATTCGTTCTGTTTAGACAAAATATATGGAACACTAACAACAAAGTATGTACCGATTATTGCTACCTGACATCCTAATTAGCTTTGTCGGATCTGATACTAAACAACTCCCATGCAAACATTAACCGATCAGCCTTTATCAGTTGCACATGGTCGAACTATTTTAAACTACTTGTCAGTAACGGTTGGTTTAATAAGGACTGTTTCACAATGCACAGTTAACAAGGAGCGTCAATGCTGCTTACAACGTTGAAAGGGTCCTGTAGTCCCATTTCATAATCGTTTTATTTGCTTTGCAATGATACAGAACTCTCTGGCATGCGTGAGTTACGACAGATGTAGATGTGTTTCATTTTGGTGGTTTGGTCTGCTGCAGAAAATCAGTGGTAGTCGTACAGAATCGCCAGCCGTTGTAGTTTTCAGGTACGCAAGAGGTTTGCCCCCCTTGTGTGAAAGTTACCGGTGTTAGATTGGTGGCGGAAGCCTCATCTCTGGGTTTTCATGGCCACCGGGCCGCGTGGGAGACGTTGGAGTGTGTGAGACAGTGAGTCTGCTTCCAACTCGCCCGGGGTCAGCAGCCGAAGTCTCTTCGAAGAAGGGTGAGTTGACTTAACCGCGTGGCGCGTTGTCTCATAGCAAGAGGTGAGCTTTTAGCCTTTGATTTCGCGATTCATTTTGTTGTTGTTGTTGCCTTCAGTCCTGAGACTGGTTTGATGCAGCTCTCCATGCTACTCTATCCTGTGCAAGCTGCTTCATCTCCCAGTACCTACTGCAACCTACATCCTCCTGAATATGCTTAGCGTACTCATCTCTCGGTCTCCCTCTACGATTTTTACCCTCCACGCTGCCCTCCAATGCTAAATTTGTGCCTCAAAACATGTCCTACCAACCGATCCCTTCTTCTAGTCAAGTTGTGCCACAAACTTCTCTTCTCCCCAATCCTATTCAATACTTCCTCATTAGTTATGTGATCTACCCATTTAATCTTCAGCATTCTTCTGTAGCACCACATTTCGAAAGCTTCTATTCTCTTCTTGTCCAAACTATTTATCGTCCATGTCTCACTTCCATACATGGCTACAATCCATACAAATACTTTCAGAAATAACTTCCTGACACTTAAATCAATACTTGATGTTAACAAATTTCTCTTCTTCAGAAACACATTCCTTGCCATTGTCAGTCTACATTTTATATCCTCTCTACTTCGTCCATCATCAGTTATTTTGCTCCCCATATAGCAAAACTCCTTTACTACTTTAGGTGTCTCATTTCCTAATCTAATTCCCTCAGCATCACCAGACTTAAGTCGACTACATTCCATTATCGTCGTTTTGCTTTTTTTGTTGTTCATCTTCTATCCTCCTTTCAAGACACTGTCCATTCCGTTCAACTGCTCTTCCAAGTCCTTTGCCGTCTCTGACAGAATTACAATGTCATCGACGAACCTCAAAGTTTTTACTTCGTCTCCAAGAATTTTAATACCTACTCCAAATTTTTCTTTTGTTTCCTTTAATGCTTGCTCAATATACAGATTGAATAACATCGGGGAGAGGCTACAACCCTGTCTCACTCCTTTCCCAACCACTGCTTCCCTTTCATGCCCCTCGACTCTTATGACTGCTATCTGGTTTCTATACAAATTGTAAATAGCCTTTCGCTCCCTGTATTTTACCCCTGCCGCCTTTAGAATTTGAAATAGAGTATTCCAGTCAACATTGTCAAAAGCTTTCTCTAAGTCTACAAATGCTAGAAACGTAGGTTTGCCTTTTCTTAATCTTTCTTCTAAGATAAGTCGTAAGGTCAGTATTGCCTCACGTGTCCCAACATTTCGACGGAATCCAAACTGATCCTCCCCGAGGTCCGCATCTACCAGTTTTTCCATTCGTCTGTAAAGAATTCGCGTTAGTATTTTGCAGCCGTGGCTTATTAAACTGATAGTTCGGTAATTTTCACATCTGTCAGCACCTGCTTTCTTTGGGATTGGAATTATTATATTCTTCTTGAAGTCTGAGGGTATTTCGCCTGTCTCATACATCTTGCTCACCAGCTGGTAGAGTTTTGTCAGGACTGGTTCTCCCAAGGCCGTCAGTAGTTCTAATGGAATGTTGTCTACTCCGGGGGCCTTGTTTCGACTCAGGTCTTTCAGTGCTCTGTCAAACTCTTCACGCAGTATCGTATCTCCCATTCCGTCTTCATCTACATCCTCTTCCATTTCCATAATATTGTCCTCAAGTACATCGCCCTTGTATAAACCTTCTATATACTCCTTCCACCTTTCTGCCTTCCCTTCTTTGCTTAGAACTGGGTTTCCATCTGAGCTCTTGATATTCATACACGTGTTTCTCTTCTCTCCAAAGGTCTCTTTAATTTTCCTGTAGGCAGTATCTATCTTACCCCTAGTGAGATAAGCCTCTACATCCTTACATTTGTCCTCTAGCCATCACTGTTTAGCCATTTTGCACTTCCTGTCGATCTCATTTTTGAGACGTTTGTATTCCTTTTTGCCTGCTTCATTTACTGCATTTTTATATTTTCTCCTTTCATCAATTAAATTCAATATTTCTTCTGTTACCCAAGGATTTCTAGCAGCCCTCGTCTTTGTACCTACTTTATCCTCTGCTGCCTTCACTACTTCATCCCTCAGAGCTGCCCATTCTTCTTCTACTGTATTTCTTTCCCCTATTCCTGTCAATTGTTCCCTTATGCTCTCCCTGAAACTCTGTACAACTTCTGGTTCTTTCAGTTTATCCAGGTCCCATCTCCTTAATTTCCCACATTTTTGCAGTTTCTTCAGTTTTAATCTGCAGGTCATAACCAATAGATTGTGGTCAGAGTCCACATCTGCCCCTGGAAATGTCTTACAACTTAAAACCTGGTTTCTAAATCTGTGTCTTACCATTATATAATCTATCTGATACCTTTTAGTATCTCCAGGGTTCTTCCACGTATACAACCTTCTTTCATGATTCTTAAACCAAGTGTTAGCTATGATTAAATTGTGCTCTGTGCAAAATTCTACTAGGCGGCTTCCTCTTTCATTTCTTAGCCCCAATCCATGTTCACCTACTATGTTTCCTTCTCTCCATTTTCCTACACTCGAATTCCAGTCACCCATTACTATTAAATTTTCGTCTCCCTTCACTATCTGAATAATTTCTTTTATTTCATCGTACATTTCTTCAATTTCTTCATCATCTGCAGAGCTAGTTGGCATATAAACTTGTACTACTGTAGTAGTTGTGGGCTTCGTATCTATCTTGGCCACAATAATGCGTTCACTATGCTGTTTGTATTAGCTTACCCGCATTCCTATTTTCCTATTCATTATTAAACCTACTCCTGCATTCCCCCTATTTGATTTTGTGTTTATAACCCTGTAGTCACCTGACCAGACGTCTTGTTCGTCCTGCCACCGAACTTCACTAATTCCCACTACATCTAACTTTAACCTATCCATTTCCCTTTTTAAATTTTCTAACCTACCTGCCCGATTAAGGGATCTGACATTCCACGCTCCGATCCGTAGAACGCCAGTTTTCTTTCTCCTGATAACGACATCCTCCTGAGTAGTCCCCGCCCGGAGATCCGAATGGGGGACTATTTTACCTCCGGAATATTTTACACAAGAGGATGCCGTCATCATTTAATCATACAGTACAGCTGCATGTCCTCGGGAAAAATTACGGCTGTAGTTTCCCCTTGCTTTCAGCCGTTCGCAGTACCAGCACAGCAAGGCCGTTTTGGTTAATGTTGCAAGGCCAGATCAGTCAATCATCCAGACTGTTGCCCCTGCAACTACTGAAAAGGCTGCCTCCCCTCTTCAGGAACCACACGTTTGTCTGGCCTCTCAACAGATACCCCTACGTTGTGGTTGCACCTACGGTACGGCCATCTGTATCGCTGAGGCACGCAAGCCTCCCCACCAACGGTAAGGTCCATGGTTCATGGGAGTTTATAAAGATTGATTTTCTGGGTCGCAGCAAGGAATGCAAGGCTTTTGCAGACTTTCAGTTTGATTCCTAATGCAGACTTGACTTTGATCCGTAAGGAGAACGTAGCACAAAGGTGTGCACATGTTGAAGCGCCCTCGATTCAGTGTGGATGTTTGTGTGCCTGCAACTGCGTGTGTATGCATTCTAGTCTTATCGAAATCTTGATAATGTTTGCTTCTTTGTGAATTTTCTTTCTCTCATTACTTTATGTGCCGTGAAAACCATCCACGTGGGTTAATATTAGAGTTTGTTGGTCCTCTGCCATTATCCTTTGTCTATTCAAATGCGCTCTCTGTAAGATGTTAAATGCTCGTGACTGCGTGGTTTGATGTTACTAAAATTTGGCTACAGTATGTAGAAATTGTGTCTTCGCGAACCACGTTGGCACACGAGTCTGATGTGAAACGTATAGCGTTTCACAAGCATTTGTATTTAGTTGCCAAGCAACAGCAGTCAATAGAAGCATTACATTAATGTTTTAAGGAATAAATAATTTTACCTCCAATCTTATCCAGTGAACCGATGTTACGCCTCTAGTACCTACGCCATTTACCTTGTAGTTTCCTTGTTAGCCCTTCCATAGCGTTTCCATGCGCGCAGGTTCAAAAATGGCTCTGAGCACTATGGGACTTAACTTCTCAGGTCATCAGTCCCCTAGAACTTAGAACTAATTAAACCTAACTAACCTAAGGACATCAGACACATCCATGCCCGAGGCAGGATTCGAACCTGCGACCGTAACAGTCGCTCGGTTCCAGACTGTAGCGTCTAGAGCCGCACGGCCACTCCGACCGGCGTGTAAATTCTCTTCGTCTCATTGCGTATTTCTTTTAGGTAATTCCTGTACGATAATTGTTCTTTCAATGGATGATCAAAGTTTCGTCAAGCTGTGTTACTTGGCAGTGACACATCACGCGAAAGTTACTTTCGTCCTTAAGTTTTTCGCACCGCTTCATGTAGCGGATGCAAGAACGTACGGCGTGTCCCAAGACGAATGGTCAATGTTCAGGGATACGACAGGAACGATCATTCGAAGCAAGACGTCTAGTAAATATGGGCTCTAAAATGCATACCTTAGGAGCTATGAGCACTTGTTTATCTTCGATACTGTGAAACAAATCTCTTCTACTGACAGGTATATGCTTTACAAATTTGGAACGTCGTAGTATGGACCAAAACAAGAAAAAAGAATTCCAGTAAAAATGGGCTCTGAACTGCATTCCTTAAGAAATGTGAGCAGTTTTTGATCTTTCGATGCTGTGAGATACTACTGAAGAGGGACAGCAACCTTTTCAGTGGCCGGGACAACAGTCTGGATGATTCGCTGATCTGGCGTTATGACAATAACCAAAATGGGCTTGCTGTGTTGGTACTGCGAACGGCTGAAAGCAAGTGGAAACTACAGCCGTATGGTTAAATGATGGTGGGGTTCTCTTCGGTAAAATATTCTGCAGGTAAAATAGTCCCCCATTCGGATCTCCGGGCGGGGACTACTCAAGAGGATGTCGTTATCAGGAGAAAGAAAACTGGCGTTCTACGGATCGGAGCGTGGAATGTCAGATCCCTTAATCGGGCAGGTAGGTTAGAAAACTTAAAAAGGGAAATGGATAGGTTAAAGTTAGATATAGTTGGAATTGGTGAAGTTCTGTGGCAGGAGGAACAAGACTTCTGCTCAGGGGACTACAGGGTTATAAACACAAAATCAAATAGGAGTAATGCAGGAGTAGGTTTAATAATGAATAGGAAAATAGGAATGCGGGTAAGCTACTACAAACAGCATAGTGAATGCATTATTGTGGCAAAGATAGATACGAAGCCCACACCTACGACAGTAGTACAAGTTTATATGCCAACTAGTTCTGCAAATGACGAAGAAATTGAAGAAATGTATGATGAAATAAAAGAAATTATTCAGATAGTGAAGGGTGATGAGAATTTAATAGTCATGGGTGACTGGAATTCAGTAGTAGGAAAAGGGAGAGAAGGAAACATAGTAGGTAAATATGGATTGGGGGTAAGAAATGACAGAGGAAGCCGCCTGGTACAATTTTGCACAGAACACAACTTAATCATAGCTAACACTTGGTTTAAGAATCATGAAAGAAGGTTGTATACATGGAAGAACCCTGGAGATACTAAAAGTTATCAGATAGACTATATAATGGAAAGACAGAGATTTAGGAACCAGGTTTTAAATTGTAAGACATTTCCAGGGGCAGATGTCGACTCTGACCACAATCTATTGGTTATGAACTGTAGATTAAAACTGAAGAAACTGCAAAAAGGTGGGAATTTAAGGAGATGGGATCTGGATAAACTGAAAGAACCAGAGGTTGTACAGAGTTTCAGGGAGAGCATAAGAGAACAATTGACAGGAATGGGGGAAAGAAATACAGTAGGAGAAGAATGGGAGCTCTGAGGGATGAAGTAGTGAAGGCAGCAGAGGATCAAGTAGGTAAAAAGACGAGAGCTAGTAGAAATCATTGGGTAACAGAAGATATATTGAATTTAATTGATGAAAGGAGAAAATATAAAAATGCAGTAAATGAAGCAGGCAAAAAGGGATACAAACGTCTCAAAAATGAGATCGACAGGAAGTACAAAGGCTAAGCAGGAATGGCTAGAGGACAAATGTAAGGATGTAGAGGCTTATCTCACTAGGGGTAAGATAGATACCGCCTACAGGAAAATTAAAGAGACCTTTGGAGATAAGAGAACCACTTGCATGAACATCAAGAGCTCAGATGGAAACCCAGTTCTAAGCAAAGAAGGGAAAGCAGAAAGGTGGAAGGAGTATATAGAGGGTCTATACAGTGGTGATGTCCTTGAGGACAATATTATGGAAATGGAAGAGGATGTAGATGAAGATGAAATGGGAGATACGATACTGCGTGAAGAGTTTGACAGAGCACTGAAAGACCTGAGTCGAAACAAGGCCCCCGGAGTAGACAACATTCCATTAGAATTACTGACGGCCTTGGGAGAGCCAGTCCTGACAAAACTGGTGAGCAAGATGTATGAAACAGGCGAAATACCCTCAGACTTCAAGAAGAATATAATAATTCCAATCCCAAAGAAAGCAGGTGTTGACAGATGTGAAAATTACCGAACTATCAGTTTAATAAATCACAGCTGCAAAATACTAACGCGAATTCTTTCGAGACGAATGGAAAAGTTAGTAGAAGCCGACGTCGGGGAAGATCAGTTTGGATTCCGTAGAAATGTTGGAACACGTGAGGCAGTACTTACCCTACGACTTATCTAAGAAACTAGAATAAGGAAAGGCACACCTACGTTTCTAGAATTTGTAGACTTGGAGAAAGCTTTTGACAATGTTAGCTGGAATACTCTCTTTCAAATTCTAAAGGTGGCAGGGGTAAAATACAGGAGCGAAAGGCTATTTACAATTTGTACAGAAACCAGATGGCAGTTATAAGAGTCGAGGGACATGAAAGGGAAGCAGTGTTTGGGAAGGGAGTGAGACAGGGTTGTAGTCTCTCCCCGATGTTATTCAATCTGTATATTAAGCAAGAAGTGAAAGAAACAAAAGAAAAATTCGGAGTAGGTATTAAAATCCATGGAGAAGAAATAAAAACTTTGAGATTCGTCGATGACATTGTAATTCTGTCAGAGACAGCAAAGGACTTGGAAGAGCAGTTGAACGGAATGGACATTATCTTGAAAGGAGGATAGAAGATGAACAACAACAAAAGCAAAACGAGGATAATGGAATGTAGTCGAATTAAGTCTGGTGATGCTGAGGGAATTAGATTAGGAAATGAGACACTTAAAGTAGTAAAGGAGTTTTGCTATATGGGGAGCAAAATAACTGATGATGGACGAAGTAGAGAGGATGTAAAATGTAGACTGGCAATGGCAAGGAATGTGTTTCTGAAGAAGAGAAATTTGTTAACATCATGTATTGATTTAAGTGTCAGGAAGTTATTTCTGAAAGTATTTGTATGGATTTGTATGGAAGTGAGACATGGACGATAAATAGTTTGGACAAGAAGAGAATAGAATCTTTCGAAATGTGGTGCTACAGAAGAATGCTGAAGATTAGATGGGTAGATCACATAACTAATGAGGAAGTATTGAATAGAATTGGGGAGAAGAGAAGTTTGTGGCACAACTTGACTAGAAGAAGGGATCGGTTGGTAGGACATGTTCTGAGGCATCAGGGGATCATCAATTTAGTATTGGAGGGCAGCGTGGAGGGTAAAAATCGTAGAGGGAGACAAAGAGATGAATACACTAAGCAGATTCAGAAGGATGTAGGTTGCGGTAGGTACTGGGAGATGAAGAAGCTTGCACAGGATAGAGTAGCATGGAGAGCTGCATCAAACCAGTCTCAGGACTGAAGACCACAACAACAACATCACTAGGGGTAAGAATAATACTGCCTACAGGAAAATTACAGAGAACTTTGAAGAAAAAAGACCCACTCGTATAAATTTCAAAAGCTCAGATGGAAAACCATTTCTAAGCAAAGAAGGGAAAGCAGGAAGGTGGAGGGAGTATACATAGGCGATGTACTTGAGGGAAATATTATGGAACTGGAGGAGGAAGTAGGTGAAGATGAAATGGAAGATATGATACTGCGTGAAGAATTTGACAGAGCACTGGAATACCTGAGTCGAAACAAGACCCCGAGAGTAGACAACATTCCATTAGAACTACTGATAGCCTTGGGAGACCCATCCCTGACAAAACTCTACCATCTGGTGAGCAAGATGTATGAGACAAACGAAATACCCTCAGACTTCAATAAGAATATAAGAATTACATTGCCCAAGAAATCAGGCGTTGACAGGTGTGAAAATTGCCGTTTAATAAGTCGCGGCTGCGAAATACTGACTCGAATTCTTTACAGATGAGTAGAAAAACTGGTAGACGCTCACATTGGGGAAGATGAGTTTGGATTGCGTAGAAATGATGGAACGCGTGAGGCAATACTGACTCTACGACTTATCTCAGAAGTCAGATTGAATGAAATGGACAGTGTCTTGGAAGGAGGATATAAGATGAACATCAATAAAAGCAAAACGAGGATAATGGAAGGTAGTCTAATTAAATCAGATGATGCTGAGGGAATTCGATTAGGAAATGAGATACTTAAAGTAGCAGATGGGTTTTGCTGTTTGGGGAGCAAAATAACTGATGATGGTCGAAGTAGGGAGGATATAAAATGTAGACTGGCAATGGCAAGAAATGCGTTTCTGAAGAAGAGATTTAACACCGAGTTTAAATTTAAGTGTCAGGAAGTGTTTTCTAAAAGTTTTTGCATGGAGTGTAACCATGTATGGATGTGAAACGTGGACGATAAATATTAGATGAGAAGAGAATAGAAGGTTTCGAAATGTGATGCTACAGAAGAATGCTGAAGATTAGATGGGTATATCACGTAACAAATGAGGAGGTATTGAGTAAAACTGGGGAGAATAGGAATTTGTGGTACAACTTCTCTAGCAGAAGGGATCGATTGGTAGGACATGTTATGAGGGATCAAGGGATCACCAATTTAGAATTGAAAGGCAGCGTGGAGGTTAAAAATCGTAGATGGAGACCAAGAGATGAACACACAAAGCAGATTCAGAAGGATGTAGGGTGCAGTAGTTACTTTGGAATGAAGAAGCTTGCACTGGGTAGAGTAGCATGGGAAGCTGCATCAAACCAGTGTCTGGACTGAAGACCACAACAACAACAGTCCGTGTTACCTCTTCCCAAAATATGGAAAACAAAGAGCTTGCAGTAGAAGTATCGAAGGCGAGGAAGTCTCTTAGCTGTTAAGGTATGCATTTTTAGCAGATGATTTCCAGACTTTTTTGGTTTGAATGATCGTTCCTCTCATGTCGCTGAATATTGACCATTTCTCCTGGGACACCCTGCATAGTTGTATATAGATGGTAGTTTCATCTGTAACTTGGTTCCCCAGTTGTTTACTATCAGCCTTTCATTAATTTAGCAGTCATCTGGCAATGACTTGGTAATGGCGAAATGGATAATGATACCATTTGTGCGACCTCAACGTGAAACGTAGAACAAAATAGTTTACTAGACTGTCACTGTGTTTCCTTAAGGCAACAGGCCTGGTGTATAAACGAGTTGGAAACTGTTCCTTCCAGCATGCGTGGGAGACTACGAGGATCTAACAAAGTGTCACCAACAATGTCGACCGACTATTTGTTTATAACTTGCCTCAAAAGTTGTGTGAAGACTCACGTCAGCCCTTATGAGCTGACTGTGAAAATGTGTGTTTCTCATTATTAACGTAGGCCTAATATGAAGACTAGGGAAAATGAAAATGTTAACATGAAAATAAAGCGTTTTCGGACACACACCCATGTAACATGTTTTCTTCTTCTGTATGTGACGACATCTTGAAGATTCGCCAAACCTTTTTCTCGCACACTATATGAAATTCTTTATTGGTAGCTCTGTGGTAGTAACGTGTTTTATAAATCCCGTACCTCTACACATATTACAATACGCTAATATCCGATTTCTGTTACGGGTTCCGTGCTACACGATGTGAAAAGCTGTTCAAGTCCTACCACGCAAATTCATACCGCTGTCGAAGCTAATTATCGCCCAGCCCTTTGTTATTCCCGCAGTCATTGGTGATTACCACACTTTGCATTCGAGTGAGAACTGTTGGCGCCTTTTTTTATGTTTCCTGTTGACAGAGTAGGGCTGTCGCGGATTTATTACGTGACGGCCCTGGCGACAGCTGCCATCACCAGCAATTGCTCTACGTCAGTCCACACGCCGCCACATTTTATGACATTACGGACGCGAAGTAATGACGCCATCGTTTATGATCATTGTATACTCGCTTATCGACTCGACGTGTTAATGAATCATAATGAAGCATGGTGTCAAGGCAACTGTGATTAATAATCAGAAATGAGCTACTTTTCTTCCCCCCCCCCCCCCCCCGCCCCCTAAGAATAACAGTGGTTGTCATTCTTCTCAAATGTGTTTTTACATCAGTCGTCCTCAGAAATGTCAACATCTATAGCGTCCAAGTCACTGTAAAGTGCGGTACACAGGGTACTTCTGACACCATCATCTCTATAAGGGAAAGATGGGTAAAGTGGCCAGGTTGGGAAAAATGGCCACCAGTTACTTGATGCCCGTCAACATTCTTGCTCCGTACTGAGAAGTGACCGAACTAGGTATAATCGACACCATTTGTTTTTTCAGTGACGTTGACAAAGGAAGCTTGCTCCGTTATCCATCTGTGAACACTTTTAGGTTTTTCGATCTTTTGATGTAAGGAAAGTCACTCATATTGCTTTAGCCGCTTCACTTTTACGTCGATTAATAGGTTCGTGCGATCTCAGGGTTCATGCAATGCCTTTTGGCTCACAGATATGAGTCACCGTCGTTTCTTTCGGTTGTATTGTTTCGCGTGTGAACCATTTATACAGACAAGCCGTCCGATCGGAAAATTGGCCACGTTGCGTGTCGGGAAAAGTGGCCATTACAGGCAAGGACTGGATGGCTGCTTTGGAGGACGGCATCCTAATATTAGTTTTAAAAACCTAGAATCAACCTCTATGACTAAAGCACAAGCATCTAACAAGGTGAACGTAGACAAGGTTTTTGATATACGTAAAACAATGCAAGATAAATGATTTCATTCGACTCATCGTATTTATAATGTAGATGAAACTGGTCTTCTGATAGTTCAGTCCAAGAACAGCAAAGTGTTTGCACTCAAAGGAAGACAACAAATCGGAGCCGCTAGTTCAGCTGAAAGAGGGTTGCTGTCGACTTTTGTAGTGTACGTGAGTAGGAGAAAATTTCATTCCCCTCTTTGTAATCTTCCCTAGGCGAAGAATGAAGATTGAACTTTAAAAATGGGGCTTCGTCAGGAACCGAATTTTCGTGCTACCATAGCGGGAGGATGCAGAGTGAAAGCTTTTTGGACTGGTTTGAACATTTTTTAAAACATGCAAAACCAACTGTTCCAAATTCTGTTCTACTAATCTTAGATGGTCACTCTCTCCATACTAACAACATAGGTTTCATTGATATGGCCAGAAAATTCATACAACTGTTGAGTGCTCGACCCCACACTGTAGCCACAAACTCCAACCTTTGGATATGGCATTAATGTTTTCTTTTAAAACTTTCTGCACACTAGCTTGTGAAACGTTTCTTCGTAATAATCCAGGAAGAACTATTACACAGTTTCAAATAAGTGCTCTCTTTTTTTCGTGCAACGACAGCAGTCAATGGGTTTCGAAAGTGTGGAATTTCTCCTCTAGACCCTAACGTGTTTACGGATAGACGCTGTACTGCAGATGAGTTTACTGATATTCCTTTGGATAGGGACACTAATAATGTCTTTGTTCAAATATTCGTTCCTCTCATTGCGAAACTGCTGCATCTACTATAAGCAGTGGTCACTCTGGACGCCAAACTGCTGTGTCTTCTTCAAAAAGGCCTGCTGTTTCATTTCCGAAACCAACTTATGAGCTGTCTTCAAGTGCAGGCTGCCTTCAGATTATAGGTCAGCGTCCGCCCAACGAAGAACGTCCCTCTGAGTCTCCAACTGGTGGTTCCAGGTAAGCCCAATGGATGTAAAATCTTTACCTACGAAACAAAGTGTGAATGAAAGACAAACTAGGAGTAAAAAAGGAAAGACTGCCGTAATCACTTCTAGCACTTATAAAAATGTGTCGCCTGAAGCTAAAGAAAGAAAGATGAAGTGCTTTTAAGGAAAAAAAGGGATTTCGAATAAAAACAAGCAGGTAAGGCCAATATTCTGCATTCTAAGGCAACACAAAGTAAAAGTAAAAAGTTAAAATTGGGACCAAATGCTATGCGTTACTGCTAAACGGTAACTTTTTGGAGAAGAAACGGAAAAAAAATTCCACTGATGAGGAGAATGACAGACTGTTTTGACTGCAAGAAAGTGTTTTTTAGATCTAAAGAAAATGAAGGAAGGCTGAGATGTCGGAGCTGTAAACGCTGGTCACATGAACTATGCGCTGGATGTGATGAGGACGACAACTTCATGGGAGAATTTTGTGCATAATTTAATATGTTTCTGAGTGGATAAATTGCGTATGACTTAGCTGAAATAGTAACCTATAGTTATTCGTTGATTTCTCTATTTACATCATTAGGTATAATTAATACTTCACATTTTTTGACCTATTTACGCCAACAATATATTGCACTTTTGATTTGCAGTATTGGTCTCCTAATAATAATCAATGGTGAAATAAAAACTGTAAACCTACCTACTTTTGTAAACACTCTGTTTGGGAATGATTGTAAAGGACTGGCCACTTTACCCGATTAGGTAGGGAAAAGCGGTCACTATATAAGCAGTCGGAAAAAAACGTTTATATATTCTAAAAATATACTTTTACTTTAGCTATAAATGTTTGATGTGATATCTTACAGAATGTAGAATCGAGACGAATATGCAACACGCCTCTGTTAATAACCATGGATTTACGAAAATTCAATTTCACTTAGAATGACCAGTTTACCCTACCTTCCCCTATCTAAATGGCAATGTCCCGTCTGACTAACTCATTCAATGGCTCATCATAGGACAGAGCAAACCACCAAGGAGAGAAATTTGATATTTGCAGAGGGTGTTGGTCTTATATTGTAGGCGTCGTCAGTGAAAGGATTTTTCGAAATTCAACCCCTGATGAGGTTTTTTAAGGTCCTACTAAAGCATTTTGAAGCGACATCTATGAAAATTTATATTTGACTTCTCGGTTGGGAATAAAGAAGAAGGGGACGAAATTTTTTACGAAAATATTTCGTTTTATTAAACCATTTTTAAAGCTAAATTCATGAAAAATTTGTGTTTTGCGTCGAAATAAAAATGTGTTACTTGATGAAAATTTTTATGGAAATATCACCACCAGGCCTCAAAAGGCAGGCTTAACAATTATTTCCGACTCTAGCTGCCAGAATCGCTTCTTGGTCAGTAATAAATACTGGAAAGACTATGCCTCTATGGCCTTAATTGTCACGCAATTTAGAAAATGTTGCAGTTTGTGAACAACATAAAAATTCGATTACAGGGAAACAAAAAAATCTGTACAGATCAACAGTCAAAGTGATCGAAGTAGCGGGCCATAAGGTAGTAACTTATTTGCCTAGAGTAATCAGTACGAAAAAAATGGCTCTCAGCACTATGGGACTTAACTTCTGAGGTCATCAGTCCCCTAGAACTTAGAACTACTTAAACCTAAGAAACCTAAGGATATCACACACATCCATGCCCGAGGCAGGATTCGAACCTGCGACCGCAGCAGTCACGCGGTTACAGACTGAAGCGCCTAGAACTGGTATCCCATCAGGTCCAGCGGCCTTTCCTCTTTTGAGCGATTTTAATTGTTTTTCTATCCCTCTGTCGTCTGTTTCGATATCTACCATTTTGTCATCTGTGCGACAATCTAGAGAAGGAACCACAGTGCAGTCTTCCTCTGTGAAACAACTTTGGAAAAAGACATTTAGTATTTCGGCCTTTAGTTTGTCGTCCTCTGTTTCCGTACCATTTTGGTCACAGAGTGTCAGGACATTTTGTTTTGATCCACCTACCGCTTTGACATAAGACCAAAATTTCTACGCCTAATACGGCCTAGGAAAGTCGTTGGTATTCGATCTCTTAAGTGATAAATGGTAATTGACTGAACGCTATCCTTAGTTTATACCCTGAAGCAGGACTCCTAAAATGCTCTATGCACGTTCTCACGAGAAGAACGGCTCCTTTTTCGACTGCCTGCCAGTTATGGTTGTTCAATATTTCTATCACACTCTCTCAGCTGTAAAACAAGCCTATGACCACCGCATCGCAATTCTTTGTATGCTGTCGATGTACCCTGTTAGCCTGATCTTATACGGGTCCCACAGACTTAAGCAATATTCAAGACAGGTCCATACTAGTGTTTTGTACATTGTCTTGTTTGTTGACAACTGCAGTTTGTCAGTATCCTACTAATTATTCATAGCCTGCCACATGGTTTACCTACGACTAAGTCTGTTTGGTCGTTCCATTTCCTACCTCAACCAATTTTTCTTTCTAATATTTGTGTGAAATGATTGACTCATCAATGTTATAGCCCAAAGATACCATGCTTTTCCATTTCATGGAGTGCTGAATTTCACATTTCTCTACATGAGGAGATAGTTCCCAGCCTTTGCGTTAAGCTAATAATTTGCGAAGATCTGAATGGACGTTGTTGTTCCTGACTTCAGTCCTAAGACTAGTTTGATACAAAAACAACGCTAGTCTGTCCTGTGCATGTCTCTTCATCTCTGCGTAAGTACACATCCACTTCAACCTGCCCACTGTAGTCACTACTTGGTCTCACTCTACTATGAGTATTTTTATACCCCACAGTTTCCTCCATTATGAAACTGACGAATCCTCGATGACCACTGTGTGTCACATCAACCGATCTATCTTTTTTTAAATCTCTCTTCTCCCCAGTTCGACTCTGTACATCTTCATTAGTTATTCGATCTGCCCATTTAATCTTCAGCATTCTTATGTTGCTCGAAGAGCTTCTGTTCTTCTGCTGTCTGAAGTTCGTACCGTCAACGTTTCACTTCCGTAAAACGCTAAACACTTTTAAGATTGATGTTAACAAATTTCTCTCTTTCAGAGGTGTTTTTCTTGCTATTCCCAATCTGCATTTTACGTCCTTTCTACTTTTTGGCATCATCATTAATTTTTGTGTTTAAATAGCAAACCTCAGCTGGCACTCTTAGTGTATCATTTCCCAAGCTACTTCCTTCAGCGCCACCATACTTAATTTGACCATATTCCATCCTCCTTGTCTACTTTTGTTGATGTTCGTCTCATAACATTTTTTCAAGATGCTATCCACACCTGATCTTCAAAGACTGTTGCTGTCTATGACAGAATTATATTGCCATCAACGTACCTCAAAATTTTATTAACTTAAATTTCCTTTTCAAAACGACTGAATAGTCGTAGGAATAGGCCACAACCCTATCACACTCCCTTATAACCACTGCTTCCCTATCAAGCCCTTCGATTCTTACAACCGAAATCTGCTTTCTGTAAGAGTTGTAGATAATCTTTCGCTTCCTAAATTTTATCCTTCCCACCTTTATAACATGTAAGCTTGCAGTGCAGTCAACATTGTCGAAATCTGTTTCGCCCAAGCGGTTCTAGGCCCTTCAGTCTGGAACTGCGCGACTGCTGCGGTCGCAGGTTCGAATCCTACCTCGGGCATGGATGTGTGTGATGTCCTTAGGTTAGTTAGGTTTATGTAGTTCTACGTTCTAACGGACTGATGACCTCAGATATTAAGTCCCATAGTGCTCGGAGTCATTTGAACCAAATCTGTTTCTAAATCTACATACACTATAAATGTGGGGTTTTCTTACTTCACTTCGTCGTCTAAGATAAGTCATAATGTCGGTACTGCCTTGCTACTCGTACTTCTCTCCACAACCCAAACTAATCTTCCACGAGATAGGATTATATCAGTTTCTCCATTCGTCCATATATAATTTGTGTGAATGTTTTGCAAATATGACTTATTAAACTTACAGTAGTGTTCACATCCATCAACACCTGCCTTCTTCGGAAGTGTGTTTGCCTCTGTCTTCGTGACGTCTGAGGGTATTACGTGTATCTCATCTTATACCTTGCACCCCATGTGAATTGTTGTGTCATGAGTAGTAGTCCTCAGGTTACCAATAATTCTGAGGGAATTTCGTCTACACCAGTGGCCTTGTTTCAAATCAGGTCTTCTAGTGAACAGTCAAATTAGTCTCGCAGTATCGTATCTCGCACCTCATCTTTATACAATTCCTCTTCCCTTTCTCTAAAACTGGATATTACTCCGACATTTCCCGACAAGCTTTAGTGCATTACATCAGCAGAAAAATGGCGAATATGCACCTCTTTATTAAAGGACTCTGACTGAACAGTGGGATACCTGCTGCTCATTCTACCTTCCTCAGCAACCTTACAAATTTTCGCAAGAGTATTGGCATGCGAATATATGGTGCTTTTGTATGCTCAGAGAGAAGGAGACAGTGGGAGCGGGAAAGAAGCGGGGAAGTAATAAATACTGCACAGCGGTTGTGGTTTAGAAAGAGTGAAGGAGGCAATGACAGTCTGTGAGAAAGAGAGGGACGTAGTGGCAGTGGAACATAGTAGAAAGTGAGAGTGTGAAGGAGACAGTTCCAGTGACAGAAGAATAAAGAGAGGCAGAAAGAGAAAGTGGCTGAGAACCACCGATAATGATAGACAGAGTTTATGACAATGACAACGAGAAAGAGTTGGATAGTGACAGCGAAAACAGACAGCAGCAGTGGGAATGAAGGCGACTGTGCTGTGAGAAAGGGGACAGTGACAGCTGAAGAAACCCAAAGAGGTAATGACAATGAGTTGGGCCGATTGAGTGAGTAGAAATGGGCAATAGAGTATTTGACTGCTTTCTGGAAATTGTCTTAAATGACTAATTATGTCATTATATGAACGTAACATGCTTGTTTTTCTCTTGACTTTCAGTATTATTGTATGAAAACAGAAATGAAATTCAAATAATTTGAACGCCTCCTAAAACGGTCCATTCGAGCCATGTGATGCCTGGCTAGCTCGCTGCTCCTACTGCCATAATGATAATTCACAGTGATGTCTTGTTTTAAGATTTACGTTTCGGAAAATGGGTTAAAATTGTGTGTAGTACCATATTGTACAGACAAATCTACAAAAACTCCTGAAAAGTTGTTTTGAAGTGTTCCAGAGACTGAGAAGATGTGTAAAATGTGGTTGCACTTTACCAGAAAATTGCCACTACGAGATATGCTCTCCCACTGTTACAACGAAGGACAGTGTCGTTTAACGAAATTAACGAATTGTCGTTTTGCTTAACTACTGCTCAGTTATGTGGTAGCTCAGTTATTTGGTAGCTCAGTTACTAGAGCGGCAACCGTCGAATTTTGTACGACGATGTCCATAGATTGCTTGTTCGAATCTAACCCGGAAGAACATCTTAACTTATTTGTAAAACGACTCGATAGACCTGTCATATGAAAACCAAATCACAATTACAGACTTCAAAAATGAACAATCACTCTAGATCTTAGACTTAATAACGCAAACTTTGTTAGAGGGAAAGCTTCCACTCCTAGGTACTCAAAAGATATCCACTAGTAAATCTTCAAAATATTTGACGAGTAGGCTGGATTTCACATTAGGTGACGATAGGTAAACGGATTCCATAACGGCAACCTAGAGCCTGGCTGGCACAGTTTTTGGGGGGTTTTGTGTTTTGCTGAATTTTACTTTGTCTTCCTTGCAGGGGTGTGTTTACATGTTTTAACAGTGTCTGTTATAGTGTTTTGCTAATCAGTGTTTTCAGGTGGGCGTTTCAGAAATTTTCTTTGCTTGCTTGCTTGCTTATTTTTATTGCTTGCCTTGTTTGTTTATTGCGTTTACCTCTTCCACAATGAGCAAACCACTTCTCCACCTCATGCTCAGAAGCCTCAGCTGCAAGCGATAGATGCAACGCAGCTAACATGGATGTTTCAGTTTCGGACCGAACAGATCGCCACGATGCAAAAAATGGTACAGCAGCCCCTCAGCAATCTAGCCACCAATACAGCGCAACAAGCAACAACTGTAGCTCCGAGTGTCATACCGCCTTTTCGCCAGTTTGAGGAAAAACAAGAGAAATGACTCGAGTGAGTGATTGCAACAGTATAAAGCCCATATAATTGCTCACAAAGTATCAGGTACTGTGAAACTACATTACTTTTTGTCAACAGTAGGAAGTGCGGTTTCTCGCCTCATTCAGAACTTGTTCCCTAGCGTTACTCCGACTGAACTTTCCTACGATCAGGTTGTACATTCGCTAACTAACTATTATGACCATCAAGTGAATGTGGTGGCAGCTAGGTACCAACTCTTTCGTTGCAAGTGGGTAACAGATTTGCAAGGTATGACGGAAATCCAAAATCAAACGTGCTTGTGGTACTTTATATTCAGATGTTACGTTGAGTGATGTGATCGTGTACAATGTAACCGATGTCAGACTTAGATTTTGAAATTTTCATATTGTAATAAACTCATTAATACGATTCGTTTGACTGTTGATTAAGCGAGCTAGGTTTCCTACACACCCGATATTTGACAACTAGGCTGGATTTAACAGTAGCCACTGTACATAATGGCTGGCAAAGGCAGACACTTTCGAAACACGAGTAGTGTTTAGGTTTTTTTTTGTTGGTAACGCCGCCACCACGTAGCGCTCTGTATGAAATTCACTGGCTGTGCCGTGTGCAGTCTGTGGCTGGTTTGCATTGTTGTCTGCCATTGTAGTGTTGGGCAGCGGCAGCTGGATGCTAACAGCGCGTAGCGTTGCGCAGTTGGAGGTGAGCCGCCAGCAGTGGTGGATGTGGGGAGAGATATGGCGGAGTTTTGTAATTTGTAAGACTGGATGTCATGAACTACCATATATATTATGACTGTTAAGGTAAATACATTGTTTGTTCTCTATTAAAATCTTTCATTTGCTAACTGTGCCTATCAGTAGTTAGTGACTTCCGTAGTTTGAATCTTTTATTTAGCTGGCAGTAGTGGCGCTCGCTGTATTGCAGTAGCTTGAGTAACGAAGATTTTTGGTGAGGTAAGTGATTTGTGAAACGAATAAGTTAATATTAGTCAGGGCCATTCTTTCGTAGGGATTATTGAAAGTCAGATTCCGTTGCGCTAAAAAATATTTTGTGTCAGTTTAAGCACAGTCACGTATAATTTTTCTAAGGGGCGTTTCATATGTCGACCATTAGCCGAGGATACCTAACTGGAATCTTCTGATTTTTCCTTGTAGTTTGTGTAATTAGTGTAGATTTTGTTTATTGCTAGCGCGTACTTGTAGAGAGAATCTCCTTTGTAGTTGCAGTCTGCGAATATTGCCGGTTCAAATGCATTGCCGAATAGCACTAAGGAACATGTTTCAGACACCAATGCACTGTTATTACAATTAATGCAACAAATGGGACAAAAGCTTCAAAAGTTAGACACAATGGAACAAAATCAGAGACAAACACAGCAAAAGCTTCAAAAGTTGGACACAATGGAACAAAATCAGAGACAAACACAGCAAAAGCTTCAAAAGTTGGACAGAATGGAACAAAATCTTCGAAAGTTAGACACAATGGAACAACACCAGAGACAAACACAGCAACAGTTGGACACAATGGAACGTAATCTTCAAAAGTTGGACACAATGGAACAAAATCTTTGGAAGTTAGACACCACACTTGAACAAACACGTGAAGATTTAACTACTGAGTTACATAACATTGAATCGAAACGTCAAAAAATCTGTAATGACGTAAAAACACAAATTTGTGAGCATTTTCAACCTATTTTTTCGCGGCATGAAAATGCATTACAGAATCACGAACCAGCCGTAAAAGAATTGCAAACTATTGTTCGTGAAAATCACGACACCTTGCAAGCTAAAATGGACTCAGTTGCATCCACCGATTCGGTTACGCAACTTGCAAGAACTCAGGAAAACTTAAAGGACACAGTAGATTCGATTTCAACACAAATGGACACTCTGAAAGTTGGTTCAGAAAAACACACTGAGGAAATAAGTACACTATCGGAGAAAGTGGCCGAACTTTCGGATCAGTTCACTAATTTTGTAAGTAGGCTGTTTAGGTTTTCTTATTGGTAACGCCGCTTAGCGCTCGGTATGAAAAATCACTGGCTGTGCTGTGCGCAGTCTGTGTTTAGTTTGCATTGTTGTCTGCCATTGTAGTGTTGAGCAGCAGCAGCTGGATGCTAACAGCACGTAGCGTTGCGCAGTTGGAGGTGAGCCGCCAGCAGTGGTGGACGTGGGGAGAGAGATGGCAGAGTTTTGAAATTTGTAAGAATTGGTGTCATGAATGCTATATATATTATGACTAGTGAGGTAAATACATTGTTTGTTCTCTATTAAAATCTTTCATTTGCTAACTATGCGTATCAGTAGTTAGTGCCTTCAGTAGTTTGAATCTTTTATTTAGCTGGCAGTAGTGGCGCTCGCTGTATTGCAGTAGCTTGAGTAACGAAGATTTTTGTAAGGTAAGTGATTTGTGAAATGTATAGGTTAATGTTAGTCAGGGCCATTCTTTAGTAGGGATTTTTGGAAGTCAGATTGCGTTGCACTAAAAATATTGTTTGTCAGTTTAAGCACAATCTTGTATAATTGTTCTAAGGGGACATTTCATATGGCGACCCTGCCAGTATACCTCACTGGAATCTTCTGATTTTTTCTTGTAGTTTGTGTAATTAATGTAGACTTTTTTTATTGCTAGCGCGTAATCATGGAGAGAATTTCCTTTGTAGTTGTAGTCTTTCATTGTTGTGCAGTACAACAGTTGTGGCATGCATGTAGAGTTGCACCAAGTATTTGGCAGGTGCGCTTGCAATTAACTAGATATTATTTTCAGTGCTATGTTAATGTGTTCTCTTATTTTTGTTCTTCAAATTGTGTTTCTCTGTGTTGTCGTGTGAAAAATTGTGACAATAATGGCGTGTGAAAAACGTAACACTAGGCTCCAAAGCAAACTGAGAAATGACAGTGAGGACGAAAGCAGTGTGTTAACGTCACCATGTAATGAATTCACTAATGTTCAAAGTAGTAATTTGGTAATAGCGCATAGGGAAATGGAGCGGGTTGCAAATAATGGTGTAGGCAGTGAAACAGTTAGTGAACAGGGAAGCGTTATC
Organism: Schistocerca gregaria; assembly: GCF_023897955.1. NCBI lineage: Eukaryota > Metazoa > Arthropoda > Insecta > Orthoptera > Acrididae > Schistocerca > Schistocerca gregaria. The sequence continues at coordinate 571,128,416 of NC_064923.1, forward strand.
GATCGATCGGTCGGCAACAGGTCGCCTCAGGATTCCTAAATGACAGGACACAATCTTGCAAATACTGTAGATTCAGATTTTGCGTCCTCACCATTTTCTCAAATAAATCAAGACACATTTTCTGCTTTTCAAAATGCGAATATTGCCGGTTCAAATGCACTGCCGAAAAGCACTGAGGAACATGTTTCAGACACCAGTGCACTGTTATTACAGTTAATGCAACAAATGGGACAAAAGCTACAAAATTAGACACAACGCTTGAACAAAATCAGAGACAAATGGGACAAAATCTTCAAAAGTTAGACACAATGGAACAAAATCAGAGACAAACACAACAAAAGCTTCAAAAGTTAGACACAAAGGAACAAAATCAGAGACAAACACAGCAACAGTTGGACACAATGGAACATAACCTTGGAAGTTAGACACCACACTTGAACAAACACGTGAAGATTTAACTACTGAGTTACATAACATTGAATCGAAATGTCAAAAAATCTGTAATGACGTAAAAACACAAATTTGTGAGCATTTTCAACCTATTTTTTCGCGGCATGAAAACTCATTACAGAATCATGAAGCAGCCATAAAAGAATTGCAAACTGTTGTTCGTGAAAATCACGACACCTTGCAAGCTAAAATGGACTCAGTTGCATCCACCGATTCGGTTATGCAACTTGCAAAAACTCAGGAAAACTTAAAGGACACAGTAGATTCGATTTCAACACAAATGGACACTCTGAAACTTGGTTCAGAAAAACACACTGAGGAAATGTGATCACTATCGGAGAAAGTAGCCGAACTTTCAGATCAGTTCACTAATTTATCTACGAAGGTAGATGATAATCTGAATGACACAAAACCGGTAGTCTTTAATGACACAGAAGAGTTCGAACAAATTAGGAAATTCAAACAAAATCAGAATCAAATTAATACGCAACACCAAAGAGAAATCCGGGAAGTACAATATCAGTTGACACAGGTAATACAAGAATTACGTATTTCAGAGGACACTCGCACTCCAATACGGAAAGAGGGACATAAAAATACGGAACTGCCACAAAATAACAACACAGGGCACTTTGGAGATTATGAAAGAAATTGGCAAAGTACACCGAATTTTGAGATGGAACCGCCGAAACGACGTAACAATGACCGATATGCGACCCTCTGACACGATGATTTTGACTATAAGCTGTTCATTACTACACGTAAATTCAAAACATTTAAGAATTCTGGCAACGACATTCATCCACAAGCATGGCTCCATCAATTCTCTCATTGTTTTCCTCCCAACTGGTCATTAGAGCACAGATTAGAATTTATTTGTGGCTACTTGGAGAATGAACCAGCTGTAAGAATGCGATCGGTCATTCACGATTGTCACAGTGAAGGAGAATTTTATCATGCCTTCCTCTCAGCATATTGGTCTCAAGCTACACAAGACCGAGTAAAACATAGCATCATGATGATGAAACACTTTGAACAATCTGAATTTTCCAGTCTCGTCAAATATTTTGAAGACCTGTTGCATAAGAATCAATATCTTTCAAACCCATATAGCCCTTCAGAACTCATCCGCATTTGCATAATGAAATTGCCTGAACATTCAAGGAATATTATTTTGGCAGGGCGTTGCAAAGACGACATTGAAGCTTTTCATGGGCTCTTACAAGAATTGGAAATTGACACAGACAGTCGTGGGATGCGAAAACAGGAAAACAATCACTACAAGTCACATCCGTCGCAATTCCGCGATGAAAGAAACAATAATTGGACACGACAAGGCCATTCTCACAACACAAATCGTGACCAAAACAGACACCACCCATATGACAACTACTGGCAGAGTAATAGTTACAGAGAAAGATCGCATTTCCGTAGTAATGACTATCACAGAGACAATCAAAGAAACAGACAATACGGGAACCAAAATAATTATTATCAAGGGAGACGGAATAACTTCAGACGCAACAGTCCAGCGCGCAGTTACGATTCAGGGAGAAATTCTCCACCACGTGACCGACAAGAAATTAATTACAGAAATTACCGACATGACGACAGACGATATGATCGTAACGACAGACCTGAATTGCATCAGAACTGGCGGGATTCAAACAGAGCAGGGCCCTCTCGGCAAGGTGAATTTGTAGAAGTTAGGTCTCCTAATCCCAATAACGACGCGTGCCAACAAAGAAACAGACAATGACTCGCACCGCAGGCAGCCGAGTGCGCCGGCTGGCTCAGAGAAATATAACATAAGCTAACCTTGAGCATATTCCAGTGTTCCTTACGGACGTAATCACATGATAAATGCGTTGAAGTTGAAACTCTGCGTACTAGGAAGAGTAAAGGTTTACACCACATTTCACATGTAAAACCGTTTATTGAAAGATAATCTGCTTTTTAACTTTGTCTTTGCCATAAATCATTTCACTTCACATTTTTAGTATGCTTTGTCACACTTAGAAACTGTTAACATGCAACAATGTTTTGAAGTTCACTATCCAGTCTAGAACCTACGGAACATATTTAGACAGTATTTACGAGTGCATTGTTATAGTGAACAGACATCACTGTGTTATTTCGTGTGTACATTCTTGCTTGTAAGTTGCACGATTACCTAACGACTATAAGGCTTACATATTTAGAACATATACCAGTACGGCTAATGAGATTTTAATGCAAGATTTTGGTTTACTTGAAAATACATTCTGGATTTAAAGTACTTTCTGTGAGATACCAGATGACACAGTGGTTTGTTTATGTGACAGCTACACGATTTTATCACGACGCTACTAATAAGTGACAATTTACAATGTTGCTTTTGCGGTTTATCTGTTTTATATCTGCAAAGTTTTTCTGAATTCTTCTGGGAAAAAAGAAAACATGTTTTAGTAGTAACTTTTGTGGTATAGCTACAATGAGACAGCCTTTTCCGTAGCACAACAATACGTAACATTATAGTACTTTCTTGATCACAATAAGGTACGTAATAACTACGATATCTATACGCATAGCATTTCACTTTTGTTTATCATGAGGTAAGTACATTGACTTCTGCAGAACCTAGCTTTCGGAGGACGATAACTACGACATTTCCACAGAATTATCTTACAGCAAAACGCACATTTAGCACTATGGGGCACGCATTTGAGTGATTAATTTGGTACTTAAACCATTTATTTTTCAAGATTGTTGAATTACGAAGAAAGTTTTTCATGATACATTTCATTCCATTGCTGTAATCTGTAACACCTGAGGGTATAATTACATTTGAGAATTTGACTGAGGTGTTATGATGTTATTATTACGATGACTGTGTATTATGCTGTTGCGGTATGTTTATGATCAATAAGCTGTTGCTATATGAGTTATTTGATTATGCTACATATCTGTTATGATGAAATATTGAAGAAGTGTCGACGAATAAGGTAAGGAATAATGAGTAGTGGTTAGGGACTCTGGTTTGTGAAAAAGGTGGTTGGAAACCAAGAATCGTACTTTAAGAGTTATGAAATGTATGTAAATGCATGAATGTATTACAATGCTGGTGAAATTTTTTTGGACACTATTATATTTAAAGGATTTTGTTTCTGCAGATTTGTAATGCTGCAAATTCTCAACCTGTGAAAATATTTTTATATGAGACTGTCACTGTAGCGGAAACTGCTGTCGTAAATTTTTCAGTAAGAAGCGTAAGTGACCACCTGCACGTAATGCGTCGTGGGCACCCAGCTGTGCGACAGTCGCCTGGGAGAAAAGCCATTAGTGTGTGCCTTTCAGAGCCACAGGTAAAAAAACAAAAAAAAAAGGAAGCCATTATCCTCGCTATTGACATTCCTTTGTAGAAAGCATAGTAAATACGACACCCTCAAACTTGAAAACATGATTACACTGTAGAGTTCTTAATTTATGATATTTACTGAAATGAAATGATGAGAAACGTTTCATGTCTATTGTCTTGCTAGTTGAAAGATTGTTTACTGCACTATGAAACGGCATATGGCTAGCGAATGACGTTTCACGCCTTGCTTTGCCTATTTTGTTTAATGTCTAGTTTATAGCTACACTGCAGCATTGGTTGCTATAAAATTTAATGTATGTACTAATATAAATATTTTATGCCTACAGATCCAGTAAATAATAACTTTAATATGCACTTAAAAAAACGAAGGAGCTCAAAAAGACATTTCCCTTGACAGGAATTGCAAACATATTTTTTTTACGATTTGGTAACTTATCTGCTAGCGTATGTTCTCGTGATGCATCACTCTAGTGTTAAGATGTGACATAGGTATTAAACATTTTTACTGTAATATTTTATTCTGCTTGTGGGTTTGTCATGTTTAGATATAAGTTATTACATTTACTGCTGCTTGCTTTGACAATTTCTATTTTTTTTTTGTTATTGCTGTTTGTATTAATTGTTCTGTGCTGCTCCATTGCCTCGTCCCTTAGTTTAGCATCTGAGCTCAGTAGGTTTAATTTAGCTTAAGAGGGGGTAGACTATATAAGAAACTAACTATGATGAATTGGAAGAAAAGCATTGAGAAGCTATAAGAAAATGGTTTGGCCAAAAAAGTAGTGTACAGTGGAGGAAAACTATTTTTGAAAGAGGATGAGAACAGAATACAGAAAAGCATGCTTCGATAGGATTTTTTTTGGCTGGGGCAACCGTTGAAATAAGAGGGGCGATCTATGGAATGAAGTTTTGGGTTGGACTCCAGTACCAAATGTTACCCTGAAAACAAACCCTGTCCTTTCCTTTTGTGTTATCCCACTATGTGTTTGTGTACCCTTGTGTATTTATTTCCTTCCTGTCTCTGTGTACAGTTTCATAGACTTTTTTCTGTTCTAATACCAAGATACATTCACTATGATGAGGAATACTATTATCCTCAAATATAATTTGCATCAATAATAAGTTATTTACTATGTAAAGATGTTTAGACATTATTTATATTATTTTGTTTTAATGCTCATGTGTGAAGTTGATGTTTCGAAATTTATTCTGATTTTTTATGTATGTGCTCCTGTCATACACTGATGTATATGTTATTCCGATTCTTTTGTAAAGCCTGTATTCCTGCAAATGTTATCCGTATTATTATGTTTTTAATTATGTATTTTGTACCTTTGTAATTGTATTCTTATGTTGTAAATTTATAGCTGTATAGACACCAGTTCTTCAAATTAAGTTTCATTTCACTGCACACATTTCTGTTGGTCATAGTATATGGACAATATGTGAGAAGTAGGGAGTGATAGTGTTTGCACGTGTGTTAATAATTCAGTAAGGGACTGGATAACAGCATTGCTGGTTCTAAGGACATTTCAAAAACAATTTTTGTGAGTGCACAAGTGGTGGTTATGGACTTGCTATATTATCCGCAAGACTCTTCAATGGTGATTGTGTGCTTGCACAGTCAGATGGCTGCTGGCCATCTCTACAAGGACTACAGTGGGTCTACACCTTTGATGACCCACCAATACCATTATTTCTACAAGGACTGCAGTGGGTCTACACCTCTGGTGGCCCATCAATACCATAATCTCTACCAGGACTACAGTGGGTCTGCTCTGTGATGACCTACCTAACAATAGTCTTCAACTTCGACTGACTCTGCTGTGGGTTTGCTCTGTTGTGGTCCATTACCTGTCTGCATGTCAAGTGTCAGCACTGTCTTCCCGTTGGAAGGAAAACACCACTTCTTCAAGACTGCTTAGAAATCCACTACTTCCAAGTGCAATTTCTTTTATTACTCAAACTTTGAGAAAAACACTGCAATTTTACTTTGATGAATGATCAGGACTGTCTTTATGGACTGTGAGAAAATTTTAGCTTTTGACCAACATTGTATCGATAAGTGTGTGCATTTCATTTCTTTGTTATTGCAATTATGAAAAAAATTTTCAAACCTGTATTGGCCACTACCCAAAACAATTTGTAAAAAATTTTTGTGGGGAGCATGGGGGCTATGTAAGTAGGCTGTTTAGGTTTTCTTATTGGTAACGCCGCTTAGCACTCGGTATGAAAAATCACTGGGTGTGCTGGTGTGCTGTGCGCAGTCTGTGTTTAGTTTGCATTGTTGTCTGCCATTGTAGTGTTGAGCAGCGGCAGCTGGATGCTAACAGCGCGTAGCGTTGCGCAGTTGGAGGTAAGCCGCCAGCAGTGGTGGATGTGGGGAGAGAGATGGCGGAGTTTTGTAATTTGTAAGACTGGATGTCATGAACTACCATATATATTATGACTGTTAAGGTAAATACATTGTTTGCTCTCTATTAAAATCTTTCATTTGCTAACTGTGCCTATCAGTAGTTAGTGACTTCCGTAGTTTGAATCTTTTATTTAGCTGGCAGTAGTGGCGCTCGCTGTATTGCAGTAGCTTGAGTAACGAAGACTTTTGGTGAGGTAAGTGATTTGTGAAACGTATAAGTTAATATTAGTCAGGGACATTCTTTCGTAGGGATTATTGAAAGTCAGATTCCGTTGCGCTAAAAATATTTTGTGTCAGTTTAAGCACAGTCACGTATAATTTTTCTAAGGGGCGTTTCAGTAGTTTCCAGACGGCCACATGGCACTATACAGAGGGAAGACTATCGTGTTCGGCGTATGGCTCTGTCGCATCGTATGGCATCTGTCACAACAATGTGAGCATCAGTTGGTACCTCAGCGACACAACAGCTACAAATCGGTTACTTCAAGGACGCCTCCTAGCAATAAGCCCTGTAGCGTGCATTCCACTGACGCCAAACCACTCCATTTCCGACTTTCGCGGTGTCAAGCGAGAGCTCATGGGAGAGCGGGGTGGAGGATTGTTGTTTTTCTGATGAAAGATGATTGTTCTTTGGCGCCAGTGATGGCCGAGTGTTGGGTAGGAGGAGGCCAGCTGAGGGCCTGCAACCACCTGGTCTGCTTGCTAGACACACTCGATCCACACCTGGTGTTTCATATGACTACAGAAGCGCTCTCGTGAGTATCCCACAGACCCTGAATGCAAATTTGTAAGTCAGTCTGGTGATTCGACCTGTTGAGCTACCTTTCATGAACAGCATTCCAGGGGGTGTTTTTCAGTAGGATAACGCTCGCCCACATACAGCTGTTGTAATCCAACATGCTCTACAGAGTATCGACAGGTTGCCTTGGCCTCCTCGAAGACCAGATCTGTCTCCAGTCGAGCACATATGGAACATTATCGAATGCCAACTGCAGGGTTATCCACAAATAGCATTGACCGTCTCTGTAGTGACAAATAAAGTGCAATAGGCATGGAATTCCATCTCACAAACTGACATCCGGCACCTGCAAAACACCATACATGCACATTGCATGCCTGCATTCAACATTCTGGCGCTTAAACCAGTTATTAATGTACCAGCATTTCACATTTGCAGTGGCGTTCCTCGTGCTTACGTTAACCTGTGATCTTGTGTTGTTAATCACTTACACTACTGGCCATTAAAATTGCTACACCAAGAAGAAATGCAGACGATAAACGGGTATTCATTGGACAAATATATTATACTAGAACTGACATGTGATCACATTTTCACGCAATTTGGATGCATAGATCCTGAGAAACCACTACCCACAACAAAATCCTCTGGCCTTAATAACGGCCTTGATACGCCTGGACACTGAGTCAAACAGAGCTTGGATGGCGTGTACAGGTACAGTTGCCCATGTAGCTTCAACACGATACCACAGTTCATCAAGAGTAGTGACTGGCGTATTGTGAGGAGCCAGTTGCTCGGCCACCATTCACCAGACGTTTTCAATTGGAGAGATGTCTGGAGAATGTGCTGGCCAGGGCAACAGTCGAACATTTTCTGTACCCAGAAAGGCCCATACAGGACTTGCAACATGCGGTCGTGCATTATCCTGCTGAAATGTAGGGTTGCGCATTGATCGAATGAAGGGTAGCGCGATGGGTCGTAACACATCTGAAATGTAACGTCCACTGTTCAAAGTGCTGCCAGTGTGAACAACAGGTGACCGAGACGGGTAACCAATCGCCCCCCATACCATCACGCTGTGTGATATGCCGGTATGGAGCTGACGAATACACGCTTCCAATGTGTGTTCACCGCAATGTCGGCAAACACGTATGCGGCCATCATGATGCTGTAAACAGAACCTGGATTCATCCGAAAAATGACGTTTTGTCATTCGTTCACTCAGGTTCGTCGTTGAGTACACCATGCAGCGTCAAGGGTAACCGCAGCCACGGTCTCCGAGCTGATAGTCCATGCTGTTGCGAACTTCATCGTACTGTTCGTGCAGATGGTTGTTGTCTTGCAAACGTCCCAATCTGTTGACTCAGGGATCGAGACGTGGCTGCACGATCCATTACAGCCATGCGTATAAGATGCCTGTCATCTCGAATGCTAGTGATACGAGGCCATTGGGATTCAGCTCGGCGTTCCGTATTACCCTCCTGAACCCACAGATTCCATATTCTGCTAACAGTCATTGGATCTCGACCAATGCGAGCAGCAACGTCGAGATACGATAAACCGCAATCGCGATAGGCTACAATCCGACCTTTATCAAAGCCGGAAACGTAATGGTACACATTTATCCTCCTTACGCGAGGCATCAGAACAACGTTTCACCAGGCAACGCCTGTCAACTACTGTTTGTGTATGAGAAATCGGTTGGTAACTTTTCTCATGTCAGCACGTTGTAGGTGTCGCCACCGGCGCCAACCTTGTGTGAATGCTCTGAAAAGCTAATAATTTGTATATCACAGCATCTTCTTCCTGTCGGTTAAATTTCGCGTCTGTAGCACGTCATCTTCGTGGTATAACATTTTTAATGACCAGTAGTGGAAATACTTTACCTAGACAAATGTATTCCCGAAAATTATTACTCTACATTTATTATTTTTTGGTGTTGCAATTTTTTTTCCGTCAGTGTATGTCAAGAAGCATTGCTGCTACATGCTGCCATTCAGGATGTAACGTTACGAGCAGTGTTCTCGCTGTTCTAAAGTTCTAAACTGGCTGGTCTGGTTGAGTGTCATGTGGCTGGCAAGTTGCCGTGAAGTGGCTGGGACAAGTTGGTAAGTGGACACCGAGGAGGGCTCCAAGTTACTGCAGTGAACAGTGAGAGGAGGTGGCCCTGCTCTCAGGGGGACCGCTCCGCTGTCGCTACTTGAAAAATCGCCTGACGACGGTTCAGTGTACTGCTTATGAACACTCAGCAATATGTCCAGACTCTGAATAAAAACACGAACACCGCTTCCAGGGGCACATCGTTGAAATCGCGAATGAAAGAGGGATTTTTTTAAAAAATTATTACCAAAATTATACAGGAAATGTTAACGAAGTTATTAATATTTTACGTTAATTTACTTATAAAAATCAACAACAAAAGCTACAAACTCGGTACATATGCATACAACACACAGTTAGAGAGGCCTCAAAGTTAGTTTTTTTTAATGACGGTATTTATCTTATTGTTGAACGGATACATAGGTTCCTATAAACAAACTATTTAATTTCCCATAAAATACAGGGCGTGCCCTACAAGTAGTGTACCGCATTTTTTTCTTCAACAATTCTTTATTGAACATAATAAGAATTACACATACGAAAGAATGGTGTTATATCTACATACACTATTTTTCCACATAATCTCCATCCCGTTCTATGGCTTTCCTCCAGCGCGAAACCAGGGCGTGTATGCCCTGTCCGTACCAATATCCAAGAGTGTGAATAAGTGCATCCACTTTTCCTTTGCTGATTGACAGATGCAGCGCCAATTGCCGATTCGTAATGCGTCTGTCCTCGCGAATAACATCAGTTGGCTGCAACATATCAGGTGTGACAGCCGCGCGTGCTTTCCCCGATCGCTGCAAATCGTGGAGCTCCGCCGAACCTTCCTCTGACGACCTCAGCCTCTGTGCCCAGAGACTAACTGTACTGTCACCAGCAGATGCTCCGTAGGCTTTGCATAAGTATTTGTGAATATTCCCCACATTTTCTTTCTCTGTAGTGAGAAGTTCAATGACGGCACGTTACATGTAACGTACATTACCTATAGACGCCATTTAGAAACAGTCCTGCAGGCACGCTATCAATCGAAAGTGACGGAAACTTAGCGCGCTCACTCAGGATACCTCAAATAATACATACGTAACGTTTCGATTCGTAGCATTGTTTTCGGTTGAGAAAAAAATGCGGTGCATTACTTTGCGGGGAATCCTCGTAGTGCCAAAACAAACAGTTCTCCACGGATACACTACTAGCATCAACATTAATTATTTGTCTTGTTTTCCCAATTTATGTTTATTTATTCGGCGTTAGCTAAGTCAATGTTTGCAATATGACTGTTTGGGCAACGTTCTACTTCAACGACATTTGGAATGAATTCATCAGTTTGATTAGATTTTTGCCATTCTCTTTATGATGCACAAAACCCAAACCAAAGTTGTAATTTCAGTATATCTATTATGGATGGCGAATTGCATCTGTGATTTAAATTAGCAATTTATTTGGATAATAATATGTAACGAAACGCTTTTTGCATTTTTGATACACTTTATTGTACCATGCAATTATTTTTCGAGCCAGCACAGGTTCATCATCAGATGGAGGCGTTACACGAAAATTGTACCAAAAATCCAAAGAGCGACTGGTTGAATGTTTATATCCAAATAAATCGCCAACTCAAATCAAAGTTGACCCTTTTGGGATGTCTATGATGTAATAAGGTAATGTCAGTCTGCGCATTATCTAACAGTATATGTAATGTACGTTTGAAACACGTATCGTTTGTGGAATATATAACTGCGAGAATGGTGGTCTAGTTACAAAATGCTCTACTGGCTTTAGTGGTTGGTCACGTGACAGTTTTTAAATAGGTAAGCAAAAACAGTTTCATAGTCTTTTTCACGTTCGTTTTTGATGGATAAGGCTATTTGGTAAAGTCTGCGCAGTCGGTAAGCTGCGGTGAGTGTTGGTAAGAACATAGAATTAATTCATGTGCACCTGCTCAGGACTTACGAATATTTCAAAGTAGCAGTTCGGAACTTACAAGATATTTCAGGAATAAGAGGTAATGTAGCTAAAAGTGACTGAGCTTTTGCCATGCTAAGCTGTGTATTGTATATGCTCTCGAATGAACTTGATTATCCTGAGAGATCATTCATTTAATACTGCCTTTGTTTCATTAATCCATTCATTTACTTACTTTGTAAATAAAATTTTCGTTTTAATATTTTTAGCATGGTGCAGCAGAGTCAGCAATTGTAAAATGTAATTACATTAAATTTCAGCCTCCAGTTGCATAAGCAAAGAAACTTTACCTAGGTTTCGGCTATAATAATGTAGCCTTCTTGAGAAATATCACAATATAAAATTAAAATTAAAGCATGCCAGGTATTGGCCTTATCAATCATAAATTTTAATACTACAGTACATATTCATACACTGAAGAAGGCTACATTATTATAGCCGAAACCTAGGTAAAGTTTCTTTGCTTATGCAACTGGAGGCTGAAATTTAATACAACTAAAATTTTCATTGATTATTTGCTCACTGCACCTTCTGGAAGATCAGTGCTTCTATTGGGGCTTCAGGCAGCAATATATCACCGAACCCCTAATTTACAGACGAGCCATATACAAGGGTCACTCCAAAAGAAATGCACACTATTTTTGTAAAAATACAGTTTTCATTCAGCATGTGTGGAAGTTTTACAGTGTGTAGATACATCCTTCCCACTTGTTTCCAAACTTAGTTCAACCTGTTCCTGTGAGTGGCGCTGTCACAGCGTGTCTTCAAGGTGGATGCTGCACTTGACTTTCGTCAGAAGCAAAGTGCTGTCATAGAATTCCTGTGCTGTGAAAACGAGGCAATGGGAAACATCCGTAAGAGGTTGAAAAAGGTGTATGGAGATGCTGCTTTCGATCGCAGGACAGTTAGTCGGTGGGCAAGCAGGTTACGTGATGAAAGCGGGCATGGCAATATTGAGGATTGTCCTTGCAGCAGCAGGCCTCGTACTGCACACACTTCAGACAATGTGCAGAGAGTTAACCCTTTCAGACCCAAATTACTCTCAGCCATGAAAAACAAATATCTATTCATTGTAATAGGTAAAAATGGGTATTAGAAACATATTAAATCCAACAAAATCACTGAAAACATTTTTATTTACATTTTACAGAATGTCCATTGTAATGGACAAAGAATATCAATGGTTGTTACATCCTGCATTGTGGAACATTTTGAAACAATTCCTTCCTTTGACAAAACATAGATGAACATTACATTTCTCACAAAATACATGAGTGTTATTCTTACAACTAGGCATTTTGCACCTTGAAGCTTCTGTATTATCATGGTACGCAGGAAAATGTCCAGTAAGATCATTCCGAATCTCTGGTGCCGGACGAATCTCAGTTCTTGCTCTTTTTGCTTTTATGTACTGTAAATCACTACTGGGTCTGCCACGTTTCACTTTGGAACTAGTGCTCTTTTTTACAAGAGCCTCATCTTAAAATGAAGCAAATCCATTGTCTCTTTCTCTCCCAGTGATTCAGTATTTCTTTTGTATTACAACCAACTATTCACACACGTTAAATCTACAGCGTGGAACGACATTCTCAATGTCCATTTTCTAGATTTAATAAAAATCCTATACATGCTAATTAACATATCAATTTTGTCAACACCACCCATACCATGATTGTAACGATGTACAACTTCAGGCCGTGAGACAGAAACATATGTCTTTCTTGATTTTTCCCATTGCTGTACTTCATTTTGACTACCACATCCTTCACAATTTGATGCCAGAACTATTGGTCTGTTGTCAAACCATTTACACATTTTCACTGCTTCATTCATGCTCACCACTTCTACAGAAAAGCCACGCCCTTTCTTTTTCAAATCCTTATCACTGATGAAAGGTACATTTGGCATGCGACATAGCTTGCTGTTCCTGCTGCATATATATTTTTTATTTTTAATATTTCTAGTAAGCTGAATGTAGTGAAGAACTTATCAAAATATAAATAAGCATGTTCCCTGTTAATTCACTCAACAAGTTTTAGAACAATAGATGCCCCTAAACCAAACTTTTTTACAAAAGTGTTTGAGATTTCTGGAGTATCTCCTTGGTACAACAGAAAGTCATAGCACAGACCACTTCTTCCACATAATAAAAACAATTTTATTCCCCAGGGTTTAGGCTTTCCCTTACAATACTGCTTTACTCCTAAATGACCTTTGAAAGGAATCATTTGCTCGTCAACACATAATTCTTCCTCAATCTGTAGTTCCAAACATCTACGTCTAATACAATCATAAATGCGTCTCACTTTGTAAAATTTGTCTTTGCAATTTTCTGGCCTTGCCAAATTGTCAACTACATGGAAATTTGATCTCAGTTGGAAAAATCTCTCTCTTGACATACTTTCCACAAAGAGATCTAAATGCAATGCTGAATCCCAATACATCCTAACTCTGGGGTATTTAAAGCATCCCATAATTATATGAAGTCCTAGGAAAGCTTTATTTCCGTTACATTTGTCGGTGTAAATGTTTTCCCATGTTGCAATACATACATGTTGGTTTTTTCAACCATATTTTCTAAGCAAGCATGAGAAATGTACTCTGAAAAATATTCAATGGGTGTCATATCACACTCTGATGGCTGCACTGAATACTGGTCTTCACCTATAGGTGTGCTTCGGAGTGTAGGCGATTTTCTTCTCGCCGGCCACAGTGATCTCACAGTTCTAGGCGCTCAGTCAGGAACCACGCGACTGCTACGGTCACAGGTTCGAATCCTGCCTCGGGCATGGATGTGTGTGATGTCCTTAGGTTAGTTAGGTTTAAGTAGTTCTAAGTTCTAGGGGACTGATGACCACAGATGTTAAGTCCCATAGTGCTCAGAGCCATTTTTGATTTTCTTCTCCATCTAATATCATTTTTTTCAGTAAACACCCACTCAGATGGAATAATAGAGTCTTCAACATTTGAGTCCTGTGCATAAGTATGATTTTGGTCATCTTCTTCTGTGCTGCAACTATCGTCCTCCAGTTGTTCCTCTTCATAGTTTGTGACTACATCAGCACCTAAAAATGATAATGCAGTATAGCAACAACCAGGTGAAATTATATATAATAGTCAGGTGAGATTGATAGTTTTATTATTACATACCAGGTCTAGTGCATTGTGGAATAGAAATCATCAGGGCCACTTTCATCGTTTTCTGAGAGCTCTAAGTCAGAAACCTCACCTGACATCAGCAAATCCAGTATTTGGGAAGCATCCCTCTCAATATGATAAAATTCTGAAAATCAATACGTCAGATGTAAGCAATTTCATGAACAGTGTTGAAACAAGAGGCAAACACCAAGTCTGAAGCAATAACATCAAGTACAACTACTGCAATATTGTACATAAATGCTTGGAATTTTATCTACTGAACCTTTGGTAACATAAAATAAATTAGTTTCGTCCCCTACGTTACAAAAAAAAGGCGCAGTTGCATCACAGAAGTTATTTTCATATAGCAGAGATACATTACAAGCACACAAGTAAAAACAGCCATTGGGACTTAATGTCCATTTCAAAGGACATCAGTTTTGTAATGTCGATAATACAGTGATTTTCCGAAGCATGTATCTAATTTTGCTATAGAAAGTGTCGAAAACCTTACTAAAACAAATAAAACTTAAAAAACAAGAGGAACTCTAACCTTTAAACACATAAAATTGGTCGAAATATGTACCTATCTTTTACATGCTTCCTCTGTGCTGCCATCTTGTCTCAAACAACGTCCAAATACTTCGAGACTTCACCACTAGATGGCAGGGTCGCCTATCAGATTGAACCACAAGATTTCCATTGGGACATACAAGCAATCCTAAAAACATCTGTGCTCTCAGATATGAGATATTACTCTCGAAAAGTAGTGTCCATTGAAATGGGCAAGGGGTCTGAAAGGGTTAACGAATTGGTGACTGCTGACAGATTCATCACTGTGAGCGAATTGTCACGCTACGTTGGGATAGGGGAAGGAAATGTTTGCAGAATACTGAAAGTGTTGGCCTTACAAAAGGTTTGTGCCAGGTGGGTTGCCTGGACGTCGATAGTGGCTCACAAAGAAACAAGAAAAACGGTATGCAGCGAACTTTTGGAACAGTACAAGAACGGTGGAGATGAATTTCTTGGAATATTGCGACAGGTGATGAGACATGGCTCCATCATTTTTCAAAAATGGTTCAAATGGCTCTGAGCACTATGCGACTTAACTTCTGAGGTCATCAGTCGCCTAGAACATAGAACTAACTAAACCTAACTAACCTAAGGACATCACACACATCCATGCCCGAGGCAGGATTCGAACCTGCGACCGTAGCGGCCACGCGGTTCCAGACAGAAGCGCCCAGAACCGCACGGCCACACTGGCCGGCCGCCAGCGGATCGAGTATAGTTGGGCCGACCTCTTGTCTCACTTTAAGCGAACGTTAAAATTTCAAGGCAGACCGAGCCCTCTGGAAGCTTCTGAGCGCCGTTGCATATACAGCCTTCTTGTTGGCGTTTAATTGTGTATTTTTAACAGCTCATAGCTGATGGTTGGAATTTGTATGCTTGTAATTGTGTTTTTTAAAAACAAATTCCTTCAGCTGTTTCAAAAGTAAGTTTTTCTAAATTGGGTAAGTCTTACATTGCCTGAAGATAAAGCTTGGACCTCCATCCTGTTGAAAATTTATTGTATTGTTTTAAACAATCGGCCTTCAGGCGCTTTAAGTTTTAAGTATCTTACTTATTAAGTATTACCTTTTGGAAGATAAAGCTGCGGGATTTCTCCCTGTTGAAAATTTGCTGTAGTGTATTCTTTTTAAAAGTATCGGCCTTCAGCCACTTTAAGTTTTAAGGGTCCTACTTATCAAGTATTACCTTTTGAAAGATTAAGCTGTGGGCTTTCTGCCTGTTGAAAATTTATTGTAGTTGTATGTTTTTTTTTTAAGGCATGGACAATCAGCTGCTTTAAGTTTTAAGGTTATTACTTATCAAGTATTACATTCTTTCAAGATAAAGCTGTGGGCCTTCTGTCTGTTGAAAATTTAGTATTGTTCTTAAAATGCTGGGCCTTCAGCCGATTTAAAATTTTGGATTCTTACTTATCAAGTCTTACATCACTTGGGCTATTAAGGTTTAAGGTTTACGGTTAAAGGCTTTGGGACTTCTGTCTTGGAAAATTGGTTGCATTTTTTTTTAAAACAAAGGCCGTTGGCCATTTTGCAGTAAGGTTTCTGATTGGTCATAATGAAAGTTCGTAAAAGATGTATCTACACACTGTGAAACTTTCAAACATGTAGAATAAAAGATGGACTATATAAAAAAAATAGTGTGCATTTCTTTTGGAGTGACCCTCGTAAATATTCAATGTCGTTACTCGTCCTCTGGTGGTTAGGTATTAACAAACTGATCCCACCTTGCGAATGATTTAACATCATTTTATTAGTTACCTCCCTCAGGCTGAATTTTCAAGGAAGCACATCGACATAATCAAACGAAAATACGCTAATAAGCCAAAACATTATGACCACTGCCACTGCAAGGCTTGATACCCTCTAGTGGCGTTGCGGCACGTGACGTAGTAAGAAAAGTATGTAAGCCGATCAGTGGCGGATGGGGGATTATCCTAGCGAAGATATTCGAACGCAGAAATCCACTGAGATAAGCGACTTTGTGAAGGTAGATTATTATTACGTAGAGCCTGTGAATGAGTATCTCGAAAACAGTGAAGCTGATCGAACATTCACATGCTGCTGTCCTGAGCATCTACGGAAAGTGGTAGAAGGGCAGCCAAACTACCATTAGGCCCTACGAGTCTTCACAGAACGTAGGGTCTGGAAGCTTGTCTACTGTGTAAAGTAGGATAAATGGTGACCTGTGGCACTTTTGGCGAGAGAGCAAGACGCCGGACGAGACACATGTGTTTCGGGGCACTCCATTCAGCGCACATTGCTGAACAAGGGTCTCCGCAGCGTGTTCACATATTGGGCCCATGACATTGTAAATTACGATTGTAGTGGTCTCGGGATCATCGAGATTGGAACCTGTATCACTGGAAACAGTCGGCTCGTCGGATGTATCGCGTTTTTCTACACCAGGTGGATGGTTATCTGCACAAACGTCGTCACCCAGGCGAGCTGCGGCTCGAAACGTGCACCGTACCAAAGGCGCAGGCTTGTGGGAGCAGTATTATGCTATGATAGACATTCTCCTGCGCTTCTTTGGGACCTGTGGTAGTAATCGAAGACACCAGGTCAGCTGCGGACCACCTGCAACCCTTCATACTTAATATATTCCCAGACGACGATGTCATCTTTCAGCTGCATAATTGTTCGTGCCTTGAATTCAGGATCGAGGAACATGATAGTGAAATCACGTTAATGTCTTGGCCACCAAGTTCACCTGCTATGAATCCGATGGTTCCCATCTGGGTCGCTATCGAGCGCAATCACCGCGTACACAAATCAGCGGCCATCCACTCCGGCTAATTACGTCACTTGGGCGTAGACACCTGGTGCCACATAGCTCCGCGAATCTTCCAACGAACTGTAGAATCGATGATACCAACAAGCTATTAATCACGTGGTTGTAATATTTTGGTTCGTCAGAGTAGATAGCTCGGTTAGTAACTAGTTTGACCTCCAAACGGTCATCATTACTGAGGGAAAGAGGAAATGGACTGTCAGTTCTTGTCTGATTACTCGTAAGGCCTAGACAGCATTTATCGTGCTTTCACTCTTTGGTTATAAATTCAATTACTACAACACTTTAAACAAGTGGAGACATTTGAGAATGACTATCCAAAAATTCCATTTTTAGAATTATTATACGAAAACAACTCATAATACGCACGAAGCAAAACAACTAAAGAATGGATGTTGATTCTGCATAGGATTGCCCTCTTTGATATCTGTCGAACTCGGCGTGTTCGTCTAAAACCCACAGATTTATGAAACGAGGGACACAGAAACAGCTTTCAAATTTCAAGGTTCTTCGTCTCATCAATATAATTATTGAGGGCAGCTAATGGCACTCCCTTGACAAGATCATTCCTTTGTAAACCATTCCTGCTTAATTCTTATCTTAGCCAGGCTGCGCAAACTTTTATTGGATATGAACCGTTTTGTCTTCAGGCTTACCCACTGCGCTAAAATCACTGACCACGCAGTACGACATCACAGTGGGTCTGTCGATTATATAGGGTGAACATAAAAATATGGGAACTCCAACACCACATTACATCTACATCCACACTCCGCAAGCCAACTGATGGTGTGTGGCGGAGGTTACCTTGAGTACCTCTATCGGTTCTCCCTTCTATTCCAATCTCGTGTTGTTCGTGGAGTGAAAGATTGTCGGTATGCCTCTGTGTGGGCTCTAATCTCTCTGATTTTATCCTCTTGGTCTGCTCGCGAGATATACGCAGGAGGGAGCTATATACTGCTTGACTCCTCGGTGAAGGTATGTTTTTGAAACTTCATCAAAATCCCGTACCGAGCTACTGAACGTCTCTCCTGCAGAGTCTTCCACTGGACTTTATCTATCATCTCTGTAACGCTTTCGCGATTACTAAATGATCCTGTAACGAAGCGCGCTGCTCTCCGTTGGATCTTCTCTATCTCTTCTATCAACCCTACCTGGTGCGGATCCCACACTGCTGAGCAGTATTCAAGCAGTGGGCGAACAAGGGTACTGTAACCTACTTCCTATGTTTTCGAATTGCATTTCCTTAGGATTCTTCCAATGAATCTCAGTCAGGCATCTGCTTTACCAACGGTCAACTTTATATGATCATTCCATTTTAAATCACTCCTAATGCGTATTCCCAGATAATTTATGGAATTAACTGCTTCCAGTTGCTGACCAACTAGTTTGTAGCTAAATGATAAGAGATCAATCTTTCTATGTATTACATTCTATGTATTACATTACACTTGTCTACACTGAGATTCAATTGCCATTCCCTGCACCATGCGTCAATTCGCTGCAGATCCTCCTGCATTTCAGTACAATTTTCTATTGTTACAACCTCTCGATACACAATAGCATCATCTGCAAAAAGCCTCAGTGAACTTCCGATGTCATCCACAAGGTCATTTATGTATATTGTGAATAGCAACGGTCCTATGACACTCCCCAGCGGCATACCTGAAATCACTCTTACTTCGGAAGACTTCTCTCCATTGAGAATGACATGCTGCGTTCTTTTATCTAGGAACTCTTCATTCCAATCACTCAATTGGTCTGATAGTTCATATGCTCTTACTTTGTTCATTAAACGACTGTGGGGAATTGTATCGAACGCCTTGCGGAAGTCAAGAAACACGGCATCTACCTGAGAACCCGTGTCTATGGCCCTCTGAGTCTCGTGGAGGAACAGCGCGAGCTGGGTTTCATACGACCCTCTTTTTCGAAACCCATGCTGATTCCTACAGAGTAGATTTCTAGTCTCCAGAAAAGTCATTATATTCGAACATAATACGTGTTCCAAAATTCTACAACTGATCGACGTTAGAGATATAGGTCTATAGTTCAGCACATCTGTTCGTCGTCCCTTCTTGAAAACGGGGATGACCTGTGCCCTTTTCCAATCCTTTGGAACGCTACGCTCTTGCAGAGACCTACGGTACACCGCTGCAAGAAGGGGGGCAAGTTCCTTCGCGTACTCTTTGTAAAATCGAACTGGTATCCAAATGGTTCAAATGGCTGGTTCAAAAATGGTTCAAATGGCTCTGAGCACTATGGGACTGAACTGCTGGGGTCATCAGTCCCCTAGAACTTAGAACTACTTAGACCTAACTAACCCAAGGACGCCACACACATCCATGCCCTAGGCAGGATTCAAACCTGCAACCGCAGCGGTCACGCGGTTCCAGACTGAAGCGCCTAGAACTGGTATCCCATCATGTCCAGCGGCCTTTCCTCTTTTGAGCGATTTTAATTGTTTTTATATCCCTCTGTCGTCTATTTCGATATCTACCATTTTGTCATCTGTGCGACAATCTAGAGAAGGAACCACAGTGCAGTCTTCCTCTGTGAAACAACTTTGGAAAAAGACATTTAGTGTTCGGCCTTTAGTTTGTCATTCTCTGTTTCCGTACCATTTTGGTCACAGAGTGTCTGGACATTTTGTTTTGATCCACCTACCGCTTTAACGTAAGACCAAAATTTCTACGCCTAATACGGCGTAGGAAAGCCATTGGTATTCACGACAGCAGCTTCCAGGCGTCTCAGAATGGACAAACACAGGTCCTGCATAGTTTTCAAGGGAATCTGATACCATTCTTCCTGTAAAATAGTGGCATGTACATGTAACGATAATGGAGGTGGATGCCGATCACACAGATTTCTCAACAAAGCAGATCACAAAGGCTCAATAATACTGAAATTTGTTGACTGTGGTGGCTGGGGGCTACACAACAATTCATCATAGTGCTTGCAAAACTAGTCCTCGACGATGCAAGCTGTGTGGAGGGGTACCCTGTCGTCTTGGAACATAGTGCAACCACTGTTGAACAAACATTGTACAATGGGGTGGGCCTGATCAGCCAAAATGGCCACACATCCTTGGCAATAATGCCATCTTACAGCTTAACCATAGGGCCCTTGTACTACCATCATATGGATGCCCTAATAACCACCGAACCCTCGCTATCTTTCATTATTGGGACGTAAATTTGACCAGATCTTGGACACACGGTGAGACAAGACTCATCCGAACAAATGACATTCTTCTTCCATTGCTCCACAGTCCAAGTCTTATGGTTTCGGCACCACATTTTTCTATTACAGGCACTGCAGATAAGTGGTTTCGCAATTTCAACTTGCCCTGCAATTTCATGTTGATTGTTTTGCTGCTGACAGGATTTGCGAGAGAGATATCCAACGCTGCAGTAACTTTTAGAGTTGTCGTCCTCTTATTTCTCGTCACAATACACTTCAATGACCGATTGAAACGATCAGTTAACACTTACCTTCGTCTGCGTTTGACTTAGCGAATAACATTTTTCCATTTTCCCTGTATGCGGTATAAATCTTCGCAAAAGTGCCTCTTGAGGCGAAAACCACTTCGGCACCTTTGGTTAAGAAAGCATTCGCTATACGATCACCAACAATTTGGACACGTTCGAACGCACTAAGCTACGACATCATGCATTCACAACTACACAGAAGACAGTTCCGCCCACGACTCACAAAGTATTGAGAACATTTCACAGGTGCAGTTCGTTGTCATATACAACAGTGCAACTTGCAGGCTCGGTTAACATTTGCCTTAATGTTCAATCATTAATTTATCGCAGTGTTTCGATATTTTTGTCGCCCCTGTGCAATGGCGCCTGAGGACCCTTTTGGAACGTCACAGTGCAGCGAAATGGCTTCTCTGGATGTTGAGAATATGCGTGGTATCCCCTCGCACAGGTGCACTACGAAAATTTAAGGAGAAAGCTGGAGATATATGTCCGAAAGAACAGACACCAAATCTACATAAGTATATCTTTCTGGCAATACCGGCCATGACCTTCTTCTTCTGTGCAGATGCACACATATTACCTGAACACTTGCGGGACTTGGTAAGAATGTCTTCCACGAGTAATGAGTGTCTTGGGGTGGGACACTACGAATGTAGTGTATGGACGTACAAGGTGAGAATGTGGGTCTCGCGGGAGGTGTGCGCGAGATTAGTCCCTGCAGTCGCCCTACCCTCTGTGCCCTGGTGGCTCAGATGGATTGAGCGTCTGCCAGGTAAGCAGGAGATCCCGGTTTGAGTCCCGGTCGGGGCACACATTTTTCACCTGTCCCCGTTGATATAAATTAATGCCCGTCTGCAACTGAAGGTATTAATATCATTCTAGTTTCGAAAGCTGGAGACTCGCCATGACTTTGCAATACAGTCTAGGCAATTCAGTAGCTATAATCGCAGATCAGGCCACGGCCCAAAGTGTTGTGCAAAGAACTGTCAGTGATTCCTCAACACAGATCGATCGCCTCATTTTCAACGCTCACACTGTTGCGTAGGCGCGGTTAAGTATTTATCTTGCTATGTTGCTGAAATAGTTTAATATTGTCTTTTCTCCGTTAATTCTCCGCTGCATCATAAACGTCCATGGATTCTGGCTGATCCACGAGGAGAGCGTAAGAAGTAATGGTAGAACATTACCAGAATATTAACCCGTGCACTGATTCTTTTGATTAGGATGCGTATAATGGCGTTGGTTTGTTATTGAAGCACAGTTTATGATCTGATCACTAAATGGTGTATCGTTGTACTGAAAGCCCAGCTCTTGGCCAGAGCAACCTAGTGCACAACCATCAAAATCCTGGTATCAGTTGAAGAATGAAAGTTGTGAACTTTCATGAAATGATTTTATTTTATCCATGTTGGCTCGGAACACCGCAGCAGTTTTCGTAAATTACACTGTAGGAAATACTGCAACCAGCCAGATGTTTTCTTGAAAATATTTTATTATACCATTAATAGTTTTGGGCCTGAGCTCATGATCAGGTGATAGAGTCCGCAGCTGGTGGTCTAGTGGCTAGCGTTGCTGCGTGTGGATGACT